>NC_070613.1:52853166-53466333 GCF_027172205.1 Podarcis raffonei | reverse complement strand
TGCATCACTTATATACATCTTAGAGCAGTGCCAATGTTTTCATTACGTCTGGCATTTGTGCTGTAGAATTTTATTTATTTGTTTTACGCACACTCCCCTTATAGATTTTCCCCTTGTTTCACAAGCCAGAAGGACTCTGCAGATTTCTTTATTTGTTCCACAAATGAGATCTAAGCATACATTAGAAAACATGGCTACACACAGTCCTCCTTTTATTTTTTATTTTTTTTGTAGAATTCCACCCAAAGGTCGACTATGCTTGTTAAGATTTTTTAGGTGTCTGTTCCATTTAAATCAAGTTTTCAAAAACAGAATGGAATCCACTTAAGAGGGAACAATCCTACATCAATGAAAAACACGTGCAAATGTTCAATAGGTCAGCTATGTAAAAATGTGTTATATACCATGGTTATAGGCGTTTCATTCACAGACAAGGTTGGCACTTGTGGTTTATTGCTTTTCTTGTGCACATACACGTTAATCTAGTGATTTATATGTCAAATCTTTTTCATATATATGAAAGATGGAATGTTAGTGACTATCCAAAATGCTAGATTCTTTTTCTGTTTTATTTATAGCAGATCTTGACTGGAGATTGACTTTTACTATGGAGACCACTGCATTTGGAAATGGTCCCTATGGATGATGGATGAATAATGCTCTATGCTATTGTCAATCTACTTTCCTTCCCAGCTGTGAACACCTCTGAGGTCTGGAACTGTTAATGTGAATTCTGATCTTCATTTCCCCCATTGGCTTCAACTTTAACCAGAAATGAATGGCAATAGCACTCCATGGAATAATTTGGATCAGTGACCTGCAGTAAACATAGAGGAGGTTCTTTTCCTTTGTACCTGTAACACTGAGCATTTTGGAGAACTGTGTAGGACTCAAGTCATTCACAGAATGAAATATGCTGAAATCCAATTAGCCGCTAACTTTTAAACTCAGAAGTGACTGGTGGAAGCATTTCTGAAATGTGGGAAGCACCATGTACTGCACTAAATCCATTTCTATCCAATACTGTGATTTCCTGGACAAATCTGATTTTAGATTATATTTGTACCTTTGAATTGAACAGGCCGACCTTTGAAAAAGCCCAACCCAGCAACCATCAGGGTTTTACTGGTAAATCTTCTGCCAGATTTTCCATGTGGACAACAATAAAGTCATACAGAAGTATTATTGCCCTCCAATAGCACTGATACTAATAAACACAGGGATTTGTTTTAAATGGGGCTTAAAAACCCACATCCTTTCCTCCCCATTTGCTATTTATTTTGAAGCCACTCAATATTCCTGAATAGCCAGCAAAAATCCTAACTATTTCAACACTCTGCTACAGTGTTGAAAATTTTAATATTAAAAGCACAATATTTCTGAATTAAATCACCTTATCCAAATGGGAACAGGTAAACACACACCATGTATGTATATTTTTCTTTTCAGACTTGCATTTCAACGTATGCCTTTCAGCTGCAAATCAGCAGCTCCTATCATCTGCATCAAAGCCAAGTTTGTAATGCCACCACTCCTATTTCCTATATCCTACTCTCCTGAATGAACCTTTCAGTAGTGCTAAGGCTTATGTGAATAATTAAAAAGAAAACCTTTAAAACCAGGATTTTGGTTTATAATACATGCAGAGTGCCAATTCTGAAGTCATGTGGTGTTTATAAATCAACACAGTAGGAACTGATCGCTGTTTCTTTACATTTCTCAGCCTCTGGCTCCACCTATGTAGCTTGGCACACAATTAGCCCACTTTATTGAAGGTGGGTAGCTGCCGATTGGATAGCTGTTGTCTATTTAATTTTTTGTGCTTTCTATTTGTGTGTAGGTGAGAACAAGGAGAGCACTGAAGGAGAGTTATCGGCATGTGTGAACAAAGGAAAAACGAGTGCCCCTTCCCCTTGGCGCTATCACCTATGTATACAAAGTCTGTTTTGTGTGTAAATTCACTATATATTTCTTTCTTTAACTTGTATGCTGTTTTATAGTTCAACAGAGATCTCTTAAGAAGTTTTTACATAGCCCCCCCAAATCAAATTTTAAAAGTACAACAAAAAGTGGCAGTGATGAATCATAGAATCATATGGGTCAGTGCGTCTGGCTGCTAACCAGAATTGTGGTGTGCAGGGTCATCTAGTCCAACCCTCTGCAATGCAGGAAACGCAGCTAAGGTATCCATGACAAATGGCCATCCATACCACTTTGTGGACTAACATGTTTCTTTTGTAAACTTTCTTTTTATTGGAACTTTTCAGCATAGAATACAATAAAAACAGATTAATCTAAATAAAACTGAAGGAAAAAACCCCAGCATGTTGGGGAGAAAGGTTTAGGAAAGATTCTTTCTCTCTCTCATAGCAGTTAAGCACAATGGCAATTCCTCCAAGCGCACTTAAGCTTGGTTAATTTTACATCTTCACCTTTAAACAGATGTCCTCCATGAAAATACTTAACCTAGAATAAATTGCAGACCTTTACCTTTGTGAGTGTTTCACTCACAAAGTTTCCGGAAGCAACAGCAAACAAGTTTCCATCTGTTGGCAGCAAAAATGAAGATGAAAAAAGGTTCCAAATGACTTAAAAGGGGGAGAAAACGGTTTCCTTATAGAAACAGGCAAAAATGCAGGCTGTAAAACCTCCTTTTAAAGGTATTCTTCATTCACAGACTGAATTTGCTGAGTCCAAGCTGCATAGTTCCTTTTTCGCTTCTTCCAGGAAGCATGAAGGGGTGGGGGGCGGATAGGAGAGAGGAAATAAAGGGCTGCAGGGAACCTACTAAGATGGCCGAGAGTGCAGGTCCTTTCAGCAGGTCTCAAAGCACACTAAGCTCACCTATTTGAGCAAAAGTGGGAAATCACTAGTCCTCCATATGTTGTTGGACATCCTATTAGCCCATGCTAGTATGGTCAATTGTTGGAAATGATGGAATGTGTCTGGAAGGCGAAAGGTTTCCCACCCTTGTACTTGGGGAATCTTACATCCTTTCCAAAAATCATCTGTCAGCTCACCTTCTCAATTATCATCTCTGCTTCCTGTTTACACTGTAATTCAACTGTACCAGGAAAAAAATGCTTTGCTGCCCACACCTTTTCACATCATTGATCTACTACTGGATCACTAGTCAAGCATATTTAATTCTGAGCTGATAAGATTTCTGGAGGAATTTAAGACTACAAAGGCATGATTTGTGCTCTCAAAATATAATATTTCCACTAGCTTCTGTTATGGAAATCCTATACGTGTAGGTGGGCTGATACTATATGTACTCGGGCTGATTTAACGTCTCTAAAGTGTACAGTCTAAACACCTCTCTTTCCTGCAGGGAGACAATGCATCTGGGCTTTGCATTTAGTGCAACATCTCTTTCATGGGCCAGCTGCCATGTATCAGCTGCCATGGTGGTTTGCTCATGTCTCTGCCCTGATCATGCATAAAGATGGGCTGGGAACTAAATTATAACATCAAAAGGGCTGAACACTTGGAGGGAACTAAATGCTCCCACTACCATCACCTTACCTTTCTATGGGCTATTCACCTGGGCAATCTTCTCCTAGGCTGGCTGGCTTCCAAAACTGGAACTTAGTGGTGGATATATAAAGAGTTCAGGCAACACATTATGGTGAGAGAAGGCAAAGAAGGATTCAGCAACCCTCACCCAATGCGCTCCTTTTTATGTTTAAATTACACACACTTTTTTAGCATGTAAACAGAGCAGACTTGAGAGCAACAAACATGTCTGCTGCCATCACATCTACTTTAGTCCTTAGCGCTTAAATAAACTTTATAGGGAAACCCGTTTCTCTGTCCTCAGCCATTACGTTAATAGAATCCGGTCGTCTAAAAAAAATGTAAATATCCCAGGCAGCTAATATCTCAAGGAATACCAGTAAGAAGTAAAATTACCACTAATATCTGGGGACTGACTTCACGTTGTTTTGTAACATAAGCACTTTCCACCCAGAGGGCAGGAGTCAAGGAGGGTTTGATTGTGGAATCAAAATAGTCCTACCACTCTGTTATTTTAGCCTCCCTTTCTTCCTCCTGATTACTGCACTCAACATAATCTACAGTGCTCGGTGATAAACCTGCTGGCACACAATTTATAGAGAAACAACACTTGTCTCTATTCAGCCCACTTATCTTTTTGACCAGTCAAAGAAAGCTATATATATAGTGTCTGCCTGGCGTCTAAGCTTTCTTTCTTCCCAACCCCGCCACCCTTTCATTTTTGCATACGGAAAAATGGCAAAGCTTTACGCACAGCAAGAGAGAACAGTTATCCTTTCTGCTTCGACATAATGCATGCCTTTACACACAGCTAGAGCACTTCCTGATGCAAGGCTGACTGAGAAAGTAGCTGCCAAGTGATAAGATCAAGTTGTCATGCAGCAGAATCTTCACATTCCGCATTTTCAGCCAGTCATAATAGAGTTTGCAGCAGCAAAAGACGGGAGCCATGAAGCGAGAGGCAGCGGCGGCCTTCAAAGACTGGAGCTGCTGCAAGTCTCACCTGACTTGATAGGCCACTCCTATCACCCTTGCCTCAGTTTCAGCCGTCCAGAGAGCCTCCTGCCCAGCTTCAGTTGGGCAACCCAACACATATCACTTTTGAAATGAAAGAGGGCTATCCAGATATACGGTAGTGTTTCTTGCATACTCAGGGGATAAGCTGGGTACACAGAGGTACACTGGTTAGTACATGCAAAGAAAAAAATAAATACTATGATACCATAAACCTTCCTTCTTTTAGAGAGAAGGAAAGTGTTCAAACTTCAGGCCCTCTGACAGCAATGGAAAGACATATTTCCTGCCTTCATACATCAACAGCAAGAAGACCTACCATCTTTGAACTTAAGCCATATTGAGGACACCTCTTCATAAGAATTGTCATATTGAGGACACTGTCCTCCCCATATGGACAGTTTACACTGATGACAGCTACTAGTTAACAGTATTTCATTTGCTGTAAATCATTAATGATCTCCTTATCTATATTCCATTACACTTTATATATTCCTCTCTACTCTTGTCCCTTTCATCTATCCTTCACCTTGTCTATCTGCTTTCTATTATTATTTTATAAAAGACAGAAAAAACACAATAAAACTAGTTTTAAAAAAACAACAGGAAATCCAATATGCAGACAAAGGAACTGTCAGTACAGATCTTTCTTCTGTGTATGGAAACAGCTTAAGTTGGCTCTCCCATACACAGGCTATGGCAGACAATGAGTTAGGAATAAATATCTATGGGATTCATTTATATGCTTTTTATAAAAGAGACCATTAATCTAGAGGAGATCACACAGACCTCACTGCCTTAAATCTCTAACATATATAAAGGCCCAGCTACAGAAAGATGAAGAAATAGTTGCAACACTTTCAGCTTGACAAATGAGCAGCTCTCGGCTCATGGATGTACGCAAGGCGCTAAAGCTATAAATCAGCAATTTGAACTGCAGAGTAAAGGAAAACCTTTCATTCACCTAAAATTGTAAGTAGTTTGTGTCTGAAGCCCCATAATTAGTCACCTCATTCAGAATTTACTTCAATGAGATCCATTCAGTATTCGTCCAGAGAATTGGATTTAAACTGTGCCTGAACAATATCTATTCATCATAAAGAACAGAGTCTTGTGGCACCTTAAAGACAAACACATTTATTATGATATAAACTTTGGTGGATACAGTGCATTTCATCAGATGGATGAAGTGTTATCCTACATTGTAGGCACGTATATACGTGGTTGGGGGAAGGGGGCAGAATTGTAAACAGTGAGGTCAGAAGGAAATGAAATGCAGAATTAAACAACTGTGATAATTATAAGATTAATAAGTGTATTCCACAAAACAGTTGGCGATAACTCACACATCCTGGCATTGGTAACCTAACTAACATATATAATGTGCTAAAAATACTTGATACAGTGGTACCTCAGGTTACATACACTTCAGGTTACAGACTCCGCTAACCCAGAAATAGAGCTTCAGGTTAAGAACTTTGCTTCAGGATGAGAACAGAAATCGTGCTCCGGCAGCACAGCGGCAACAGGAGGCCCTATTAGGTAAAGTGGTGCTTCAGGTTAAGAACAGTTTCAGTTCTAACAGCTCTTCAATAAGTTTCATGTCACCATCAGCTTATACTCTGGTTTCTCTTCAGATCGTATAAGTCACCATCAACCTGACCTTAAACCAGTCCACATGTAAGTCTGCTTTCTGGATATAACTGTGTCTTCCCATCACCATGTGAATACATACCTGTAACTCAGGATAACAGTTCATGCATCTGATCAAGTGGACTATAGTGCACAAAATTCCTCTCTGAAATCTATTTATCAAAGAACCAAGGAAACAATAAATTTTAAATAGATCTTTAAGTTGACAATTGCTAATTATCATCTTGGAAGTCTGCAAGCTTGGAGTGGCCTTGAAAACACATCAACATCACCCTGACTCCTAACACCACCTCAAACATTTAAGCTTTTAACAAAGAGCTGCTGAGTGCTTGGAGAGAAGTCGTACTTTACAATATATACTCTCCATAAACTTAGCTAAACTGCTAAATTACTAAATAAACAAACCAAAATGAATGTATGTGGATTCTGGACAGCAACCTGAGAGTCTACTCCAGTATGCAGCAACAGTCCTTCCTGGACTGTACCACATCAGACCTGTTCATGCTTCCACTCCAACATTGCCTTCTTGTGTCTAATGGCAAATTAATTTAAGCTTTCAGTTTCAGGTGCCATCTACTAAATGCTAAAATCTGTGGGTGTCCTGGATGTCATTAGAGACTAAAAAACAAGTATCATTCTGTGTTGCCCTTCAGACAGTTAAATCAACACACCAAAACAAGAAGTGCATGACTTAACTCAGTTAAGTTTTTCTGAATTAAACGGAATTAAATCAAATTAGATTCTGGTACTTTGACATAAACCGGTCCTGAACTGAGAAGACCACATTTGCTCTTAGAATTAGCATTTAGTTTTTTAAGCCTGGCAGCTATATAAAGCCAGGTCTTTTTGGTAGTGGCCCAGGCAGGGGGCAACTAATTTCAAACAGCATTCATCTCTTGGATCTTTTAAATAAATGTCTTAGAACTCTCTCCTTCACCCCCACCCCCCCAAGCACATACACTTTGGCCTTTAATGGGTGCTCATAGCTTGAATGTTCACTTGTAACAGACAGATAGACAGAAAGATTTTGCTGGTGTGTTGCATTTTATATTTGAATGTTTGGGTGGAGTTGAGGTAAGGAAGTAACAGTGTGCTTAGATCCACATGGCTGAGTTGGAATTTGAATTAATGCTTTGATTTGGACAATCCTAGCTTTACTTAATAAATCTAGGTATTAATGACCCTTTTGCCTGCACACATAGCTCCTTCAATCCTCCCTCCAGATTGTGAGGAACCAAACCAGGAATACTTTAATGACTATAGTTTCCTGTTTTGTCCAAACAGGAAAATTATGCTTCCCAACTTCAGAACACATCAGAATAGTAGACATGCACATTGCTCCAACTGCATTAAGACCACTGTCAACTGTATGTGTGAGTGACTTTCCCACAATGGCTATAATATCTATCCAGTGCTTTTTTTCTGGGGGGGTACGCAGGGATACGCATACCCCTAAACATTTTGTGAATCTTTGTACTTTTGACCATTTACTGTACAGTGGTACCTTGGGTTAAGTACTTAATTCGTTCCAGAGGTCCGTTCTTAACCTGAAACTGTTCTTAACCTGAAGCACCAATTTAGCTAATGCCGCCTCCTGCTGCCACCGCGCCGCCGGAGCACGATTTCTGTTCTCAACCTGAAGCAAAGTTCTGAACCTGAAGCACTATTTCTGGGTTAGTGGAGTCTGTAACCTGAAGTGTATGTAACCTGAAGCGTATGTAACCCGAGGTACCACTGTATTTATTTTTTCCCTATAAAATGGTGATTTTCTTGAGTCAAAAGGAGAGTACCCCTAAACATTTTTTTAGAAAAAAGCACTGTATCTATCAGTGATTACCTTTAGACCCCTATCTCCCCATCATATGGAAAACCCTTACACCACTATCAGCTATCAACAGAAAGATGCTATAACTGATGGGGTCCCAGACATTATTTTTTTTAAAGAGGATTGTTTATAGAAGGGTAAAGATGTCTAGGATTCTCTTTCTGAATGAAAGATTTGTCACAAATACTAGCAAGCCTCAAAACTCTGAATGAACACTGCAGCTTTAGGTATGCACTTTCTCCCTCCATCCCCCCTGCCTGTAATAAAATTATCAGAGTGTGAAAATCCCTCAGATTTCCTGTTTAAGTGCCGTTATGAAATTGGCAAGACGGCTAACACCTTAGCTTAGTGAACCTAGTTTCCACCTCCCTGACAATCCGCTTCCGTATTTTAATTATTATTGAAACCTGCAGGAGGTGTTGTACGCGGAAGATTTTCACGAAGCTGTCTTTTTTTTCTCGCGGCTCCTTTTTTCCAGATTGTGAAAGGAAGAGCTCTTGTTCTCAGTAGCAGCATGTTAAGTCAGCTGAACTTTGCCCATCACCTGACATAATGTGATAATAAGAGTGCTCACTAAATGGCGACAGGCTGCTCTTCCTATCTTTGATGTACTTGGGATTTGTCAAAACCTTACTTCAGCACTCAGGAGAACTGCTATTTATTCATCAGTTGAGCTCTCTTCGTCTGCGGCAGCAAATGGCAGGGGAGTGGCAGCTACTAAATTCAAGTTCAAAAGAAGGTCAGGTAGTAGTAATTCTCCCTGGGAAGGAAAGTCTGCTGGCTCCAGATTCTTATTATACCACAATATAGCAAGGAATTCCTCTGTCTCTTCTCTCAATGGGACAAAGAGCTTTGTTGTTTTTAAGTCAAAGGTGACCAGAGCCTTTCCACAATTAAACCCCAAGGGATTAACTACTATGAGAAGATGAGCACTTGATTGAAGACATAATGGGTGATACTGGCAAAATATAATGATGTCATTATTACCATAGGGCCTCATACAGGCTGAAAAAAGAAGAAGCCATGCCCTGGAAGCTGATGACATCATGCTGGTGGCTTTTAAAAAGCAAAACCAGAATCAAACCCAAAGCCTCTTGGACACAATTCCAGATAAAGTGCTGTTGAAGCCAAAAGAGCAGCAGTCACGCTGGAGATGAAGGAACCATTTCCCTGACACTGTAAACAGACAGCAGTAGCACAGAGAGGGTTTGCACTGATGTGCTTGCCTCGGGGAGAAAATTAGTCACAGATAAGCATGCCAGCTGGATTCAAATGTACATTTTGGAAATTAGTTCAGCACAATGATCGTTGCTAACTATCGCTGGCACAACATGTATTAATATTTAAAAGCCTTTAATGAGCCATTTGGTGCGCCCTGACATTAATTACTGAAGAGTAATTAGAACGTGAAATGCTAACTCTATGTAAAAACCAAAATAGTGCTTACTTTTTTTGCCGCCACTATAAAATGATATCTGGATTGAGTTTCAAAGAACAAGAAAGCAACCTATTTTCATTTGTTCTCTATGCGCACGCACGCGCGCGCGCACACACACACACAATGGAAATTTAACTTATATGTGATATTTAGGAGCCTTCAGGAAATTCTCAGATTTGGAACTGCAAAAGCCTTTTGTTTCATGACTAATTATGTGAGCCTAAAGAAATTTACTTGAAAGTAAGGACTGACTCTGAATCTAATATGAAACTTTCCTCTCCAAGGGTGCTATTGGAATAGTTATCTGGCAGCAGGGGGCTTGGGCGAGGGTGAAGCGCACAGTACACATATAATGGGAGGGGATTTACTGTGCATCTTCTATTTTGACAGAAAGGTAGCATTACTCTTAAAAAAATAAATAAATCACGAGCTCTTCCAAAAGCTGCTTAAGCAATTTAAAAGAAAATATCACAATTGGTTCAAGTAATCTGGGTCTATCATATGTCAGAGATGAGTAAGCACAGATTTTATGCTACACAGCAAGTGATTACGGTCTTTGTCTATGGTTTTCTAGAAGAAGCTGTGGCTTTTAACAGGTGACCCAACTCTCTTACCACTGAAATCAATTAAAACTTATCCATTATTTCAGTAGATCTGACTTATACTAGAAATGTATGTTGGGTTATCAAACTCAGATTCACTAGTGAAATTGCTTAAGTGATACCACTTATGGTAAGCTGTAATGTTGGGCAATAAAAGCATTACGTATTATAAAATACAGGCATGTACCAATTCAAGCTTTTGGTGCATCGCCATGTTAGCATTCCATTAGCACCTGCCTTAGTACAAATCTGCTATGAAGCGGTTATGGCACTGTGATCCAGAGCTCAGAAAAAGGAAGAATTATGTCTTTATATAGCTTCCCATAAATGCATTTTTTATTATTTATTTATTTATGCAGTGCTATCAGGAATACACGGCACCTTACAGAGTTACACAAACATCATAAATAGGTCCCCATTTCCAAGGGCTTAACCATTTAAAATAAGACAGTGTTAGAAAAAGAGGGAGGTAAGAATGTGGGTAGAAAGACGCAAGATCTACCCACTCTGGAAGAATGGCAGATGAAACTGATTGACTGTATGGGATTGGCAGAAATGACTAGCAGAATCCGTGACCAGGGAGAAGAGTCGGCAGAAGAAGATTGGAAAAAAATTAAGGACTACTTACAGAAATATTGTAAAATTAAGGAATGCTGAATGATGTTGGATTGAAATTGAGTGGTTTCTAGCTGTAATGATATAAAGGAATATGGAAGAAAAAAGGGTTTGGATAGAAAATAAGGTGATATTATAAGCTGTAATGCTTTAAGTTAAGGATTTACTGAACAAATAATTTGAAAGGGAATACAAGAAGGGGAGGTATGAGGAGGTCAGAGAAATATGTTATTGAAAAGTTTGTATCATGAGCTATATGTCTTTTTTAATCTTTTTGTTTGTTTTTTGTCCGTATAAAAAATTGAAAATCTTAATAAATATCTTTTTTTTAAAAAAAGAGAATGTGGGTAGATTCTATTCTACAAACTTACAGCTTATCTATATTTGGAAATGAGGACACAGAGGATAAGCCAATGGCCATACAGAAAAGGAGCTTTGATGAGAGATTTGGATGAAGGGAGAGAGTGGTGGCACTACATTTATGTTACAAGTTCAGAATCCTGAAATTTACCTGGACATGAACTGGAAGGCCATGTAACATAGATGTAACATATTCTCTCTCATTAAGGCCCACTTAGAATTCTGGCAGCTTTGCACCAGATGCCATTTTTATACAGTCTTCAAGGGCAACATACAGCCCAGTACAGTAATTGAGCCAAGATTTGTTTAAGCATGTACAACTACTAAATTCTGACCTTCCAGAAGTAGGCATAGTTGAAAGATCCTGCTAAACTGAAAAGAGAATTCCTGATCACAGGAATAAGATCCAAAACTACTGCCAACCTGTGCACCTGGTCCTTTGGATGAGTGTGACCTTGACCTTATTTAAAAGGAGAAAACCTTTTTTTTTTCTTCTTTTTTTTGGAGATCACAAGATCCACCACAAAATCTGCCGTAGCCCACTATCACATTTCCTGTGTTTTTGAAGGATGAAACCAAAGAATTATTGTTGTCTTTTGAATATAAATAAAATCAGCATTTTATCTCTGAAAGGTGTCTAACATACCACCTTCAATTGATTCAGGGAAACTATTAGTCAGATACAGCTGGCAACATTTTCCATCTAGCTTTCAGCTTTGTCTGGCCATGTGTTGCTTCACCTTTCAAAGGATTTTTGAAGACTATGGAAAATGTCTCAGTTGTTCTTTCAACTCCATGTACCCTAACACCATATTGGAAGCAATTTTGGAAGGCTTAGTTTTAGTCTTTCTTCTATTATACAATCAATTACCTTTCTTTGTTGTCTCTCTCAAACCTTCCATCCGTTCAAACACTCAGACCTTTATTCCATTCCAACAACACCAACTTGAGCAGATGAAAGCCCCTCTCCCCCAAACACACAATACAACCAAAAAAAGAGAATATAGCACAGATGCCTATGAAGATTTTAAGGTCATTAAATACAACTCATTCGCAATGAAGAATAGAATGGCACCATTCAGTGTATCTGCACATTTCAAAAACAGGGATATATTTCGTTTCATTGTGGCATAGTTGCCAGCACTACCCCATATCCAAATAAAACACTAGCTTCAGAATGGAAAAAAGCTCATTACTTTCAGGTATTTTAAAAATAGCAATCTAATTTCACCATGGATCAAAACAAAGAATCAAATCATAAACATGCTATTCAGACAGACAGAACAAAACAAAAATGTTAACAATAATTTTAATGTACCATCTCTGAGGGCCAAACAAGACATGATACCACTCATTCACACAATTATTGATTGCTTGAATGATCTTTTAAAGGATTAGCTAGCAAGTCCAGGGTCCCCAGTCCAGACTGGAACCTTGGCAGGGGAAATGGGGGCTCCAGCACATTGCCGCTGCCCCCCCCCACTACAGGGAGATACAGATTTGGAATGACAAAGGTTAAATCCAATACGCTCTGAACTGTGCTCCCAATATGTATTGCCTACTGCTTTATTTACTTAAGCAAATAAAATGATTGCTGAGAGCCTGAATAATGACACCCTAAAATAAATCACACTATTTATTCAGCAACTGGCATTCTGTTTTCAGAAGGCACAACCCAGAAAACATTAGGAGTCAAATTCTGCCAAATTCCCCCAAGCAGTTGTGTAAGGAAAAAACAACATTCAAAGAAGGCATTGCAAGTCAGCCTTCAGGTTTTGTGCCAAGGGCTGTTGGAAGTTGTGCATCCGCTGTCACAAAAATAGTTTTTGACTATTGATTTATTTGATCTATTTCTGTAGTGCCTTACAGCCAAAAAAAAAAAAATCTATAGGCAATGTTCAACAAAATGGAAACACCACAATTAAAACCAGAATTGGTCGGTGTGATCAAAGCCCAATTTACATGATATGTTCTTTTGGTTTTTTTTAAAAATGTACTACTATTTACATAATAACAAATATAGGAGGAGCACAACAAAAGCAAAGATAAAATGTTTCATCAAATATACAGAACACACAAAAGTATGAATCCAGGCAAAGAATTATAATTAAAGATAATGTACAAAAGGTTACCCCCCCAAAAAATCCTTATAAACAGTGAGATGGCTATATTACAGTATTAACAAAAATCTAATTGGTTTCTTGTGCATAATTGACTTGGAAGATGCCTCAGAAACTTCCATTGGTCTGAAATACATTGGCCTGCTTTGTTAGCTACATTAGCAATTACATGCTCATTGCTACATAACTACATTGCCTTCTTCATTTTCCCAGTGAATATAAGCTCTTCAAAAAGGCAATTCAGAAGAGGCAGCATTCAATGAGTTAACGTATTTTCTAAAGGTGAAGGGTTTTGCTGACCCAGTATGAGAAGGATTCAACAAAATTCAGTTCTGCTGCAGTCAACAGGAAAGTAGAAAGGAAAATAGGATTTAACAAACAAAGCATAAAAAATCCACAGCAGGAAATCATTATTTGGGCAATTGTTCACTTTGTTAAGATCCTGGACTGTATTAATATCTATCGGGGCACACTGCTGTGTTTGTGGTTTCTCTTTAGTGCCACGTCTACTCTAATTAGGTACAAAGTGGTGGTGCAGGCTGGAGAAATTTGCAATTGTGTGGGGTTTCTGAGAAAACATATGTCATAGATGCATACTCTGGCACAAGCTTATCCTGGTTAAAGCTGGAACAGTTGGCTAAAATTGAATCAGTACTAAAGGAAGTCCAGAGAATGCCAACAGAAGTGGTTTACAGAAATATTTCAGTGACCATTACATCTGCAACAGATTAAGCACATTAAACGGTTCAGTTCGAGTTAACATTTATAACACAGGGCTGTATGTAAATAAATGCAACCCTGTATTTCGATCACTTATTTGCAGTTGAAAGCTTGTAAGAATCTAACGTTGACTCTTAGAAATGCGTTGAATTTTATTTATTTATTACTTCTGAAAAGTTCAAAGACAAATAGTAACACTGAAGATCTTCAAGCTTATGAAAACTGCATGTTTTATATTTAATCCCCAAACATGGATGTTTGGAACGAATATTCCTGCAACCTGCTAGAACGGACTGAGATCCTATTGTGACAGCCAAAATGTCAACAATTTGAAGTAGACTTTCCAGATGTCCAAAGACCCAAACCTTGAGACTAGCTTCCAGCCCAGCATGAAGAGCTGATGAATGCAAGAGAAAGACAGTAATAAGCAGTAATCTGCTAAAGTTCATGTCAGGCTGAATATTTATCCTTCATCATGATAAATCATGACGGAAAGCCAGAAGTGCAATGTTCTACAGATAACAGACGTTTTCACTTTGGCTCCATTTTGTAAAATAAAGGCAAGTTTATAGGGCAAGCTGTTATAAAAACCACAAAATTCTTTTAATTGTGTTCAAGGACAGAGTAGTTTTGAAACTCAGGTCTTAATAGACACATTGCAGGTGATGAAAGAGGCTCATGATGCACTGTCTAGAGTCTATGATATGATCAAACTATATTAAAAAGTGCTACCTTAGTGCAACAAAATTAGACTTCAGTTGAGGGTCTCTCTGAGAGAGAAAAGAAAGGATAGGGGACTGTTTGAATGAGTGTTTGTAAGCCTGCCTAAGTGTGTGTCTGAGTTTGCACACAAACTTTGCCAGGTCCACTGCTGGTAAATGTGGCCCTCATTCTTAAAAAATTAAATAAATTAGCCATCCCTGGCTTAAACAAACCCATTTCCCCCAAGTTCAGAGGTCATGGGGAAGTGTGGTTAATTTAAAATCAAAAGCGGCTTCCAATCTCCTTGTTAGCAGAAAAGAGGGGTTGCCGGAAGGGGTGTGTGGGCAAGCAAAAGGCAGGGGCGGAGGAAGGGGGGAAGGGGGAGGTGGGGATGGGCCGCCCCGGGTGTCACTACTGGGGGGGTTTGACAAAATGCCGGGTGGCACTCACCACGGGGCCTGCAGCACGCCCAAACCACACGTCTCTCCTGGGAGTAACGTGGTGGCTCGGGCGCCCGCAGGCTCCGCACTGCCCCAAACTGTCCGCCCACCGCCTCCTCCTCAGCTGTAGAGCAGCTGAGTGAGAGGAGGCAGACAGACTCCTCTGAGGCCCCCCAGAGCGTCCTGCACCAGCTGGCCCCGCCCCTGGGCACAGGGCATGCGCACTGCCCCAGGCACCCTATCGGCTTGCTCCGTCGCTGGGTAAAGGCCCACTGTGGCATGTTTTAGGAGAGAGACACCATTATTTCCTATTACATCTGAACGCAGCCACTACTCTATGAGAGTCAGTGAGCCACACAGGAGACAAAAAGGTAGGGTAAGGTAAAGGACCCCTGGACGGTTAAGTCCAGTCAAAGGCAAATATTGGGTGCGACACTCATCTCGCTTCAGGCCGAGGGAGCCGGCGTTTGTCCACAGATAGCTTTCTGGTAATAAGATGTGCCAGAAGTAAAAGACTTCTTCACAGCTGTGGTCTTTGAAAAGGTATCAGTTACACTTACGATGGTTAGTTAAACAATTATTTTGCTTCCCTAAAACAAGAAAATCACTTGGTATTATGATTATTTCTGGTAATTTTATATATTTTATAGATTACTAAAGCTCATGACGAATGCCTAGATGCCCTCATCTTAGCATGCAAATTATCTCCAGAAAGACCTTACATAGTGCAGTAATACCACAAAAGTTTGACCTAGGAAGCAATGCCTAGTTTGTCTCGATCCAGAAGCCTGATTGTTTGGGAGTTAGTTTTTAGCAGCTAGAAGGCTTGCCAACTGTCTAGTTTTGAGAGACAGGATGACAATCATACTGGCAATCTACCATCTTACCCCTTGTTAGCCTTATTTGCAGCCACTTCATCTAAACATGTTGATGAGCAAGGCTAAAAACAAACCAAATCAACATCTTGTGGTACTGTGGCTCCCCAGTGTGAGAGTTCACATTGATGAAATGAAGCATTTCTCAGCTCAATCTCTGCCTGAATTGGACATTGCCTGTGGATTCACCTTCAGAGAAAGGTGGGGTATAAAGGTAAGAAGCTTATACTAAAATGCTTATAGACCTGCATTACTTCCAAATGACCTTCAGTCACACTTCTGTTGTAGATGAAATATAAGATACAGATTCTCTGGTCAATTTTTTAAGAACTAGATTGCAACACTGTGCATTACTAGGCTGATCTGCCTGTAACAGTGGCACGGCCTTGTGGCTGCTGTTCCACTTGAGATTTGGTCAAAAAGCTCTCATATAGTTATGAACAGGCCAGTATAATTAGTAATTTCAACCACAATAGCACATATTTATTTAAATCTGAAATAAATATACTCATAGTGGCAGTCTGCAGATCTTCAATGTCGATAGAATTTGGGATGTAGTGAAGAAAAGGCCAAAGGTGACCTTTTCACATTACAGTGATAGCGATAATCTTCTCTTGTAATCAATCAATTTCAATCCCCTCCTGATCCGTTTTAAATCTAAAACACTATACTAATGCTATTTTTAAAGTGCAAGATAGTTCCATTATAATAGGACACGCTTACGGGTAAACTGCCGAGCACTAAATGTTTGATCTCTATAAATTATTACTGAGAATGATTTACTTCAACTATAAATAAACTTCCAGGTGGTGTACTGTAGCCATTTATAAAAGCAACACCAGCTTCTTGGTATCAGGCATCCTGCTGACAGTATATATATTGATAACATACTACAGAGAATTCTGAAAGGACAGAGGATGACAAGAAAGAAAGAAAGAAAGAAAGAAAGAAAGAAAGATCGTACTTTTGGTCTGTTAAGAAGATACCTTACACAGAGTCAGACTAGTGGTCCATCACCATACTGACTGGCAACAGCTCTTTCTGACAGAGGACACTCTCACCCCTATTTGGAGATGTTGGGGATTTAAACTGGGACCTTCTGCATGCAAAGCAGATGCTCCTCCACTGAGCTGTAGGCTACAAAATGATGTTTCTTCCTTCCTATAAAACTTTACTGGTGTTTGTGGCACTATCATTTTGTCATTAACAAAGCTTTCATCACCATGGGAAGGAGTCCAATACGCTGTTGAAACCCTTATTCCCCGCCAAGCTCCAAATTAACTCAAGATGTTCTGCTCCAACATCTTTCACCTACCTTTTCATTAATACTCTCCCCCATCCCAATTTGTTTCAGATATTCATTTTAATGGCTGGTAGAGAGGTTCTTCTCCAATGTCTTGTGAGAAGGAGTTACATTGTCGTTAAAGCAATGAAGCATGATGTCATTACTACCTTGGGGTGCTGCTTATATGCATCTGGAGATATTGTCAAGGCCTAAGGCGAGGGCAAGAGTCACCATGTCCCAAAGTAGCTTGGATGCTGTCTTCTTCCACAAAACGCTATGTAAGATTCCTGGACTTCCTCTATTCTACACTGTGTCCAAATTACAGCCCAAAAGATCGCTTACTTACATGAAGACCCCAGGATGAGAGAAAAATGTAAGTAAGCAAGCCCTTAACACCCCAGGAATCAGTGTAATCTAATTTCTTCAACATGGCTATGCTGGCTGCTGGACAGCTGACAGGCAACCTGGCCATCATTCACTCTATAACTCATCCAGTTAATAAATGAAAGCTCCTGGCGTTAGAAACTACTATTGTGAACCAGAGAAGGTGGGGCAAGAATGGTGTCTGGATATCTCAATCAAACATTACAAACCAGCAAAAACTGGTTATGAACCAGGTTCTTATAAACACACTAAGAGTAAATGGGTAGACTCCAAAGCCATTCATTATAAGGGATGTAACTTGACTATTTTCAAGTAAGTGCACTCTATAGTTTCTTCAGCATGTTCAAGTAGCCACTGGTTGGTACTGGAGAACTAGCAAGCTATTTGCTGCTGAGATATTAGGGAGATTAAAGCCATCCTGCTCTACTGAAAGCTGCTGATTTAATATAAAATGTGTGAGCTGGTAGTGGGAGGAGTTAAACTCTTCTGGGTGTGGGCAGAGAAAATAATTGTGGTAAAGTGGGTGAATGAATATCCACTCTCTCCTCCTACTAATGTACGCTAACCTTAAATCTAGCATAAGAGAAGTGATTTAAATTGGCATAAGCCAAGTGGGATCCTGCCACCATCACATCTAGCTGATGAGATATACCAAGAAACTGGTTTTGCTCTCCAAATGTTTCTCTGGGTCTGTTCACCAGCTTATCAAACGCACAGGCTTTTCCTCTTCTTCTTCAGATGCCACATATTGAAACAATGTCTAACATGTATGGCAGTCAAAGGAAACATATGCTGAACCATATCATTAGAAGACGGCATTGCTTCCATACCAAGCTATGAAACAGAATACTGTGTCAACTGGGTTGTTCCAGAACTACACTCACACACTTCTGGTGAATGTGATAAGTAAATGCTATTGCATCACTATTTCTCATCTTCAAAGCAGACATGAGAGCAAGGAGGACTCGTTCTCCATTTCTGAACTTCAAAGACATTAAGACCATTGTTCCTGGGGTAACTCTATTAATTCGGTTCACTGTGATTTTCCCTGGGAAATGCACTTTTCTAAAGTTCAAGAATTAAAGCAAGTCTTCCTTGCATTTTTATAGAAGTTAAGGCTCTGTTATAATAAGGTTTTATTGGCTTTTGAGAAGCCACAGTGTATGAGAACCGTTTAGGAAAATCTTTGGTACAACCTATTAAACATGGTTTGGCAACTTGTGCTCTCTGTCCAAATCGTTTTAGGTTCCTTCCCACGGGTGCCAATTTTAGGTTGGAAATCTCTATATTTTGACGCTGGTGATTACAGTTCCCAGAGCAGATGGATGAAGGAATGAAAACACAGGAAAGAGAAAAGATGGAAAGGGAGGAAAACGAAAGGACATGGGCTATGAGGAGCAAGGAAAATAAACTTGAAAGTATATTATTTGCTGTCTTGTGTCATCTCCGCCAAAAAAATGTTATTGAAACTAGTGTTACAAGAGAGGACCAGTGGCTTATAATAGTGTATGAGAAAGACCACACAGCAGGGTGAAATCACAGAGCTTTAGCCTGTGCCAAATCCCAAAGTTATTTGCTTAGCCACATTATGATGGTTATTCCTCTTAGCAACCTTTCCATTAACCAAGCTCACCAAAAGAGGAACACGGTTTTGGTTTTTTGTTTTGGTTTTAACCTTAAGTGGGCACAATTTTTTATTTTTTTAAAATAACATTTAAATGATAGCCCAGTATGGAGAGAACCTGCAGAAGGGGGCAGAGATATTGCTTTGGAAGCTTCTTCTTGCTATACCACACGCCAGTGCTACAAAAGCTTGTGAACATTTTACCAAATTTTATCAATATTTTACCCATTTGGTAACACTTACCAAACCTATCCAAAAAATCATGCCCAAAATGTTGCTAATGTTTAGTCCCGTCAAAACATAAATTTCATAGCAAAACTAGAAATGGAAAGTGTGTGATAGTTCTAACATGCACAAGATATTTGAAGTACAGTACAGCCATACCTCGGGTTAAATGTCCTTCAGGTTGAGCGTTTTCAGGGTATGCTCTGCAGCGACCCGGAAGTAATGGAGCATGTTACTTCTGGGTTTCGCCGCTTGCGCACACACAGACGCTCAAAATGATGTCATGCGCGGAAGCGGCAAATCACAACACACGCAGATGCGGGTTGCGTTCGCTTCAGGATGCGAACGGGCCTCCAGAACAGATCCCATTTGCATCCAGAGGTACCACTGTATATATTCACAATGAGAACTGTCATGTATTGTGCCCTGACAGGTGATTGACACCAGCTTCTCCTAGGTTTGGTTGTTTGTTTAGAAATATAGGCTAGAAATATAGGCTGTAAACCCTTTAAAACATGCCTTTTCAAGTGAGTTCCAAAATGTCCCCTTAAAAGGTTTATTTCCATGTTTCTCTCTTCGCCCAGCACAGGAAAAGATCACACATTTGGTAACACAGAAAACTGTTTTCTTACTCTTCAAAGGTCACAGAACAAACATTTAATAGAGAGTGGGACGTTTACAGAGTATATCTAAAAGTACATTGTAAAAATCTAAATTCTTTGGCAGGCCTGGATTGACTTCTGCATGAAATTAGAGAATTTTAGAGAATTTTCAAAGGTCATATTCATGTGCTTCAGAAAGTTGCACAGGCAGTAAAACTTGGCTTAGCTGCAAAGTGGAGAAAGTTCCTAGATTATTGGTACAGGAACTTGAGAGCGGCTTTTGAGAGCTATGTGACTGAGCTAGAGCAATCTGCTCAAACCTCTTCAAACACTGAGCTTCTCAGGTAGACTGGTGGAAAACCAAGGTTTGATTACCTAGTTCCCCCAAATCTGAGAGGAAGTGGGCATAGCTAAGCCTGGAAGGGCAGCTTACTCTATGGTATTAAACCATTCGTGCATTAATTAGAGTTGACAAACACACGTTGGTCATATAAGACTGGTTATCCCACAAGTAGGAGAGCCTAGCCACTGCATTGTGCATTAGCTGCCATCTCACACAAAGCACAATGCAGTGATCCAGTCTTGAAATCACCAAAGTATGGAATACTGTGGCCAGGCTACCTCTGCCCAGGAATGGCCACAGCTGATGCACTAGGTGGGGGCACTGTCATACTGTGGTTCCGCTCCTTCCTCCTGGGCCGTGTCCAGAAAGTGGTGGTGGGGGATGAGTGTTCAGACCCCTGGGCTCTCACTTGTGGGGTGCCTCAGGGTTCTGTCCTCTCCCCCATGCTTTTTAATATCTATATGAAGCCGCTGGGAGAGATCATCAGGGGGTTTGGGCTGGGTGTTCATCAGTATGCAGATGACACCCAGCTCTACCTCTCCTTTAAATCAGAACCAGTGAAGGCGGTGAAGGTCCTGTGTGAGTGCCTGGAGGCGGTTGGAGGATGGATGGTGGCTAACAGATTGAGGTTGAATCCTGACAAGACAGAAGTACTGTTTTTGGGGGACAGGGAGCGGGTTGGTGTGGGGGATTCCCTGGTCCTGAATGGGGTAACTGTGCCCCTGAAGGACCAGGTGCGCAGCCTGGGAGTCATTTTGGACTCACAGCTGTCCATGGAGGCGCAGGTTAACTCTGTGTCCAGGGCAGCTGTCTACCAGCTCCACCTGGTACGCAGGCTAAGACCCTACCTGCCCGCGAACTGTCTCGCCAGAGTGGTGCATGCCCTAGTTATCTCACGCTTGGACTACTGCAACGCGCTCTACGTGGGGCTACCTTTGAAGGTGACCCAGAAACTGCAATTAATCCAGAATGCGGCAGCTAGACTGGTGACTGGGAGTGGCTGCTGGGACCACATAACACCGGTTCTGAGAGATCTGCATTGGCTCCCAGTACGTTTCCGAGCACGATTCAAAGTGTTGGTGCTGACCTTTAAAGCCCTAAATGGCCTCGGTCCTGTATACCTGAAGGAGCGTCTCCACCCCCATCGTTCAGCCCGGACACTGAGATCCAGCGCCGAGGGCCTTCTGGCGGTTCCCTCATTGCAAGAAGTGAGGCTACAGGGAACCAGACAGAGGGCCTTCTCGGTAGTGGCACCTGCCCTGTGGAACGCCTTCCCATCAGATGTCAAAGAGATAAATAATTACCTGACATTCAGAAGACATCTTAAGGCAGCCCTGTTCAGGGAAGTTTTTAATATGTAACACTGTACTGTTTTTAACACTGATTGGGAGCCGCCCAGAGTGGCTGGGGAAACTCAGCCAGATGGGCGGGGTATAAATAATAAATTATTATTATTATTATTATTATTATTATTATTATTATTATTATTATTATTATAAGCTATCAAAAGGTGTTCCTAGTCGCTGAGGCCACTTGTGCATCCAGTGAAAATAATGGATCCAGTGGTCCCTGGCTGAACAACTAAAATGACTGGTGAGCTATACTAGGCTTTGTAGGTCACAAGTTTTGTAGGGATGCTTAAAGTTAGGTAACTTCAGAAAGACTGCCTTGATTCATGGCTCAGAATGATTAAATATAGCTATATAAGACTAATAATCTTACTGCTCAAACCAGCCAAGAAAAGCTTAACATGAGGGAAATTCAGATAAAAATTAATTGGGTGTGATTATGAATTTTACCAAATGCTTAATACATTTTCCCTTCAATGTATCTAGAGGCAGAGACCATTAAGTAATTATAGTACTGTATACATAAATACCAGTGTTAAAAAACCAGCTGGAAAATCAAATCTCTATTACTCTCCAAAAATAGATATGAACTTCTTCGAGCCACTTTGCAAAAATGGAATCACAAAAATCATTTCAAAGGGTGAAAAGCAACTCCTTCATCAAAGTTATCTTTCTAACTGACATACTAGCCTTCCTGAAAGTATTACCAGATATAGAAAAACAATTCATAATCAGAAAATACAATTTCATCAGTTAATCTCATTCAAGAACATTCATAGTATTTCAATTGAGGAAGACGTCTAGTTCTTAACTCTCCCTTTTCTACTTCATATAATTATTGGGGAGGGCGAGATTTTGTCAAAATTCAAAATAAGTGATTGTGCTTCAATACAACTTTGCAAGTAAATCTGAATCCTGCCTTGAAAAATCTGAGAAACACCTGAGAAGTAACAGCACAGACATCTTTCCATCTTGATGCGAAAATGTTTTCAATGGCAAATACACATTGGAGAGAAGGGTATTCCATAATCTAGGACCAGTCTCACAATCTCCATTGAATTATGGGGGCTGAACACAGGATGCTAGAAAGTTCCCAGATTTAAAACTTAAATAAGTTTTTCTCCTGATTAATAGTGGTTTCTCGGAAACAGCAGCCCGCCTGCATGTAGAATTGGACTCTACTGTGGAATCTGGCCCAGGAGTGAGCAACCTGTGTTCCTCCAAATATAGCTGGACTCCAAATCTCATCAGCTTCAACCAGCATGGGCTTGGCCAGGGATGATAAGACCTATAGTTCAACATCTTGTTATCATCTACATCATGAGTCCCAAAGAAGCACACACACACCCAGACCTCTTCGCTGCATTGAACTCTGCATGTACTCTGACATACCTGACTCTGCTCAAGAAATTTAGTCCATCATCCATGTCTGTTGCACCACTCCAGAGGTTTGCCATTTGGGGGCGAATGGTCATGTTAGTTCATTCTGGTAGGTAGGTAGGTATAGTATTGTTCTGAGATTTTTTTGGTATTGTTTTTAATTTGGTTTTAAAATTGTATTATGATTTATTTGTTTGTAGGGTATATATTTTTGTTACCTGCTTTGAGAAATATTTTGTTTGAACAAAGGCCTATACATATGCAGTCATACCTCGGGATAAATGCGCTTCTGGATAAGTATTTTTGGGGTGCGCTCTGCGGTGACCCGGAAGTAACAGAGCGCGTTACTTCCGGGTTTTGCCGCTCGCGCATGCGCAGACGGTCAAAATGACGTCACGCGCATGCACGGAGAAACGTGACGCACAGACGCATAGTCGCATCTTACGTTCTGTTCAGGATGCAAAATGAGCTCCGGAACGGATTCCGTTCGCATCCCGAGGTACCACTGTGTGTGTCTGTGTGTGTGTGTGTGTGTGTGTGTGTGTGTGTGTGTAAACACACACATATACACAGTGGTACCTTGGGTTACAAACACCTCAGGTTACAAACACTTTGGGTTACAGACTCCACTAACCTGGAAGTAGTACTTCAGGTTAAGAACTTTACCTCAGGATGAGAACAGAAATCGTGTGCTGGTGGCGTGGCGGCAGCAGAAGCCCCATTAGCTAAAGTGGTACCTCAGGTTAAGAACAGTTTCAGGTTAAGAACGGACCTCCAGAATGAATTAAGTTCGTAACCAGAGGTACCACTGTACTGGTGGGGGGGGGGGGGGGAGAGAAGAAAGCTCTAGTACCAGAATTTGCTTTTCCTCCCTCCCTCCCAATCCTTTTTCACCATGGCATGTATTTTAGATTGCAAGGTTACTGTCTTATTACAGTGGTACCTCTAGTTTCAGACACGATCCATTCTGGGGTGCTGTTTGCGCCCCAAAAAGTCCGCAACTAGAGCGACGCTTCTATGCGTGGCAAAACCCGGAAATATACACTTCCGGGTTTGCTGCGTTCACAACCCAGAAATCCGCAACATGAACCTAGCGCAACTAGAGGTATAACTGTACTGATCTTTGTAAACTGCTTTGGAAGCCTTTTCAGCTGAAGGAGGCAGTAAAAAATGCTTCCCATAATAATAACATCTGGAGTTGCCCCCCGTTCATGTCAATGCTGGCAGGGAAAGTTTCCCTCAGAGAAGTTCTGAGCTCCTATCATATTTGGTCACCCAGAGCAGGTATAGGGATGCCATTTTCAGCCTCACATACCTTAATGCTAAATACAGTGAAACTTAAGGGTCAGAAGCTACCTAGGATAAATCCTACTTGCTGGAAGGATTTTAATTTATTTTTTCATTTTGCACTGGAGAGTGAATATGAGTGTTAAGGGACAAGGTGAACTCTGGTATGATGTGCTCTTATAATGAAAAAACCAGACAAAACTGAAACTGTTCTTACCAAGTATCTCACACTCAATCATTTCTAATTTAAATATATATATTTTTATGAAGGAAAAACTTGGTTGATATAATAGCCTGATTCATGCCTTTGCTTAACTGTTAGACAGAACACTACCCTTAGAATATTTAAATTTAACTAGGGAGCCGCAACATGGGTGAACTGCTTGCATAGGCTGAGCTCAGGTTTATGCATAATCACAATCCAAGCCAAAAATAAAAAGTTGGCTTAGGTTACATTTATGTACTCACCAAAGAGGAAAAAAAGAGTACTGTATAAAGTTAATACAAAACATGTGATTATCTTATCATGTGTGTCTCTTCAGTCACAGTTTGCCTGGTTGCGCATGTGTCAGAGGCTCAGGAGCAGAAGCACAGGGGAGAGAGCAAATAGAGAGCGGAGGAGAGGAATCCGAGGGGAGCGTAGGGGAATATGACAGTGACCCGAGAGATTCCATGAGCTTCTCCAGCGAATCAGAAGATTCCCAGAAGGGGGCGCCTATGGTAAGGGCAAGGGGGGTCCCAGGGGGGACGCTCCAGAAACAAGGGGCCAGCGGGGACTCCCAAGGGAGCAGCGGAGGATCAGGACCAGTTCCCCCACCAGAGCACAGTGGGGGGGAAGAGTCACATGAGTCAGGACCAGCCTCTCCTCCAGCGGGGAGAGAAGATGAGTCGGGGATAACCACGCCCCCATCGGGAAGTGGGGAAACGGAGGGAAGGCCAGGTCCAGCTAGCCTCCCCGAAAGAGGGAGCAGTGACACAAGTGTAACGGTCAGAAGGAAAGTGGGAGGCTGCGCGCGCGCGCCAAGTTCAAATGTGCAGGAGCGCGGGACAGCAGAAAACCCGGATTGGGAGCCAGGTCCAAAAGCCCGAAGGAGGGAGGGGGAAGAGTCAGGGGACTCAGCGTCAGAGGAGTCTAGGAAGGGTGAGACTCCGACTAGCAGGCGGACCCAGAGAAGGAAGGAACAGAGGAAGAGGTGTAGTAAGGCTAGAATCTTAAACTGGTGTCAAGGGGGAGGAGATTCAGATGGAGCTTCGACGGTCTAAGGTACAGACGTAGCATTGCGCGCTGCGCGTGTGGAAGTGAAACTGAACTTCAATAAAGACTTTTATACTAGAGAAAGAAGCAGCGTTGGTCTTGTGTGAGCTGGGACCTTGGGCAGCGCTGACAGCATGCCACCTCTCCACATTTCCCAAATATTCAGCCCAGATTCCAGTGGTTCCAAGTAGGGAATCTGGTAGCAAGGGAATCTGGTGAGGAAATTGCTGGTCTGATCGTTGCTGCTCTGCAGCAACACCCAGATAATGGCTAGATTTCAGCCCAGCTGCATTGAGATGGTTTGGGAAGTTAATAGGGGACTTGTTGACATTACTTAAATGCTGCCTTAGGCATGGCTCCCCAGTGGAATTAGTTGCACTAGCCCCATTCCATTCCCATCCCTGTTCCGTTTCCTTGTAATGATTATGTATTTCAGAACATATACAAAATATACAAAATACTGAATTCATCACCAAGAGAATGATTGCTTTAGTTCTCTTAAATAATTGCTCTACATTTTTTAAAAGAGCAAGGTTTTTTGAAAGGCAAGCAATCTTTCCTTGTGCGAAATTGAGAAATGAGATTTTGTTACTGGACTACGATTTATTACTGGCTTTGAAAGTGACTTTGAATTAAATCCTTTATATTTCGGGTCTGCCAACAGCACACTCCTACACAGTCTACAGTGTTATCTAGCCACCTTTGTAAATCTTTTTAAGTTACAAGGATAAAAGTACAGTCACTTGTAGTTGTTTATTATAGAAGTCGTGCAATACAGGATCTTCCTTAATGCTCTTTTCTTCCCTTTCCCATTAAATCTATCAAGAAAACTATTGATTACTTACCACATCACCTTCTGTCTAAAATTTAAAAGCAATATAAATATGCCTGTGCCTCATAAAACCATCCACCCTGCAAAGGATAAGTCTCTAGAATAGGTCTCCTAATTGTGTCTATTTACCTCAATGCACTTTGTCTTCTGTAGCTTTCAGAAGTTCTTAAGTGGTTGTACTTACCTTATTTATTTGTATAACATCTTTAAGGCTCTAAGTGGTTAACAGTATTTCTAAAACGTATGAAACACACAGAAATATAAAATATATGTTCAGTTTATTTGTATAAAATACATATAAACAAACAGAAAGAACCCCAGCCATGCCCACCTCCACCACTTAAAACCAGTCCAAACAAAAAAGTCTTAGAGTGTTTCTGGAAAATGCTAATAATCTGGTAAGCCCAAGGGAAACGGACTTCCCTCAACAGCGGGGCAGCCAAGAAAATGAGTTCTTGAAGACACAACTACAGCCAGGCCTGGGTCTTTATGGCCTGGATTTGAACGTCTTCCAGCTTTACATACCCCCCATTTTTCATCTGCCAACTAAAGCCTTTTATACTCACCCCTGTAGTGTTCTGTTGATACAGTATGAAAAGGGTTGGAATGAGAACATTATTGCAAGTTCATACTGTGGACAGAGTGCTTAAAAGCTAAATTCCTCTGTCTAACTTGTCCATTCTGAAAAAAGGATGGCCATTATTGTCAATTCCAAACAGTAGGTCAGTCAAAAGTAAGGCGGGTTTAAAACAAAAACAAACTGTACACAAATAGCGATGTCAAATCAGAGGCATTATAATTTGAGACAGAAGCATCAACAAATGAAGGTGAGTTGTTTGGGGCTTTTAAAAATGCACAGTTTCAAGGGGTTTTTTTCGTGCTTTTTCTTGGGGGGAAGGGTGCTCCATTTTCCACATTTCACTCTGAAAAACTCTTAGCTTGGCATTGAGATAATAGCTCTCTTCAGGCACTCATAATAAACACACAGATGGTGGGATAATGTCCCACTGTCCCCACCTCTGGCCTCCACACATGCACAGGTCACCTGAACACAAAGCATATACCCAAATGCATACAGAGCAGTTGTACATGTGATCTGTACCTACATTTTCCATGGCATGGGTTGCACAAACTGAAAGCTACAGGCACGAAACTCACAGTGGTATGGAAACCAGGAGAAGTCTAGCAGGCACATCATTGATTTCCTCCACCCATGCAACACTGAGTTAATTTTGAATGCCTTAACAAGAATAACGTCTGGCTTAATAAATGTAGCTGAAATTCCCCTTCCAGTTCTTTAAGTGATCTCTCATCTTCCTCACAATTAAATGACTGAATTAGCTGATCATAATTTTTGTAGGTGTCAGGGTGGCAGTAGGTAAGTGAAACTTCCAGCTTTTTATTAGTTTTGAATGGCTCAAAAATCATCTACTTTATAATACATTTCATGTTTTACACATTCTTCCCAGTGACTATCAGAGTTGTTCAGTGAGTAAAATTAAAATAGAATAAAATTGAAATAAAATACTTTATGCTGTAGGCTACTTATGGATGGCACTTATGGAGAACAGCCAGGAAATTCTCTCATCTAAGGTAGTATCTGACAATTTATTCAAGACAGGGTGGAGACTCACTGATTTATAAGATAGCGAAGAAGCTTACATTGTTAGCATGTAAGCATTCTATACATATATAGAAGATCAAAGATAAAATGTGAGGAGTTTTTAATTAGTGCAATATACAGATGATGGTTAGCAATATTCTCTTTGAAGATAATAGAGAAGTAACATTATAGCATGTCCATGGGCATGTAGCCCAGGTTCAGAGGGTATAGACAGAATAACTTATGGGGAAAGGGCCAAGGAAGGGAGGAATGTATAAATATTGCTTAAGTACAATGGGTGGTGTTTTGTGTGTGTGTTTTGGAAGTTTCAGGCCATTAAATGTAGTCACTTGTCCTGGCTCCCACTCTAGGATTCAGTACTTGGACTGTCAGCTCAATCATTCCTGAAGGCTTTGTTTTACAAATCAGTTCATGGTTTAGACATAGATCAAGATACAGGTTACAAGGTTCAAAAGTCTAAAGCAGAGGTCTATGGTGCAGGACTAGGCACAAACAAATGCCTGGCATGCCTCTCTGCTCTTCTTTTGAAGAGCAGGACGGACACAGTCATTCACGCAATTGTTGCCCTAAGTGATGGGGACTGGGCAAGTAAGTGGGCACTTCTGCGGGTTGGCTGGGTCTGCTCACACCAGCACATCCAACTGCACGTTCCTAGAGATGGGGCCTGAGTCTGCCTGCCCAATTCAGGCTCATGTGCCTCCCCAGTTGCCAGGGCAACTTTGCTCACAGGAGGAAGGGCAAGGGGCTGGCTCACTACTCCCCCTCCTCTGCTGGGGCATTAAACAGCAGCAGGGTAGGGACATCATCTAGTGAACTACTCCCTGTGAACAGTCTCAGAGATCTCATCCTGTTCCTTCTCCCCCACTGACCAAGCCTACCAATAAGTCTCCACAGAGCTCCTGACTTTCATGCTCCGCACCCATGGGCGTCCATACACCTGCAGTTCACAGGCCTTGGTTTGCCCGAGTAGCGTCAATGAAACTGATTGACTAAGTCTGAAGCATGAACACTGGAGGCACTGTGAACGTTTTTTGGGTTCATATCCCTTCCAGTCAATCAGGTGCTACACCAAACCAAACTGACACTATGAGTCCAGTACTTGCTCCACCTCAAAGTCTTGCTGACCACCCACTAGTACTGAAGGTTCTAGATTCTGGTGGTCTGTCTGGACCTTGATGGGTTATTGCACCACTTAATAATAATAAAGGTAAAGGTAAAAGGGATAGGGGCGCGGGTGGCGCTGTAGTCTAAACCACTTGGGCTTGCCGATCGGAAGGTTGGCAGTTCTAATCTGTGCAATGAGGTGAGCGCCCGTTGCTCTGTCACAGCTCCTGCCAACCTAGCAGTTCAAAAGCATGCCAGTGCAAGCAGATAAATAGGTACTGCTGTGGCGGGAAGGTAAACGGCATTTTCGTGCAC
Source organism: Podarcis raffonei (assembly GCF_027172205.1). NCBI lineage: Eukaryota > Metazoa > Chordata > Lepidosauria > Squamata > Lacertidae > Podarcis > Podarcis raffonei. The sequence continues at coordinate 53,436,841 of NC_070613.1, read as the reverse complement.
TCTGATTTCCGTCACAGTGTTCCCCGGAAAGCTGTCTGTGGACAAACGCCGGCTCCCTCAGCCTGAAGCAAGATGAGCACCGCAACCCCAGCCTTTGACTGGACTTAACGATCCAGGGGTCCTTTACCTTTACCAAATAATAGTAATAATAATAATAATTTTATTATTTATACCCTGCCTATCTGGCTGGGTTTCCCCAGCTACTCTGGGCAGCTTACAGCACATCTAAAAACATAATAAAAACATCAAGTATTAAAAACTTCCTGATACAGGGCTGCTTTCAGATGTCTTCTAAAAGTTGTATAATTCTTTATCTCCTTGATATCTGAAGGGAGGGCGTTCCACAGGGAAAGCGCAGGTAGGATCTCCGGTTTTGACAGGGAATAGATCGGGCTAGCAGGGATTTGCGACCCTGGTGCCAGTTGGGATGGCACATTCATAGGGCTGGTGGAAAGGCAGCTTGTTGGCTTCTATCTTGTCAGGTTTTGCCATCTGATTTACATGTGGATAAATGCCCCGAATTGTCTTCCCAATTAATTGAAGGAACATGTGGGTGTTTCTTCACAATTAATGGGTGCAACTCATGCTTAGGCGCAAATATTGTTTTCCTCTTCCCGCTCCTGCCAAAACAGGCAAAGCTGTCAAACAAAAACAGTTCCTAAAGGGAAGAAAGTTTGCTAAGTCTTTCTGTAGATCATATGAACAGATAGCTGCTTCAGGGCATTACTGTTGGGAGGAAATTTGAAATAAACAAACAAAAATATGAAAGAGACCTGTGGTAGGTATACTTGTAAGATTTTTCTTTTCTTTTCCTTTTATCTGTGGTATGGTTTTATAGTGGCAGATGTGATCCAACTGAGCCAAATTAATCTACAAACCAGATTAAAAAGAAACTCTAATTGAGGCTTACATCTCTTACTTTTGGGATTTAAGTTATTAAATTACTTGTCCCTCCCCCATGTATAAATACACTTTACTCTGCTTTCAAGCCAGAAGTCCCATAAATACACGGATGCTTTGCATAGCCTTTTAGCAAGTCCTAACGCATGTAGTCACCCAACCTATCTCAAGTGAAGAGCAGGAAGAGAAAGAAAATAGCTCCCTTCAGCCAAATCCCTAATTTCTGTCAAGAGCTATGAAGTACTATGGTGAAGTTAATTAATTATAGAGTCAATTGGGGTTTTGTACCCAGATATTTTCCTGATGTAGGTCTTTGAAAGTCTGCCCACACTAAGCTCATGAATCAGTGTCATTTACAACATGCATTAAGATAATTGAACATTGTAAGGAGGAAATGTATACAAGAGAGCTAATATTTCATGCAGGAAAGCTCATTTTATCACTGCTAGAGTGCATATCAGACCACCTCACAGTTGGCATCATTGGAACAGAGCTTAACAGTAACTTGCTGTGCATAAATACTATTCATTTTTTGCATCTATTTCTCAGTGGATTAAAAAAAGACAGTTAAAAAAATTGACTGCCACCCGTGCCACAACAGCAGTACAAAATGGCCAAGACTTAATGCAGAAACAGGCAACAGGATTTTAAATTTTGCTGACCATATGGATCTACTTGCAGAATTACTTGCATCTTAATGTTAAGCACAAGAAATGTGTGTACGATTCTTCCAAGTAACAATGGCTATTGTCCACTATGGGTTAGAGCCAAAGAATGGTGAGTAGAACTAGCTTTGTTCCACAAATGTCTGTGGAAGAGTTCAGCCATTCTGACAAAACACTGAACATGACAGTTGGCATACTACCTCTTGTGCAAATAGAGGAATATATTTGGATTTTGCTTCACTGTTCTTTTGCAGCGTTCTAGCATGAAATTTTGGGACGCGGGTGGCGCTGTGGTCTAAACCACAGAGCCTAGGGCTTGCCGATCAGATGGTTGGTGGTTCAAATCCCTGCAACGGGGTGAGCTCCCGTTGCTTGGTCCCTGCTCCTGCCAACCTAGCAGTTCAAAAGCACGTCAAAGTGCAAGTAGATAAATAGGTACTGCTTCGGTGGGAAGGTAAACAGCGTTTCTGTGAGCTGCTCTGGTTCGCCAGAAGCGGCTTAGTCATGCTGGCCACATGACCCAGAAGCTGTCTGTGGACAAACGCTGGCTCCCTCGGCCTATATACCCCACGGAGAGCCTCAAGGTCCATAAATAACAACACCCTAGTGGTCCCAGGCCTTAAGGAAGTTAGATTGGCTTCAACCAGAGCCAGGGCCTTTTCAACACTGGCTCCGGCTTGGTGGAACGCTCTGTCTCATGAGACCAGGGCCCTGCAGGATCTGATTTCTTTCTGCAGGGCCTGTAAGACAGAGTTGTTCCGCCTGGCCTTTGGCTTGGAGCCAATTTGATTCCCTCCCTCCCTCTCTTTTTTCTTTTCCTTCTCCTCCTGCGATGAGGCTACATTTTAATATTTTAATGTTCCATCATTTTAATGTTGTATTTTATTTTTGTTTTTAAGTTGCAATCATTCATCTTGTTTTTATTATTGCTTGTAAGCCGCTCTGAGCCCGGCCTTGGCTGGGGAGGGCGGGGTATAAATAAGAAATTATTATTATTATTATTATTATTATTATTATTATTATTATTATTATATAGCGAGATGAGCGTGCAACCCCAGAGTCATCAGTGACTGGACCTAACGGTCAGGGGTACCTTTACTTTTACCTTTACCTAGCATGAAATTTTAAACAGTCCTCATGTGAGCCGAACATGGCTTCAGTGCTCAGAAAGGTGCCTTTGGATCAACTCACAAGTGTTTTGCTTCATGTATCTTAACAAACTGAAGTTTCTAAACATTAGCCCCTGCCTATCTGCTTTCAATCTCTTCAGTGCTAACTTAACATGTCTTACGATATTACACTAATGCATCAACTGGTACAGCACACCCAAACTGCAGGGACTTAAACACAGTTCTAGGTACGTTTGCTTAGAGCTAAGCCCTAATATGTTCCACAGAGCTTACTTCCAGGTAAGGGTATACAGAATCGCAGCCTTAACCATTTTAGGATATGGCCAGGCTTACATTTTGATTTGTCAGTTATGCTAACACACTCAGATAACGCAGACATTACTGAAACACCCAGGAAGTTCAACAGAGCCGAGAATTCACACAAGGTTCTCAGAAATGCCTCTTCTATTCACACTAAAAAAAAGAAAGAAATTCACAAATGAACAAAATAAGAAACAAAGGAAAGAGAAGTAGACTAGGTTCCAATCATCACAATTACTTAAATGACATCATGTGAGGTTGGGCTGATTTTAAATTAGTTATGTTATGAAAATATTCCCATGCAAGAATTTGCCAAATGTCCATGAGAACACACACAAACGGTCCTCTGGCATCTTGAATGCCAACACATGGCATTTAATCTTTGTTGGGTGCTGCCCAGAGTGGCTGGGGAGACCCAGCCAGATGGGCGGGGTACAATTTTTTATTTATTACTACTACTACTACTACTATTAAAAAGGTAAAGGTACCCCTGCCCGTACGGGCCAGTCTTGACAGACTCTGGGGTTGTGCGCCCATCTCACTCAAGAGGCCAGGGGCCAGCGCTGTCCGGAGACACTTCCGGGTCACGTGGCCAGTGTGACAAAGCTGCATCTGGCGAGCCAGCGCAGCACACGGAAACGCCATTTACCTTCCCGCCAGTAAGCGGTCCCTATTTATCTACTTGCACCCGGGGGTGCTTTCGAACTGCTAGGTTGGCAGGCGCTGGGACCGAGCAGCAGGAGCGCACCCCGCCGCGGGGATTCGAACCGCCGACCTTTTGATCGGCAAGCCCTAGGCGCTGAGGCTTTTACCCACAGCGCCACCCGCGTCCCACTACTACTATTACTATTATTACATGCAGGGGACACAGGGCTGAGCCTCATTCCACTCCAATGCTTCTGCTAACAGTAAGGCATGAAATGGGGCTGAAATGAAATATTCAGCTAAGCATGCTTACCGTACTAATCTTCCTGTGACTGGGAACACTGGCTGTGTGGGCTTCCTGATCACGCTGAGGCTTCTAAAATTTGAAGCCCTTTTCAGATCTTCCTGCTCAACGCATGGAGGTCAGGGGTGGAGGCCCTGCGTCTCCTACATGGTTAGACTTTTATAATGCCTGAAGAGGACTTCTCACAACATACGACATTCTAAACACAAGAGACTACTATTTCGTTTATTTGATGAGGCAGTCTAGTCTCCTTTAGTATCACTTTACTAAGTGTTTGTAGCCTTGAATGCAAAGATGACAGAACATAAAAACCAAACACGTTCAGATAAGGAAACTGAATTAAAGGAGTGCCTGTTACTACAAAGATTATATTCTCTTGACAGGAGAGCCAAACTACTCTCAAAAATGTCTAAGGGAGAGGGTTCTTGTAAGCTTATTTTAAATTAACTGCTTCTTTCGTAATTGTGTCAAGGTAAATATTGTTAAGCACATAAATCTTAGAAGTAGTGCAAAGTTTTAGCACATTTCTACAGATGCAAACTCATGGAGCAGCACACAGTACTAGCTGTAATAAAAACAGAAATAATGGCACTTCAGAACTTTATGTTTTCAGTCCCTCCATTATTGAACGCTTGCATTTGTTATACAAACACAAAGCAACCGTTTGGAGTCTTTATATCTATATTTATAAGTAAAATATATTTCAAGTGCTATATACAAAGCAAGAAAAATACTTTTTGAGTAATCAAAAAGAAAACATTTGGGATTTGAATATCCAGGTCCTAAATATTTGCACTAGTATGTTTATTTTGAATGATGTCATAGCATCACAATTCATTTTATATCTCACTTTAGAGACCGTAGATCTCTACCTCGGGTTAAGTACTTAATTCGTTCCGGAGATCCATTCTTAACCTGAAACTGTTTTTAACCTGAAGAACCACTTTAGCTAATGGGGCCTCCTGCTGCCGCCGCGCTGCCAGAGCACAATTTCTGTTCTCACCCTGAAGCAAAGTTCTTAACCCAAGGTACTATTTCTGGGTTAGCGGAGTCTGTAACCTGAAGTGTATGTAACGCGAGGTACCACTGTAATTTATAAAAATTCCTCACAATGAAGCTATATCAAAAGTAATGTCAGAAACTGCATGGCTTCCATGGAGTGCAACAATCTCTCAGGCAGGAGTTCTTTGCCTTCATCTGCTCTCTTCACTGAGTGACGTCCTTTGGTATCATCCCTGAGGACCCTGCCTTCCAAGTAGGGCAACCAAGAAATAGGTATTGAGGGTACTGATGTACCAAACCACAGCCAGCACGGACCTCACACCTTGAGCTTTCAGCTTATAAAAGTTCCTAGCCCTCTTAGAAAGTAAGTTATGCTACCCTACTAAGCTGTTTCTTTGAGATGAGCTAGTTTGGCTGCTTCCACCTTTCAACACCAATAAGTGAAGTCAGAGCTGTGATTGATGAGAATGCTGTTTGGACACCAAGGAGCTGAGGACCTAAAGAGCTGGTGTTTCCCCCTTCCATGCTGTGCACTTTCATTGCATCTGTCTCATTTTCTTGTCCTTGAAATCTCTGTAGTTTGCCTTCTTTTTGTCCTACAAACCCAGATGCATCCTTCCAGTGTTGGATTCAAGGCGGTATGCCATAGAACAGAGCTTTCCAGACTTTTCATGTTGGTGACACACGTTTTAGACATGCATCATTTCATGACACGGTAATTCAGTTTTACTAGCAAACTGGAGGTTTATTTATTTATTTATTTACGGCTATTAGCCCATAAAATATGTACAAACATAAAAACACAGAGACATAAAAACCGATATATCCGACAACAGAAGGTGAACACCACCATGCAAGGGTGGGTCATTGAGCAGAGCCAAGTGACAGCTTGGGGCCAGGAGAGCTCCAAGGGACGGATCACAGAAAAGGAAAACTGAAGACGAGATCTGACATGCACTCTCATCATAACAGTCCGATTAGTTTTGATGTTGTTGTTGTTTTTTGGTGGTTTTTGAGTGTGAGATAACCGCATTCAGGAATCTCGCCACCTGCAGAGTTACAAAATGATCTGTATCCTGCAAAAGCAGTGCGGCGTGTGACTCAACAGGCCTGCCAACCAAGCGCAGTAAAGCAGGACCCAGGAATTTAGTCCTGGCTATGCTATGTAGGGGACAGCTGAACATTATATGTGAAAGAAACTGGAGGTTAAACTAACCCCTTTCCAGTCCAGTGGGTCAGAGGGCCCAATTCACATGGTGTTGGACATGCTGCTTCCAGGTAGCTGTGCCTTCTGTGCACCTCAGAGACAAGGTGCTTCATACAAGGGATGATCTGCATGATTATAGTTGAAAATCTTTAGCCAAGACAATTTTAGCTTTTCTTTCTTTCTTTCTTTCTTTCTTTCTTTCTTTCTTTCTTTGCATGAACATTTAGCAGGTGTCAGACATTTGGATATTCCAATTAATCAACCAATTTGAATTTAATTATAACTTTTTAAAGTGTCTTAAATGACCATAAAATGTCGTTGGAAAGGAACAAGGAAGCAAGGGCTTTTCTTTTCTTTTCTTTGCATTACTTAAATGGTGGTCTGAATAAGGAAGAGCTTGATTTTGGAAAGATCTGAGGTGCATAGCTTTTTATATTAAAACTGTAATTTAAATTTTCCTGGTACTATTTCAAAAATGGAACACAACTTCATATAATGTTATGAAGCTGTTGTTTATCATATATATATATTCCCACACAAGCGATTCTATCAGACAAAGGCATGTTATTTGGGACAAAAGTAGAGCATGTTAAAGTTTAGTCCAAATCTGGACTTCATAAATCTTTAAATACAATTTAATTCTATTTTCCATATCTATCTTATGAACTCAAAAGCTGCCAAATTTCATTTTAAAATGTCAGTTTGAATGCAAGTCAACTACAGGAAATAGCAAGAAAGAGGAATAATGATATCCTTTGAGCTCTATTGAACAAAGCCCTACAGAGGACCCAATGCAGCATTGCAAACCTCAAGGAACATTGTTGAAGTCACTGAGCTACATGCCAGCTACATAGAAGAAAAATTATATAAGCAATATCTTTGTAATGAACCTTCAACCTGGCTAAGCTTACATCAATTTCTTGTTGCATTACGAGGACCACTTTGCAGCTGATTAAAGACCTGGATTTTAACAGATTAATAAATTGCATTCAATAATTTTGCATATTACCAACTCTATAATCTAAGTGCTTTTGTGAGATAACTTACAAATCAATAAATGAAAACTATTAGTACTGGCTCCAGATTTTTGTGGGGTGCAGGTGTCCTTGGGAAGATACCCTCAATGAGCCTTCTTCTTACTGAGGCTACCCTCTTGCTAGCACTGATGCCAATTCCTGCTACCCTCTATCTTGCCACTGCTTGCCAAACAGCACCAATGAGCATGAAAGCCACTGACTCTCCCTCCTTCTCACCACTGCTGCCAGTGGCATAACGTGGGTTGCCAGTGCCCAGGGCCAGGTGGGAGCGGGAGGGAGGGAAACAGATGGAGTATGCATGCACATTCAACTGCCTAGAGATTGCAGCTGCAGAGATAGGAAAAGAAGAGTTGTTCCATTGTTTGTCACGTCCTGGTTTGCACAGAGAAGCCGTTTTCAACAGAGCCCAGTGACGGCAGTGCAGAGCTGTATTGAGGAAGCACTGGGTGTTGAAATTTTGCACCCCTAACCATTTTGTGCTGGAGGCAACCATCCCTGTGCACGCACACCCATGCTACACCACTGACTGCTGCTATTCCAGGCCAGGGTGAGAGGCAAGTGACTAAGTAGGCTCCATGCTGAAGAGAAGGAAGCACTTCTGGGGTGTGGGTCATTGTCTATGCAGATGTCTATGCGGATCCTCAACACAGGCCCTGAAAATCATCCCTCACTGTTTGAAGGAAAGGCCAGCTATAATATTTCCTTTTTCGTTTCTTATTACACTAATATAGCACAATAAAAAGCCAAAATTGCATGTGTGCCTTTAACTTACAGCTTCACTGATTAAAATAGGCCTTCCAATTAATCAGCTGAAGTTGCCCCACTGCTTGTGGTTATTAGTTCTTCTGCCTTTAATCAAACTCTGTATATCTGATGACATACTTTATGCGTTATGAACTTACAGGCTAGCAAGCCATCAATATTCTCAATAAAGAGAAACTGTATTTTCTGAAATATGTCAGCATGATCCAGTGTTTATACCCTACTAATTCACAGATAGTGAGTTGCTAGTTTAGCCCAGAAGGTGATTCACATGCATTTTACTGTAAAAAAAAAAGGCATCCATGCAATTGCTAACAGGCATTGAAGCTAGTTTGGCCCTGTTAACAGAGAGCCTTAATGGAAGCGAACATGAAGGTGATGCAAGTCTGGATTCGAACCAAGCTACCTGAAGGACCATCTCCTCTTAAGTGAGTCAGCCCATCCTTCAAGATCAGTTGTTATGCCTCTCTTGCATGTGCCATTGCCTTCTGAGGCACATTCCTGGGAACAAACAAGAGAGCTGATTCTGAGGTGGTGCCTTGTATGTGGAACTCCTTGGCTGAATGGCTAGTTTTTCTTCCTTTTTGTATTCTGCTGGCAACTGACAGCTTTCCCTTTTAAACAAACTGTTCTATTGTTGTTTTGTGTGTTGATCATTAGTGCTGCTCCTTGCGGTTTTGCTTTTTGCTGCCCTTTTACAATTCTGTTAATTTGTGTTTTAAAGTTTGGGTTATTTTTGCTTCCATATATATATATATATATATATATATATATATATATATATATATGTATGTGTGTATGTGTGTGTGTGTGTGTGTGTGTGTATATATATGTGTATATATATATATATATATATATATATATATATATATATATATATATGAAGGAAGAACTGCAGGTGCTTTTTTTTCCAAACAAGTGATAAGACATTATTTCCATCATCATTTAGTATCCACCCTGACTCTCTGCAAGCTGTCATAACACTCTTATCGCAAGAAAATTAAAGCATGTGCTTGATTATTTAATAACTGAGTTTAAACTAAGAGACAATGTTTGTTTAAACTTGTGCTTCGAAACCCATCACCTTCCAGGATGAATTCAGAGATTAGAAACAAAAGAAAAGAAAAACAGAAGATCTATTCTGCAATTAACACCAACATGAAAGAAGGTAGGTTCTGATACATAAAATCTTTTCCACACAATATTTCCCCACACAATGTGGATACATTGAGGAGAACACTAATAAGTGACCCTGTATATCCACTTTTACTGCTATCTAGGAGTTTCCAGTGGTTGTCATAACTGAAAAATATCCTGCTACTACTGCAGACACGGCCACCCGGAAGCTGCAGGTGCATCTATGGAAATGCTACAGCAGGCATTACCATTCTCCTTGGAGACAGCCAAAGTACACAGCATGGTACATGGAAAATAGATTTTTAATGTCTGAACTGGCTCAGGGTCTCTAGTATCATGGTTGTAGCAAAGATTATAGGTAGAGGGAGCACAAAAAAATAGAAACATATTTTAATGATAACGTTATTAATAGAGATGATATACTATTTTGAACTTGAGTTGCAAAAATGATATATGTGTGTATCTCATCCTTTGGTTTTTAACTTCCAAAGTTGCTTAGAGTAACCTTAGGTAATCTGGTTGCACTTTTCCTAAACAAGCAGGTGTGTAACTTAGGGGTATTCTGGATCTCCAAATAAACTTGGGGGCACAGAAAGCCTGCCACCAGCTTTGACAGGCAGTCCAGTTGGGATCCAATCTGGACAGAGAAAACCTAGCTTCAGTTGTCTATGTTCTGGTAACCTCTAGGTGACATTATTACAATGCATTCGAAATGGGGCTGCCTTTGAAAACAGTTTAGAAAGCGAGCATATTACACCAATTCTGGTCAGATTGTGCAGGCTACTGCTTAATTTCTAGGCTCAATTTGAAGTGCTGGCTCTGACCCAAAAAGACTTATGTGGCTCAGGACCAAAATTCTTCAAGGACTTTCTCTCCGCACATGAACCAGCTTGGACCCTGTGATCAGAGGGCCTTCTCTGGGTGCTTCAGCTGAGGGAGGTGCAGAGAGTAGCTACACAAGAATGGGCTTCTTCAGCCATGGCTCCTTCTGTCAGTTTTTAGGCACCAGGCTAATATTTTTAATATTTTTTTATTTAACCTGCTTTTGGGTGATTAAGTTGGCCTCTACTATGCTGCTCATGTTTTAGTGAGGTGGGATAAGGTTTGTATTGTTAGATAAGGATTTTAGAAATTTGTATTGTACATGGTTTAAAATTTGGCTTCTCAGTGATTTTATCTGTTTGCATTTGATTTTGAGTCGCTTTGAGATTTGTTTGCATAAAGCAACTAACAAATGCAATGTATGTGTATGTATAATACTACATATCTATAATTGCTATGCATATTTCATTTTTACTAGATATGTTCTTCATGAGAAGCCAGTGTGGTGTAGTGGTTAAGAGCAGTGGTCTCGTAATCTGGGGAACCGGGTTCGCGTCTCCGCTCCTCCACATGCAGCTTGGGCCAGTCACACTTCTTTGAAGTCTCTCAGCCCCACTCACCTCACAGAGTGTTTGTTGTGGGGGAGGAAGGGAAAGGAGAATGTTAGCCGCTTTGAGACTCCTGAAGGGGAGTGAAAGGTGGGATATCAAATCCAAACTCCTCTTCTTCTTGATATTTCTGTTGTATATCAGTTTGGAAACATTTTTGGGGAAGAGATTAATTTATGTATTTATATACTGCCCTATCTCAAAAAAATTATAAGCAATATAGAACAATAATCAGGATGGTTTCTGTAACACAGTGGATATATGGATTAAAACTGCAAGAAACTGTAAACTATTTTTTAAAAAAAACACGAGTGAAATGAGTTGCATAAACAAAATTTGTCAGGCACACTAAAATTAGCTAGGTATTATGTGAAAAGGCCTGACCAAAAATAGAAAGGTCTTCAGCTGGTTCCAATACATAAAAGATTTGCTACCAGGCAAGTCTCCCTGGCGAGAGTATGCCACAAATGGGGTGCTAAGTAGACACACTTGCCTAACCTGGCAGTCAGTAATGTAACCATGTCTTAACCTGCATAAGGTTTTAAGGAAGGGGAAACTGTAGTCCTCCAGGTGCTGTTGGACTTGTGAAGACCCTGGTATCATTGTAGAGCAGCAAAAATGCAGAGTGCCCTCTCAAGGTGCCCTCTCAGCTGCTGAGGAATCCACATGGTTTCTTGATATACTGGAGACTTGCAGGGAAAGTAGCAGGAAGGACAGTGGCTAATGTCTAGGTGGTATAAATCTCAGGATGTATCTGAGCAAATTACTGTGACAATTGTGTGGCAATGACGGCAGTGAAAAAAGGATTTCTTCTCCACCACACTGCATTCTCAAGTAGCCATCGAGCACTGAAGTGCATGGCCTTGAATGAGAGAATTCTATCCAATTAGGATACACATAATAATAAAGAAATAGAATAGATTGTATGTTTTAAATCCAGCCACAAGTGAAAGAGGAATGAGCAGGAAATCAATTTTTAAAAGTTTGCTATATAAAATTATAGGTACCAAGCAGTGAAACGGAAATACAAAAAGAAAGAAAGAACAAAGAATAATTCAAGCTGAGACTACCTTAGGCAGGCAGCTGGTTCACACTTAGATATTTGGAAAGCCGCCAGACAAGTAGATTTTCAAATGCAAAGAGCTGACTTACAAGTTTACAACCTGGCTGCAATATTTTAGTACTTATTGATTTGTACTTATATTCCACCAGAGTGTGAGTAACAGCAGGTTAAATATAAAGAGCACAGCCAATTTTAGAAAACAATAAAATGTCTGCCTTCTGAGGAGAGTTGAGCGCCACATCCTACTATCTTGAAGAGGTACATCGGATGAGAATGTGGGGCAGACTGTATGTAATACTCCTTCCCACAGGAGATTCATCTGTCCCCCTCCTTATTGACAATCTGCTAACTAGTGAAAAATGTCCATGATGTTTATTGATGCTACCTCTGCTGTAAAGGATTCTATTTTAAACTTTTACTTTTTTTCTGAATACCACTTTAAGGGCCCTTTTTGGGTGAAAGGTTTGCCCATGATTTTTAATACAATAAATAAATGGTGATTAAAATGGGAAAATATTGAATGTTATCTTCCCTTCTAATAGTGAGTTGTAACATTTATTGATTGATTTCTAAGTTATCTTGTACTTCCCCTCAATATACAAATATCAATATTTTCAAAGTCTCAAAAAGGCACCTATATTGAAGATCTGGCAATGTGCAAATATGTTGAAAATATAACAATGAATTAATTATAAGAAAAGTAATTATTATTTCCCCCTAGGTTTACTCGGACATTTAAAGTGCTACATTCTCATTCCATATAATTGTGTTGTGGTGCTTACATAGAAATGGTACAAACTAGACTATTTCAAGTAACAGAATCCAGAACTTAAGCAACTTGCAAATTTCTGTTGTGCCGTTAGAGACATCGCCAAAGCAGATTGCCAACAAGTTTACTTAACTGAACTTTCAAAGAATATTTTGACACTTCCTGTTTGAAAGCCAAGGTTGATATTGCCTTACAAAATATGCATATATAATAGACCATGAACAAAGATGTGACTAGCCATTGATAAAGAAATTTTGGGTATCTCTGCGAAGAATAAACAATAGGAGGACATGAACTTCGCAAACTTCATAATAAATTTGCCCAAGTACACTTCTCGATCTTAAGTTAACACCATTTCATAGTTCCCAAGAGCACACACAGTCTTTGCAGACATTGTGTCATCAACATTGTATTTCATATCTTAACATAATAAACCTGTTTATGCATTCGTCACAAACACAATGACTCTGTTTTTATCCACATAAACCCCAGCAATGAAAAACTTAAATAAACTGAGTTGCCTCCACTTTCACTGCCATACTTTGCAACTCGGAGACAGGTCAGTTTTATAGTCATGAGTTGCCCTCCATTGATACAGCGTGGTGTACTGGTACCTAGGGCAAACATATGCACACACATGAATGGAGCCACCTGCGCCAGCCCAAGCCTCACTGCCAACACCGCTGGAGCAACCCACCCCCACCAGAGCCAAGCGGCGCTGTGCTGTGCCACCTGCCTGCCTACGCAAGGGGGAGCCCGGTTGGCCGAAGAGGCCCTTGGTATGTGAATCCCCCCAATGCCTGTGGGCAGGGTGAAATGACGCAACAGCCATGCACCTTTCAATCCCAGCCTCACAAAGCGAGGCCTTGTGTCCTGCCAGCCCTGCACCACTTTGTGAGTCTGGGACCTGATCCTTCACAAAGCGGTGCAGGGCTGGAAGGGCGGCAGGAGGAGCCAAATGTGCCCCTAAAAATGTGTCTCCCTCCTGCCACACATTATGCCCCTGAAGATGGCGGACCAAAACATTACTTTGACATGACTTCTCCAGTTTTGGGCATAGGCTTGGCCACCTCTCGAGATTTTGTCACCAAACTCAGCACAAGGCTTCCTGAGGAGGGAGACAGCAGACTTCACTGATGTTTGGACAACAGGTGCTATTTTGAATCAAGATGGTGGACCAAAATGTAACTTTGGCGTAACTTCACCTGTTTGTAGCATGAGGATCCCAACTCACAAATTGCACTATCTACAAATCACATTTTTTGGTTTCTAACAATTCCTGGGCAGCACTGGGCACTCCCTGCTAGTGGTTATATACTCTATCCAATCTGCAATGAAAAACCACAACATTTGAATAAATTGCATAAATGGATCCAATAGAAGACTAAAGAGGAAACACTCCAAAGCAATCTCGAGTTACTTTGAAACAAAGCTGACGTTCCCTATACATTCATACATAATCCATATGTATGAACATATTTGTCTTTTAGCTAATATAAGAAAATACTTTATCCTCTTACCAGTTTCAGTCTCCTGTTTGGTGAGGTTCCTGTGGTTGGTAAACAATGTTGTAGTGTCTGGTGAGGGTGGTCTTTCCTCTGGGATGGTAGTACAGGCACCTAAGTTGCAAATGAAATATTTGTAAACTAAAGGAATATAGATATAAAACGAATTAAACTGATTTTTTAACACCACTCAAAATGCAGAAAAATTATGAGTGGTTCATTAACTGATAGACAAATACAGCCCAAGTGGACCAAGTCAAGGAGAAGGAACCCGAGGCAGTGCCATCCCATGAACTGGTAGTATATAAGAAGGCAGGAAAGAGAAAACTGATGGAGGTTAGTGGGTCAGTGCCCTATTCACACTCATGGACTGGCTTCCACTGCGAAGAGTATTGCTTCTCAAAGCAACTGTCTTAGTTGCTAGTTGCTAGGCTAGTCAACTGTCTGACTGGACAAGGAATTCCTCAAGATGGGATGGGGAGAAATGAGCCATCACCACTTCAGACTGTAGATTCAAATGCATGTGATGACATATTCACCCATGGAGAAGGAAGATTTCCATACATGGAAAGCTAGCATGGTGCGGAAGAGACAAGGCTGCACTCTTCTCTGACATCTTGTTTTCTACGTCAGTGGATTTTTTAAAATGATGTTGCATTTATTCATGTGAACCCCTACCTAAAGTTTAAAGTGGAACAACATTGTCATTTGTTCCAATTCAGCTTTGAAGCGTGGGCTTTCGCAGGAAAAGTGGGGGGGGGGGGGCGGACAAGCACGAGGATACGGCGCTTTAAAGCACGGACCCGTGTCTAGAAAGCACAGGGCAAAAGTTAAACGTGGATGAGCCCCAAGTTGAAAGCAGCTCTTTAAAACAGGCCTGAAAACCAAAAAGGAAGATGTACACTTACAAAAAGAAACTCCATATTATGTACAGAGCGTATTATTTCACAAAAGAAAATGGGAAACAGCGATAAATCATGGAGTAGCCTCAATGCATGCAGAGATATGTACACATATGGCAGCTTTAATCTCAGAAAAAGCTCCAATATGCATGGAAAAGTCCAATGCATAGGACATTTTCCATCATGAACAGGGAAAAGCGTCTCAGCACATAGGGGAATTTGAATCATGCTCTTTGGAACGTGCCCATTGCCAAAACAAAGCATAAGCTGTATCTGCTGCTGATTCTACAGCAATGTAACATTTAACTGACAGCTACATGAACACAATCAATTCCTGCATTATATATTTTCAACTGAAGGCAGGACACTCCTTTCTATGTGCAAGACAGCTAAAGAAAAACATGAAAACTATTTCTCTAAGCTTCTTATGTATGCAACCCTTGTTTCTCAGATAAAATCCAAGATTAAAACTTTGTGAACATAATAAGCCACTAAAGTTTCATTGAAATAATGCCCTTTAAACAATATTTCGTAACACTGAAATTATGAGTAAAATGTCACGTAGCCCATTAGCACATATAAGGTTTCTGCACATGAGTAAAAATTCTGAAAGCTTATTTTCAAAACTAAAACCCCAAAGGTTAAAAAGCCTTGAAAATTAATACCTTTGATACTAACTATTTCATTAGGCATCAGCACAACTTTTCCGTCCAAGGTAACTTAATCACTGTCAAAAAATGTCACTTTGCCATAAGGCACCTCATGCTATTGGCTGGAAGTAAGTAAGACATCCTGATTTTGGTTTTGATGTCAGAGGTGTGTTAAGATCTACTTGTCAACTTGGACTGTTAAAATGTAGCAGTATTAAAAGCAAAAGTGATTTTCCCCATTGTATTATTTTCCTTATGCAGGCATACAATTACTGTATTTCCTTAAAGAAAGAAAAAAACAAGGGTGTTTGCACGCATAGGCTAAGAGCTTAAAAAGGACAGTGGAAGATTATACTGCAGCTACTTATTTATCACGACAACCCTAATGTTTTCACTATTTTTTTTAACCACATCACGCTAACAATTTTGCTCCTCTGTGAAGGAGGAAACAAGTCACATTTTCAAAGGCCTTTTAACCCCCTTCCATCCTTGTCATATTTTACAACCATTTTGTCTAGTGGCCAGGTTCTTCTTCCAGATGCATCACGCACTTTATGAAGTTCCAAAAATTTTTTTTTTAAAAAGTTATGTTGCCCAGGTTCATATGTAGCATTAAACCATAGTTTAAATAAATATGCATACTAGGTCGCACAACTAACACAGTCCACACTTTGCTCTTCCCCTGCTGACATAAAAACAGGAAATATGCCAAGGTTTTGATTTCTTTCTTCCAAACAAACTATGATCAGAAGTCAAGGTTTGTACTTGGCATACAGCTCATGGTTACTTTGGAAGAAACAAACCATGAACTCTGGTTCAGACATCACTACAAGCCAGCCTCTGGCTTGCTTACAAGTGGCATTGTAGCAGCAGGACTAGGGGAAAAGTGAGCCCTGTGTATTACTACAGTTAAACTACAGTTTAACTCTACATGAGAACTGGGCCATTATATGAACCCAGAGGTATCCTCTAAACTGGAGAAAGCAAAAAGAAAGAGGCTTTCTGCCTTTAAAAAACCAGCAGTTCACACACTTGAGGATTTCTCAACACACCAAATCTCAAATACGAGGTTTTCAAACTAGAATTTCAGTATCTTCCCTTACCCTCACGCTCATCTTGGGTTGAGTCTAGACTCCTCCAAAGTTTGCTTCCCTGAGCTTGCCTTGCCTGCCAGCCCCAATAGAATCATAGAACCATAGAGTTGGAAGAGACCACAAGGGCCATCGAGTCCAACCCCCTGCCAAGCAGGAAACACCATCAGAGCACTCCTGACATATGGTTGTCAAGCCTCTGCTTAAAGACCTCCAAAGGAGGAGATTCCACCACACTCCTTGGCAGCAAATTCCACTGTCGAACAGCTCTTACTGTCAGGAAGTTCTTCCTAATGTTTAGGTGGAATCTTCTTTCTTGTAGTTTGGATCCATTGCTCCGTGTCCGCTTCTCTGGAGCAGCAGAAAACAACCTTTCTCCCTCCTCTATATGACATCCTTTTATATATTTGAACATGGCTATCATATCAGCCACACACCCTCACTGCTACCATATTTCCTTTTCTTCCATATTTAGTTCCTCCCTGAACTAAACATACCCGGTAGGAGCAAGAACCTGTGGGAAGTGCCTTTGTAAGGTCAACAGCCAGCAGGAAAAAGTTAGAAACGGGCTATGGAAGCGACAGCTTTAACCATGTTGATTCACAACCATCATGATAGAGAGGGCTACAACTCAGAGGTTGTGGCACGTTGCCCACCTTAAGAATGGAAAACATAATCATTCCTTTTACTGCTGAAACACAACCCCTAACAACAACAAAATCCTTTTTTTCTACCTTTATTAAACAGCAGGACACACAATATGCCCTTCCTTTTCCCTGAGCCAAGTGAAGTCAAGCCTGATTTTGTACTTAGCCTTACAACCAGCCCTTGTGTGTGGGCAGGTGTACATGTGCGCAGGTGTACATGTGCACAGAAACTTTCTTGACAGCAAATCTGTGAATGTTTATTTATTTTCCAAACTTCTGCCCCACCTTTTGTACAAAGTCCCCAGGGTGAGTTACATTAATAATAATTACACAAAGCAACAGACAGTAAAATCATGAGCAAGGCAACAAAGTAAGAACAGTCCCTCAGTTTCCTCAATCTAGGTATCTCTCTAAAATGCCTGATGGAAAAGTCAAGTCTTTAGCAGGTTGGACAACTTTGACCCTGGCAGAATCTCTAGAGAGAGCACATTCGATAATTAGGCTGCTGTTACCGGAAAGGCCCTACAATGGGTTGAAGATTCCCAGGCTTCCCTCGAGGCTGGGACAACTGCATGACCTCCCCAGAAAACTGTGAAGGCATGGGCAGGTTGATATGGGCTCCCACTATGTTTCCGAGCACAAGTCAAAGTGTTGGTGCTGACCTTTAAAGCCCTAAATGGCCTCAGTCCAGTATACCTGAAGGTCCAGTATACCCCCATCGTTCTGCCCGGACACTGAGGTCCAGCGCCGAGGGCCTTCTAGCGGTTCTCTCGCTACAAGAAGCCAAGTTACAGGGAATCAGGCAGAGGGCCTTCTCAGTAGTGGCGCCCTCCCTGTGGAACGCCCTCCCACCAGATGTCAAAGAGAACAACAACTACCAGACTTTTAGAAGACATCTGAAGGCAGCCCTGTTTAGGGAAGTTTTTAATGTGTGACATTTTAATGTATTTTTAATCTTTGTTGGAAGCCGCCAAGAGTGGCTGGGGAAACCCAGCCAGATGGGTGGGGTACAAATAATAAATTATTATTATTATTATTATTATTAGGAGAAGTACTCCCATAGGTATCTGGGTCCCAATATTTAGGGCTCTGTAAACAAAACATTGACTTGAGCTCTATAGTTAATTGGCAGTCAGTGCAGATCTTTGAGGACTGGTGTTATATGGTCCAGGCATCAGACCAAGCAAGGACAATATTACATGAGTTCTGTCTCTATATTACAAATGCTGCTGCTTTATTGCTTTTTGCTGGCTGTGATGTAAGAGGCTGTCCAAAATGCAGTAAAATCCTAGAAATAAAACACTTCTGAAAATAGAACAGAAAAGGAAATGGTAAAGATTCTATTCTTTAGAAGTAAGGAAAACCATATTACGGCTAATTACTGATTTTTTGGGTGGAGGGGGGTTGTCATTTCTCTTCTAACATATAGAATTATTTTCTCAGCACTGTGAATCAAGGCCAAATTAGACATGAGAGTGGTAAACCCGTCAGGGTAAAATCCCTGCCAAGGCCCTATAAAAGTGGGTGGGAGAGAAAGGGGACCACTGAGCCCTCGCCACCTGTAAATTGCCTTTTCTCAGCTGTTTTTCTTCAAGTTAGACACTGAAACTGGAAGAAACTCAGAGGAAAAAACAGGTAGGGATAGGTGGAGGATGAAAACTGATTATATTGCAATATTTGCTCATTATTGTTGTTGTTGTTTAGTTGTTTAGTCGTGTCCGACTCTTCGTGACCCCATGGACCAGAGCACGCCAGGCACTCCTGTCTTCCACTGCCTCCCGCAGTTTGGTCAAACTCATGCTGGTAGCTTCGAGAACACTATCCAACCATCTCGTCCTCTGTCGTCCCCTTCTCCTTGTGCCCTCCATCTTTCCCAACATCACGTCTTTTCCAGGGAGTCTTCTCTTCTCATGAGGTGGCCAAAGTATTGGAGCCTCAGCTTCAGGATCTGTCCTTCCAGTGAGCACTCAGGGCTGATTTCCTGGATGTTATAACGGGCTGTACTCCTCCTACACAAGTAAAATATTTTCTTTCTACAGATTTGGAATAGAATAGGAATGTGGGTACAATTTAAAGCTTTTAACGTGATATCTGAATCTTAACATGACACTGAATGAATAAGAAAAAAGAAACCCCATGTGGTTGCTGTGTTTAAACCAGGATACGTTGCCTACAGGTCAGAAATGCCTGGCCCAGATGGGTATGGGAGCAGATGAGGCCCCAGTAGAATTTGCTCCATACAGTATACTATCCACATAGAATGCTGCATGACTTTGTTTTCTTCACTACATGGGATCACATGTAGATTGGGTCTTATATTGTCCAGCACTAAAAATATCAGACGTATTATAGTTTCACCAGAGATCTTTCAGGAACTCAAATAGTAATCATTGTGCTTTCTTTTCCTGTGTTTCCCCCACTGCTATCTAGGAACTTTAGCAGTCGACTACAGAGAAAGATTTCTACCCAAAGGACTAGAAAATAAAGCGTAATTATTCACATCCGCTGATTACTACTACTTAAGCAAGTTGTATCAAGAACAAGAGAAAAGCTATTTGGAGGGGGGGCAGAGGAATGGCACATAAATCCGACACTTTGGAAAAGGTTCAAGTTGAAAAGTTCTCCAGATGTAAGTCTGTAAACAGTGATTCATAAAATGAATTTCCCCATTAATTGTTGGCAAGGAAGGACAGCATCCAGAATATGTTATTGTATTATGACCCATTCTTTTCCCCTTTTCTGTGTAGCTACATTCTTGCTTGACACCACAGATCTTTTATCAGTTGTGATAAATCGAGCCAGCAAGCTGTGGTCAGCAAAACTGTTTGATAGCATATAACATTCATAAAATTACAGCCAAGCAATTGTGAATTTTATTCATTGAAGGAAATGGGGCTCCTCTGGTTTATTTTCACTTACTGTGCTCAACACATGTTATTTTTTGTTTTGCTTTTTGCTAATATTGAAAAAAGGCACATCTACAGAAAGTGAACTACATATTCTGCATAAACGGACAACTTTACTGCAGGTTTGTAACACAGTGGGTTGATTTATTTAAACACACCTTAAAAGGTAAAGGAAGACAATAAAAGCTACATGCACACGCATTTCAGACTTTATAGGGAAACAAAGGATAGAGCTTTGCCGCCTCTCCATTATCCTCTGATTTAACACTTAAGCACCTTCTGTCACAGAACGCTAGATCTCTGTCTGAATCTCCCAATCATATCTGAGATCTGAAATTAAATCAATATACTAGGTGACTTTGGCAAGTCATTGTTTCACGATCAGGTTCAGAAGATATATAGAAAATATGTAGGCTGATGAAGACACTGGAGGAGCACCAACAACAGTGGAATTAACACCTAAGGATCATGTGGTCATTTTACATATTCATCCCACATCATCGCAGTGTCTTTATTTGTTGCCATAGCTACTAGAGATTGTCCAGTTGCCTGTGTCCAACACCTCCAGGGACTTAAAAACATGTACTTCTACCTGGCATTATCAGCTATGAGGTAGCACACTTCCAGAAAGGCTATTTCCCCCTTTGGCCAATGTGAAACCATGAAAAAGCAGCATCTTTCACAGCAACAAGCCATATCTGATTAAGTTTATATGCTGCTCCTTTCCAGGAACTGCATCCTCAGTGTCAGTTCCAGCCAGTAACTATATCAAGGGTCAGCAAACTTTTTCAGCAGGGGGCTGGTCCACGGTCCCTCAGACTTTGTGGGGGGCCGGATTATATTTTGAAGGTGGGGGGGAATGAACAAATTCCTACGCCCCACAAATAACCCAGAGATGCATTTTAAATAAAAGGACACATTCTACTCATGTAAAAGCACGCTGATTCCCGGACAGTCCGTGGGCCGGATTTAGAAGGCGATTGGGCCAGATCCGGTCCCCGGACCTTAATTTGCCTACCCATGAACTATATGATTAATAATGTAACCTTAACTAAGAATTCATACTTGAATTTGCTTGCTGGGTTTGTTTAATTTTTGTTCAGTTTCCGGATTTTATAAAGATTACAGTTATTCTTGCCACAGCATCCCAAACTTTCGGGTTTTTATCTGTCCTGCAAGTTATGGACATGACAGAAGACGCACACTGAAAACTGCATGGAATTTTTTTTTTTAGAATAATTTGTGCTTACTTGGGTGGGCTTTTTTATGCACATGGGAGTGAGTATCCCCTCCTAATCCAAGGCAATGGTATTTTTTTTTATTGTGGCAGATGTGTGCTAACATGTTCCCTTGCCAGTACTGTTTCAATACGTTTGATCATTGGTTCATGTGGATTAGTTAGAACGAAAAAAGTCAAGGCAAATGAATGGGGGGAAAATATGCACATGCCAATTTCAAAATTAATTAGAATTTAATTGGCAAAGAAAGAGGAACATGCAGCAGAGCCAACTCACAGAAAAATAAAGAAACTGAACGGCTGAAATCTATTCATTCCTAGCATAGGAACAGCCTCTTTGTGGTATCTTAGGAAGGCACCATCTGCTCCCATCAGCATAGATATGACATGCCTTGATTAGATTATGGCAACATACTCTGGATGAGGTTGTATTTAAAGAGTATTTGGAAACTTCAGTTGCTTTGGAATGTGACAGCTAGAGTGTTGACATGAATGAGCCCATTTCCTGAATCACTGAACGCTAACTTACCTTCTTCAATTGTTCCCTGACCCTCGGGGTCCCTTCTAACTCTACAATTCTATAATTCTATGATTGCTAATGCTCTAAACTAGAGGGGAGGAACCTGTGTCCCTCCATATGTTACTGCACTACAGCTCCCATCATCCCCAATCACAGCCCATGCTGGCTGGCAGTTAATGGAGAACGATAGAGATTGCCCACCCCTCTTCCTAAACGGAGATTGGGATATTTAAAGGGCTATCACCTTCTGTGGCGTTTGCCCTCCTAGGTGGGTCATAAGGAAAGGGTTAAATGAGTGTGAAGTGATTGGCCAGTGGGAACCCAAGGGGAGGAGTTGGAGTTACAGTTGGAGTTGTTGGGAAGTCAGTTGGGAGTTGGAGAAGGAAGAGGGAGAATAAGTCTGTGGGTTGGTCTAGTTTTGATGTATGAGAGCGAGAGAAACTGTTAGGAGGAGTCAGATAGACAGTTGGGATAATCAGTTAGAAGTTATTAGGAAGGTATAGGCCGGTAAAGAAACTAAGATTAAGAAACTGACAAGAAAAATTATCTGAAACCATAAACTTGTTAATGCTTATAAAATAAACTTGCTTATTTGATTTAATGTTAACAACTGTCTGGACTCTGTGTGTACCTGAGAGAAACGAGTTGGTGGCAGCGGGGAAGTGATCATAGTGGTGGCACAGGGATCAACAGACTGTCAAACGTCCAGGGACCCTGTGTGATTGCCACACCTTCCTATATATGGCAGTGCTCTATGTCCCACCACCATCTGAGGTAGGGGTGTAGGGATGTGTGTGTGTGTGTGTGTGTGTGTGTGTGTGTGTGTGTGTGTGTGTAGGGGGTATTTTTGTGATGGTGTCCATAGTCTTTGTCCCAGGAGGCTGATCAGGCTTTTTCCTGTTTGCTTTCAGGTAACAAGCAAACAAATAACAACCAGACCGTTATACTATATAAAATATCTATCACAATGTAGTCAATTACGAACTAAAATATTAAACAACAGTTACATTATCAGTAGATTAGTAGTTGATTAAACAGCAGAAAATCTGTGATTTCGAAGCTCTGGTTCCTGCCATTATTGGTAAAGAAGGTCTTTAACAGGAGAATTATATTTCATTTGGTAATTTTCTCAGCAGCGTTAATGCATTTATCATTGTTGCTACCAGAATGCAGGGGGAAAATAATGGACATGGCAGGTTGGTGTCTCAAATAGAGGTATTTTTGCATGCAAATCCTTCTTTGAAATTGCCAAACTTTTAACATCCCTGACAATGAAAGATAGTGCAGCAGTTAAATAAGTTTTCAAGTCCTGTTGGCCTTATTTCCAAAATGAGGTTCAGCACATGTGGTATGCAACTCACAGAAATGGCACTGAGAAACAAACCACCAAATAACAGATTTAACAGCTGATTTCTTTAGAGACACAATGTCAGTACAAAAAACATTCAGCAGAATCTCAGCAAAACATGGCTGAGTGTGGAACAACTTTATCTTTGCTTTTCAAAGACTACCAAAAAGAAAAATCCTCCTCATGCTTAATAAATTATAAGCAATAATAATGTTGCATGATTCTATCATCCCCTAAACAATTCTAAGACACTGATCTGTTATCCCCAGAACTCTGATTAGAAGAGACGAAAGATTTACCTAGCTATGCAAGATTGTGGGAAAGTTCCATTTCCCCTTAGCTCATAGGCATGAAAATCACTTTACATTAAGGCCTTTTCAAGCAAAGGATCAGCTGGGACAATTTCATTACAAGCTTGAAGCAAACTGTGTAGCATATTTTATAAATTTAAAACTGTCTGAAACCAATGGCCGCTACTTTATTGTTATCGACTTCCATCATCTAACATACTTTGGCTTTAAGTAAATCCGAGTACAGTGGTACCTCGGGTTACAGACGCTTCAGGTTACAGACTCCGCTAACCCAGAAATAGTACCTCAGGTTAGGAACTTTGCTTCAGGATGAGAACAGAAATCACATGGCGGCGGCGCAGCGGCAGGAGGCCCTATTAGCTAAAGTGGTGCTTCAGGTTAAGTACAGTTTCAGGTTAAGAATGGACCTCCGGAACGAATTAAGTACTTAACCCGAGGTACCACTGTACAGTATAATTGCACTGACATATTAACATGCATGGCAATAAGGTAACAATTGTTTAGCCACCCACATGCCATTACGAAACCGTATAAGCAAGTGCTTTGAAGCTCAGTGAAGTATATTTAGCATGTTATGAATCAATGTTAATTGGGATGATATTTATTGTGCTCATACAGGGCCTCTCGGCCTCATCTTTTCAGCAGTGACATCCTCAATTGCAACCTCGGAAGACCCTACGAAATGGATAATCTAAAACGGTATTGCATGAGATGAAGCAGGCGGTGGGGGCTGCTGCTAGAAGGGAAAAGAACATGCACATAGCTGGACCTCTCTGATCCTGGCCCATAACTTTCTTTAATGTGCAGAAGTGCACAGCACAGACTCGCAGCTGACAACTTGTTCGAGGGAAATATTATGCTTAGCAACTGTTTGTAAAATTAAAGCCCAGAGTCCAGTTTCTAAAAGAGACTGCCACAGGAGGTGTGACTTTAAAGAGTGCACACTTGCTTGCTCCCTTCCTTACTTTACCCCACTTTCACTTCCTCCTCCAGCTTGCCTTCTGAATGGGAGGCATCAGGAATATGAAAGACGAGATAAATTTTGCTGGCAGGTATTCAACAGCAAGGGGAAGGGGAAGAAATGGAGGCAGTGAGAGATTTTACTTTCTTGGGCTCCATGATCACTGCAGATGGTGACAGCAATCACGAAATTAAAAGACGCCTGCTTCTTGAGAGAAAAGCAATGACAAACCTAGACAGCATCTTAAAAAGTAGAGACATCACCTTGCCAACAAAGGACCGTATAGTAAAAGCCATGGTTTTCCCAGTAGTGATGTATGGAAGTGAAAGCTGGACCATAAAGAAGGCTGATTGCCAAAGAATTGATGCTTTTGAATTATGGTGCTGGAGGAGACTCTTGAGAGTCCCATGGACTGCAAGAAGATCAAGCCTATCCATTCTGAAGGAAATTAGCCCTGAGTGCTCACTGGAAGGAAAGATCCTGAAGCTGAGGCTCCAATACTTCATGAGAAGAGAAGACTCCCTGGAAAAGACCCTGATGTTGGGAAAGATTGAGGGCACAAGGAGAAGAGGATGACAGAGGACGAGATGGTTGGATAGTGTTCGCGAAGCTACCAGCATGAGTTTGGCCAAACTGCGGGAGGCAGTGGAAGACAGAAGTGCCTGGTGTGCTCTGGTCCATGGGGTCACGAAGAGTTGGACACGACTAAAGGACTAAACAACAACATTCAACAGCAATAATCAAAGACAGTATTTGCAAGGGAGGAAAGAACTGCTTTCTTTCCTCCTAATACTACTATAGAATAATTGAAGCTGGTGAACAAATAAAAAAGGAATCTAACTCTCCAACTGCCAAATCTTCCTCTACTGAATCATTACAGACATTCCCGTAATGCCCTCTCGCCACTGGGAGGAAAGACTTAAGTCGAGGGCAAGTCCTGCTTTGTGTATACCTTGTTCGTAGTTACTTTGCACATGATGACAGTACAATTATGTAGCTGCCTTCGAATATAAATATTTTTAAAAAATGAGCAATTGTTCTTTCTTATTTATTTATGTATTGCTTTATTTATTCAACAAATTCACAGGCTATTTTTTAAGAAAAACCTCCGCAAAGCAGCTCACAAATAACACGTCAAAACATAACTGATAAGATAAAATGTAACCGCTTAAAACATCTACTTCATAATCCTACTAAAAAGTAAATGTGGATATTATCCAGCATAACCTGTATATGCAAAACGCAGACCAGAGTAATATTTCTACAACCCAGTTTACAGTTAACCACTGAAGGATACAGTAAAAAAAAAAGTGGGGGGGATTTAAGGCCTATCTATAATTATCAAGGGATGGGGACAGCTAGATTTCAGATGGGATCAAATTTCTTTGCTTTCTGATAGCAAGTGCTCTCCAAGAAAGAGTTCAATTGTAAAATTCTTGCTTCAGGAAGAATAAATAAATCACTTGTTTTCAAATAACAGTAGTGGGGGAAACCTGAAATATATGCTTTTCAATACTAGTATTTTATTATTAGTTTAGGTTGCAATTTGTTATTTCAGTTATAAATTCACATAAACAATGCAACTTGGAATATTCCAGCAATGCCAGCCTTTTGCTCAGTAGTAGCTTTTTAGCAGTTAATAATAAAAACAACATATCAGAAATCAAACTATTCTTTTCTGACACAAGAGTGCAACTCCAGATGACCTCAGTTTATCAGAGGGCAGAATTTGATTGGCAAGCAATGTTTGAACTCTGCTACTAAGCACAAGGCTCAGCTGTCCCGTTATAAATGCCATCGACTTTGCCAGCAAGCACATTTTTATAGAAGATCTTTAACAACTATAGTCTTTTTGTATTAAAAGCAGATGAAGTGACATCTTCTAACAGTTCACTGTTTGATTCAAATCAACAGACTGACCTGAAAGGCAAAATGAGGCAGAGGTTCCAATTTCAATTCTACCAGGAAACAAGAGAAACTCATTGTTTTTCTTCAGTTTGTAACAGAGTAGACTATTATGCCACGGTACAACTCATAATGAGGTGTTTGAGAGGATAAAGTTTTTGGTCACTGCAACCTTGGAAGGCCCCCCAAAAGGCCAAAAATGTTCCATGGAAAGTTCCGAAAATAGTTGTTTCTCAATAACTACCAATTTAAAATATATTTCGCCAAAACACAGCTATACGTTTTCTGCAGCGCTCTTTTAATGTACACTGCTGCATTTCATATTTTAGGCAAAGGAACTAACTCTTTATTTTCTGTGACTTCAGAAAACCAACAAAAGCACAGGCGGAAAAGTAAAAGTAAATGGCAACTGATCTGATGGAGTTTTTAAAATGTCATTTTCAAAGTGTTCAAGATTAGCTCAGATTCTCTTGCTTAGAACTAGTACTTCCCGGGGGCTTTATTTTAACTTTCTTACGGTCACCTATCAGTATGCTTTTAGTCTTAATACTGAGTCTATAAAATCAAAAAAGTGTGTGACATATAATGTATTATTCCGTAGTGTTCTCACTCCACAGATATGCCTTGCCCAAAGTGGCTGGGGCAACCCAGTCAGAACGGTGGGATAATAATAATAATAATAATAATAATAATAATAATAATAATAATAATGGTATAGGACGACCGTATTTTCATTGGAGAAATGTTGGAGGGTATGCAGTCAGAGATAACAATACTGAGCTTGGTGGACCAGTGGTCTGACACAGCATAAGATAGCTTCCTGTGTTTCTAACTATTACTGAGGCCAAGCAACACACATTATTTAAAATTGCCAGCACGTTTGCAGATCTAAGCATGGTCCGGTATGGATGGGAAAGAGATTTGTCTGGATTCACACTTTCCAAGGCAGCACGTGAACCAAAAAAGCAGCTACCCTTCAAAAGGTGCACTTTTGAAATTTTGCAATGCATTTCTCCAATAAAGAAAATGCACATCTGCATGTATTATTAGAGGAAAACTGTGTGCAAAAATACATATATTAGTGAAAATAACTTACAAAAATGAGTCCTGCTGGGGGACAAGCAGGGTATGTATGTAGGTATATATGTATGTATGTATGTATGTATGTATGTATGTATGTAAAAGTAAGTAAGTAAGTAGTTGTTATTTGTATAC
This sequence comes from Podarcis raffonei, assembly GCF_027172205.1. Classification (NCBI taxonomy): domain Eukaryota; kingdom Metazoa; phylum Chordata; class Lepidosauria; order Squamata; family Lacertidae; genus Podarcis; species Podarcis raffonei. The sequence continues at coordinate 53,409,292 of NC_070613.1, read as the reverse complement.
CACCCTTCAGGGTATATGGGGTGTTAGGGGAGGGGTAGTACATCTCCCTCGGGACAGTTCTGCTCAAGATCAGCCAGTGAGGTTCATGGCTAAAAGATGATTTGAATCTGGATGCCCAATCAAAATACAATGCTCTAAACATTGGTAAAGTTCCACATTGAAATTCTTAACTCAGCTCACTAACCGTAATCTAAGGCACCAAATGCTTTTAGGTAACCAAGGTTGGAAATTAGATCAAGGGTAGCCACACTTCAGTTAGGAATTGTTAAGAAGTGTCCTCTTGTTTTAAAATGTTATATATTTTATCTTTTCTATTTGCTGTTTTAGAGCTTACTGCTCTCTGCTTTGGAGCTATGACATATTAAAATCATTTTTAAAAAATATGAAGTCTTGTTATTTCAATAGAAATTTAGTTTAGTTTACACAGCAAAAAGATATCACATTTGTTTATAACTTTTAAATCACTGTGCATATTACATACTTTGTTACTATAACCAGTCATTTTGGAAAACATAACAGATTTATGAAGTTTCTTCCTTATAAATACACTTTTTCCTGTGGTTTTAGGGAATTGGTTTGTGCACCAGGTGCAGTGGGATTACATCTGACCACATATGCCTAAGAAAACAAACTGTACAGAAAATAAAGTACAGTGACAAATATGGTCATCAGTGAAAAATACTATTTGCCCATTATTTTCACCAACAGCTGACATCAACACGATTAATCATTTTTGACTACTTATATTTTAGCTGTACATATTAAAATTTAATGATTTCAGTGCAAGGAGCCAGCAGTACGATTCCATAGACCAAGGCATTAATGCGTTGATCTCAATTGTACTTTAGGAAGGGAGTTGGAATGGTAGGGCTGCCAGCTCCATTTCGCAGTCCAAACCAACCAGTGAGTCCCAAGTCTCCAGTGGGATTCTAAAAAATTCATTATGCATGACTTTTCCTCTTTAAATTACTATTATTATTTTTCTAAGTGATTGCTGTTATCTTTAATGCTTCGTTTCCTTCATTGTCTAGTGCTTGATAGATGCAACATCAACTAAGCAATGGAGTGTTTTCTCAATAAGCAAATAGATGTCTTTCTACCATGTAGCATGCTTATTCATCTTACTACCCCTTTTGGCATTTTACTCAGGGGAATATAAATATGCAAGGGATGTAACAGACTACATCTAGCAACTCGAATTGTATTAACTAGTGCATGTAGATTGAAAGTTACATCTTCAAAATTAACATTTGCATTGGTGCAGGCTAGTGTAATGATGTTAGACTTGGCCCTGGGTTCAGGTCTTAGCTCTGCTGTAATAGTATACAGAATACCTGTGCTTGGCCTATTGCTCAATATCCAAAAAAAGAAAGTGCTGCACCAACAACCACAGAAAAACCCCTCTGCAGCGCCACAAATTCAACTTAATGGTGTAATATTGGAAAGTGTCAATCACTTCTATCTGGGCAGTTATCTGATGCCGAAATCCAGCACTGCCTGAGCTCTGAAAGTGCAGCTTTCTCCCAATTGAAGTGTAGAATGTTTGAGGACCAGGACATTTGCAAGGAAACCAAAATGCTTGTTTACAAAGCTATCGTACTACCAACTTTACTGTTTGCTTATGAAACACGGACCACTTATAAACGCCATCTCCAACTCCTTGAAAGATTGCATCAACAGTGTCTCTGAAAATTTTTACACATCACTTGCGAAGACAGGCAAACTAATGCCACTGTACTGGAAGAAGCATTGATAACCAGTGTCAAGGCAATGATTCTTCAACATCAACTTCGTTGGACTGGTCATGCTATTTGGATGCCTGGTGATCATCTTCCAAAGCAACCACTCTATTCCGAACTTAAAAATGGAAAGTGTAATGCTGGTGGTCAACAAAAGAGGTTTAAAGACTCTCTCAAGACAAATCTAAAGGAATGTAGTATAAACACCGACAACTGGGGAACACTGGCCTGCAAGCGTTCCAAGTGGAGAACAGCCTTTACCAAAAGTGTCATGGGCTTTGAAGATGTGTGAATTCAGGGCAAAAGGGAGAAACGTGCTAAGAGGAAGGCATCTTTGGCAAACCTCACCATGATCAATTCCTGCCCAGAAACTGTTGAAGGATATGTGGATCCAGTATTTGCCTCCAAAGTCACTTACGGACTCACTGTTAAAACCGTGTTCATAGAAGACAATCTTACTCGGCTACGAGTGATCGCCAAAGAAGACTAATATAAGTTGATATTACCATAAATTCTATGAGACAAATGAAGCTATAGGACCTAGGGCACAATCCCTAAACACTCTAAAGCCACTTGGTCATGGACAACATAGCAATGTGCAGCTCCAAAATATGTCTAAGAGGATTCACTGCATGGTTGGGGAAATGTAGAATTGTGCCAGCACAGAACTTTTGCGGTTCTTGTTGTTAATCACCAAAACATTTACATAACCTCAACTAACTTTCCAGGGGGCAAATGCAGACACTCAAGTCTCTCCATTTGGCCTGTGAGAGTCTTCCCAGAACAAATCCTCTCCCCTCCACATTCCCTCTCCGCAAGCCATTTCCCACCCCAGCTTTGCACTCTACTTCCATGTTTTTGCCTGACTGGAATATGTATTTAAACGCTGATGAGGCAAACCCCTCAACCATCCTGATTTGAGAGGGACCTCCCAGAATTACAGAAGCCATCCTGGCTTCTGATTGGATCCCAGAATGCCCCATTGTTTGGTCTTGCACTCTTGCGCAAGTCAGCTAACTCGCACCACTGCACTGTACCAAAAGACAGCTACATCCTACAACAGCTTGGGACCAAAAAACGAGTGTCCCAATTTTTATCAGTGGCATGTTGGAGGGTGTGATAATGCCTTAGGCTTGCCTGGATGGAGGACAGAGAGCTGTGTATGAAGAGTGTGTGTAGAAACTAGCCTACTATTAAACTTAGCACACGTCTTAGCATAAGACTTTGCCGCTAAACAGCTGCACGATGGTCAAACACATTTAAAAATAATAATTCAAGTCCTTCCTATATCTCCATCCGCTGGACAAATTATGTAAGTAAAGAACTTTGTTATTTTTAAATTACATTTGAAAGACTCACTTTGTGCGCAGTGCTGCTCATGTACGTAACAAGGCAGCAAAATTTTTAAAAGCAAACAGTAAGGCTGCTTGGGGAACAAGGATGCTCCAAAAGCCTGGCTGGGTAGGGCTTGAGCTCTGTGCATCCTCAGAACTGATGTATGATATCTGCTGCAATGGCTGCGCCAGACAGGCCTCATAACAAGATGTGGAGTACAAGCATTCCACATGGGGTTGGGTTTCAAGTAGTCCATTAAGTCACATCGTTTTTCTGCTTAGAAACACAGAGGAGTCAAAACTTTGCCATAGGAAGACTTCTGGAGTAGGATTGGCGGATTGGAGGAGACAGCTGATTGCCAGAACGGTTTGCAGAGCTTCTCTGAGTTCAAACAGATTTACTATAAAAGGTGGGAGTTGGCGGGGAGGGGGAGTGTGTAGCATTGAGGGGGGTTTAAAAAAAGAGTGCTTGGCATTTTCCTTGGGAGGCCTAGGCTCCTCCAGTAGCCCTAGTGGACCACCCTCTACCGTATGCCCCACAGTGCATAGTTAAACTATGGAATACACTTCTACGGAAGGCAGCAATAGACACCAACTTGGATGGCTCTAAGAGAGAATTAGGCAAAGTACAGTCTGGAGGAATTTTAACTTGCTGCAGCTGTAAGGTGTTTATTTTATGGTTGTATTTGCTGAGCCATTTTGCATTTTATATTTTTGCTTTATGGTTTCTGCATGTCAATAAACAACAGCTCGGTGATGACACGCAGACTAGTAGTGGCTGTGTGAGAAACGTGGAAAATCAGAGCAAAAGGGTCTGCACAATTACCACCTTTTTTCAGCATGAAGGAAAACTCATTTGTTTTAAGGGAGTTACATTCCAAAATAAGCCAACACAACATACGTTGTGCTCTGTAAAGGCATCACACTTTATCAGACATGCCCCAATATCCTTTTCTAAAGAGCTTCTCCTACTGTTCCGGCTATGAGAGGGGTCCTTCCTACCTCTGGTTGCTTTGATTAAGTGTCCTTAGCAAAGGTGCTGCCTGCCATGTGATGCGCAGAAGCATCAGAGCTGCCTTCGCATTTTATGCTCTAACCTTCTTCAGAAGTGTCCAATTTAATTTTTAAAAAAATGCAAACTAAGAGTTTGGGGTCCCAGCTGGCCTTAGGCCTCTCAAAATCGAACCCCTTCGGTCCATTTGTCATCCCCCTTTTCAAGTTGGACTTGGTTTTCTGCCACATTTGTTTTTCAAACCCAGTCGTCATGAAATTCACATCTGGAGAAGGGCCTAACAAGTATGTGATTCCCTGACTATTGCACATTTGAGAAGCCTCGATTAAGATTTTGTGGCTTGCAATACCAGTTTTCAGAACCTGTAATGTAAAGGAAACGGTTGCATAATTCTACCCTCAAACTCTTACACAGGTGCAGTACCATAATAATAATAATAATAATAATAATAATAATAATAATAATAATAATAATAATTTATTTATCCCCCACCCTCCCCAGCCAAGGCCGGGCTCAGAGCGGCTTACAAGCAATAATAAAAACAAGATGAATGATTACAACTTAAAAACAAAAATAAAATACAACATTAAAATAATGGAACATTAAAATATTAAAATGTAGCCTCATTGCAGGAGGAGAAAGAAAAGAAAAAAGAAAGAGGGAGGGAGGGAATCAAACTGGCTCCAAGCCAAAGGCCAGGCGGAACAACTCCGTCTTACAGGCCCTGCGGAAAGAAATCAGATCCTGCAGGGCCCTGGTCTCATGAGGCAGAGCGTTCCACCAGGCCGGAGCCAGTGTTGAAAAGGCCCTGGCTCTGGTTGAAGCTAATCTAACTTCCTTAGGGCCTGGGACCACTAGGGTGTTGTTATTTATGGACCTTGAGGCTCTCCGTGGGGCATACGGGGAGAGGCGGTCCCATTATAATGGCAAAACCAATAATAACCTTGAATATATTATATTGTATTAGTAGAAAAACTCTGATCGTACTGGGACAGCCTACTTGGGAAAGTGTAGCCGGTTGGTGTGTTTTATCAGCAATGCATGAGACGGCCACCTCTGTGGCAGGTTAGATCATCACCTCTTTTTTGTATTCTGCTAGCATGAAGATTTCTATTTCAACAAGCCGTTGATTTTACTGCTCTTTAAATTAGTACATGTTAGATCAGGTTCTCTTGTTTGATGCTGTTTTGGGGGAGTTATTGCTATGTATCTGTTTCTTTCTGGTAACTGAATTGTTACTTTATTAGAAGCTTTACTATGAAAATAAATAAAACTAAATCAGTATACCATTCCTTCTAGCTCATTTCTCTCCCACCTTGTGTTGTGCACTTGCCCACAGGCATGTGGCAATAGTAATGAGCTCCACCAGGCCTTTCCGATCAAGCATCCCTTGCCACCGTTTATATTCAGCTTCTGACCCAAGGTTAATTTTGCACAGGGCTCTCTTCTTCACCCACAACCTCCCTTATCATTCCCCTCACCCTTCATTACTCATACATAAAATTACCCCTTAAGCTCTTTGGAGGCAAGAACCATATGGTCTAATATAATGAAGTGCTTGGTGCTCACATGCTGATGGCACTAAAAACCACCATGACCTTATTAATGCTACATGAATATCTACAGAACAAAATCTGGAATAAGTCTCGCAATTACTTTAACAGGCAACAAGACACCCCCCAAGAGTTTTGCAAAATATATTCTAATGTTTCTACCCCAACGTTTTCCAATCATTACCCGGGGGCACTAGAAGGCTTCGTCGTGTGTTGAAAGATATATGCCAAGTTCAATACCCGTAATCATAACATTAAATTTCAAGTATTTGGCAACAGTTGCTGCAGGAGTGCATGTTGGAGAGAAATTGCATCATCTTTCAGTGTCTTAAGTTTTAAAACATGTCCATTACAAATAAAGCATTTTATAAACCCTCAAAGCAAATACTACGAAAGTAAGGTTTAATTTGCCGAACTCTTGCAGAACTTCCATGTGTGAGAGATGTTTTTGGTGGTGCCCTCAGAAAAATTATGCTAAAGTTTTCAACACAGCACTGAACACTAGATGAAGGAAGTTCTGAAATGAATAAATAAAACCCCTTCCATCTTAAAAATTAAAGTTTCTCTTCTGATCTATGAATTCTAAGATTAATTAATTGTATCTGTTAAAAAAGGGTGTTATGACAGGAGAGATTGAGAGATGGATTCAGATTGCAATAATTTTCTTAAGCACTTTGGATAATGTAAATATTTGACCTGGTCATTCTACTAGTGTTAAATTCAATTCACACATTGTCTGGCTTATTTCTTCCTGCCCAGGAGGTAAAAAAAAGCAGCCATAGCTACTTAGAGAACATTTAACCTAGTCTATTTCTACCTGGCCTGGGACGTCAGGTCCTCAATGGTCTCCAGCTACAGAGGCTGCTCTGGTTGATTTTGCAAGATTTATTCCAGATTTTGATCTGTAGATATTGGCTCCTGCTGCAGGTGCAAGGCCTGATCCTGAAACTCTAGCTGGCTTTTTTCCACCTGGCCTAGAAGAGTAGAGCCCTGACTGACTCCAGCTACAAAAGCTGCTCTGGCTGTTCAAACTAGAATATATTTTATATGTTCAGTGAAATGTTAATGTTTGTTTGCCAATAGAAAATACTATATTTAATAGAAAATACTATGTTTAGAAATGCACAATGTATTTACAACAGTGGCTCTGAGGTACATATTTTCAATACGTACATATTGTACATATATAATTAATATATTTCTTTACTTAGCTTGTGAACAGCTTTTTAAACCTAGTGGACAAAATGCTAAACATGAACCTGGGAGTGCTGGGGTTCAAATTTCCCCTCTGCTATAAATTCAGAGACAAGCACTCACACCTAATTCTCACATTATACCTACTTCACAAGGTAAAAAAAAATAGGATTGTTCAGAATTCTGTAGTGTGAATTCTTAACACCAGCCCTTGTTTTCCTTACACAGTGAGATACCAGAAGCGGTGTAAAAAACTGCAACACATTAGAAGGCTTACAAAGCAAATAAATATAAGATTAGTTGCATTAATTACAAGAAAATATGAGGAAAGTTCAGTCATAGAGTGACAGGAAGCTGAATGCAGAATTATGTTTTGGATGACAGAAAAATCCAGGTCAATAAATTTTTAAATAGGATTTCACTGTCTGAAGGATTCAATGTATGTTTGTAAATGAATTACTCAGTTCAGCAGGATTCTAATCTAATAACTGTTTCAGTGAAAGCCTCATTCATAAACTTCCATATACTAATGATCAATGGATTGGTTTTATATGGTAGTCTTTGAACATGTGTTCAAATATGCTTCTTCTAGGATTTAAAATTTGATGGGTCAATACCTCTATTTATTTATTTTAGATAATATGGCTATAGTGAGAAAATCTATAAATAACACCCACTGGAGCACACTGCATATATTCTTAGGAGAAGAATTTCAAGGCATGATTTATGACACTGGTTCCCAATTAGCCAAGTACTGCCAAGCCATGAGCCCTCAACTTTTGAAAATGTCAATATCTCTGTGGTAGTTTTTATTATGTGAATGGTGCCACCGTACCCTCCAGAGCAAACCCAGGGTGCGCATCTTCCAGGCCATGCTCCTGTGTGAGTCACGTGACCCATGCGACTCAGTGTCAAAACTTGGAAAGCCTCCCTAATTGTGTTTGCAAAAAGCAGCTATCAAAACACATCTAAAAGCTGCCATATACTGCATGCAGCTTACAAAATATAAAAAGAAGCAACCAAAATATACTACTAAAAATACTTACAGAATTCATTCACTGAACTTAACCTTAAAAAAGTTTTGCCCACCCACAAGGAGTCATCAGGGTGGTCTAAACCACGTTTCAGCAAAGCCTATACAGTCTTGACCCATACTAATGATTGGCGGAGTTCCTCAAACCCCTTTACTTCCGTCCTAAGCCAGCTGTTTAAGATGATGCCAAAGGCAACACAGTATAAAACACATTTTGATGTGACTTGTAGATCTTTATCATTACATTCATAGAATGGCTTCTGAACATCTTTCACTCCTCTCCTACTAATTATACTAAACTGGCCTTCAAAGTGTCATAAACTACATTGCAAAAGTAATTTTTGAAAGCCGCTCCCAGCATGACTAAGAAAACTGAATGGAACTGAGCAAGGAGTATAATGGAAACTTTATTTCACGTACTGTCCATTTACCCAGAAGGCACACTGCCATTTAATAACACTTTTCTTCCAGTAAGTTCATGCTTATTTACATATATAGAACCTTAACATTGATCTCTACATTACCCACGCCCACTTGAACTGGAAAAGACACCACAAGTACTAAATGACATTGGATGGGATCCAAATAGCTCATAAGATTCATTTAAGGGGCTTGTGTTAAGCCAGTAAATTTTTTGATACTCCCCCCCCCTTTGTCCAGCAGACCTCCCCCTTCCAATGCCGAATCACAAACTACTTTTGAAACTCCCTTCAGTTTTAAAAGTATTTTACTATCTGGTATGAGGAGAGTGATGTTGCTTCTATTGAAGAAACAAGACGAAACCCTCTTGAGCTTATCTTAAGTCTAATTAAGTCTATCATGCTTTTCCCCCACCAAAAAAAAACCCCAAACTGACCTCTGTCAGCTATGTCCAGGTCAGTTTATTTTGGATTTAGCTGCCCTCTTGCAGGGCATAATAGCCACATACTAGGAAAACATAGTGCATGAAATGGGCAATAAAGTAAAAACATAGTAACATTAATTAGGTTCTGCCACTGTGATGAGTGACTCATAAGGTCATGGCCCTAAAGCATTATGTGAGAAATAAGTAACTACATAGCAACTTAGTCAATGTCAGAGTTTATTTATATTTGCAATGCTGTCTAAAACTGACTAAAAGATTAAAAGCCTATTAAATAAAATTTATATATATGTAATGGTTTGGATTGTGAATGGGAAGTGTGTGTGTGTGTGTGTAATTTTCCACACATACCAAAACAAACATGATTTGCGGTCTTATTCTTGCTACCTATAAACGTTTGCATTTAATATTACTCTCACTTCATCCTTTAGTCAAGGTGACTTTCAGAATCCTAAATAGGAAACAACCCAACCATAAGATCAATTAAAATTTAAACACACAAACAGCAATACTAAAGGAACGAGTGGTTGCACAAACAATTTTAAACTAAAGGCATTTTCTCCCTAGAAGTGTGTGTGTGCACTGAGGCACTTTCTTGTAAAGATCCTTCAAAGGTTTGGGGGAAATGACTGCAAAGGTGCTCTTCCCATCTACAACTGATCTTCTTCCTTAAAAGCAGGGCTTTGGGACAGGCCAGTCCAACATCACCCTAAGCAGTGAAGGGATTCATTAGGAACAACATAATTTCTTTTAGTTCTTTCCTCCAAAATCAACTTTAAAAGCACTTAGAACAAAAAAATAACACCAATCCTTCTGAAATTTGGTATCCGTCTTACCTAAGGGCATCTCTATAATGCGTATATGCTCTTTTCATATAAACTGACCATAATAATTGATCCCTTTTTAACCACCCCAAAACATGCAGACTGCAACTTTCTTATGAAATTTGGCAGCATTTATCCTCCTCAGAGGATAAAGGACTAGCATGCTTGCGAATTTCATTTAATTATTTCAAAAAATAAAGCAAAAAAGTTAATGATGGTTTCAGGGCAGGAAGGAAATGAAATCTCAGAAGCACTTCTGATTGAATCAGGCAGTTTCTAAAGCACCAAATCAACTGAATCTTGCAATTGGTGTATACCACTAGTTCCTTACTAATCTGAAGAGACTAACAAAAATGCAACAGAAACAAGGGAGAGAGCTAGCTGGGGTTGGAGCAATCTTGTGAAGACGCTACAAATGTCGAACAGACTGAACAAAGCTTGGAAAGTAAGGAGCAGATCCAGGAAGAATAAATAAAGTGGTCTTTTGGAAATACAAGCTTAAAAGACTTATGCTGAGAGAAGAGGTCTCCTAAGAGTAAAGGTAAGCTAGGCTCAGTCCAAGGCTGAAGGAGAAAGAATGTTCATGCTGTTTTGGATATATTAAATAATTCCAGGTACAACAGTTCATGTTTTCCATCACAGGATAATTAAGGCAGCCTTAGGAAATAAAGGGACGCGGGTGGCACTGTGGGTTAAACCACAGAGCCTAGGACTTGCCGATCAGAAGGTTGGCGGTTTGAATCCCTGCGATGGGGTGAGCTCCCGTTGCTTGGTCCCAGCTCCTGTCATCCTAGCAGTTCAAAAGCATGTCAAAGTGCAAGTAGATAAATAGGTACCGCTCCGGCGGGAAGGTAAACGGCGTTTCCGTGCGCTGCTCTAGTTCGCCAGAAGCGGCTTAGTCATGTTGGCCACATGACCCGGAAGCAGTACGCCAGCTCCCTTGGCCAATAAAGCGAGATGAGCGCCGCAACCCCAGAGTCGGCCACGACTGGACCTAATGGTCAGGGGTCCCTTTACGTTGAGGAATTAAAGGTGAGGGCTTGAGCCAATCAAAACAAGGTTCCATGTCCTGGTCATTTCTTGAACTTGAGTGCTCAGTGCAGAAAAATGGAGATGAGGATCCTATCCTTAAGAGGATGGTTGATTAGGTTTCCAGTGCAAGTAGTGCCATTTGGAAAGCGGCTTTTGTTTTCACCAGGGCTAACTGATGACCAAATACAGTGGTACCTCGCAAGACGAATGCCTCGCAAGACAAAAAACTCGCTAGACGAAAGGGTTTTTTATTTTTTGAGCTGCTTCGCAAGACGATTTTCCCTATGGGCTTGCTTCGCAAGACAGAAACGTCTTGCAAGTTTGTTTCCTTTTTCTTAACACCGTTAATACAGTTGTGACTTGACTTCGAGGAGCAACTCATAGAACGCGGTGTGGTAGCCTTTTTTGAGGTTTTTAAAGACTTTGGTGATTTTTGAAGCTTTTCCAAAACTTTCCTGACACCGTGCTTCGCAAGACGAAAAAAATCGCAAGACGACAAAACTCGCGGAACGAATTAATTTCGTCTTGCGAGGCACCACTGTAGAAATGTATGCTCATGTTGGCCACTGGGAAATAGATCAAGTGAAGGGTTAGTTATCTGCTATTCAGAGTGTTTGCCCCTCCCAGACACTGAGTTGTAAGTGTGTCTCCTATTAATGACAGCTATTGTACTGTATTGCTTTTTCTGTTGTGCTTAAAAGAGCGAATATAAAGGAGAAAAGGAATTGGGGAATGGTTACGGCATCAGCTGAATCAAGACCTCAGTTGCGCCATTAATAATGAGCAAGCTCATATCTCCAAGAACATTGGGATTCCCCATTTATTTTACTTTCCCCATGCAGAGATTCAGTATGAGCCTGCTGAATCACACTTAAACTATAGCTATCTAACTCAGGTTCACTCCTGGCTGCTAGCTGGATAAAGAGAGCTGGGCATCATCAGTATATTGATCACACAGTGCCCTTGATGGTTTCTCTCCACGGTTTCATAAAGATACTGAAAAGTATCAGCCACACTATCAATCAGCAGTGAACATATGTTGATCTCCTAAGGCTACTTTCTGAGTTCGCTTTGAAAGGAAGTTGGGGGGCTAACCCTTATCCCTCCATCCATTGCTCAAGACAGCGGAATACATTGCTGTAGACCACAATATCAAAACCTGGTGAGAAGTTCAGAAGAATCAACAGGGGAAAACTTCCCTAGCCTATTTTCGGAATCTAACCTTAGCGCAGTTCCACTAAAGTTTACATATCAAGCCGTGAATCACTCTTTTCCGCCAGCCCCTAATAGATGTGCCCACATATTGTATCAGATAAGTAAAACAATGAAGGTTTGGGAAGACATTAAAGAAAAAGTAATGTGGATAGATTCCTTGCATTTGCTTTTTAAGGCAGAAAACAGTTTCAGGAAGAAAACAGTTTGAAGCAATTCAGGGAGATCATTATAACAGGCTCCAAAACCCCAGTTGGGTGCAAACATGGAACTCCTAAAAGAAGAAATGCATGTCTTTGTCCACCTTTCAACTGAACTTAGCGGTTAGCTTGAAGGCAGCACAAAATGATCATCTGGGGTACATTAACTTCTGTATTAGTCTATTTATGTTCCTGAAATATGGCAGCCCGTGATCGAGTTTAGACAAACGTTAGCCGAAAATGGTTTTATTCTCTAATCCACTTTTTATTGGTTAGAAGGAAAACATAATGGATCATATTTAATGCTACAGCAAAGAAATACATACCATTCTAAAAATATTTGGCATCAAAATTGCACTAGCATATTTATTCAGTGGTTACACTGGAATTTCTGAGGGGGAGAGGAAAGTCATTTCTCTTGACTATGACAATTTTAATAGGAAACTTCAACAGCAAACCTAACCAAAGTTACATTCCTTTATTTCTGAACTAGGATGCACACAAATGTATATCAAATTGCTTACCTGCTGGAATCATCGTTTGCTGAGAGTCAAAGTCTGTATTTAGAGACATCCGACCCCCTTTGGCCAATCTATCGTAGAGCAAGGTTATGTGTTTCTTCAGTTTATTAGTGTCCTTGGGGATACACAACTGATTGGTAAGTGTCAGTGCGTGGTCTTTCGAACTCTTGGACAAACACGTTTTCAACAAGTGAGAGACAGACGCATCCACAATTTCTTCCCAGCCCTGAAAGAGAAAAATATTTCTAAATTAAAGAGAAAACATGCACTTTACTCTGGTAAAGAATGCACTAAGAAGATTAAACAAAAAAAATTAAAGGAAAAGGTTTAAATTATGATACTGAAATGGGCTTAAACGATTTACTAAACATATTTGTAAAATGAAAACAAGCAGCAAGAAAAAACTAAGGATTCTAAATATAAAGAAATGAACTAAATATACAGAATAGTTAATGTTAAAAGTGAGAGTATTTAACAATAATAGATTAAATAGGTTTGGTTTTCCAGTTTTCCTGGTACATTAACTTTTCAGTTCTTCATACTGGTTTTCTTTCCACACAAAATAGCTCCTTAAACGACAACAAAATGCAGTTTTGAAATGGTTGTGTTCTATCTTTCTTATTTTTAAGAAATTAGCATGTGTGACTGAGACCAAACACATATACTTCTTATACCACGAGCCACTGGAAACTGCTAGTTGGTTCCCTGGACATGAACTGAGTTCCATACACATTTCACACATATTTGAAATTCCTTCACAGAGAGACTCCAGCATGAAATTGCTGAATTAGAATCAACAAGATTTTGACTGTTTGGGTTTGAAGAGAGACAACAGTTTCCTGTGCCACTACAGCTATTCAGGATTAACACAACAAATCTGCAATGGATGTATTATCACCAATGACTGCTATTATGAATGATTACTATGCTTATTTTGCAAACATTTAAGGCTTAACGTAACTTTCACAAGCTGTCCTTCCTACATTTCATGACCATTTAATAGTAATAAAAACCCCCACAGGTGCATATATACACAATCCCCCCCCCCCCGCAATTCATGCCATAATGAATTAAGTATTTTAGTGTCACAAGCCTAATTGTTGGTTTAGTTCATGGGTAGACAAAGTAAGGCCTGGGGGCCGGATCCAGCCCAATCGCCTTCTAATTCCGGCCCGCGGACGGTCCGGGTATCAGCGTGTTTTTACATGAGTAGAATGTGTCCTTTTATTTAAAATGCATCTCTGGGTTATTTGTGGGGCCTGCCTGGTGTTTTTACAAGAGTAGAATGTGTGCTTTTATTTCAAGTGCATCTCTGGGTTATTTGTGGGGCATAGGAATTCATTCATTCCCCCCCCCATATAGTCCGGCCCCCCACAAGGTCTGAGTGACAGTGGACTGGCCCCCTGCTGAAAAAGTTTGCTGACCCCTGTTTAGCTCCTACATGCTAGCACAGGTTTCCCTCTAAACATTCTTTGTGAGAAACATGAAGGCTGCTTGATAAGGACTTAGGCTGAGAAGCAATGGACACACAGGGGCTTTTTTGTCCCGCCTTGCACTGCAATCCATGATGCCCCTGAATATCAGCTCCTATTGGCCAATAGACAGACTGTAGAGGACGCTATCAGAAGACAAAACTGGCAAAAACAAACAAACCCATGCTTCCTAGCACATGGGGTTAGTTCCCAGCCTGTATGTCCCGTTTCATTCTTTACGAAATATTATAAAGGATAAAGGGACCCCTGACCATTAGGTCCAGTCATGACCGATTCTGGGGTTGCAGCGCTCATCTTGCTTTATTGGCCGAGGGAGCCGGCGTACAGCTTCCAGGTCATGTGGCCAGCATGACTAAGCTGCTTCTGGTGAACCAGAGCAGCGCACGGAAACACCGTTTACCTTCCCGCCGGAGCGGTACCTATTTCTCTACTTGCACTTTGACGTGCTTTCGAATTGCTAGGTTGGCAGGAGCAGGGACCGAGCAACGGGAGCTCACCACGTCATGGGGATTCGAACCGCCGACCTTCTGATTGGCAAGTCCTAGGCTCTGTGGTTTAACCCACAGCGCCACCCGCATCCCTATGAAATATTATAATCATCAACATTTTCAAAAGTGAGTGTACCACAGCCTCCATGAATGCAATGGACATTTCTCCCTCCTGTAACAAGGCATTAACCACTCCCTTAATCAATCCTGCTAAATTTAATCAGCCAGTATGGGCAAGGGTGAAGAGGGCATCTGGTAAGCCTGAGCCCGGTAACTGTCTTATCCACATCATCAGGGCCCAGCAACTGAAACTGATCCCACAGTCTGAACATCTCCCCCAGATATGTGCTCTTAACCTGATGCCACAATATTAACAGCTTTACGATGTTACAAAATTATATTTCTATAATATATTGTATGCTGGTGTGTGCAGGGGGTAGAAGCCACTGTAAAATAATGTGCCCATATCATGAAAAAAATGATTAATACACGAGCTAACATTGTTGTCATCAGTGCAGACAAACATTAGCACACACACACACACCAAAAGTATGAAAGTAATTTTGTTTGATAAACTGTGTGCCTTGAAATTATAGAGAGAGAGAAAGAACTCAGTAGTTTGGATTGTAAATCATATTGGTCAACAATATAATAGCATAGAAGGTAAATACAGTTTTGGGACATGTTTTAAAAAGGCAGTATGTAACAGCTTCCCTGGTTGGGTCCCATTTGGAGCTCTGGGTCAGAGGACTGTCTTTAAGATAAAAATTAGCTGAATGCTTTAATCACCCCATATATAATTGAGTAGGTTGGTTCTGCTTGTGCCAGAGCAGCCATCACCACATCTTTGGCTATGGAGGCAGATCCTGAAACTGAGGCTCCAATACTTTGGCCACCTCATGAGAAGAGAAGACTCCCTGAAAAAGACCCTGATGCTGGGAAAGACTGAAGGCACAAGGAGAAGGGGATGACAGAGGACAAGATGGTTGGACAGTGTTCTCGAAGCTACCAGCATGAGTTTGACCAAACTGCGGGAGGCAGTGGAAGACAGGAGTGCCTGACGTGCTCCGGTCCATAGGGTCACGAAGAGTCGGACACGACAACAACAAACTTTAGACTTGATTTCATAAACCTGTTATGGTCTACTCAGGGTAATTTTAGGCTGATTGAAAGAGGGCAACTTTGTAGAAAAAATACCCCATTATCTGGTGGCAGCAAGTTATTATGTAGGGAAAGGACAGGCATACATACAGGGGGCTACACTCTCTTGTCACTGGATTCCAGCAGCACAGGACTCAGGGTGGAGGCTGTCACATACATTTTGTAAGTACTGAGTTTAAGAATTTAGTAAGTTTTACTAGGGAGAGGCAAAGGTCTAACCATTTCAGCAACTACAGTCCAAATTCTTAGATCAGTTACTTTGTACTGAAGATACGAGTGCTTTTATGCGGGAACAAAAATTAAAAATAGGATGCACAAAACCCACACAGCATGGTCCTTTCCTCTTCTGGTATTATATTTCTAGTTTGCAGATCCCATTCTTCTTGTTCTGTGCTAAAATGTCATGCCAAGAGCGGAATCTCCCAGATGAAGCTAACTGGCTTATTTTGGCATGAATTTACTAATTTACTTTGGCATGAGTTTTCATAAGCAGAAGCCTACTTAATTAGCTGTATGAAGTTGAATGGAAATGCGGTGAGTTCATACTCACAAGATAAACCTTGTTAAAACAAAAATTACCTGCTTACCTGGAAGTAAGCATCAATGGATGTTACTTTCGAGTAACCATGTGCAAGGTCACACTGTAGAACACCAATTGTATTATAATACTGCATACCCAAATGGCTACACAATTATATTACTAAAATATTTTAGACTAATTTCTCAGCCATGGTTAAACCATCAGGAAATGTTACATTTGCACTAGGCCCAAGTGAGCTAACTCTGAAAGATGGTGAATGAGAAGTGTTCCATGTAAGTGAAATTGCTCTCTAGGCACCTCTCCATTTAAAGCCTGTAAACCATGAAAAAACTGATAAATCTTTTGGCTTCCACATCCAGTCTTAGTGGAAATAACACAAAAAAAGACAGAGTTCACAAGTGCCAACTGTGGTTAATTCCATTTCTGTCTGATAGAAAATAAAAATTACAAATATTGTCATTTACTGGGTTGGGGGGGGGAAAGCTTCATTTTCTTCTGCATGTTGTTCTGTGCAAAACAGCACATAATGTATATGACAGGGAAGCTGAATTCAAAAAGTGCCCTTCACATTATATCAACCCAGTGAAATTGATTGTAGGGCAACAGAAGGTAAAAATATAAATGCCAAGACAATAATTTGTATTATTTAGTTTGAAGATAAGAATATGGTTTTAAGAGACAAAAACATTAAACTAAAAATAGGCAAACAAAATTGTAAGCAAAATCTAAGTTGTCCGAAGGTCTCTGGATCAGTGATCGGGCAAATTTTGTCAACGGTATTAAAGAGAAGATTGCTTTGTCTATGCTTAAGAAATGGCTACTGTCTCCTAAAGGTCTACTGTGATGGCAGGGCAGATAGGACTAGAGACTCTTGCTGCTTTGTGTCAGCTTTAAGCTTCAAAACTAAGCTTCCCTATCTAATTAACACCATCAAAGGTCAACTGTGACTGTAGACACAAATTAATTATTTTGGTGTTAAGAAAGATTTCTCTATCACTAACCTGCTTGGATAAACAACAGAACGCATGACAGCTTCACAGCAACCCCAATATGCTAAAATCCTTTACCGAAGGAATGCAAAACTGTGTTGTTGCATATGAAAACATACAAATAAAGGATGCTTAACCATACAAATTAAACTCTGAATCAATCATATGTCAAATAAATGTCCAGAAAAGCCATGTTTCTGATTTAAGCAGATACCCATCTGATAGGATGCTATTTGTATTAGGCAGAAGATAATACTCCTCTAGAGTTTAAAGCATACAGAATGTTATAAAAAGCCATTCTACACCAAATAAAATTCTACTACAACATACAGCCAATCTCATAACGTAAAACTGAATAAAGAGTAAAATACAAATCACTGGAATCCCCTCTCTGACCACAGTGCCACTCAACTGCATGGGGTAAATCTGAACACAAGCTAGAAGCCTTTCTGAAAATGTTTGATGGAATGTCAAAAGCATCCCCTTACACACCAGAAACGCCCTTCTCTTTAAATTACATTCAGATTTCTCTGGTACTATAATGACTTCTGTATGGAATTATTGCAGCATCCGAGTGAGGGAGTTATTTTATTATTTTTGGGGGTTTTGCTCCAATTTCAAGTTTTCAGTTTAGCACATCACAACACCGCTTATATATGATGTCCTGGAATGTGACATTGCATATTGTGGGATATATGTGTAAAGGGGCCACAGAAGGGCAAGTACTAAAATTGCACCTCTTGTCTTAAGGCATCAAACAGATTTCCTCATGTTGTTACTAGAAAACGTCTCAAAGCATTACATTAAGAGAAGGCCAAGCAGATTGTATGATTTATTTTAAAAACCCACAAGTTTAACCATTCAGAACCATTCCACTCCATATATCTGAGAAATCCCAGCCTTTTTCAGATCCAATTCACCTGGCTTCTAGAGCAACAGTGGACAAAAGAACTGAACTTTTTACTACCAAATGAACCACAGGAAAACCTGTGACACTGTGCACATAGGTTATACAGTGTGCACATTAGCATAATTTCTGATGAGCTTTTTCATGCATCGTATTTTTATGGGTGCATGTGAAACATAGAGAAGGAGAGTGCCTTCTCTGAAACAAACCCACAGCTATGGAATTCCATTGGATTTGCATCAAATGTCAACATTGCAGGCTTTTTAGAAGGCCTAAAGACCTACCTTTTTCAGCTGGACTTGCAGGCGTGATACTTGTTAGCTGGCTGATGGTCCGAATTATTTTTTTACCAGCTAAGTTAAAAAATATATGTATTTGGTAGTTTAAAGTTTAAAATTTTTGTATTACTGTTCTTGTTATCTTTAGCAGTTTTTGACTGTAAGATGCTCTAGATAGGCATTTGCCCAGATAAGCGACATAGATATTTGCTTCACAGACCGCAGAATCAGTGTGCCAGCACAGGCAGTATGTCTATGTGAACTCATTGAGGGATTATAATCATGCTTAGGCTCCAGGCCAAAGGATTCTCTCTACAGGACTCCACACTCCTCATCATGAAGGTGGAGACTGAGAAATGTAGTCAGGCCAAGGGATAAAAGGGTTCTGTTGAGAAGAAGCACTCTCAAACAAGTGGTCTGCTCCCTGGGCTCTCTCCAGGGTCCTGAAAAACCTGTTATTGGTCTTGTTGTCTTCAGGCATCCTATCCATGCTGATTCCAGCCTGAAAATGAAACATGCTCGCTGGACATTAATATCCAGTATCTAGAATAACTCCCATGTTTGAGACATTTGGACATTAATATCCAGTATCTAGAATAACTCCCATGTTTGAGACATTTGTAATAAGTGAAGAGCACTAATCTACTGTATATGTTGAAGTCTAACTCCCCCAGATATCTGATTATTTGTACCTCATCAGGCACTGCTGATCACTATGCCATGTGACCAAGGAATGTCACTACGGCTTCTCAGTGAATAACCTTCACTAACCCACCCAGGCTGGCCATTGACTGTTCCTAGACAGCAAGAAATATAACATGACTTCCAATCTCAGTGGAAATTTGCTTGAGCAACAAGGCCTGCCTGAGCTCTTGAATATTGTGTGTTTCTGGGTCCGGCTCTTTCACCCTGACTTCTAGCTTGTTCTCAAGTCCTGCCTTTTGATTTGCCCTCTGATCTCAATTGCTGTTCAATCCTGACTGCTCTACAATCCCAACTCCTGGCTCCTGGCTCATCCTAGAATGCTGCTCACACCCCAGCACCTTGTTTAAGAACTAAATCAGAGTATGTTCAGGTAAGGATACACTGTCACTCCTTGGATGAAAAGGATGACAACCTGAATTACCAGTACTTTGTGAATACTTTGTGGGCTGATGTCAATCCAAACTACTTCCACATCAACCTGCCTGTGCACACTGGTTTTCTTCAGAGACCCTCTTCCAGCTGCCCCCATTCACAGGGAGGCTCTTCTGTTGCCTTATTTGCTATTCTTCTGGAGCTTAGAGAAGACCATTTTATTTTCCAGGTTAGGGACAAACCCTACCAATAATAATTAATTACCTATATTCCCTTCCTGAAACCTGATTAGATCAGTGAGAAGAGTAAGGGAAGCAGCTTTTTTAAAAAGGAAAGTATAAGAAGAAGTGTCAAGGCCATCTTAAATACGGAATGTAGAATTCCAGGGAGGTCTGCAAGAAACAAATACTGCATCCAAAAGACAGGAAGCTCATCCTTGCCAATGAGTTTAACAGCTGACCCTGTTTTTTTACCAAAAAGAGGTGCTGTCTCCAGATGAAGGAATTGACTTTGGTACTTATGGGACAGAATAGACATCTTTAGGAAATGGTTTGATATGTCAAAGTTGACTCAAAACATTTGGATGCATCAGGATGAAATTCCAAATGGCACCCTCTCCAAATAAGCTAACGTAAATGAGAATGTTCTGCTCTTTAACAGCAGCCCGGATCTATTGCATGAAGCAGTCTATTGCAGTTTACGTAATGACAGGGCCACCCTGATACAGATACACTTAACCCAAAGAAAAATTCCAGCTGGAAAGACTAATTTGTATGCTAAAAATATAGTATAAATTTATTTAGTATGGATCAGTAAGACACTTGAAAAATATGTCTTTTCCCCTGCCACTCCCCACCTTAAATCAAAACAGAAGCAAAAAAGTTAGTTGAAAGAAAAAAATAAAACTGTTAACAGAACATGCTGGGAAACGCATGATAACTATAGATTTAATACTTGTCCACATTTTTACAAAACCTAGTAGATTCTTACCAGCTCTTGAGTATCCTGTGTTAATGGCAAAAATGTAGCTTGTAGAATAGAAACTTGGTCAGCACTCAGTTTCTGCCACAGGCTAATCAGCAGAATTACCAGTTGGGTGGCACTTTTTAACTTTGTGAACGCCTGGAACATATTGGCTTCATTTTTTCCAGCTGCATCTGCTAGAGCTATTACCTGCAAGAATTACAAACTTCTGTTAGGTATACTTTTACTATTCTCAAGCACTCACTGCTAACATTACATTTGGCTAACTCTGAGTTTTCTTTAGAAGAACCTGATGAACTTTGCTTTCCAAAAACATAAGCCAGATAGAGTTTTGAGTTATTATTTGCCATCTTCTTGTAAGTGAGATAGAATTTAAAATCCATATGGTACTGTGATTAATCTATTAGTACAATCAACATACAAGGGAACCTGCATTGTCTAGATGTATACAATATAGTATGGTATCCCTAAGATTGATCTTCAGTACATTATGTAACATAATAGCCTTTAACAAATTGTAAACACTTGTTTTAAATACCACCTCTGATGGTAATCCCTGTGTAAACAGTATCCCCTCTGGAGTAATTTCCACAGCATGTCATTTATTTGTAAATTAGGTTATCATCTCAATTTCTTCTGCACAGAAAGAATTAATCTTGTTTATCATAACATTTTCACTAAGTCTATTTATACACATATTGGTTTATACAAAACCGTAGATATTTTTGGCATTTCATCAGTTCACTGATGTTTATAGCACAAGAATGGCTACTGGCATGCAAAGATTTTGAAAAGGAAATTTAAGGTGTGCTGAAGCAAAACGCCAGCTCTTTTCTTTTTATAAAACTGGCAGACTGTTTTATCCCATTCATATACTCAGGAAATCAGTGGGAGAACGAAATCGGAAAGAGAACCAAGGGAAGTGGGACTTTAATCATTGAAAATGTTCTTGTTCTGGTTCCACTTCCTAGACATGGCTATGAGGTAAAACTGAAACACAAAACCTACTGTTGTTTATCTTACAGGAAGGTTATAGACTATGGCACTCCATGTGTGCAACATATTGATTATTGAGGTGCAATGTTTAGAAAGCAATTTAGTTAACAATTTTTATGAAGTGAAATGAGACTGTTAACGTCTTGAGCCTCCCCACCCATTTTGTTGCAATCTGCCCACTAGCAGCCAGCAGATCCAGCCCTGGATTTGGAGTAGGACTGTTTCTCTCACCAGGAAGTAGGGTTAGTTTTTTCATTCCTATTTCTAACTTGGTGGACACCTCAAGGAAAGTTCCTTGCCCCCAAGGGAGCAGCTGGACAGCAGCTATAGAAGAGATGAATGCAAAAAGTTCTGCATCCTTAAGTCCTGCTTTCATTTCTGTCTGCCCATTAACAGGCGGCAGCTTTTCAGAGCACCTGAATCTGGGTTGCAATTATTTTATTCTCCTGCAAGTGCTCAGTCCTCACCTGATATGTTTGTTGGCTGTGTGGTGGTGATGAGCATTATTTAGCCCTAGATAATGACCAGAGGCAAGAGAGTCCCAAATGGCAACTCTCTTTAGGATTGTACTGTGGTGTGTGCAGGAACTGTGCATGGTCCATTCATTGTTAGGTCCGGTTTTGAGTTCCATCTTGGAGCTAAAACTGGGCATGACCAATGAGAGAGTGCATTTCTGGGGGAGTGAGTGGTGTGGCACAATGATATCATGGGATTGGAGTGTTGGAAGGGACCGCAAGGGTCATCTAGTCCAACCCCCTGAAATATCAGGTTATTTTGCTTCCCTTAGCTTGGAACCCAACGAGATCAGACCAGGCAGTTAGCTGCTAGCTATTTTGCCAGTTGGTGTGTGTTGGCTGAACTCTTAAAACCTGTACCAATAGTATATTAATTCTTTTGGCTGATCTCTTAAACCCATACTACCCTCTAGTGGAGATACAGAGTTTGTTTGTTTGTTTGTTTCATTTTACTACCTTTCTACCTTAACTGTCCTTGGTAGAAGCTGGTAGGCTTCTCAGTGCTGGGGGACGGACAGACAATTGTCTGTTTTTATTATACTGCTTGTTTGTCGTTACGAATTGCATATTATTTTTTTGTTGGTTTTAACTGTTGCCAGTTTCCCTCAGTGGTGCATAGACACCAAAAGAGCGGGGTACACATTTTTACAGAAAATAAAATTGAGCGGATAGGAGCTGTCAATGAATGGGGCAGCCATGAGCATTTCCTTTGTCATGGATGGATTAACTGATTAAGCTTGAAGGCGAAGCTCCTTCAAACTTCTACAGCAGGGGTCAGCAAGGTTTATCTTGTCTGGGCCGGATCTGTCCCGCGGAGATCCCTGCGTGGGCTGGATCGCGCGCGCCTGCGATTTTCAGCATCTGCGCATGCGCAGACGCAATTTTTGGTACCGCGGAAGCAAGTCCCCGCGCCACACTGTGCCAGTTTATTGCAGCACATTAGGGGGCGGCTCAGTTCGGGGGCGGCTCAGGGGCGGCTCAGTTAGGGGGCCCTCTGTGGGCCACTTCCGACCCATGGGCCTTAGGTAGCTGACCCCTGTTCTACAGGTAAGGAGGGACAATTAAGATGGCTCCATCAAAACTGATTTGCTCAATGGCCCTACGGGAGTATTTGACTGTAAACCAGCAGCTAACACAATATGTTTGTTTGTTTATTTGTTTGTTTAAAAGATTTATCTCTGTTTGGCAAATATTAAATATTAATTTAACAGCAATGTAAATATCCAGGTGTCCGCTGTGGGTTAAACCACAGAACCTAGGACTTGCCGATCGGAAGGTCGGCGGTTAGAATCCCCGTGACAGGGTGAGCTCCTGTTGCTCGGTCCCTGCTCCTGCCAACCTAGCAGTTCGAAAGCACATCTAAGTGCAAGTAGATAAATAGGTACTGCTCCGGCGGAAAGGTAAACGGTGTTTCCGTGCGCTGCTCTGGTTCGCCAGAAGTGGCTTAGTCATGCTGGCCACATGACCCGGAAGCTGTACGCCGGCTCCCTCGGCCAGTAAAGTGAGATGAGCGCCACAGCCCCAGAGTCAGCCACGACTGGACCTAATGGTCAGGGGTCCCTTTACCTTTAATTACTTATACTAAAATTTATATCTTGCTTTTTCCCTCTGAAGTAAAAAAAACAAACCTAACAATAAAATTACCAAGAATCCCATTAAAACTACTAAATGAACATGAGCACTGCTTTCTTCCACAGATGCTTCATAAAGGAGTGTGCGTGTTCCCACTGTATTCACAAATTACTGCAGAGGTAAATATATACTTAAGCAACAAAGAAATCTTGATAAGCATTACGAAAAACTATTGCTTCCAAATAAAATAAAGAGCATAAGAGCTCTACGTCCAAATACTGTATGTACTCAAGCCAAATAGTGAGGTAGAGCCTCAGCAAATTGCGCTAAATGGAAAGGAAGTCTCCAACTCATAAAAATCAGAGCAAAATTAATCCCAAACTTGTAAATGTGCCAGAATTACTCATGTAAATGAATACTACAGTATGTGAACACAGTTGCATCAAAGTATTGTAATTCTGCTGCTTAGTATTCATGAGTGTTTCACGTACATGATGTCAATAATCTTTACAACACTCCTGCAAAGGTAGGTCACAGTTGTTTAGTGTCTTGCTTAGGGTTATCTAGTGCAGGCATCCCCAAACTCGGCCCTCCAGATGTTTTGGGACTACAACTCCCATCATCCTGACCACTGGTCCTGTTAGCTGGTCCTGGGAGTTGTAGTCCCAAAACATCTGGAGGGCCGAGTTTGGGGATGCCTGATCTAGTGAATCAATGTGATACAGCATTTGAACTTCAAACAAAGAATTGTGTCTAACTTCCATTGTGATTTCTCTTACATTTGGTTTTATACAATGTTAATCATATGCAGAGAAGACCCATTGAAATTAATGGACATGACTAACTTAGGCCCATTAATTTCAGTGGGTCAACTCTAAGTAAAACTACTTGGAAAGTAAAACAAACCAATATTCCTGCATTTTTCTTCTCCTTACCCTTAAAATTTGATATAGAGGTCAAGCTCAAGAGGAGAGCTGGGTATCTGTCAGATGCTCACACCCATGTCCAATACATGTGATGTGGCTCAGCCCAGGAGATTAAGACTTACACCTGGTGAATTTTATCTTATTTAATTATCCAGAGACTTTTACAACGTAATTTAAAACAAAGCCCTGCTGTACAACTAGGCAATGACTTTCCCAATATTTGTGAAGTAAATATGTAAAGGATCACTGCTTTTAATTTGCCCCAAATTAACATTTAGGAATTATTGCTTTGTAAACAATGATCCCCGACGTTTTTCTCGTGTAACATCTGACTTTGCTCTAGCTATGATGGTTGTTGCACAGTGTCCATCAATCCAAACAAAAGGACTTTAGTTGCCTACTCATAGAATTTCCTTTGTTTTACCTTAAGTTGCAAAAGCGTTTAAATGAAAGAAAGGTTTGAAAATGTTTCTCAAGAGTAATCTATGAGGGGAACATTGTCAGCAATACAAAGATCAAAGAGACAGTGAAACAGGCAGCCTATTTGGGGCTTTTTTTAAGCCAATCAAAATTTACTTGCCATTTATAACTTTTTTTGTATATACTTTTCTGGCTGACCAAATTCTCAACTTGCCCATATAAACTTGTCTACAGTAAAGCAGATGCCAGCATGTTTTATATAATATATATATATATATATATATATATATATATATATATATATATATATATATATCAAAGGGGAGACCCTTATAAAATAAATAAATAAATGGAGACACAATTCAAGAAAAAAATTGCCCTCTTCATCAAGGTTATGCATTAAATTGGCCTATTAACATTTCACATTGCTGCTGGCATGGCTTAACTTCAGAAGTTTTTTATATATATAAAACCCCTGAGGACTTCATCAACTTCACCCCCTAATACTAACACCAACAATGTTTGATCCAAAAATGCTCAGTATATTAAACTTTTTTTGACCTCTTGATGTCTAGATCAAATTATGGATATATTTGAAAATTCTGTTCAGAATTCTGGCTTGAATGCTATATTTTCCTTAGCCTTGCAGATATATTGATATTTCAGAAGTTGGAAAATGAAAGAGGAATTAGCCCAGTTGGAGTCTTGATTCTGCGTAAAGAAGGGTGAATGGAAGCCCTCCTTCACACAGTGCATAGTTTATATATTTATTATTTTATAACGTTGGCTTTGGTGAGCCTGTGTGAAAAGAGCTTTTAAACTCTCTGCCTTGCTTGGGGAGCAAGACCACTCTTTCTCCCATTCCTCACCTGCCGGCTGCAAGGTGGCGCCAAGGGTTTGGGTATACATGATTTTCATGTACAGTGGTGCCTCGCAAGACGAAATTAATCCGTTCCGCGAGTCTCTTCATCTTGCGGTTTTTTCGTCTTGCGAAGCACGGCTATTAGCGGCTTAGCAGCTTAGCGGCTATTAGCGGCTTAGCAGCTATTAGTGGCTTAGCGGCTATTAGCGGCTTAGTGGCTATTAGCGGCTTAGCGGCTATTAACGGCTTAGCGGCTTAGCGGCTTTAAGAAAACAAGGAAACAAAGGAACAAAGGAAACAAACTTGCAAGAACTCGCAAGACGTTTCGTCTTGCGAAGCAAGCCCATAGGGAAAATCGTCTGGCGAAGCGACGCAAAAACCGAAAAACCCTTTCGTCTTGCGCGTTTTTCGTTTTGCGAGGCATTCGTCTTGCGGGGCACCACTGTATACGTGAAACCCTTGGAACCAAACCCCTACGTAAGATGCGATCGTACTGTACTGCTGAATTGCAACAGTCTTTAAGCTACACACAGCAAACTCAACAAATACAATAGAGGTAAAATCAATTAGAAGCTAACTAAAAAAAATCAGAACTGGAGCTTCCGGACCAGGTGCAAGGGAAGAAGAAGAAGAAGAAGAAGAAGAAGAAGAAGAAGAAGAAGAAGAGTTTAGATTTGATATCCCTCCTTTCACTCCCTTTAAGGAGTCTCAAAGCGGCTAACATTCTCCTTTCCCTTCCTCGCCCACAACAAACACTCTGTGAGGTGAGTGGGGCTGAGAGACTTCAAAGAAGTGTGACTGGCCCAAGGTCACCCAGCAGCTGCATGTGGAGGAGCGGAGATGCAAACCCGGTTCCCCAGATTACGAGACTACCGCTCTTAACCACTACACCACACTGGCCCTCAGCGCACCGGTATAATAGAGTGTTGAGGTTAGCAATGCATAAGTCATAGTGGCCAGAATATCCCCATTGCTCGGTTGGTGTGCCAGCTATGGCTGGTAAAAGGTAGAGACGTCACCTTGCCAACAAAGGTCCGTATAGTTAAAGCCATGGTTTTCCCAGTAGTGATGTATGGAAGTGAGAGCTGGACCATAAAGAAGGCTGATCGCCGAAGAATTGATGCTTTTGAATTATGGTGCTGGAGGAGACTCTTGAAAGTCCCATGGACTGCAAGAAGATCAAACGCATCCATTCTTAATGAAATCAGCCCTGAGTGCTCACTGGAAGGACAGATCGTGAAGCTGAGGCTCCAGTACTTTGGCCACCTCATGAGAAGAGAAGACTCCCTGGAGAAGACACTGATGCTGGGAAAGATGGAGGGCACAAGGAGAAGGGGGCGACAGAGGATGAGATGGTTGGATAGTGTTCTCGAAGCCACAAACATGAGTCTGACCAAACTGCGGGAGGTAGTGGAGGACAGAGGTGCCTGGCGTGCTCTGGTCCATGGGGTCACGAAGAGTCGGACACGACTAAACGACTAAACAACAACAACAACAAAAGCCCTAGCCTGAGGCCTCCTGAGCCTCCAGTGACAAAACTGGATTCAGGAGCACCCCTAAACCTGTTCTTTCAGAGGGAGAGGAACCTAATACAGAATGGGTAACTGGCCAGCGTCTCAAAGACATGGAACCACCCACGCTTTGTCCTCCCAGGGTTCAAGCTTAGTTTATTGGACCTCAACAATCCAGCCATCCATTGTGCCCAGACAGTGGTCCAGATTATACACAGAGCTGCACGTATTCGACACATTTCCCCCCCAAACTCCTACTGACCTCTTCCAATGGCTTCGTATAGATGTTGAACAACCATATTCAACTAAGATTTACTCTGAGTAGACCAACTAAAATTAATAAGCATGACTAAGTTGGGTCTTTTCATTTCAATAGGTCTACTCTGACTATAATCAGAGTGTCCCAGAGCTACTTTTTGAACACGACCCTGTAGGCAGGAAAAAGAACCACTGTAAAACAGTGCACCCAATACCCATTGCCTAGAGCCAAGTCCAGGAAGTTACCACGGTTAATGGTATCAAAATACACTGAGATGCAGCAGCAAATATGCACTCCCCTTTGTCCTGCTTTCAACTCGTGTCATCAGGGAAACCAAGGCTGATTCAGTCCTGAAATTGCGTCTGAACCCAGACTGAAACTAATCCAGATAATCTGTATCCTCTGGATCAGGGGTCAGCAAAGTTTTTCAGCAGGAGGCCGGTCCACTGTCCCTCAGACCTTGGGGGGGCGGACTATATTATTTTTTTTGGGGGGGGAGAACGAATTCCTATGTCCTACAAATAACCCAGAGATGCATTTTAAATAAAAGGACACATTTTACTCATGTAAAAACATGCTGATTCCCGGACTGTCCGTGGGCCGGATTTAGAAGGCAATTGGGCCGGATCCGGCCCCCGGGCCTTAATTTTCCTACCCATGCTCTGGATTATGGCTGAACAAAAAAATGAGATTTCAGTTAGACTGATGTAAACAAAACATCAATACGCAGCATAGCTTGCCTTATACAGGCTATGTGTTCCAAGTAGGGGGGAAACTTTAGAATTTTACTATATGTAACTCTCCTTATCAATGAAAAGACAATGTACGATTTTTCTATTTCAACCACTCTATTTTTAGAGTTTCATTGGTTCTTTAACATTGCATCCAAAAAAAAAAAAAAAAAGGACAGTCAGACCACTCTACAAAATTAAGTTCCTACTCAACTAACCCATTTGAACATATGGGAGCCATACCACTGGGGTGTGTGTGTGTGTTTTCATTATCTATAACATATTTTTCTCTCCCTGGTGACAGCAAAACTATCTGCTCACTATGCTGGCACATCTTCTTGGCTTCAGACAAGGAAGAATGATATCAGCTAGGAGAAGGAGGAGGAGATCCCACATAATCAGGCTGCAGCAGAGCAGTTTGTTTTGCTGAAAACAAGTACTCCTTGAATATGGAGCACTTGGCTGCAACAATAATCAAAGAACAAACTGAAGACAAGGAAGATGGAGAATGCATATTCAACTCCAGGTTTATGGGTGTTTTGCTGACACCTTTTCTTTTTGCAATACAGTGGACGCTCGGGTTGCAAACGTGATCCGTGCGGGATGCACGTTTGCAACCCGCAGCGACTCGTCTGTGCATGCACGGGTTGCGATTTGGCACTTCTGCGCATGCATAAAGCGCGATTTAGCGCTTCTGCGCATACACGGCTGCCAAAACCCGGAAGCAACCTGTTCCGGTACTTCCCGTTTTTGGTGGGTCCGTAACCCAAAAAAACGCAACCTGAAGCATCTGTAACCCGAGGTAGGACTGTATTTATGTTGCCACATTTAATAAGGACACTTAAACTATAGCAGAGGGCTACTTCATTCGTTTTTGTTGTTTAGTCGTTTAGTCGTGTCCGACTATTCGTGACCCCATAGACCAGAGCACGCCAGGCACTCCTGTCTTCCACTGCCTCCCGCAGTTTGGTCAGACTCATGTTTGTAGCTTCGTGAACACTGTCCAACCATCTCGTCCTCTGTCGTCCCCTTCTCCTTGTGCCCTCCATCTTTCCCAACATCAGGGTCTTCTCCAGGGAGTCTTCTCTTCTCATGAGGTGGCCAAAGTATTGGAGCCTCAGCTTCACGATCTGTCCTTCCAGTGAGCACTCAGGGCTGATTTCCTTAAGAATGGATAGGTTTGATCTTCTTGCAGTCCATGGGACTCTCAAGAGTCTCCTCCAGCACCATAATTCAAAAGCATCAATTCTTCGGCGATCATTCGTATACATTATGTATTTCATAATGCTTTGCAAAGTATTTATCTGAACGTGAAAATGCTGTAAACTCCTTATGATACGATTCTTACCCTGTCCTACTGATTTATTCTCAGTTAAGTGGAATTGGTATGACAGCCTTAGTTAGATAAAACACACATCTGTGTATGCCTGCATCGTAGGCAGCCACCTAGACCTTAATTTTATTTTTCCTCCACTGGCTTCCTTCTTGTAACCAGCCAAGCCTCCTAAGTTTTGAGTGCCAAATCCTCTTCACGCTAGGCTTATTTAAGTTTTCAACATATGTATGCAAACAAAGCAAATAGCACCAAAACCTATTCCCGCTGAGTCTCTGTTTCAAGAACCAGCAAGACTTTTAAGCAGATGAATTCCATGTTTTCAATGTGTAGTTTTAAAAAACATTAATTTGTATGACATGGTTTGTAGCACTTCAGCAAAAGGCAAATGAGCTATAAAGATAGCCATCTGTATATTTTAAATGTATTTTTCAACCAATAATAATGTTATGTGCACTCTGAAGACTTAAGTATATTTTAGCCTTGTGCTTGTGTCTCCCTCTGATACCCTAACATTCTGTGGCTCAACTGTTTTTAACATTCTGTAGATCCTAGACTCTCACATGTCTTCATTAGGTAATTTTGAGGTTATTCTGTTTTTAAATTCAACTAAGATACTTCCGTGAAGCTAAGGAATCCCCTCCCTATGTAGAAATCACTACCTTGGTTTTGGGTAGCCTTGTTTTGCTTCCAAACCTAAGTGATCACAGGATCACTGAAGTTTGGCATTACCAGGAATAATTGGAACTACTAAACAGAGGATTTTAAGGTTTCTGAGATAAGCTTTTATGTGTATGGTCATCATAAAAATAGGGATGACCAGAAACTGCCTAGAATCAAGGGCAATTTTTTCAATATTGATTTTCCTTTCAAATATTTCTTTAATGCATGAAGTTAGCAAACTATTGATGCAAACTATTAATTTACTATTAGTAAATATTTCTGGTTTTTAATTATTGGGATGGAACAATAAACTCAGCCATTTTCTCCGTTGAAAATGGGGAGCTAGGCTTAAAACTGAAGAAAAATCTAAGACAAAGCTTTAGTTATGCTTTAAATCAGTTAAAATATTCTTTTGTTCACTATATTGTGTGCTTACACATTTGTGTTTTTCTTATTTAAAAAATATGATATAAATGAAGATGAGGGAGAAAAGGTATAGGCTGACTTCCTAAGAAAACTATTTTTCCAAATTATTAACAAATGTTTTACATTATTTTAGCCAATATTAGCTTTCAAATGAGACTTAATTTCATTCTAGAACAAGACAAAGTGTTCAAATTATATTTAATTAAAAGACTGTACTTCCATATAGCTTAAATTAATTACACAGTCTAGTTAAATTCAATATATTTGTTTTGGCCAAGGATGGATAAAATAAATAAAGTAACTTTGCAACCTCTAGTGCACAGTGGATTGACCAATAAATGTGTCTGATGTGTAACAAAACACATATTTTTTGATGTACCAGAAAACTAAACAAAGCTATTGACCCAAAAGATGTGACAAATACTCCGGCTTGATTGTTGGGTTAATACATTTCCAAAGTTTCCAACTTGGTGGAACTTGAAAATCTGCCCTGTATGATATACTCCAATGATTTATTTGTAGTTGGCTCTGCATAGGGTCATAAATATAATTTGCTACGTATTTCAAGCCAGTTTCTTTTGTTAAGACCATTTCCAGACTACTTTCTATAGTTAACCGTTTGAGTAGATCACAGTACTCAACTTGCACACTTTCTATGAATGGTTGCCTATGTTAGACAAAGATAATTACCAGTAAAGCTACAGTTGGCCTAAGAATTGCAAGTCTTCCATTTTGTATCTTCAAATTAAATCTGATCACAAAAGGGAAGCTTATATGTGGGAAATAAATTTGTTTCCTGTTAGACATGGACTTATCCAGATAAGATTTAAAAATATGCCCAAAGAATATCTAGCCACTAAATATTTTAAGAGGCCAGTAAAATCACCTCTCTGCATGTGCAAACCAGACCAGACTGAATACAATCTTTCTGCAATATATTCTATATTGCCCTTTATATAGCCCACCTAGACATTGGTTCCTGTCTTTTCAGAATTTCCCAGAAGGGCAATTGGAGCAATTTAAATGGATGTGGACTGATTTAGACAAGTTTGGTAACATTGTCTGTGCTGGTTGTGAGAAAGTTAATGGCTACTTTTTTGTCCCAAAACCACCAAGTGTCCCGATATTCCCGAGACAACCCTAGAATTGCGGAAGCCATCCAGGCTTCTGATTTGATCCCAGCATGTCCCAATTTTCTTTTCTTTTTTAAATAAATGTTTATTGAGGTTTTACAGATTAAAAATTTCGTCGCTTCAAATAAAATATTATCATGAATAAAGCTCACATAAAAAGCAAAAACACCAGAAAAACTAAGATATATAGCAAAAAACAGAAAACAGAAAATCAGGAAAAGAAGAAAAAAAAGAAAAAAAATCCAATTTTTTGTATTAACAAAATTCCATACCCCTCTGTCTTGACCTCCTCACATCCCCCTTTTTTGTGTTCCTCTTTATCAATCAAATTCAGCAAATTCAAACCCTTGTTTAAACCATACTTAACTTTATATTCTTCTAATTATTATGTCCCGATTTTTCATCCAGCATGTCCCAATTTTCCCACCAGCACCGCTGCCACTGAGCTCAGGGAGGGGGATGAGCTGGCGCTTGTTCCGAGCAATGGCAGTGGCGGTGATGGCGAGGGAGCTTCCCATTGCCTCTCCATGTCCTCTCTATGGCTTCCGCTGCCAGCCTCCTCCCTTAGCCAGCTCATAGCAGCTTCTGGAGAGCAGGACAGGAGGAGGAGAGGCTGCCAAGGCCCAGCCCTGCATGACACGCCAGCTCTGATGGGCAGAGTCAGAGGGCAGGGCTGCCCTGACCAGGAAGAAAGAGAGGGCACAGTGGACTCTTGCTTTTTTTTTTTTTTAATAAAATCAAAGGAGAGCACAGGGGAGTCTTGGTTTGTAAATGAAAAATGCTTTGTGAGTTTGCATCTTCTGATCTTGCCCCTTTCTAAAATTTATCTATTGGTGTGTGTTTTTATTTTTGTAAATCTACCAAGGAATGAAATAAAATTGGGGTTAAGGGATTTTCTCAGGACAGTGGAGGGCATGTATGCTGTGTCCCATTGGTGTAGTGGTGATGGC
The DNA here is from genome assembly GCF_027172205.1 of Podarcis raffonei. Lineage (NCBI taxonomy): Eukaryota > Metazoa > Chordata > Lepidosauria > Squamata > Lacertidae > Podarcis > Podarcis raffonei. Next base: position 53,376,561 of record NC_070613.1, on the reverse strand, counting down.
GCCTGCCCTTCTTCTGATAGGAAATGCTCTGTAAGGTGGCACCAAAAATGGCATTTCAAGGAGGGTCCTGTTAGGGCAGGGAGTAAAAAATGTCCCTATTTTCATCTGAGGGATGTTGGAGGGTATGCAATGTTGACAGTCAAGGGGATGATTTGATTTATTTCCATATTTTTAGTTTTATTTCTGTTGTAATGGCCTTGGCTACAAGTAATAAGAATCTGTCCGATTATGTGCTTTTGAAATATATATAGAAAGTATATATGCATATAGAAATGTAGTTACTACCTTGTGTTAATTTTCAAAACCAAGGTACATGGTGAACAAATTAGCAAGACCAGGCAGATATTTTAGGAACAGATATGTTTTGTAAATATTTTTACTCTATCCGCAGTTGATTTTAGTCCTTAATTATTGTTTTGAAGTATTTCCAATATATCCTGTGTGCAATCCCTGCAGTTGAAACCTCAGGTCTTTTCTTTAGCCAAACTAGAAATAGTATAATTTAGAGAGTGCATATGTTTTATTTCATTTTCCAGTAAGAACTCAACACTGCAATAAATTAAAAAAAAAAACCTTTAGAACTTCCAAGTCCCCTCTCTCTCTCTCTTAAAACACTACAACAGTAAAGGGGATAAAGGGTTGTATCCCATGCTGTGTGGGCTGAGTTCTGCTTGAGCAATAGGACTTTCCCTACCTCCCCTCTCCCTAAAGGTAAAGGTAAGAAGAAGAAGAGTTTGGATTTGATATCCCGCTTTATCACTACCCGAAGGAGTCTCAAAGTGGCTATCATTCTCCTTTCCCTTCCTTCCCCACAACAAACACTCTGTGAGGTGAGTGGGGCTGAGAGACTTCAAAGAAGTGTGACTAGCCCAAGGTCACCCAGCAGCTGCATGTGGAGGAGCGGAGACGTGAACCCGGTTCCCCAGATTACGAGTCTACCGCTCTTAACCACTACACCAGACTGACCATTAAGTCCAGTCGTGGATGACTCTGGGGTTGCGACGCTCATCTTGCTTTACTGGCCAAGGGAGCCGGAGTTTGTCCGCAGACAGTTTTTCCAGGTCATGTGGCCAGCATGACTAAGCCGCTTCTGGCGAAACGCCGTTTACCTTCCCACCGGAGTGGTACCTATTTATCTACTTGCACTTTGACGTGCTTTCAAACTGCTAGGTTGGCAGGAGCAGGCACCGTACAACAGAGCTCACGCTGTCGCAGGGATTCGAACCATTGACCTTCTGATCAGCAAGCCCTAGGCTCTGTGGTTTTTAGAGCACAGCACCACCCACGTCTCTCTCCCTAGACATTCCGAAATCTGCTCTGGAGTTTCCCTCAACTCTCTAGGGCAGATTTTGAAGGAGGGCGTTGGAGAGAAAAGTGTAGGGAGAACTTCAATTGTGCAAGTGAGCATCTGTTGCTTGAGTGGAACAGCAGCAATGGATACCACTCCTTTGAACACATGAAATTAGCTATATGTTTTTTGGGGTCTTGGCTGATTTAATGAATGAGTATGCAAGATCAACCCTGCCATGTGGGAGAATCCCTTGCAGACAACCACAGTGCCTAGAGACAGGCAGTCACGTTGTGCATCCACAGCAGTGACCGGAGGAGGAATGACTGCTGGGAGGAGGACAGAGAGAAGAGATGCCATGGTGCATCTGCAGGAGCACAACCAGACACCTTCATCTGCCCCGGCTACAACAAACATGTCTCTCCCATATCACTCGCTACTGTCACAGCAGGCACTGTAAGCTTCCAACAGTTTGACTTCACCTCCAAAGGTCCATGCTAGGGATGCGGGTAGTTAAACCACAGTGCTGCTTGGGCTTGCCGATTGAAAGGTCGGCGGTTCAAATCCCCACGACCGGTTGAGCTCCCGTTGTTCTGTCCCAGCTCCTGCCAACCTAGCAGTTCGAAAGCACGTCATGTCAAGTTAAATTAATTGGAAACAGCTTGCAGATACAGTGGTACCTCGGGTTGCAGACGCTTCAGGTTACATACGCATCAGGTTACAGACTCCGTTAACCCAGAAATAGTACCTCGGGTTAAGAACTTTGCTTCAGGATGAGAATAGAAATCGTGCTCCGGCGGCGCGGCAGCAGCAGGAGGCCCTATTAGCTAAAGTGGTGCTTCAGGTTAAGAACAGTTTCAGGTTAAGAACGGACCTCCGGAACGAATTAAGTACATAATCAGAGGTACCACTGTACTTAATTGGCTTAGGATTGTATATAAGTCAAGTGATGAATTAATATGTTTAATTTCAAAATGAAAAGATTTAAGGATGTTAATGTTCAAGTTAAATTTTATAAGAACTGTGATTTGGAAAACCGTTAAAAGGATATGCATTGAAATTCAACCAAGGGGAAGCGAGGAAGTCACTTAACAATGTTAATAAGTGTAATTTTTAATAAGGTTATGATTTATGTTTGTTTGTTTTATGTGTTTGTTTGTTTATAATTTTGTGAAAATCAATAAAAAAAATTGGGGGGGGAGCAGTTTGAAAGCACGTCAAAGTACAAGTAGATAAATAGGTACTGCTCCGGTGGAAAGGTAAACGGCGTTTCCATGCACTGCTCTGGTTTCGCCAGAAGTGGCTTAGTCATGCTGGCCACATGACCCGGAAAAACTGTCTGCGGAGCAGACAAACACTGGCTCCCTTCGCCTGTAAAGCGAGATGAGCACCACAACCCCAGAGTCATTCGCGAGTGGACTTAATTGTCAGGGGTCCCTTTACCTTTACCAAAGGCGCATTCTGCCATTGTCTCCTGTGACAGACGGATGCCAACTCAAAAACTTTACGGGGGCCTTTGAAAAACATGCTCCTCTAAAGAAGCAGGAACTACTGGTGCATTCAAAATTGCTTGCTGGGTTTAATGGCTACAGCTGCAAGATAGGTGTTGTTGTTGTTGTTGCTTGTGGTGCCTTGAATGGGAAAACAAATCCAGGCTCCATTAAACCAAGTCAAGTGGTTATCTGAGGACTCACCAGATTGATTTTCAGCAGGATGAAGGAATATACAACATTTCCCTACTTAAGATTATGAGAACAACTTCCTTAGACTGCCATTTTAAATATTTATTTCTGTTAAACTCCTCATTTAAATAAATTTAAATAAATTTAATGACTCAACAACATCTTAGAAATCATACAAGTTATCTAATACACTGAAAACCACTTATCAAATGTATAATGTATGGGAAATGGCTGCAGACTGTTAAAGACAGACTTGGTTTTTGTTGTTTTTAGAGTGTTGTAAGAGAATGTTTGAGAATGTAATAGAAAAGATTGGAGAAGGGATAGTAGAAGTGAATTTATCCATCAGCACACTGGTATCTTCTGAAAATAATCTGTAAACTTTGGAAAGTAGTCTCCATTTAATTTTGGCAAAGCTGATGGAGAAATTAGCTTTTATGTTGCATGTAAGGACTGTTGTTCAAAAGAGCAGTGTTACTTCCATTATACTTCCACATTTTCACAGAGAAAAAATATTTTTCCTCTTGATTCAGGGTTATTGTCCCTTTTACAGAAACTACCTTTCATTTTCAAAAGCATCCAGAATGGTCAATTTCAGACCAGAAAGAGTGAATTAGCACAAGGACTAATTTTCCTAGCAATAACAAAGCATTAAACGTGTACTTTTAAGCTAAAATAAAAGAACAGAGGAATGCTTGGGTGTAAAACAACAAATTAAGAACCTGCTTAGGCGTGTAAAGTAATATAGCTGCTACAAGAGCAACAGCAGGTTTTCATGAAGTGACAACTCAATATTAAATTTGTCAGACCAACTTGTTATTTTTTAAATGCCCAAGACTTAAGACCTAGCCATGCAACTTCAAAGAGAAACTCTTCACAGAAAAATTAGTTTCCTAACATACCAAGTGTAATTTGAAGAGAACACAACACTATTAACTAATTAACTTAAGTAGAAATGGGATCAGCAGGTCTTCCCCCTGTACAATTTTGTTTTGGTTTTATCTTTGTCCTGTGTTTCTGCTCTGACTGGAACTGCTTTCAGGTCACTGTAATCCACAAAGAGCAATTTAGCAAAGGAAATCCACACCCATACCTAAATTTACTCCTAGAATATGTCCTTTGATCTTTCTTTCCCTAACTGCAGTTATAACATCTTCAGTTCCTCTACACCCATTTGCTGTGACCTTGAGAAGCAACCAAAATTCCAGCCTACAAATGCTTATTGCAGATATGTGGTGAGAAAGTGGAGAGGTTGTGAAATATATTTGATATCGTAATTAGAACTTGCAGCTAACAAAAACAAAAAACACGCCCATAAACAAAAGCACATGCCACTGATTCTCAATTAGTTCTCCCACTTTATTTAATGACACTTCATTGAAGTGAATGGGCTGGATATAATTGCATAGAGCTTTGCTGAGTGCACATTGAGACATTTAATGCTAACAAAGGTGTCGCACTGCAGCTTTAGATTTTGCCTAATAGTATGCTGTTTTTGGTTTTTGACCAAATCTGAAACAATAATTCCATTTCAAGCTAGTTCACACTCTGTCAATTTATTTATTTACCTCAAGAAGCTTTTCACATGGTTCTTTTCTCAATGCAGCTCGCAGTGCATGCCTTAGATTGTAATTTTAATTAGTTAAGTAACTGAAGTGGAATCTACACACATATAAAAAGCACTGTGAAAGTGCTTTTTAAAAAAACATTTTGAAAAATACATTGAATTTGGCATAGCTCACTGTGGCCATCTAGTGTCACATTTGTATATTGCACTTTACAACACATTTAAAACGTTTTATTTGCAGCTGAGTCCCAAGTATACTAAAGGCTTCATTGCAACTTCACCACCAAAGAAATTGAGTTCCTGAAAGCAGTGGACATTTGATTGATATATTTGGGGAAATGATTGCAGTTTACTGTGGTGTTTAAAGAAAGCAAGGGTTAAAGCCATATGTGCTTTAGTAGCTTACATTGAAAGCCTCTATGTGACTTCACTTCCTAAAATGGCATCAGATTTCTTATTAAAAATTACATATGATTTTAATTATGGAAATGATTACCAAACAACATATTGTAAATATTTAACTGGAATGAAGTATGGTATAGAAATGTAGCACTTAAGAAGCCAGAGTCGCTACTGGAATATACACTGAATACTCATATATCTTCTTAGTAAACTCAGCTGATTCCCTTCCCTCCTGAAATTGCTCTACAGTGAATATTATAAACACAATTTCATGAAATAGAGGTACTCCTTTAACGAAAAATGTAATAAGCATTCTTCACCAGCTGCAATGCCAACAAACCCTTTTAAAGTGTAGTGAGGTAGTACAAAAGAACTACAACTTCTTGACATTGTAATCACACTTTTCTGCAATGTGGCCCGATTTGGAGAAACATATTTTGGCTTATTTAGTGTTGTATGGAAGTGAGAGCTGGACCATAAAGAAGGCTGATCGCCGAAGAATCAATGCTTTTGAATTATGGTGCTGGAAGAGACTCTTGAGAGTCCCATGGACTGCAAGAAGATCAAACCTCTCCATTCTTAAGGAAATCAGCCCTGAGTGCTCACTGGAAGGACAGATCCTGAAGCTGAGGCTCCAATTCTTTGGCCTCCTCATGAGAAGAGAAGACTCCCTGGAAAATACCTTGATGTTGGGAAAGATGGAGGGCACAAGGAAATGGGGACGACAGAGGATGAGATGGTTCTCAAAGCTACCAACATGAGTTTGACCAAACTGTGGGAGGCAGTGGAAGACAGGAGTGCCTGGCGTGCTCTGGTCCATAGGGTCACGAAGAGTCGGACACGACTAAACAACTAAACACACATTTTGGCTTATTAAGCCTTTGACTATAAAAGGCTCCTGGATAATGATGGGAGCTGTTTTTAGGTTTTTGAGAGATTCAGAAGAACTGAGTTCATCAACCCTTTCCACCTTCCCTCTTTCTTCTCCCCCATTAACATGATTCATCAACATAACAAAATAGTGTTCACAGGAAGATTTTTGAAAGGATTACATATAGAATGAGATATGTACACATACTCCAGCAGAACTCCTGTCTAGGAAAATTATCTAGAAATGTTCACATCAGTAGATTCCCAGATTCCTACCCATCTCCATTAAAAAATAAAGTAACATTCAGATGTTCCAACATTCAGAGGTTTCTTCATTCAACAGGTCAACACTGAATATTATACAAGTAGCAACAGAAAATTGAGACCTTGGGAAGGGTTGTTCAATTCTCACTTCTGCATGAGGTTCTGAATCTGATCCCAGCTGATCTTGCAAAATCTAACAAACCTTGTACTGCATGCCCCAAGGGCTTCCACACATACAATGATTTTCCCTACCCCAACCAAAGAGTAGTTCTCCCTTGAAAAATCACTACCTACTTTTGAAATCCTCCTAAAGGTCAGTGACAGATTGTAATGCTATATGAGACCGCTGCTGTGTAAGCAGATATGATGGCGGGATTCCTTTAGATCACAGATAAATTTTCAATTTGTATACTCAAACGCAATAAAAAGCTTGCTTTTTTGCACCAACTGGTTAGTTTTCATTCATATGGCATATTTCATGACTTAGATATTCTCCAAGATGGACTGCTCAAGATGTTTGTACAAAACAAGTGAACCTTAATTGCCTAGGGCAATATAGAACCATCCAAGCAAACTGGCAATGATGGTGCTTGCAGCATCATACAATAAAACATCTCAATTCAAGTGTTTATGAGGATCAGCGAACAATTTCAAAAATCAAATGATAAACCACATTTCTTACTAAGTAAGCATACTTTAAGTAAACACATTACATCTTGATGAACAAAATGCATTTTGACTCAAGATTAAAAGAAACCAGCCGACTAACAAGTGGGATTTCTATTACACTGATTATATAATTTTTTATCACAGTACACAACTGCGCTAAGAGGAGGAATAGTAAGCCTACAAGAACTTTATCAGTTTTAACAGAATAATTTGTTCATCCAGAACTGACTTGATTATGTGATTTGATTTAATCCTATATGAACTAAGGAATTTGATTTAGAAATGTTATTACACGCTGTTAATCTCTCGGGTAAGAAGGAAAGTAACATAATTAGACACATTTTCCTCCTTATCTTAGTTTGGGGCTAAGACACTTTTAATTAGTACTTTCACAAATGTATTCCTGCCTGCATTCATGTATTTCAATTGCCGACATCAACTACTCCCCATGGAAACTAGCCATAAAAGACTAATGTGACATCTTTAACAAAAGTTTTAGGTCAGGGAGCAATTTAATTAAGAGGGGACAAGAGACTGCCAATCATATTCAGGGGAAAAAACTATTCATTAAATGAGACTGATAGATACAAAGGTGCCACCCTCTTTGGAATTCAATCTCTTCCACTGCTGCAAGCAAAACCTCACTGAACATTAAGTGCTAAAAGGTTTGACATAATATATTTGGGATGTAGGGGTTAGAAATGCTCATATATTCCACTGAATCACTCTTCCATAACACTTGCAGAGTAATGCTCGCATGTTCCCCTTGGGCAAACACCTGTTTACGAATAAGGACATGTCATTAGAAGTGACTTCAGCCGCTTACGCACAATGCCAAATTTAGTGTAAATCACTTGGGTTATGCCAGGATTGGCATTCCAATCCTATGTTCTGGACAATTAACTACAACCTTTAGTTTCTAATTACTTATCTAAGGTGTTTAAAGCAGTGTGTGAAAATAGAGAAAGGGAAACAGAGACAGCATTCACATTTTCCAGAGAGACAAATGGTGCCACCTGCTTAGTTAATACAAACACACCCTTAAAAAGCTACAACTGAATGAGGCAAAGTTATTAACTCACAGCATGCACAGTCTAATTTATATATTACTGATGTCATGGACATTTATAGAGCAAGTAAAAGCCTTTCTTAGCTATCAAAAGAATAAATAAATATGTCAACGCATAGCCCAGAAAACATTTCACTGTGAGAATTATGTACCAAAAATGGGCAGTGTTTGCATCATCAAAAGCATTTCCTCCAATTCAGGTATGCATTGCAACTTATCATACTGAGCCAGTACTAGGGCCTGGGAGAGCATGGCTCAAATCCCCACTCAATCATGAAGTAAATCAGGTAACCTTGGGCCAGTCACTACTTCTCAGCCTAACTTACCTCACAAGGTTGTTGTGAGGATGAAATGGGGAGGGAGACCATGTACATCTCCTTGAACTCTTCGGAGGAATCTTGAGACATAAACATGATAAACAATCACACACACCCCTTCATAAAATCCACTTGAAAAATCTGCGTATGACCATATGCTCAGTAACTGAAAAAATGAAATATTCTTGGTTTTGTGCATAAGACAAACCTTAGAATGCTATTTAAACAGTTCAGTATACGAAGGGATTATAGCAAGCACTGAATACAATGTGATAGAAATGTTGGTTTTGTTTTATTGTAAATTTATACTGTACAAGGTATGTTCGACGAGTTCTCTGTCTGAATGCATCTGTTTCCTGGCTGGAAGACAAACTCCACTACTTCTGGTTTTGACAGGAGGCTGGAGCTTGTGCATCTCCCATATCAGAAGTAAAACCACTTAGCAATACAATCGTACCTTGGAAGTCGAACAGAATTCGTTCCAGAAGTCCGTTCGACTTCCAAAACGTTTGAAAACCAATATGTGGCTTCTGACTGACTGCAGGAAGCTCCTGCAGCCAACCAGAAGCAGCGGAAGCCCCGTCGGATGTTATGGTTCCAAAAGAACGTTCGCAAACCGGAACAATCACTTCCAGGTTTGCAGCGTTCAGGAGCCAAAACATCTGACTTCCAGGGCGTTTGGGATCCAAGGTACGCAACTTCATAGAATTACTCTAACCACAAGTTCTATAACTAATAGAAGCACAACATGAGAATTTAGCAGAAACACACATTTCCTTTCTCCGCTAGGTGCCATGTTTTACTCAGAGCGTACCTATTGTAATTAATGGGCCTAACTTAGACATGGTCATTCATTTCAATGGGTCTACTCAGAGTTCCATGCTTAGGGCATAAAAGGACACAAACCACTACTACGCAGCTAAGGAAAGGAAGGCCTGTGGGCAGGGAAGATGTCTTTCCCCCTTCTCATGTCAGCAGAGATCTGAACGGCATAACAACTCTCCTGTTCTTGCCTGGATAGGAACCAGGGTGGAGAAATAAACTGCAGCATTTTGTTGGAGGTCCCACCTGCAATGTTGGAAAACCACCAGAGCTACCAGCTAAGACAGAGTTTGGGCATCCGGTTGCCAGCAGGAGTTTCACTTACACATTTAAGTCTTCAGTGCTTTCAAATAAGCACATTTTGATAGAGAGTTAAAGCAATTCTGAACATGGCATTGCTTTGAGAAGAACCCTAAAGTTGACACCCCCTAACCCCTGTAAAGAAATATCTCACTGCTACACTAGCATCTTTTTTTCAGTAGATGGGAACCAAATGAAGCCTTCCTCTTTAAAATAATTTAGTATGGTTCATACATTTTTATTAGGTACCTGAGAATTTTAATTGTCCTTTAAGAAACAGTACATTTAAAAGGATCACATAATACAAGATGCAGCCAATCTAACTTTCTCTGTACTTTACTAGCTGTGTAGGACATCCCGCACCGTCATCTGCTTTTTAAGTGAAATCCCATATGCTAGGGAAAAATGAATTTCAGCTCCTCCCAGATTTAATATTTATTATATGATTATGGAGCCCATAAAAATTTGAGAAGTGTTTTTTTTATTCTAAGGGGAAACAAGAAACATCTTAAGTTTGGTTAGGAGTTCACATCATAATTTAGAGATGTTTTAAGAAGAAGTCTGTACTGAAGTTATGCCAGCAAATAAATTGGGGTGCTTTGCTGTGCTGTGTTGTTGACCATTTAACCTGGTTCATAAAGAGTAACTTCAGATTTATGAGGCAATGTGGTATGGAAGTTTTAACAGGTTTGCTTCTAATCATAGAGGGGGAAATGTAGAACAAATCTTTTTTGTGAAGATTCCCCTAATTTATACTACAGCCAAAGAAGTGAAGAAAACAGCACATTATACAGTATTTTAACATGTAAACGTTTTAAGAACTGCAGTTAAACTTATCTGATTTTCAACAATATCTTTGCAGTTACAAACCATTTGCAGAACCAACGTCCACTAATCCCATGAGAAACAGATGTCTTAAAAATACCACCACAGATTAACCCATCAAGCATATAGGCATTTATCTGGGAGATGAGCTATCATTCAGTTTTAGAACCAATTTACTTGAAGCCCGTGAACTTAAATCTTCTATTAAGAATTAAAGCTGTGTTTTAACATTGCTGTTTGGATCTAATACCAACTAAGAATATTTTACCTGCTTCACCTAAACACAAATACAAACCATAGTGGTTTTCTGAATTGGAAAGCGAGCCAAAAACAAGTTTAACAATGTTTCCAGAACTGCTGAAGACAACTAGAGAAAACCCATTCCTATTTTATCTACATTAATGAAAAAGATTCACTGTAAAACAACAGAGCACAAATGCATTTGTACTCCATACAAACTAAAAAGCATTCAGCTAAGTTTCCAGAGTTGCTGCTTTATAGTTAATTCTTAAATTCTCAATAAATTTATTTCATTTACAAGAAATAACCCTCATATTATCCAAGATTAAACATTAATGAACATGCCTGGGGTACTGCATACACAGTAAAATGATGCTTCCAAACGAACATTTGCTTTTATATGTTTCAATTACAGCAAACCAGAAATGAAGGACTTTAAATAATTCTTTTTTAAAAACATACCACTTCTCTCACCATCTGTGGCAAAAGCTGAGTCCTGATTTTTAATGTACAGTGGTGCCCCGCAAGACGAATGCCTCGCAAGACGAAAAACTCGTTAGACGAAAGGGTTTTCCGTTTTTTGAGTCGTTCTGCAAGACGAATTTCCCTATGGGCTTGCTTCGCAAGACGAAACGTCTTGTGAGTTCTTGCGAGTTTGTTTCCTTTTTCTTAAAGCCGCTAAGCCGTTAATAGCCGCTAAGCCGCTAAGCCGTTAATAGCCGCTAAGCCGCTAATAGCCGTGCTTCGCAAGACGAAAAAACCGCAAGACGAAGAGACTCGCGGAACGGATTAATTTCGTCTTGCGAGGCACCACTGTACACCCTTTTTCTTGAACATCCAGCTTGAAAAAGATAAAAGTATTTGCATTTAGCTTGTTCCACTGAAATTAATGGAACAAGTTGTCTACAACCAACTTAATAAGCCAGATCAGTGCATCCAAGACTGTCCATCGCCTTTTGGTGAATGTAATGAATTAACCAGTCTGCCAACAGATACAGCAGCCTGGGAAACTTTGCAGCAATTTATAAAAAGGGGAGAAGTAGTTATGTTTTATTTTTAGCTGCTGTGAGCAAAAAGAAATTGCTATCAGGTTGCTGGAGGTGGATCCTTATGGACCAGTTACCTCACTACATTGTCCAGGCATCAATCATCAGGACAGTCAAAGGCTCAAAGCACAAAGTGCCCATTTTCACCATGCGAATTAGCAGTTGCACTGGATAAAGTTAAGGATTTTGTCCTATTTCTAAACAATGCAGAAAGTTGCAGATTCAATTCCAGGCATCACCAGGAAAAATGGAAAAACCACTGTGTCTGAAGCCCTGAAGAACCACTGCCAATCAGTATAGATAATACCAAGTGATATAGTCTAATGGCTTAAGTCAGCACACGTTCCTAGTTCTGCAGCAATCGGTTTAGGAATTGCGCATGCAGATCTATCAAACCTGACCTCTTCACTGAGATTTTACAGTGTGAACAAGATCCAAAGATCCACATTATAATGCAGGATATCTTAAAAGAAGCTTGTTTCTTAGATCTAGTTCACCTCATTGTATAGAATATCTCTGCATATTCACATGAGCTCTGGGGAAAGCACTGATATGGAAGTCATTTGGGCAGTATGTCTCAGTTATAGTTGATCTGTAATGCATTTGGTATCACTGGCCTCACCTGTAACCCTTTATGCAATTACCGTATTGGCCCGAATATAAGCCTCACCCGAATATAAGCCACAACTTTAAAATTCAAGGGTGGGGGGAGACAATACCCAAATATAAGCTGCTCCCTTAAAATTCCACAGGCACTTACACCCGTTCTATTTTGCTGTATGTCTGTTTCAGCAGCGTTATTGTAAAAAAGCCAATTTTTGTAAGGTCGCGAATTTAAGCCGCAGTTTTAACTTTTCAAGGTTGGAATTTTTTTGGGGGGGGGAGTACGGCTTATATTTGGGCTAGATGAAAGAGTACTTATATCAGTTATAAATATGACGCTCTGGAGAAGCATTATATGTTATCTGTAACATGAAGTCCTATATGCCATTACCTGTAACAATTGCATGCCCATTTTTCTCTCTTCAAATCCAGGGACAGTTTTGATTTGGCCTGGGAGCACATAAGCTGCTCTTATTTCTGCATTAGTACAGTGGATGAACAGCTTCCCTGGGGACTGATATTGTCTGATCTATTACCTGCTTCAACAGGTGAATATGAGCCTACATCCAAAGAGCCAAGCTATCAATTTTTCAAATCCAAAGGGGCTTTCAAGTTTGTGTTTCTCAAGCAGCTGCCCATCATGCCATATGGCAATACCTTTTGAAACTGATAGGACTTTCAAAGGCAGTCTGTGATTTAGCCTGGAGGATCTGCTCTTCAGAAATAAAGATTAAAAATCCCACTAGGCATGATCAGATCGTTGGGATATCTAAACTTTGGATCCTGATTACGATATTTTGGATCTCCACAGTTACCTCTAGAGCAGGATTCTGTAGGGAAGTGATTCGCAGCTCCATGCTACATAGGTAAGTAGATTGTCCATTGATACACTATGCCCCTGAGGAATTTTAGACCTAATTTTTAGTGTTCAGAATTTCTCTCTTGGGATATAAATTGTTGGCTCAACTCTCTGAAGACTGAATAGACAGCTTACAATAATATTTTCAAGGTAGACTTTTTATGACTAATAAAAACCTAGAAGGATGCATTCATCAATCCCAAATAGTTTCATAAAAGGAATAGCCTCTATATTGACATGGTTTTATATCATTTTAAAAGTGGAATGATATACAGTACCATACCTATATGTGAAGCCACATTCTTATTTCATGAAAGATACTGAACTTTCATTCAATCAGTAATCTAAAAACTACTAAAAGCATATAGCCATAACAAATAACCTTTACACATAATGCGAAAGGAAATGGATAATTATGTGGTGATTAATGATAGCCAAGCCATAAATCTTGGTTATCACGTTTTCTCTGGGAAAATGGAGAGAACAGGGGATCTGATGCTCTTAAAAGGTTGCTTTCCACACTGGGAGGCCGAGAAGTTTTGAGGGACCCAGATGGAGACGGGTGACTTAGAATTTCAATCATGCCCAGGAATCATGCTCAAGGAATTTCAATCAACACTAGATAGTAGTATGGGGGCAGTTCTTAGGGGTACTGGATAGGCAAAGGCTCCCTTTAATTACTTTTGTGACTGCTATAAATTACAACTGAGGCAATCTGTCTGCCAGTTAAAATTTACATCTGGAATGTGAGCTGACTGCTGGCTTAAGAAGATCACTAAAAGGTTGAAAGCAAAACAAAATGCATGGTTTAATTGTTTGTGCCCAAGAAATATTCTCAACAGCTAATGGTCCTCTACTCTGGGTTACTGAGGGGACTGTTTGTATATGAAGGTGATAGATGGATGGTGTAGGACCCTGTGTGATAGGCAGGGAAGTAAGATTTCCCAGGGTGGGAGGCTGGGAGAAGAAAGGGAAGCTCTCAGGTGAGAGCTGGGACGGTCCACAGCATTCTGTGTAAGACAAGGATTAAGATCTACCTTTGTATTTTCTTTGTTCTATCATTGTTTTGTTGTTGGTTTTTATTTTTATTTAGATTAGTTGTTTTTTTATTGTATTATATGATGAAAAGATTCAATAAAATTTATGGGGGGAAATAATACAACAAAATAGTGTCTTTTGATGCTAACCCTTCCCTAGTTTGTCCATTCACAACTTATTCCATGGGCCACAGGAATCACTTAATCTAGTCACTTGGGCTGGAATCCTAAAGGGAGGGGAGAAATTTGAAGGTGGTTTAACTGCCTTAACCTATAACTTGCCAGGCTTGAGCAGGCATGGCAGGACAGAGCAGTGTGTTGTGTTTCTCCCTTCATTTTTGGGCTATTAAAAAGTATTAGAATTTATTTTGTATTTGATTTAGGCTCCCAAATGCATCTAAATATTTCCCAGTTTGATGGCCTGTGAGATGACTGCTATTGCTTTGCATTCTTCAGAGAATGAAGCCACTTCCCAGTCTTCTCACAACATATCCCCGTCTGGCCCTATGGACATCAGTGTCAAAGGAACCCAGGGTGGCAGAGACGGAATTCCAGTCTATCCTATGACCATTGAACATTGTGACAGGGAACACAGGATTGGAGCCTCAAGCTCTCATTGTATTAAGGAATAACAGTCAGCTTAATAAATAAAAAGGAATGTTAGTGACGATGAGCAATATTTGAAGAACTGTGCATAATTTCGGTTATATTCTTCATGTGTCTTTCGGTGAGATCCCAGGATAGAATAAAGAAACAACAAGTCTAACTTGAACTGCACAGTTCTGACACTGCGTTCTGCATGTGTCTTTACAGCTCATAAACCATAAATTCCTTCTATCCCAATGTCTTATTTTAATGAGTTTTTTGTAGTTAAAAGTAATTGTGAAGTTCTGAAATATTTACTGTTTTCTACTGCACTCTGCTGGAAGTACTTGTGCCACTTCTGCACACACATGCCAGAAAACTGAATACTCCAAATGCAATACAATTTATTCGCATCTTGACACATACTCCTTTTTCAGTACTAGAAAATTTCAAACTAGATGCCTTAAACTATGCAGACAGACACATTCTAAGTTATCCTAAATAACTGCTTACAAAACACTGAATCCCAAGCTGTTATTCTTCAGTATGTTACATGGCAGCATCAGTACTTCAAACAAATATATGCTTTTTCATAATAAATAACCCATAAATAACCCATAAGTTAAAAAATAAGCTTTTTGGAGGGCAGACTATAGGTATTCCAACCATACAATTGTCAAAACAAAAGTTGATATATGCTCATGGAGAATAAATCCATTTGAATAGGTACAGAACCATCAGGAGTCAATAAAAATGTGACAGACTTAATTTCACAATCTTCTAGAAACAACAAGGAAAACTCCTCCTGCCCTAAGCCATATGCTGGCATTAAACCCAGCATGCACAATGCGCTTTGAAACTTTCATTAATATATGCTAAAATATTTTAGTTCAATGGCTTGGACAAAAGAGCATGAAAAGACCCCTTTTCTTTTTTCTCTTTTTTCTGAATAAATTTAAATATCTTAAAGAGTCTACAAGGAAAGCAATTAAACAAACATTTCTTTTACAAAGAATATAAAAAGGTTTCAGCATATTTTGTTTATAGATTCTGCTTGTAAAGCAGAATAAATAGAATGACAATTCAAAAATCCATATGTAGAATGAGCTACCTGAATTTTTTGATGCTCGGCTTTTTGGACCATTGAGCTATTATGCTCTTGGACAATGATGACATAATCCAGCAAAGACAATACATCCACAGAAAAAGCTTCCATATGTGGATTCCCTGTTGGATAAGGAACTGTGCATGATGCACTGGGCTGATGCCCAATGCTGTCAGATTCATTATTTTGTAAAACTACATGATCCTGGTTATATTATCAACATCCATCAAAGTTGGGAATACTGGTTACCTCTGAAATCTTGTGAACACATCTCCCTATGCTCCATATAGCCACATCCTCTATTCCTTACATCACGGATGGGAAACTAGATCCAGCCAGCAGGCCAGATGCTTGGTTCCCCCACCTGCTGATCACCTGTGCTGACATCACTTTGATGTCAGGTGCCCATTTTTGCTTCTTAGCGTGGCAAGTCGCACTGCCAAGTATCATTCAAGCCCAGCCAAGAAGGACTTGAAGTTACTACCAGCTGATTGGAAGAGACTTCGAGCTCAATTTTTTTGCAAGGGTAGAACTCAGTACAGCAGCTGAACTTGAACTCAGCACCTATCAGCTGATAGGTAGTGACTTCCAGCGCCACTTTCTGCTGTGATTGGCTTACCTTTCCCGCCCCAACCTGGCCACAGTGATCCATGCGACGGTCACCTCCAGGCTTGACTACTATAATTCGCTCTACGCGGGGCTGCCCTTGAAGCTGTCCCAGAAACTCCAGCGGGTGCAGAATGCTGCAGCGAGGCTCCTCATTGGGTCTCTGCCATGGGAGCATATTCACCCAGTGCTTTTCCAGCTGCTCTGGCTCCCGGTGGAGTACAGGGTCAGATTTAAGGTGCTGGTTTTGACCTTTAAAGCCCTTCACGGCCTAGGACCCTCGTACCTACGGGACCGCCTCTCCCGGTATGCCCCACAGAGAGCCTCAAGGTCCATAAATAGCAACACCTTAGTGGTCCCGGGTCCTAAGGAAGGTAGATTAGCTTCAACCAGAGCCAGGGCCTTCTCAACACTAGCTCCGGCCTGGTGGAATGCTCTGCCTCATGAGACCAGGGCCCTGCAGGATCTTATTTCTTTCCGCAGGTGCCTGGCCTTTGGCCTGGAGCCAATTTGATTCCCTCCCCCTCTTTCTTTTTTCTTTTTCCTTTCTCCTCCTGTGATGAGGCTGCATTTTAATATTTTAATGTTTCAATATTTTAATGTTGTATTTTAATCTTGTTTTTAAGTTGTATTCATTCAACTTGTTTTTATTATTGCTTGTTAGCTGCCCTGAGCTGGGGAGGGCGAGTATAAATAAAAAATATTATTATTATTATTATTATTATTATTATTATTATTATTATTATTATCTACAGAGAATTCAGCTGACAGGGAATTCAGTAGCACAGCCTATCCCAGCAGGTTGTGACAACAAGCATTCTTGCCAATGCACAATCAAGAGTGTGCTTTAAGGTTAGTTGTGGAGCAGGTGGGCATGGTTTGGAGGGGAAACAGCATTGCGGGCCAAACTGGGAGCAATGCCAGGCCCAATTAGGCACGGAGGCTGGAGGTTCCACATGCCTGCCTTACATCTTTAGTCTAATGAACAAACATTTGCACTTCAGGGTGCAAACATGTTATGTGAGAGCA
The DNA here is from genome assembly GCF_027172205.1 of Podarcis raffonei. Lineage (NCBI taxonomy): Eukaryota > Metazoa > Chordata > Lepidosauria > Squamata > Lacertidae > Podarcis > Podarcis raffonei. The sequence continues at coordinate 53,359,376 of NC_070613.1, read as the reverse complement.
GTTTAACTGGTCACAATAAAATAATGTGTTAGCAAGAGTAATTACTGAAGTACAAGTAAAACACTTGTCCAAGAAAGCTGTGTGAAAGCCGGTACATTCAATTAGCAGCAAAACTACTGGTATCTGAAGGAGTGAGCAGGCACACGAAGCTTATACCCAGAACAAACTTCGTTGGTCTCTAAGGTGCTACTGGACAATTTTTTAATTTATTTTGATAGCAAAACTACTGCACTTGGTACATGAGAACATCAAAAATATTTCATGCTTTAAACAGCATTTCTTTTCTTTAAAATGTGTCATATAAAATAGCCAACCATAGGTATTATTTTGTCCAAAACTATATTAAGACATTTATAAATTAAAAGGTGGGATGTTCTAATCAATTTGTTACCCCCAATTTTTCCAACTACCATTTTCTTTACCACAGCTGCATTAGCACTAACCCCCTAAAATAGCTCTGCTGTATTCCATAATAGGGCAATTAAATGATACATAATAGAGACATGCTGTCAAAATGTAGAAATTACTAGTTATGTGTAAGTAAATGCTAAGGAGCATACAATGGTACCAACAGGAATAACTCTGACGAATAAACTTTGTTCTCATTTGTTTTTTCCCCCAAGTTTGTGTAGTTAAGTCACCATTTATACTCTCACATAACTCTACTTTTTGTTTGAAAGGTTTAAACTGGGAAACGACAGCAAAGGTTATTCCTCAGAGATAGCAGCAGCTAGAAGCTTGAGATGTGTCTGTGTTGATGTTAAAGAACATAAAACTAGAGAAACAAAAAAAAAGTTTAATAAAGAAGTGTATTTAGGTTTGTTAAGTTATGTGTACTCTGGTTTTCAAACAAGTTTTTAAGAAGGTTCACTTCTTTTACTCCCAAAGAAAATTTGATCCTATTATGTTTATTTTCCCGCACAGAATACAATATTAAAGCCAAAGTTCAATTTTAAAAATTCAAACCTCTAATTACATGTACTTATTGTCAATATTAGTTTAACTGTATTTACACTACGTAGATAAGTTGCAAGTATGTTATTCTAGAACAGACACATATTGGTCATAATACAGAGAACTACAGACCCAACATTACTTTGGAATTATGTTTCTTAAGGTTTCAGGCTTGCTGGAACTTCTTTGCTTTTTAGTACATCACCGAAAAACAGGTGCAAAAAGGTAGCTCAGCTGGGTGGATGTACTCTTCAGAATTAAAGAACAAGGTGTTCTTTAAATTAAATTAAAGAACAAGGTGTTTTGGGCATATGCTCGGCCCAAGAATTTGTGTCAGAGGCAATTTGCCATAAGAGGGAAGGAGGGGACTGTTGGTTGTGTGAAAAGTTCACAGCGCCCCCCCTGCCCTGGCTTGGTGTCAGGAAACTAGTCTCATGTTTCTATGGGTCCTAAGCAATACATTGGGACGCGGGTGGCACTGTGGGTTAAACCACAGAGCCTAGGACTTGCTGATCAGAAGGTTGGCGGTTTGAATCCCCGCAATGGGGTGAGCTCCCGTTGCCCGGTCCCTTCTCCTGCCAACCTAGCAGTTCGAAAGCACGACAAAGTGCAAGTAGATAAATAGGTACCGCTCTGGCAGGAAGATAAACAGCGTTTTCGTGCTCTGCTCTGGTTTGCCAGAAGCGGCTTAGTCATGCTGGCCACGTGACCCAGAAGCTGTACGCCGGCTCCCTCAAAGCGAGATAAGTGCTGCAACCCCAGAGTGGGTCACAACTGGACCTAATGGTTAGGGTTCCCTTTATCTTTAAGCAATACAATGGGAAATAACAATGGCTCTGATGAAAGAATAAAGCAACAGTAGTGTTTGAAGGAGAACGAGATGTCAAGAAGGAGAATGCATTTTTTAAATGAAGCAATTGGAATTACTAATAACACAATCGTATAAAACAACTACTCTAAAGTCAGTCTATTGAATTCAATAGGATGTATTCCCAGATAAATTTGGATAGGATTGCAGCATAAATTATTATTAATCTATTTCAGTTTTTAAAAGGCGTTTCACTTCCTGTGTGTCGAATGCTACCCAAAGGATTATTCTACAGGTTGGAGGGGGAGGAGGTGATTTTTGCTCATTTTTCCTCCTTGCAGACCCTAAGACCATCTTCCACACTGTTCTTGAGGGAGCACAGGGAGAAGGTGGCAGTTGGTGAAAACCCACCACACCCTTATTCAGCAGAAGCTTCCACTGGATCTCAGTGGAGCTTTACTATTCACAAAAGGTTTTCAACCAAGGTTTTTGCCCGTTTTTTATGCAGGTATCTCGTTGCTCAATAAAACATCCTCTACAGTATCTGGGCTTCACAAACCAACACTTCCCCCCTCTCTTTCAAAAATGAGAAATACTTTTTGCTATGGGTTTCATTATGGGGGGAAATGCAGGAGATTACTGTAAGAAAGTACAAATACAAATAAATGACACTATCTTCATGTCTGTGCCATATATTAAAACAGGATATTTATTTTAAGAAATGTATTCATTCCTTGTACATAGGCAAAAATATGCAAAGGAAATTATGTTCCACAGTTCTCTGATTTTAAAAGGGAAGAACTGCATTACAAACCTAGAGTTTTGGGGTGTCCAAAGGAACACAGGCTACATTAAGTGCTTTACAATGCCAATGATATTTTTTTTCAAGACAGCTGCATTGCCAATACAAGGCCCTTTTGTGAAAGTAAACCAATCAAGTTGGCACACTGTTCCAATTTCCTTTCTAGGACAAGCCTCTAAAGCTGATAAATATGATACAGCTCAGCTACATCCTTGGCTTCCTAGAAAAGGAAACAGGATGATCTATCCTACTTACGGATGCAAATGCTATTGCTTGAATATATTTCTGAAATGGAACCAAGTGAAGTCATTTCTCTGAGCTAGAACTTCCAAGTGAATTATTATTTGAGAAAAGCCATTGCTCCAGTTATTAAGCAAGTTTGAGAACTGAAGATATATGGATTTCTAAATACCTGAAGCACTTAAGACTGGAAGAAAGAAGTTGCAGTTTGATTATGACTCCCTAAAGGTAATGAAAATAAAAAAATACATTTGTGCTCAAGGCTGTATGGGGTGGGGCTGGAACATTCCCAATATTAAGAACCTAGGCAACATGAAACTTTGCATTTCATAAAAAACAACAACCAGTAGATACATCTTATTAATTGAATGCCAATTTTACTCTTCATAAAAAGAAATGCCCTTAACATTAAAAGAAAACTCAACATAACCTAACGTTTTTATGGAGCTGGACATCTGGAGAAAGAATACAATCACCTGAACTTTCTTACTTCCCTATTCCCATAGAAATCCAAATACAGTGGTACCTCGGGTTACATACGCTTCAGGTTACATGCGCTTCAGGTTACATACGCTTCAGGTTACACACTCCGCTAACCCAGAAATTGTGCTTCAGGTTAAGAACTTTGCTTGAGGATAAGAACAGAAATCGGGCTCCAGTGGCGCGGCGGCAGCAGGAGGCCCCATTAGCTAAAGTGGTGCTTCAGGTTAAGAACAGTTTCAGGTGAAGAACGGACCTCCGGACCGAATTAAGTACTTAACCCGAGGTACCACTGTACAGAATCAAGTAAGTCCTGATTTAAGCTTACTGACAATTATTTTATCAAACTGCAAAATCACATTACAACAGTGTGCAATCTTCCTACCCTGCCCCCAGCTCAGCTGATTGGAGATTATAGATCAGATCACCAGCAAGAAGATAATTGGACTGAGTCCCACTGCTGAGCTGCACATGAAGGAAGAGATCACTCTCTTATTCCATGAACAGATCAAAATGTTCCTGTGCTGTGACAAAGGGAACTCCTTTCATATACCAAAACATGGAAGTAAAGTGAGCTACCCATGGAAGAACAAAGTAACCTGTTCCTCCCTGTGAAGCTCCCTGCAGTTCTGTGTTGCCTGCTGAATGGAAGGAGCAATTAATGTTATCAGGGGACTGGAGGAATTCTAATACAAGGAAATACTATTGGGGGCGGGGATTTTATTTTAGAAAAATGGAACGAGGGTGACATGGTAGAGGTCTATACAATTATGTATGGTGTGGAATAAGGAGATACAAAGATTTCCTTGCAGTACTAGAATGTGGGAGCTTCCAGTGAGATTCAGGACTGATAAACATACTTCTTCACACAACAATGCAATGTGCTGTGGGATCACTTTAAGTTTATGCAGCCTGACAATGTGGATAAGGTGCTTGCTATTGATATATAAACTCTTAATGGCTTAGAACCAGTTTACTTAACAAATTGCCTTGCCCCATACATGCCTATTTAGCCATCTCAGTACAGTGGTACCTCGGGTTACATACACTTCAGGTTACATACGCTTCAGGTTACAGACTCCGCTAACCCAGAAATAGTGCTTCAGGTTAAGAACTTTGCTTCAGGATGAGAACAGAAATCATGCTCCGGCAGGGCGGCGGCAGCAGGAGGCCCCATTAGTTAAAGTGATGCTTCAGGTTAAGAACAGTTTCAGGTTAAGAACGGACCTCCGGAACGAATTAAGTACTTAACCCGAGGTACCACTGTATTTGGAACTTGAAACCTTTGCAAGTGCCACATAATGTTCATCCCACATTAGCAGCAAAAGTGTTTTGGAATTCCCTACCTATTAACATTAGGCAGGGACCCAGGCTATATTGTTTTATATCCCGCCGAATACTTGTTCATGTAACTTAGTTATTTATATTTGTTTTTAAAGTTTGGCTGATTTATGTTTTAATTGTGATGGCTGTTTGTATATTTGCTTTTTAAAATTGTTTTGTAGATTTTAGCTGTGTTTTATTTACAATTTTATTTGTGCATTGCTTAGAAAGCTCCTGATTAAGCATCTTTTAAACCTTCTAATAAATAAATAACTTTTTAAAACATGAGTTTGCTACCACACAAATGGTGATAGCTACCAGTTTAGTTGGCTTTAAAGGTGGAATAGATAAGCATAGAGAAGGAGTCTATCAATACTTATTGGTCATGATTTGTTATATGCACTTCCAGGTTCAGAGGCACAATGCCAATGAGTAACAGTTGCTGGGGAGTAACAACAGAAAAGGTCTAACGCTTTCATGCCCTGCTTCTGGATTTCCCAAAAGTTCCTAGCTGCCTCCCACCGGAAATGAGATTAAACTATAGTCTGATACAGCAACACTCTTATGTTCTTTACTGAGGCAGAAACTCAAACTGTGTTCCATCTTGCAACAGTATATCAGTTGATTTGCTTTCAATTACTTCAGCTATTGCCTTTGAAAGACCCAGGATGTAAATACATTTGCAAACGGAGACTGTTCGTCTCAAGATTATTTTGTTGTGGATGTTACATCAGTTAAACCATTCCATCAGTTTACAGTATACCATAAATGTTTACATGAGCTCTGAACTATAAAATATTTTCACATAACTATTTCAGCTCGGAAAGAATGATGCACTGTCAAAGTTTGCGAGAGCTCAGAGTAGCAATTCAGTATCTGAAGATCAAATAAAAACCACTGCAGATCATCTGGAAAGTTGCAGGGAATATTAGGTTAAACAAATTACTGTTCCATGGTCTCTCAGCTGGTAAATGTAACCAGGAAGGTATCGCTTATGTATTTTAAAACTATGTGTTTAGTGTGGGGGGAGACATTAAAGAGTCAGGCTCATAACCCAACTATACTGACCTGTCTGTAAGTTCCCTCTAACAAGGTGTCCAGATGTTGCAGAGGAGCCTGGGTTTTATCTTTAAACCGAGTCAGCAGTCGTCGTTCAATAGCTCTAAACTGTACGGCTCTTTCAGATAATAGTTGCTCATATTTAGTAGCATTCAAGCGCAGCTACAATTAAGCAAGGAAAAAGTTAAAAATATTCCAAAATGCAATAATATTTTCACATGACACATTTATAACAAACAGGTGGAGAACAACTGCATTTCTGGAAGTTTTACTGTAGTAATTCGCAGAGTGCTTTTCTATGGTAAGGTAGTCAGTCTGAAGACCGGTAATTTCACACTCATCATCAGATCAACTAACAGGCTAGAATAATGCCAGGTATTACCAAAATTGAAAATAATTGTTGACAGTGAAGGCAATCTACTGTAATGCATGATAATCTTACCATGGGCTTTCATGACAGAGGTGAAATTATCTCGTCATCAGCAGGTTATGAATTATTTCAGTACACTGGATCTGCAGCACATATGCTCAATGATATTTTACTAGCTGCGGCAGAAATCAGGCACAGTATTTTAAAATGTTTAAAACACTGTCTTTAGGAATAGATTTTTATTTTTAGGGGAGGGCAATTTTTAATATATATCAAATGTCAATCCAATATCAAAACAACTCATATTCCTGTCTATAATGACTGTGCCAAGTGTTCCTAAGAGTTTTGAAGAATATGTTAATATACTATTGGTTTGGCAAAGATTATTAGAAATGAGATGCTGACTTTCACAGCCCAAACAGCCCTGACATAATCTCCATTCCTCTTTATAAAAACATATACAAAGCCATTAAGGGCTTGAAGATGGGTCACTATGAGCCTACACACCATGACTGCAGCCCCTACATAAATGCACTGGTTTATAAACAACTGTAACAGCTCAAAGTAACAACTGAAAAAGTCACCAGCCAAATTTCATTACAAAATCACAAATATTAATATGCATACCTCAAAATGATGATCAATTATTTCAAAATATTCTTGTAAAGGGATTGGGCCAGAAAAAGTACATGCAAAGTCTTTGCAGTTTTGTTTCCTAAAATGTTCTTCTAGACGCACAGTGAGTTCTTTCACAATTAGCCAAAGGTCTTCTAACTGCTCACTTTGAATTCTGTAGCGCTCTTGAAAATGAAAAGCAAAATAAAAATTAGTAGCTGATTCACTATCAGTTACTAAGTAGGGCCATTTTTTATTTTAAATGAATTTAGTTATACACAAGACAGAAAAAGACAAACAAGAATAAAAAAACCCAATATAAACTAAAGACTACAGGAGCAGAGCATAAAGGTGAGGTGCACATGTACATACAGCTATACTTGATAACAGTTCTACTTACGTTGTTGCCATTATTATTATTATTATTATTAGTTTAATGAATATAGTATTTCCAGATTTCACCTGTGAAAAAATTTTCTGTGTTCATAATTTAGCATGTTTAATAGTTCCCCTTTTCCCATCTCTTCCACCAATAGCATCAATTTAAATATTTAAACACTTTTTCAGCAATATGGTGGGAATTCTGTGTCACAATTATCACAATTAAAAACATGCTTTAAGGAATTCACTGTTGTCAATTACATTGAGATGCCTGCGGCAATTCTGCCTTCCTTCCTTGCTCCAAATTCTGGGGACATTCTCCAGTAGCAAGCTAGAGAATGAAACCTCCTTTAATATTTTGTGCTTTCAGGAATCAGGTAAACAAGCATTGGGTTTTTTCACGAACCAGGGGTACTTCCCCATCAAATCCATTCCATCATTTTTGTTCAGGGGTGACTTCACACATACACACACATCTGTCAACAGAGGGCAATAGTTAATGCATGTGATGAAGTGAACACTAGCCTACAAAAGCCTATTGCAATAAGAATTCCTAATTTTAAGGTGCCATGAGATTCTCTGTGATATAGGCGCCAGGCAAAAACATTCCTCTCCTCCCAGTCCTTTGGCTAATTAAAAAAAGGGGCCTTTTAAGGTAGGGGGGTATTGTTTTTGTTTGTTATTATGGTGTGCATTGTTGTATTTTTATATTGTAAACCCCTTTGTGATCTTCAGATGTAGGGTGGTATAGAAATTTAATTAATTCGTTTATTTATTATCTAACAAAAACACTTCTTTGGAAGTTCACATGGATTTCATGCTCTGATTTCCAACTTAAAATGGTTCATGTTAATGATAACCAATGGTTCATGGTTCAATAAATTTGAAGAGGCAGGAGGAAGGGACATGAGTGTCCAAGGGTTTCTCCCAATCTCAACCATGGTTAAAAGCTAGGAGACCTGTTTGCATTGACCCTGACACATCAATAGTTCAGAACAAGTAGCAAAATTTTACATCCAGGACATTTGAAATAAAAACTGAACAATTCAGGGTATACTCAGTTGATAGCTAGGATACAATATGGAAAATTCCCTTTAAAAATTCAGCTTGGAAAAATGCTACCATATTGGAAAATGGCAGCTCTCGCTTTCCATTTAGCTAAAAGGACCCATAACTCTGAAACAAACGTGATTTATCTGAAATGGATTGAGCATTCTCACATTCAGAATCATCAGATGATCTCAAAGGTAGGATTTTAAAACCTAACGTTTATTAGGTCTTTCCATATCTCAGCTATCAAAATAGTATGCCCTGCAATTTTCTACGACCAGGTAAAATTCTAATCTCATTTGACTACAAGGGATCTTAATAGAGAAAGGACTCTGAAGTGCATATCCATCTTAAAGAGCAAAACATCATAGCTACCAAGGAGTGGGATTTTGCATCTTATATCATGCAAATTAAAAGTTTTGTGGTTGATGCAGGCTTCACGCATATCATCCCTTAATAAATATGGGCCAATGAAATGGCCAGGTATACAGCAATAGTACTGTAGTTTCAAGCTAATTCTGAAAATGCTATGTTTATAGTAATCTTTTCAAAATATGTAACAGAACAGTTGTGAGGAAAAATAAGGGGAAGGCAGGAAATGAGGAGGGGATATTTTAAAAAAAAACTTAAAATGTTCTACTTTTTAGAAGTTTGGCCAAGTTTTTTATTTTTTAAAAAGATGAGGCTTAAAACTTTACTTATTAAGCAATTCATAAGATTAGTTATCCAAGATTGTAGAACATTTCTACTGGCACACTTCCCAGAAAATGCATTTCATAGATGGGACAATGACAAATTATATTTACAGTATACAAGGAAAATAGGCAGGTTTCATATAAAAGCATGTCCTTTTAAAAGCCGAAAACCATTTGTTAATGATAACATACCATCTTATTTTCATTATGCTAGAAATATATCTAGGAATAATGACCAGACATTTTGAACAAATCTTCCCTCATCTAAAATTAGTCCCTGAGTCAAATTTAGGCAAAAAAAGAGGTCATCAGCAGTTTTAAAATTGTATTGACCAGCAGGAAAATACAGCAGATGACTCCACTGAAGTGGAATGGTAGGATAAAACTAATGGCTTATCTGATCTATTACAAAGAGAAAGAAAACTCTGAAAAAATCTATAGCATATAAACGAAATAGAGTTCTTTAGTTGTACAATTCTGCTGAAAACAGCAAAAGAGTAACTGTTACTTACAGGTCTACATTCTAAGATTATGAAAACAGGTATGTTCGAGGAAAGCAGCTTTCCCCTCAAAATATGAAATATTAAATTTTATACAGAAGGACAGATGGCACACTAGCTGTTGACAAGCATTCTAAGTCATGTTTGCGTAAGCCCAAACCACGCTCAATACTGAGCGCAGCTAATTGTTTTTAAGAACCTATGGGATATTGTGACCCATAATCACCATTCTCAGCAATGAAATACTTATTGAAAGTTGGATGAAGGGGCATATTTTTCAAGAATTTTAGTAAACAGCTATTTCTGGGTCAAGAGACCAAAAAGTTGTCAGCTCCTGGGATCTCTGACACGGTTAAGCAACTTGTGAGCGTAGAATCAATCTCTCACCCAAAAGCCACATAAAAGCCCTAATGGGCATGGGATATAATAATTTATGAGACAGTTGTATGGACCAGCTGCATATTCCTGCATTGCAGGGGGTTGGACTAGATGATCCTCAGGGTCCCTTCCAACTCTACAGTGCTATGATGATGATGAGTTGTAATTTATAACTGAGTTTTATCCATCTGCTCGTGGAAATTTACATTCAGTATGAGAGTTGCTTTCTGGTTTGGGAGTGGGACTAGATCAACCTCAAGGTACCTTCCAATTCTACAATACTATGAACTTAGTGTCAAATGTAAATTATTCTCCCAACAGTAATCTTTACAGAATCCCAGCTGGTAAAAGAGTAAAGCAGAAGCATGGGTACACGGGTAAGATTAAAGGTTTTATGGTGCAGCAGTTTCTAGACACTATTGCATCAAACACTAGGGTATGCTTCAAGCATCTGTACTGTGGGAAAGCTTATACTGAGATAGCAAGCATCAAGCCAGGTCTATAAATAAACAAACCCAAATGGAAAAGAAAATTATTAGTGGGAGAAAAGATGGGAAGATAAAGCTCCCTGTTCAAGCTAAAAGGTTACAATACACTTCAGCTGGCCAATGCCTCTGGTGGGATACTTAAAGCTTCTTTTCCTTTCATTAATAAATGAACACTTATTCCCATCAGCTGAGATCTTGTTTGCACATGTATATCATTTAAGCTACCAACTCTGTAAAACAAGAATCCAAATAACCAATTCTAATTTTAGCTTATACGTAAAAACTATTTACAAAAAAAATTACAAGTCTTCTCAGATCTTTGTTGTGGAATGTTCCAGTTACTTCAACTGTTTAAATTTTTTTACTGTCAAACAAATATTAAAAATTATCATACAACACTCAAAGAATGTTCACACAACCAAACACAAACAAAAATGAAGCCTGCAAAAAGTAAACTAATTGATACCATGAGAGTCACTGAATAACTACTTGTCCAGATGTTTCCCATCACAGGATTTATGGTGGAAGATATTAAGGTCTTTTACAGCTTAAGAATCCTTGACATCCGTGCGAATAGAGGAAAGCTCATGCCACCAAACTTAGATAATTCTTCACAGCATTCTAGAATCTAAACAACGAGCTGAAAGGCCCGAGGCTCAGGACTACTGGATTGGTTCCACTGGTGCACCCACACAGTCCTGACACCATCCCAGTAAGTAGCAAAGAGGCCACTGTCAGGACGGCAGCAACATGGCACCATCCCACGGCACCAGCTGCTCCTGAGGACTCAGTCTGCACACTTTAAACTGGTTTACATAGACCACAGATTTAAAACCAACTTCAAACCCTAGTTTCAATTACTAGTTAACAGTACACCACAATGATTTTAAATGTATTGTCTTTCAAAAGCATATTTTTCATATTTTGAAACAGACAATCAAGTAAGGTTTCTGGTTCTTGTTTTATTATGGATGTTCCACAGTTTTATTACCGGTAAGGTAAAGGGACCCCTGACCATTAGGTCCAGTCATGACTGACTCTGGGGTTGCACGCTCATCTCGCTTTACTGGCTGAGGGAGCCGGCGTACAGCTTCCGGGTCATGTGGCCAGCATGACTAAGCCGCTTCTGGAGAATCAGAGCAGCGCACAGAAACGCCATTTACCTTCCCGCCGGAGCGGTACCTATTTATCTACTTGCACTTTTATGTGCTTTCGAACTGCTAGGTTGGCAGGAGCAGGGACCGGGCAACGGGAGCTCACCATCGTCGAGGTACCGGTAATGACTTGTTAATTTGTATGTTTTGTTTTAGTTTTGCTTTTATATTTTCTGTTGACTGCTTTGAGCCCCACCAAATGGAGGAATAGTGGCATATAAATTCAACAACAACAACGAAGGCAGGAATGAGAGAAGGGAAAGAGGAGGAACAAAATAGTTGGGATTCAGTCATGAAAGTGGCCAAATCCCATTGATTAAGAATAATGCTTCTTCAGGATTGTTGAATTATGGCTTCTTTTTTTAAAAAAAGCTGTAACCAATTTCTCAATGACACAATTACAAGCTCCTGGATATTGCTTCCCTACTAGATTTAACAAGCCATGAAGGACAAAAGCCTAGCATACAAGCCTAGCACACAAGCTGAACCAAGCTTCTTGCCAACATCCTCAGAAGCCAATAACGGAAAAGCTGAACAGGATTTAGTGAGCAGGGACCATCTGTGGCAGAAAGAAGTCCTGAATCAGAATCAGAAGTTTAAGCAAGAGAGGAGGGAGGCCAAGAGGCAGAGATGAGTCAGGCTGGTGAAGAAGACAGGGTGTCTCTCCCTAATGCTGCGACGAGCTCCCCTCCTCCTGGTCCTCCAGAACCAAATGAGGTATGAAGAGGGAGGAGCAAAGACAAGTATGCCAGTGGCTCCCAATTGCTTGAGGAAGACCAGGGGGGGTGGGGAGACCTATGCAACTGTGGGAAGCTGGGGACCTTTAGACTCCACAACTGCCTCATAGGGACAAGAGTTGCTGTGCTCATTAGGCCTGGCACTTGTGAGCAGACCTTTTATCTTCTAACAAAGAGTTAACTTTGCTTATTCCATGTGATTTACTGTTGACACCCACCCCTGTCACACTGTGGACAAAAATATTGCACCAACTCTATCATGTGAAGATCTCATCCATAACTTCAGTTCAACAAGATACTTACGCGATGTTTTTGAAGCGAGTAATGTGACTCGGGAGCCACCTAATAATTGAAATCCTAAAGCATTTAGCTGGTCTTCATCAGCCTGATCAGCAAAGTCTGAAATAAAATGAAATGAAATGTATAATTTACCCAATTTGTCCATACTGTTAACACTGCACCCATAAATCTACTTAGATTTCAGGTTTACAATAGACTTCATATTGCAAATAATTTTGGGTGAGAATGTGCCAATGCATTGTTTCTTATACATTATGTCACGGGACCACGAAGTCCCTATATCTATCAGATATAAACATTCATACTGGTTTTACAACTATCTGTTGTTATATAAATTGCATCTAACCAAGACCATAAACTCTATACAATGGATTGGATTCCCATGTGATAACATCATATCCACAGCAAACCAAATTGACCGGCATATAGTTATTTAAATGGTGCATATATTAGAAGCAAAATATATCAATGTATTTCATTTGGATACTGTGTGATGAGAATTTCACATAAAAACCTTCCATGTGGTAAAACAACTTAATAATAAAGCTAGCAAAACAAGTGGGTTTTGACAAAATTCTAAATGTACAAACTACATTGAGAAACCAATCCAGATACAGTCAAAATGTTTCTTCCATTTAAGCTCATTACTCAAGCATTCTAGGTAAATCAATCATGTCAGAGGTGCGTCCTTAACTGAAGTTCTACCTGGGAAAAGGGTAACAAGGCTGACTGGAGGCTTGTTGGTATCAATAGTTAACTTCTGGCTTGCTGTCTTTGAAGGATGAGCTGGAGAGCAAACTAACCGCAATGGTAATCGAAATTTGCACTGGGAAACTCTTGGTGCACCTGAAACAAATCATGTGTGTCTTGTAATTGTTAAGTCTAAATATACTGAGATTAGGTATAAGACTTTGCTTAGGGCAGCTACTGAAAATAAAAAATCTGCAGGATGGTAACGTATCGTATAAATGAAAATCTGCAACAAGAAAAAAAATGCAATAACAAAAACCCCAAATATTAAAACAACCTCTATCTTTAAAAATGAAGCAAGATTGCAAATATTAATCTTCTGACCTCAAAATACACAGCAATTTCCTGACATTATGCTGAGCATCTGAATAACTTTGCACAGGAGTTCAGTAATTTTTCTCAAATAACTCTTATTTTGGTTTGTTAACTTTCATCAGCAGTCAGATATAAAAACAAACAAAATCATTCATGCAGATTGTAAAATATCAATCAAAAGTAAAATATGTAATGATCAATAACCAGTTAATCATTTTCATTGGAATTTCATTAGTTGGATAACTACCAGAACTATGTAAAAATACAAGCACACACATGTACAAGCAAGCAAGACAGTTCCTGGGTTCCATCAAGTTGTAGCATGAAAGACTAAGCAAATAAGAGCAGGCTTAGTAGCTCCCATTGACTTCAATGGGACAAAGTAAATGGACTGCATTGGTCCAGACCATTCAGAGAGGAATAAAATCAGTTTTTCCCCTAGAACATGGGTCACCAAGGCAGTGGGGTCATATAATTGAAAGTAAAGTGATACATTTTGACACTATTGCATCCCTTGATCCAATGCTACATTTGCACTGACACAAAACAATGAAAGTCCACAAGTTATCACACTTCTAATTGACAATTACAGGCTAACCTGGATTTTATTATATTTGTGTATGAATAATTAAATGGCTTCACTATCCCTAAAGGAAATTAAAATCAAAGTAGAGTTAACATTTGGGTTACTTATGCCAGCAAACACAATAAGGATTCTAGTAGCTCCTTATTTCAGTAGCAGTTCACAGGCATATATAAACAGTGGTGTCAAATATCATGAAATGAAGAGGGGGAGGAATCAGAAAATTCAATTGAAATTTGAATGTACAAATTCAAGTTACAACAATGGTATTTGGTAAGAGAGCCATCTTAGTGTTGCTAAGCTAATTGGCATCTGTAGTGGAACAGAGTATCATCAAAGTATTTTTGAAGTCACTTCTAAAGGGCCAACCAGCAGCTCACATATATACATTTTTACTTTAAAATAACAACTATCACTAATTTTGATTTTGATTCAGCCTATAATTCACTTACCCTCTGGGTTGAGATCTACCATAACATCAGCGAAAGCAAAAGAGAAAGAAAAGAACAAAATACAACTAATAACAGAAATTCAACAAAAATCTAATAATTGAGAATGAAAGAGAAGCCTAGCTTCCTTAAGTAAGATGTAGGCAATGTTGCCCCTCCACCACCTCTAAGAAACATGTAACATAAGATGTTGGACAGAAAGCTGAGAATATGATGAAGGAAAGCAAAGAGCAAGGAAGAGGACTATGGAGAACCCATGCCAGGAGGAAGAGAAGTTAAGAACCAAACACAACAGTGCAGGTCCCACTGAAATATCCAGCAGCGTTAGTTAAAGGGCTACCTGAAGGGGGGAAAATGTTTTATGGCATGTTGGTGAGATATCTTAATTTATCTTGGTTTATTAATGATTCTGTGTGTACTACCAGTGGCATGCCTGCGATCCAGAAAGGTCACCATGTGACTGCCCTCTATAGCTTGTGAACAATTGGTATTCTAGGTGTCTAACTAGAGACTGGCAAATGAGGGATGGTACCTAAAGCAGTGGGGACGCGGGTGGCACTGTGGATAAAAGCCTCAGCGTCTAGGGCTTGCCGATCGAAAGGTCGGCGGTTCGAATCCCCGCGGCGGGGTGCGCTCCCGTTGCTCGGTCCCAGCGCTTGCCAACCTAGCAGTTCGAAAGCACTCCCGGGTGCAAGTAGATAAATAGGGACCGCTTACTGGCGGGAAGGTAAACGGCGTTTCCGTGTGCTGCGCCTGGCTCGCCAGATGCAGCTTCGTCACTCTGGCCACGCGACCCGGAAGTGTCTCCGGACAGCGCTGGCCCCTGGCCTCTTAAGTGAGGTGGGCACACAACCCTAGAGTCTGTCAAGACTGGCCCGTACGGGCAGGGGTACCTTTACCTTTTTACCTAAAGCAGTATTAGGGATCAAATCATTTTTGCTACAGGCAGCCCCCCATGTATGTCAGGGTTACGTTCCGAGGCACTGTGTGAGCCAGTGAAATTGCATATAATTGAAACCCACCGGGAAAGCCTGCAAACACCCTGTTACGCTCCCCCTGCCCCCACTCCACCCTTTTAGCGACATTTCAGTGATGTCTTTATGATGTTTCCGGTCACTGCCAGGTTCAGCACAATGCACACATATTGAAAGCACGTAAATGGGGGCCTGCCTATACTCTACTACAGGGGTCAGCAAGGATTACCAGGCACGGGCCTGATCACTCCTGCAGAGATCCTCCGTGGGCCAGACCGGCACAGCGCAACACCGGCAATCGCGTCTGCACATGTCCGCGGCGCTGGAAATCACTTCTGCGCATGCCCAGACGCCCAAAATTGAGCCTGCGCAGAAGCGTTTTCTGGCGTCTGGGCTTGCACAGAAGCGATTTCTGGTGCTGCGGACATGCGCAGACACGATTTCCGGCATCTGCACATGTGCAGGAATGATTTCTGGAGCCACGGAAGAGAGTCCCTGCACCGCACCACACCGGTTTAGCACAGCACATGGGGACTCGCCAAGTGGTCGGCCCAATTCGGGAGCAGCTCATGGGCCAGTTAAGCAACCCTCATGGACCCCTTCCAGCCCATAGCCAAACTCTGCTCTACTATCTCTATTTTATCTGGTGGCTAAAAGTCAGAGATAGACATTTTACAAACCTGGTCTTATTTCTGAGATGTGTGGCAACAAAAATAATAGTGCTCTCCATGATCAGTTTCATAAAATATTCATTATCTGACATCATTTTTAAGACGCAATGTTTATTACAGAAGTAGACAGCTTATTTTCAGTTTCCTATTCTCAAAATGTTGATTGCAGCAATCTTAATGTTAATAGCCAATAACATCAGTCTGCTTGTGCAACATTTCTCCTCTCCAGCCCTCCCCTCATGCCCCCTAGATCTGCTCCAAAGGGTCTGCCAATTCTCTGGAACAGATTTTTGAGGTACACAGGGGACTGTAGAGGGAAGGAAAAGAAGACAGGAAAGGCCCCTCCGTGTGAGTGGATGATGTTTTAATTACGAAGTGCACCTATTTTGGTTTTTAGACAAGTGTTGTAAAAGCCACAACTATAATTTATTATCTCATATCACCATGCAGCTTTGCTTAAAATGGCAAAAATGTATCATTATAAAGAAGGTGTAACTTCCTCGTGTTTCAAGTTTGTGCCTTAGCTCTGCACTTAACAGAGTGATTCTCCTTAAACTAACAGATAATTTTCACATCGGTCACAGAACGTGATTAGCAAAACTTCCTTTTATGGGTAACAATATGTGTTAGAGCACCATCTCCCAGAGTACAGCTGAAATAAACATTGTGAAATAAGCAGATAATTTTAATACAGTGGCTTCATTGTTGTCTGAGGAATGCTTCGCTTCCAAAACATCTTAAGTGCTATTGCTCAGCCAAAATGCAGTGCAGCGTAAGGAAATAACCAGACTTCACAACTGTTTAACCCTCTGGTTCTGTGCAGGAGTGAACAACAATATTGATAAAACTTATTTCTGGATTGCTCCACTTTCATCGAAAGTGCTAAAGGTGTAATTAACTTCTAACCCTTAAAGGTGGTCTTTTCCAGTTCATGTTTGAAGAAAATTGATACTCAGTTGTAGGCGGAAGCTAATAACAGTTGCTTCTACAAACACACTAAGGCAAATTAATGGTGTTACACAGAATAATGTATTTTGAAATGGAAGTTTAATAATCACAATTAAAAACTTAAACAGTTGCTCCCGCCCCTCCCTGTTTATTCAAATTTTCATAATATTTACCTGTTGCTGTGTTATATGAAGCTAGAGCAGTACCTTCCAGATCTGCTGGTGAGATATTCCCCTTTAGAAAGGCAGAGAGTACAACTGTTTTAGATACAGATGACTCTGTAAACACAGATAAAGACGAAAAGGTCAACTGGGGGGAAGACTTTGTGTAACTCTACAAAACCATTTCTAAGGAAATAGTAATTGAATCATAGATCATTATTTGTTAAACAACCCCCCAAAAAAAGTACATGTAGTGCTGTCCATCTATAAACAATACATAATTAAAATTCTTAAATGTATGGAAACAAAATTTACTCAACAATCAATTCTTTAATTCCCACAGAAACACCATAGAAGCCTCTTGAGCCATCTAATTCTAGTACATTAGTTTTCTGGCCTCCTGGACAATTTGATGCAATTACATCTATGGATTTACAAGTATCCCAAGCTTATCATCTATAATTATGTCCCTCAAAGTATATATCTAGAACTATACAACATAGTCTCTTGCCAGATATCAATACACAACTTGCAGTTTTGCAGAATTCTTTAGCAAAATTGCTCAAGTCACTGCTGTGTCATTACTTTTATTGTTGTCGTTTTTATTGACAGCTGACTCATTTAACCTTTTTCCTGTTTGCACACCGCCTTGTGAAACCATATGAAAGGCAGTACAATCTGCTTAAGTAAAGTAATGAAACTAAATTTAAAAACACTTTTGCACAAAACTTTCAGTTCTGGTACTACAGGCAAAATACCTATGACAAAAGCCTGTGATGCCACTAAGAAATTAACATCAAACATACATGAAGCTATGAACAAATTGGGTGTTATTGCTGGAATGCCCAGAGGTACATCGTGAAGTTTCTGTGTTATATGAAAATTAGCTCACTAGCCAAAGGGAGTTTCTGAGCGACATTTCTACCCTGGCAGCATTTCCTAAAAGTACTCTGAGCAGCTATGAAACCACTGTACAAAGCAGGAAGTTTCCAAGCAAAAGGACAATATTTGGACTGCAAACTTCTGCTAGCAATCTACACAGAATTGACCTACATATTTCTTTTCTTTTCTTTTCAAACATGTAACAAGCTTAATTAATAGTCATACAATACATTACATATATATAGTACATCTCTTAAAGTAAATAGAAATTTCAATCATGTACACCAAAAATGAAAAAAACACACCATATACTTATCTTTTCTTACATAATTATGAACCTTAAGCTTCAGCTGTATTTATGCTACTTTTTATGTGATTATTAAAAAAAATTATTAGCAAAGATTATTAACAAAAAGTATCATAAAGACTTTGGACTTCCTATCAATTCCCGTTGTATGATTTTATTCTAATAGTGAATGTACCTACCATTATTAATCTATTCTTTATATATTCTCTAATACATTCTTACAGCAATTTGTACCGTTGCTCTTATTTCTCATATATTTCTTTATCCAAGGTCAATCAAATGTTGCCATAGACAAAAAACCACTGGTATATTTTTGTACATAACTCTTATATTTATCCCATTTTTGTGCAAATTCTTGTCTTGAACTGCCCCTTAGGCTGTTGGTCAATTGCACCATTTCCACATATTCTTTTAATTTATTCTGCCAATCCATTATAGTTGGAACATTTCCCCCTTTCCAGTTCTTTGCAACTAGTGTTTGGGCCACTCACTATTACCCTCATTCCAAAGAGATGCTTTAGGTGACTCAAGGGTGTAGGAATATCTAATATGAGTTTTTTGCTCTGCTTAAGACCCAGCGCCATATCATAAACTGCTTTTGAAAGTTTTACCAAGTTTCAAGTTTCTTGTGAACTGGGAAATAGAAGCCCAAAGCAAAGGTTGCCAGGTTTCTAGTTGGGGCAATTAGAATAAGGTCCACTATTTGACTGCTGATTCAAGACCCTAAACTATGTTTTATATAATCGACTTTTTATTTTGTTCTGTATATATCGCAATGTTTTTTTGTTGCTATGGCGGACGGCTGACGCAAATCAAGTTTCATTCATTCTCTCTCTCAAGCCCAAAGCCTGACTCTCTGGTGTAGAGAAGTGACCACTGTCCTCGCGGGAAGGGTGTTTCTGAGGAAGAACTACGACAACAACTAGTGAGATGTAGTCAAGTATTTAAGAATGCCTGATGCTCAAATCAAGTAATACAGAAAACACAGAATACAGGGCAGGCTTCATTCTAGACCATTTACTTGTTCTATTATTTTAAATATATATTAGCCAGTGGCAGGTGGGCCTTGGTGTTCTCCTAGTATCCTCTTAGAAACATTTCTGAGAATTTCCATTACTGATATACTGTATTTTTCGCTCTATAACACGCACCAGACCATAACACGCACGTAGTTTTTAGAGGAGGAAAACAAGAAAAAAAATATTCTAAATGAAATAGTGGGTATATGATTTTTGTGGTTCATGCTGTGGCCACACACATGTCATCTGACAGTGAGTTTGGAGTAGCCCAATGCAAAAATCCTGAGGATCCATGTGGATCCATGCTTTGTAACCATGGAGGAGGAAGGAAGGGGAACCATGGATCCTCTGCTCACGACTGCAGCAGATCCCCCGCCACCCGCAGGCATTTGCTCCATAACACGCACAGACATTTCCCCTTACTTTCTAGGAGGAAAAAAGTGAGTGTTATGGTGCAAAAAATACGGTATATTATAATGGGACCTGATGTGATTAACCTGGTGTGAACCATCTTTCCTATCACTATTTACAAGACAGGTTGTTACTTGGAACTATTTGGAGGGGGGGGTAGAAAGAATATAGACTGAAAGTTAAACATATCTGTCTCAGAAAAAGAGTACAGTGTTAATGAATACTAATATAGTACCAGTAGTTTGATAGGCAATGGACAAAAAAACAGAAATAACTATAGATCAAAGCTGGAACATTTACCTAATTTCAAGGTGAATTTGTCATGAGTCAAAGCTAAAGGAGGTTGAACACATACAGATAATTTTGCAAGTGTCGGCTGTTTGCCCTCCACAGTGATCTGTTAGAAGTAAAAATTAGAAAGGCATTTATGGAAATACCAGGTGAATTAGAACACACTGCAACTGAAAAAGGAACAGTAAATTAGTAACAACTTTTGAAGTGCTATTATTTTGTAATTTTTATCAGTTGGAGATCTTCCAAAGAATTATATACAAGAAAATGAGTTTTTAATGAATAGAATGCAA
Source organism: Podarcis raffonei (assembly GCF_027172205.1). Lineage (NCBI taxonomy): Eukaryota > Metazoa > Chordata > Lepidosauria > Squamata > Lacertidae > Podarcis > Podarcis raffonei. The sequence continues at coordinate 53,338,988 of NC_070613.1, read as the reverse complement.
TTGGAATATTATGCTCCACTGGGAAATTCCCACTCCGCCATAAATCTATGAAACAAAAATATTCACTAAACATCCTTTAATTCCATTGTAGTGAACATATATGCATATAGAGTTGAAAAGAAATAAATTAAAAAGCTGATATCAGGGTGAAGGAAATCAAAATATTATGTTATATTTATTTATGTTGTGTAAATGTTAAGGTTGCGTTGGCTGTAACTTTTATTGTCAATATCTATTTTCTAATTTCTTTTTATTGCTGTATATTGTTTTGTTATTTTTCTTTTCTTTTTTGTGTTGTTGCTAGTGTCCTGATGTTTCAATAAAAAAGAACATAAAATAAAAAAGAACATACAGTGGTACCTCGCAAGACGAATGCCTCGGAAGACGAAAAACTCGCAAGACGAAAGAGTTTTTCGTTTTTTGAGTTGCTGCGCAAGACGATTTTCCCTATGGGTTTGCTTCACAAGACGAAAACGACTTGCGAGTTTGTTTCCTTTTTTCTTAAAGCCGCTTGAAGAGGTGCAGTTGCGACGGACCGTGCTTCGCAAGACGAAAAACCGCGCAAGACAAAAAGACTCGCGGAACGAATTAATTTCGTCTTGCGAGGCACCACTGTATATGCATATACGGTATATATGTATATACCGTATTGGCCCGAATATAAGCCTCACCCAAATATAAGCTGCACCTTTAAAATTGGAGGGGGGGAGAGAAAAAAAGAAAAAATACCAGAATATAAGCCGCTTCTTTCCTCACCACTCCTGGCTGCATACTGGGTTGGGGGGAGCCATACTGCGTTGCCGGCAGCCTTTCCCCTTCTTCGCTCTCTCTCTTCCCAGCCTTGGAGAAGAGGGCAGGGGACTACATGCAGGGTGGGCACCACTTCACCATGCTCCTAGCATTGTTTGCCCTGCGCTCCTACCTGCTTACCATAAGGTCGTGAATATAAGCTGCCCTTTAACTTTTCGCGGTCAGAAATGAGGGGGGAAGTGCAGCTTATATTCAGGCCAATATGGTATTCAACCTAGTTCAGGATTCTTCTGCCTCCACCATCATTAGAGTACTTAGATCTGAAGGCAGCCCTCTTTAGGGAAGCTTTTAATGTTTAACAGACCACTGGGTGGGGTATAAATAATAAATTATTATAGATAAAACATTGTGTGTGTGTGTGTGTGTGTGTGTTTTAGCAACATTATGATTGTATTTATAAACTCATAAGCTGGAGACCAAGTTTTTTATTTGACCAGCAGACCACAATGTCAGCAATTGTCATCCAATATACATTTGGGACCAAGTCTCATGAACCTCAGTTGGAAGCCCATGAAAGCATGTATGAGATGTAAATAAATTGGCTGCAGTATTTTACGTTGAAACAATAATTATCAACAAAGATTATTTCTCTGAAAATCATTATGCTCACTTTTGAAGACAGAAGATTACTGTATACTCTCACTCTCTCTACAGATAAATCGTCACCACTGCTCAAAAAGAGAGAGGTAGAGGCAAAGGGAAGAGGCTGTTTCTTCTCCTTGCATCTGTCACTGTTTGCATGCTTGAATAGGATAGCTGAACATGCAACAGTGGAGGAGGAGAAAGTGGAGCCAGGTGGGTCTGGGAGTTCATACTGTGCTTTTGATGGGGTATGGAACTCAGCAAGCATCCAAATGATGACAACCTGTGAGTCAGTCCTGGTTCAAGAAGATAGCATCTTCCTAGAGAGGCTCACTTCCAAGACCATAGATAATGTTTATGATTGTTAAACATAATCCTCTCCACAGTTCCAGAAGGCATTTCTCTTAGCTTTCCCCATAACACACAGACCCATGATGTATACATCCAGTGCTTTTTTTCTACAAAATGTTTAGGGGTACTCTCATTTTGACTCAAGAAAACCACCATTTTATAGTTCAAATCGGGAAAAATTAATACAGTAAATGGACAAAAGTACAAAGATTCACAAAATGTTCAGGGGTATGCGCCCAGAAAAAAAGCACTGTATACATCTAATTTTTATTTCTTTAATGCATATCACAAGCAATGTAAATCACCAAAATCTCAGTCACTTTTGTATATTTTCTAGAACCACCCCTCTAAATATAAAAAAAATGGTTTGAATCTTTTGAGTGTTATACTTGGTCTTAAAGTCCCAACAAGCACAATACCTTTACTGTCACAGAAGGAACCACCTCTGCTTTTACTTCACTCTCAATGGCTTGCTGTGAAGAAGAAAAAACACACAGAAACAGCAAAATCAGTATCACACAGGAATGAACATATTGTATGGCTAGATTTCAACTTACTGTAGAGATCTTAAAACAAGAATAGAAGAATTAAGATGCACAAAAATATTGGGTAATATTTACGGCAGCCCAATCACTCAGCCATTCAACTCACTGGAGCTGTGTTCTCAGTATAGTAAAACAGCCAAATCCAATGGATGTTATATGCTTGTGACTATTACTCTATGTGACAGATAAGTTTGTGCATATCAAATGTCTTTTGCTAATGTCTTGGATCTCACCCAAATATTTTTTTCAAAATCTTTGCTTAAAATTGTATATAAAAAGAGGAAACAAAAGGCAAGATTTTTCTGTACATACAGTTAAATCAACATATTCCAATCTTTTCTGTTTTACAGGAGTTTATCTTCCAAGATATTAAGAAGCCACAGTTAAATCAATTACTCTGCCTCCACATGCTATTACACCATGGAGATGAGAATAAAATTATGAAGCCAAATGCCAAAAGAGCAGAAAAGGAAAGCAGAAAAGTGGCTTTAAACCAGGGCTTGCCTTTGTGTTCTAAAATATAGTTAGCTCAAACCATGGTTTGCCAGGATGCCTGTATAGCCAATGTTCATTTACGGTTGGAGGCAAACAGTGGTGGATTAACATTTGATTGACAGCTCTTGGTGGGAACAAGATGCTGAGTTGAGCTTCTGGAGCAAGCAGCAACTATCATCAAATAAACATGTGATGGGCGGTGCATGAACATAGTTTAGTATAGGGAGCCAGTTTCTTTTTACTGTGGTTTAGGCTGTCATCATTCATCAACTGAGCACCATGCCAACAATAGCAATGAAGCACAGTCATAACCAAAGCAGGATTTCATTCATCCTTCTATAGCTGTACAGTAGTGCAAGATTTCTAAAAGAATAAGTTAACATTTCATTTCAAAATTTATTTTCTCTGTACAAACGTTTACAAATTAAGACTTGCCTACTGCTTATTGCAACTTAACAAAGCAGAATCCTGATGCATGTTGCACTGGCTTGAGTGGCCCAAATGTGCTACAGGAGCAGATCCAATACACATGATCCTTATGGGGTTTGCTATGGCTACATTCAATGGATATTGGCAAGGTTTGCATAAGGTACAATAAAAACATTCTGACGCTCCGTTATGAATTTCTTATATAATTTACTATTAAGTCTAATTATTAAGGATGTGTTCAATTAGTATTAGTTATTGGGTAAATGTTTGATGACACAGTACTAAAGACTGCAAGTTCAATATAGATGCTACATTTACAGATTTTTTTCTTCAATGTTAGTGATCCTTTATATTATAAACAGCACTCTAAACCAAGAACAAACCTTGGTTACAGGTCATGGTTTCTTTGGAGCAAGACAAACCGGAAACCCGGGTTTGCCCATAACACCAAGCCAAACCATGACTTAACTCCCAATAGTGCAGCAGCAACAGGAAAGAGGAAGGAGTGAAGCAGCTATGGGGTTTTTTTCTGTGCATCAGCAAGCTTGTCTTAGTGTTAAAAGTAAATAAGACTTTAGAGAACAGAAATAGCCTCACTCAAGAAAGCCACTGTATTTAAGCATATAACATCATGACTAATATTGGGTAGGATACCAGGAACAGGACTAGTTTCTTGCACCAGGTGGTTTGGTTTTACATTTCTCAAAATAGCACACACACACAACAAAAAAGGTAGGGAAAGCCACTTTTATAACTAAGTGAACATTTAAATGATAATAATAATAATAATAATAATAATAATAATAATAATAATAATAATAATAATAATAATAGACCTTTATGGACACAACACTGCTTATAACAGTTACTGATATGGCATGGGGATCTACTTAAAAATCTCTCTGGGCATGACCAAGTCCCTTAGTAGGTTTTGGGCTCCTGGCCATTGTTCTAAATTTAAGCTCAGTGTTCATTAGTTTAACAAAATGCTATAAGCACTATCTATCAGGTTTGAGAGTATACAATTTATATAAAAACAAATCTCTGTAAGAATATTTGTAAGTTTTAAAGTTACGTACAGACACTGAATCAAGATCAGGTGAGACCGTCACAAGAAGTGCAAAATCTTCATTTTTTTCCATTTTAGGCACAATGTCTGTAAAAAACAGGTAACTAGGAAGTTTAGTCAATGATTTCATAACCATGTTATTGAGACTTAGAGCTGAAGTTTCAACATAGGATAAAGCCCCATATGTGGAGATTCACAAGTTTGATACTGAATAGTAACAAAGTTACTATTATTATTTTTATAACAAAGTTCTTTTCCATATTTATTTTATTGACCTTGATCTGAAAGGTTCAGCTTCTACTCACATATGCGTCCTCACACTTTGTTAATGCAACAAAGACCCATATTCATATAAACTTTATATGAATACAACATTTTATTTCAGAATATTTTCAAAATTTTCATCAATATTTAACTACAGGATTCCTTTCAAACTGCCTCCCTCTTGCAAAGCCAACCTTCTCCTTCACAGTTATCTTATTCTGCTCTCCTTATACCTGAGACATTATTATATAAACCAACACAGAGGAGGCATAAAGTAAATGGTAAATTAAAGGGAAAGAAAATAAAACCAATGAAAGATGGAAGGGGAGAAAAGCACTGTTGCCCCAGTAGCCATCAAGACCTACTCTTAGCCCCTCCCTTTGCTAAAATTTCAGACCGCTTCACAGTCAATCTCTCTATTTTAAACATTTTGCTGCTTGGCAGCAGATGCTCTATGGCTGCCATCTTGGTTTCCACATGGTGTATAATTCTCCCACAGTGCATTGGGCCCAGGAAACCAAGGGGGTAGCCAGAGGACCACAGCAATGAGGGCTCAGTGTTCTGCTGTTGTCAAGTGATAAGAAGTTTAAAAATAAAGGAGGGAAGCCGCCTGGTTCACAAGGAGGTAAAGGTAAAGGGACCCCTGACCATTAGGTCCAGTCATGACCGACTCTGGGGTTGCGCCGCTCATTTCGCTTTATTGGCCGAGGGAGCCGGGAGTACAGCTTCCAGGTCATGTGGCCAGCATGACTAAGCTGCTTCTGGCGAACCAGAGTAGCGCACGGAAACGCCGTTTATCTTCCTGCCGGAGCAGTTCCTATTTATCTACTTGCACTTTGACATGCTTTTGAACTGCTAGGTTGGCAGGAGCAGGGACCGAGCAACGGGAGCTCACCCCGTCGCAGGGATTTGAACCGCCGACCTTCTGATCGGCAAGCCCTAGGCTCTGTGGTTTAACCCACAGCGCCACCCACGTCCTATAAGGAGCTGGGGGCGTTTTAAAAAACAAACAACTCAATCAGGTAGGAAACGTGGGCCAGGATGAGAAAAGGGGAGCATGTAGGAAGTGGCCCACTGGCAGGTAATGTGCCAAAGTCCCTCTTAAACCTCAGCATAGACTGGGAAAGCCAGTTAAAGTGACAGCAGAACTGGAGAGGCTTTTTTTTTTTTTTAAGAGCCCTGCCTTCGCTCCACAGGTGGGAATCAAGGGCTGAACATGTGCATTGCCATGCGGCCAGGAGGGTGGGGGCACTGACCTAGAGCACACCTCCTCCAAGGTCTATTTGGCCCCTGAAGTACATTTTAACTACGGTTGCCATATCTTGAAGAGCAAAACAGAGGACAACCCAAGCTGCTGCCAGCGTGCGGGGGGGGGGGCCCACTGGTGTCACGCCGAGCCTGAGCCGCTGCCAGTCCAAATGGAGGCAAGGACCCCAGCTCCCACCTAATCTTCACTGTGACAGCCTCGCTCCACTGCGGCGCTTCCGGGGCACAGCACCCTCCTGAGCATGCGCATGCCCCCCTAAAACAACATCACCCCTCCCAAAAAACCCAGATATTTCCTTTAAAGTGTAAAAATCCACCCAGATGGGCATGCTAGCCCCCCAAAAGAGGACATATCGGGGTTTTCCCAGATGTATGGCAACCTGATTTTAACCCTTTATTCATCCTGCATAGTTGCCTTCCCCTTCAGGATCACGTGCTGGCAATGGGTGTGCAAAAATTGGAAGCAGGTACCCCACACTAACATGCATGCATAATGTATCTCTCTCTCACACACACACACACACACACCTCACAGTGTGTTCACGGTTTTGTTTGGCGGGGGGAGGAAGTGCCATACCATGTACAGTTATAGCTTTCAAAAAACTAATGTCGTTATTGGGAATGTAGAAGAAAGAGAGCACTCAGAAGAGGAAAAGTATTGAATGCTATTCTCCTACCAGAACAGAAAAGGAAGGAAGGAAAGAAAGAAAGAAAGAAAGAAAGAAAGAAAGGGGAAGGTGAGTGGCCAGATCCCTTGTGAAGCTACAGATGCTCCCACTCTGCTTCATTTCTGGCGCTTTATGTTCCTCAGTCAACTTACCGTATTTGTTGCTCTATAGGACACACTTTTCCCCCTCCAAAAATTAAGAGGAAATGTGTGCGCGTCCTATGGAGCGAATGCAGGCTCCTTGGCTTCAGCGATAACAACGCAAAGCCTCTGAAGCACAGAGGGAGCGCTTCCCCGCGCTCCGGAGGCTTCGCGTTGCTTTTGCTGAAGCCTGGAGAGCGAGAGGGGTCAGTGCGCACGGACCCCTCTCGCTCTGCAGGCTTCAGGCGGCCATCCCTGAAGCCTTTGGAGCGCAGCGCGAGTTCCTGCTGCGTTCCGCAGGCTTCAGGTTCCTTTTACTGAAGCCGGGAGAGCAAGACTCTCCTGGCTTCAGCAGAGAGGGAGAGCTGCACAGCGCCCCTTTAGCCAAGCGGGAGGAGAAAAGGAAGGGACTCCGTTTCTCCTGCCGCTTCGCTGAAGGGGCGCTGAGCAGAGAGGGGGAGAATTTTTTTTTCTTGTTCTCCCCCTCTAAAACAAGGTGTATCCTATGGTCAGGTGCGTCCTATAGAGCGAAAAATACGGTAGGTTTGGACTCTTTCTGCTTCTCAGCTCCAGTTCTCCCCATTCCTTGTCCATTCCTCCCCTCTGTCACAGCAGCCTCTTTTTTTATGAAGAGGCTTCTTCCAGGAAGAGCTCCAGGAAGGAAACGTCATTGGTGAACATCTTAACTCTTCCTGGGACTCTATGGACATTTTCCTATGTGTCTATATATATTATATATTTTTACAGTTATTTATAGTCTGCCTTTCAGGAAATACCTGGATTACCAAGATGGCTTACAATTAACATTCATTTACATAAGTTAAAAACACAACAAACATGGAAGAACCGAGGTATTTTTTCTAGGTGAGTTATTCCTTCATTGCAAATTTGTTGCCAGAATTGTTATAGCAAACTTTTTTTTAGGGGAAATGGCATAACCCATTACTACTACTACATAGATATTTTAATATTGGTGGAAAGAGAATTAAAATCATAGTGAAAAATTTGTTTATTTGCATAGCTACTTCATTAAATACAAGTTAAAGATAAATCCTATAGTTAGATTTTAATGGACAGCCAACCAACCACAACTGATGTAATTTCAATAAAAAGGGGGGGGGAACCATACCTTTGATTTTTCTGGCTTCTTTAATGATTTTCTGAAGTTTATTCATTTCTGCATCATATTCTTCATAATTTATATCCCGAGCCTCAACTTTTGGAGCTTGAAATAAAGATGGATCTGTACCAAGGTAGGAGCATTGTAGATCACCGCTATCACTCAGTGTGACTATCACACCTTTCAAATCTCTGCATAAAAAGGGGGGAAAGCTGAACAGCATCATACTGAAACAGCACAGAATGCCAATGAAATGTCCTTTGCTATTAAAAATGCTTCCAAGCATATTTTTCTCACAGGAACGATCAGTACATTTGGGGGGAGGGGCAAATCTATTTCTACTGAGTTTGTGTGGCTGGTGAAATCAGATCACTTGTAATAACTGCAATAATCAAAGTACCACCATCATGTTTCATGTCACCCGAATTGTCCAGTAGCACCTTAAAGGTAAGGGTAAAGGGACCCCTGACCATTAGGACCAGTCGTGGCCGACTCTGGGGTTGCGGCGCTCATCTCGCTTTATTGGCCAAGGGAGCCGGCTTGGGCCAAGGGAGGACAGCTTCCGGGTCATGTGGCCAGCATGACTAAGCCGCTTCTGGCGAACCAGTCTAGCGCACAGAAACGCTGTTTACCTACCTGCCGGAATGGTACCTATTTCTCTACTTGCACTTTGACGTGCTTTCGAACTGCTAGGATGGCAGGAGCAGGGACCGAGCAACGGGAGCTCACCCCATCATGGGGATTCGAACCGCCGACCTTCTGATCAGCAAGCCCACAGTAGCACCTTAGAGACCAGCTAAGTTTGTTCTTGGTATAAGCTTTCATGTGCATGCTTGAGTTGGTCTCTAAGGTGGTCTCTGGACAATTTTTTTATTTATATATATATATTTCGACTGCTTTAGACCAACACGGCTACCTACCTGAATCATGTCACCAGAAGTTTGTTGTGAACAAGACATGTAACTAAGAAACTGCTAAAATACCTCTAGCAACACAGAAATTTAGTATTCACACTCCCAAATCTGTTTTAAAAGCAAGCCTGCTTAAAGCAAGATGAGCGCCACAACCCCAGAGTCGGCCACGACTGGACCTAATGGTCAGGGGTCCCTTTACCTTTACCTTACTTAAATGAGCAATAAGATGAGTTTGTAAAATGTTTATAACGTTTTTGCTGTTAGCAAAACCCTTCTGTGGGTTGCTGCAGCACACAGAAGCAAACAACAGCAGCTGCATTATGTGTAGACAAATTTAAGTCTAGAACCTTATGAAAGGGGAAAGGATTTAGGAGTACAGGGAAGTTACAGCTGGTTGATAGGTGAAGTATAAGCACCTGCTACCCTACAGCTCTGAAAATTGCCCTTTCCCCAAACTGCTTTTCTCAGGATTTAACACAGATATCTCCATAGCATGATTCATTTGGTTCTAACTTATTTAGATCCCTAGTCTGCACATGATGCACACAAATCTAGTTTGTATTAGTCAAACATGTCTATATCCTAAACATTTGCACTAGCATGTTCACCTGCAACGTTATGGTAACATAATCGTTATGCTGAGTTTATGTGATTCAACACTGGCATAGCGCATACTAAACATTTGTGTGCTCATGATTTGGTAATAAGTTCATAAATGCTCCATACAAGTTTAATAGCCCATTGAGAGTCTTTTGAAGACTTGGACCAAAAAGGCAATCTTCAAACATTCCTATTTTTGGTAATCTATTCTTTCTGCCAATAGTTCCTTTATGGTTGCTCTGCTTTCAAGAAATATAGGCTGTTTAAGCAAAGGGTTGTAAAATACAATGATTTTCCTTTGCTCTGGTTGGATATGCTGCAATCCTATACACACTTAAGAAAATTTAAATTGCATTAACTTTGCTGACATTTAAGCAGTCAAACTACATGCAGGACTGTGGGTGTTTTTTTTTTTTTTAAAGTACATTTCCTCTAGGTCCTAAAAGCTATGGTGTTTTATATTTTAAAATTAAGCATACAGGACTCCATTAAAACTTTAAAGATTTTTCTTCCCTGTAATTTTTTCCATGCATTCATAACTGCATTGATATAAAAGCAAGGTAGCAACTGAATTATGAAGCATTAATTTATCTTATGGAACACCTGACCCCCAGACGGTTTTAGTTTAACCAAATTCAAAGCTACAGTTCTCAAATGGTTTGCCCCAGAACAGTGTCAGCGGTACTATTAACAGAGCAAGTTGCTTCAGGGCTGCAATTATAAAAGGGATCTAAAATAAATTTTATAACCATTTTCCTGCAGCTACTGTAATTGTCTGTATAGCTATGAACATTACTACTGTAACACATTTCAAACAAAGTACAGTTTCAATTACTTATTGTTGAGGTAGAATATTTTTGAAAGATCTTAAAAGGAGCCAAATAAATGTAAGAACTAAAAGATTTTATTTATTTATTACTGAAGAAACTCAATTGAAACAAATTATTTTGGTACCCATAATACAGTTATTGTTCAAAGCAAATTCTCCACACATATGGTAGTAATTTGAAAATCTATCTTTTACTGGATTTTGGACAAAAAAAATAGCATATGCTTTTTGCATGTTTCTTTTGCAAAACAAATTGCTCAAAACATAGCATTTTAACAAATCCAAGTGCTTTGCATACTTTTTGTCATACAATAAAACAGTAATCATTCCAGATGGATTAATAAAGCCTTGGAACTATAAATTACCTGGCTGCCTGTTTGATTTTTTAAAAACCATTTATACTCTACCATGTACTATTTTATACTTTAGAAAAGTATTCCCATTTAACAGCAAACATCCCTTTTATCTTTAAAGAAATGACCACGCTAATGAGTCCTGCAATATTAATAATAAACCCAATTAGAAAGTGTGAATAATGTTTTCTCTGGTGTTATTCTTGCTGTCCTATTACTTCACTCAGTGTAATGAAGATTCTGAGCATGTCTGACTGTCTTCACCACCTGGTTTCTGCACTGACTTCCATGGAAGTAGGTTATAATCTGAAACATTCATGATCTACATTATCAGAAAGTCTGAATTCTTCAGTATTTTTTCTGGACGGTGACAGTCAAAAAACCAAACCATGCACAATAGCTAACATCACTTATGAAGCGAGAACAGTGTATGCAATGAAACAAGCGTCCAAAACTGAGGAATTTTTTAAATATAAAAGTAATATATATCTCTCTCTCTCTCTCAACAGCCTTCCAATCAAAAATGGGACACGGGTGGCGCTGTGGTCTAAACCACTGAGCCTCTTGGCCTTGCTGATCAGAAGGTCAGCGGTTTGAATCCCTGTGACAGGGTGAGGTCCCGTTGCTCTGTCCCAGTTCCTGCCAACCTAGTAGTTTGAAAGCACACCAGTGCAAGTAGATAAATAAGTACCGCTGCAGCGGGAAGGTAAATGGTATTTCCACGCACTCTGGTTTGCGTCACGGTGTTCCATTGCGCCAGAAGCGGTTTAGTCATGCTGGCCGCATGACCCAGAAAGCTCTCTGTGGACAAACACCGGTTCCCTAGGTCTGAAAGCAAGATGAGTGTCGCAACCCCATAGTCGCCTTTGACTGGACAAAAAATGTTCAGTGCTATTTTAGTGCATGACAGCTTGGTCAAGTTTTTCTTAGCTTTTTCAGACACAGCAGTAGCGGTCCTTAGCCAAAGGCACCATTCATCCTCCAGACAAATTAAACCACTATGACCAGGGATGGCACATCCCATTTCAACCTACCCCGCTAACACTCTGCACTACCCACCCCGCCAACTCTGCCATTGGTGGAAGAGCAGCACCAGCAGCGGTACTGATTTGGGGCAACATCACACCAATTTGGGGAGAGACGTCTCACACTCCACAAGATCTTGTGTGATTTCAATGAGCTCTCATCATAAACTGCCATGATTTCACCCCAAATGAGTGCCGATATCAGTGCAATTTCTTCACAGGCAGTGAAGATGGCGAAGCATCCACAGGGCGCCACCACAGGGCTTCTGCCGCCTGAGGCAATGGACTCACCCCACCTAATGACTGTGCTGGCCCTGACTTTCAGGATATATTTCTTATGAGTGAATACCTCTCGGGGCAAATGAGAGCCTCAAACTATGATCCTAGTTGTAGTCATTTATTATTATATTAAAATTCATGTATTGGCTAGTCGCTTTTCTGACAGAGTGAAAATAAAACCATATATGTGAAAATTACACCATGTATCCTAAAGTCGCCAGTCTACATTGACGTTCATTCTAACAAACCCAAACCCTGCGTAAGTGCAGGAACCACTAGAGTCTCTCGCTGCTCAGAGACTGGGGTCCATAGAACAATACAGTTGCTCCTTAGACAACTTTGATTGTGTTAGGATATTTCCGTTCCACCTTAAAAGGGAGCAGGATGTTTGTATAACAGCCTGCGCGTTTCCTGTCTCACAGGATGTTTATGTTGTATGTTCCTTTTTCGTTTTTGGCTGTTTTGCCTGAGCAGTCGGAGCAGACGGTCATGCCTTCTTTGTTCTGACCAACGCCAAATAAAACTGTAAATATGCATGTTCTGCTCTCATGCTTGTGCAGCTTTTTGCTGTGTGAATTCTGCTGTCAGAGTGTGCACTAAGCCTGAGGCTTAGTGTCGCTAAATTGCTGATATTGCCTGACTACGGGGAGGTCGATGGATCGTCCGGCACCGAGCTTGGGGGCTCAGATGGACTTTATCTCCCTGGCAATATCCCAACAACAGGTTTCGGGCCCAGATTCACGGCACTTGCAGGAGGGTAAGACAGCGACAGACTGCTGAAAGGTATGTGCTGGGAAAGTGAAAGCAGAGGCTTTTCTGTTTGCCGCGGAAGACGTCTTTGATGTCCGGCAAAACTAATTGGCCTGGGAGCCGAGCCAGAGGCATCGGGATTTATGAGCTGCCGAGATAAGAAGTCTTAGAAGGCATAACGGCTCACGTAAAAAGCTGGAATGGAGTTTTTCCAAGCTTCGGAGGCCACTGAGTGCCCAAAGTTAAATCGGCACAATTATCAGACCTGGGCAAAATGGTGTGAGAGTTTGCTGCGTCAGTTTGGAGTCTGGCATACTGTCTCTCAAGCCACTCCAGTTCCTCGGACAGAGAAATGGCAGGGCCAGAATTTGAAGGCCGTGGATATTATAGTCTTATCCGTCTCTCTGGAGGAAATAAAGACGCTTGCTGGAAATCTCACGGCACGTGACATGTGGGATGCTTTGAAAAAGGCCCACCAGCCAATAATCCCAGCCCAGTGTTTGAATGCATCGGAGGTCCTGGCTGTTTCCCAGAATGCTAGTGAATGCAGGGATGCTGAGGGCACCGGTTGCAAGCTGCAGGGGGAGCAGACTATAACGTCATCCCAGGCAGCATTCCAGCCTCCAGGGGGAGCCAAGGAGTTGGCAGCTGAGAGCTCTGTTTCTCGTGAGAACCAAGGTCAGAGCCTTTGCAGAGGCCGGAAGACCAGATGTAAACAGAGCAAGATGCTTGCAGGTGGCCAGGAGCGGGGGGGCAAGTTGCAAAAGCCCATGCCAGTGGAAAACAAGGCTATGTTTGCTGGCACAGCTCCACCAAAGGCTAAAGGCACGTCTGATGGCCAGGAGCGGGGGGGGCAAGTTGCAAAAGCCCATGCCAGTGGAAAACAAGGCTATGTTTGCTGGCACAGCTCCACCAAAGGCTAAAGGCACGTCTGATGGCCAGGAGCAGGGGGGCAAGTTGCAAAAGCCCTCGCCAGTGGAAAACAAGGCTATGTTTGCTGGCACAGCTTCACCAAAGGCTAAAGGCAAGCTGCAAAAGCCCACGCTGGTGGAAAACAAGGTTTTGTTTGCCAGCAAATCTGCTTCGAAGGGGAAGGCCAGGTTTGTTATTGACTCTGCGGCCACGCGCCATCTCACCAAAGACCGCCATCTGTTCATCTCCTTCACACCTCAAGATGGAGAGGTCCAGCTGGCTGATGGAAGGACTTTGCAAGCTACAGGAGTTGGGACTGTGAAACTTGAAAGACTGCATACTACCGTCAGAGATGTACTTTTTGTTCCAGGAGCTGCGGACAATTTGCTTAGTGTCCCACAGCTGACTGGGCGTGGTTTTGAGGTTTCCTTCAAGAGGACTGTCTGTGTCATCAGAAAAGGCAAAGAGGACATTTTGCTTGCAAAGTTGATGGATGGTTTGTTCAGTCTAACTTATGATGACAATGCTGTTATATCTAATGCTGATATTTGTTGTGTTGCACAAACTAACAAGGTTCTTCATGCAGGATGCATTCATGATGCACATCGAAGATTTTGTCACCTCTCTTGGCAAGCGCTAGCCAAGATGCCTGAGTTGGTTGAAGGTTTGGACATCAAACCTTGTAAATTTCACATGAAATGTGTATCTTGTGCAGAGAACAAGGTGAAGGTTGCTCCAAAAGGCAAGGAGTCTAGCAGGCAGGCTTCCAAACCCTACCAGCTAGTTCACGCAGACCTGGTAGGTCCTCTAGCACCCTCTTTGGGTAGAGCAAGGTACTTCATGGTTATAATTGATTCTTTTTCCAGGTACATTCATGTGTTTATGCTCGAGCAAAAATCGCAAGCATTTCCTAGGTTCAAGGCATTCTGTGCTTGGTTGGAGAATGCTCATGGTAAACGTATTGGTTGTCTGTTTACTGATCGAGGTGGGGAATTCACTTCTCAGCAGTTTGAAGCTTTCCTGACTGAGAAGGGAATCCAGCATGATTTGTCAACGCCTAGATCGCCATGGATGAACGGGCTTGCGGAGAGAGCAAATCAAACGTTGCTGCAAGGGATAAAAACCTTGTTGCATGATGCCAATCTCCCTGAGAAGTTTTGGGGGGAGGCTCTGGCGAATTTTGTTTATTCCTTTAACAGGAGACTGTCATCACCTATTGGATGCACTCCCTATGAGAAGATGTTTGGTAAGAAACCTAACACCAAGCACTTGAAAATCTTTGGTTCTGACATGTGGGTGCACACCCCACAAAGCAACAAGCTTGGGAAGCGTGGGGCACATGGTTTGTTCATGGGGTACGAAAAAGGTGCATACAGGGTATGGATGACTAACTCTAAATCCATAAAGTTCACAAGGAGTGTTGAGTACAATCCTAAGTGGGGGGAAAATGTGGGAATTTTCCAGAGTTACCCAGAGGAGGATGAAAGTGATGTGAAGAAAGCAGTTCATGCTGAGAAAGCTGAGGAAACTGAGGATGATGATGATGATGATGATCAGAGTTCGAATTCCAGTTCAGTGGGCGGCGCTGCTGCTGCTGTCAGTGACAGTGATGACACAGCAGACTACAAGAGCGCAAAGGCCTCAGTCAGACCATCTGATGAGTCTGACAATGAACTGGAAGAACCACTGTTCACCATTGGTCATTTTTCTCCTAAGAAAGAGGAGATGAGTCCAGAAGACTTGCGTCTGGTTCGCAGGTCTGAAAGGGCGACCAAAGGCAAACCTCCAAAGAGATTTGCTGATGAGTTTGCTAAGATGGCAACTGCTGTTCTTAGTAGCTCAGAGAAGGTGTGGGAACCTTCAAGCTTCAAAGAGGTCCAGGAGTTAACCTCTAAAGATGCTGAGCCTTGGCTTAATGCCATGAAGGCTGAAGTTGATTCCTTGAATAGGAACCAAACTTGGGAACTGGTACCGGTAGTCCCAGGAATGAGACTGGTTGGCAGCAAATGGGTCTTCAAGGCCAAGACAGACCAGAATGGCAAGGTTGTCAGACACAAAGCCAGATTGGTTGCCAGAGGTTTTTCACAGGTACCAGGGCAGGATTACCACGAGACCTACTCACCCACGGTCAAATATGAGAGCATTCGGCTGATGCTCAAGATCGCTGCGGAGGAGAAACTGCATGTTTCCCATCATGACATTAATACAGTTTTTTTGTACAGGATTTTGGGGGAGGAGCTGTACATGCTTCCACCTGACGGGATGCAGATACAGAAGGGAATGGTCTGTAAACTGCGGAAATCCTTGTATGGTCTCAAGCAGAGTGCCAGGTGTTGGAACACAAAACTCACTGAAACGTTGCTTTCTCTAGGTTTTCACCAGGGCAAAGCTGATCCTTGTGTGTTTGTCAAGGAGGAGGGGCAAAACAAACTGTATTGTTTATGTTTTGTTGATGATCTTCTGATGTTTTGGAAGAATCAGGCTTTTTACCAAAGCACCCTAGCTCAGCTGAAGGAGCACTTTGACATGAAGGATCTTGGTGAGGTATCCAACTATCTTTCTCTGCAGGTGGAGAGGGACCAAGCAGGTAATTTTCTGGTACACCAAACACAGAAAATTGCTGATGTATTAACCAGGTTGAATTTGGTTGATGCAAACCCAGCAGACACACCGATGGTGACAGGTTACCAGGTAGATAGTACTGCTGAAGCATTTTCTGGCACAACGCTGTACAGATGCATTCTAGGCAAGTTGAATTTCATTGCTAGATGTTCGAGACCTGACATTGCTGTAAGCACTAACCTGCTGAGCAGACATGCTAACAATCCTACTGTTCAGGATTGGAAAGCTCTGAAGCGCATAGCCCGGTATTTGAAAGGGACTATGCACTACAGGCTGAGGTTCACCAGTCAGAAGACTGGAGGTCTTGAAATCTTTGCAGATGCAAGTTTTAGAAGTGACACCACGGATGGTACAAGCACTTCTGGAGTATGCTACATGTACAACCACTGCCTGTTTGACTGGTTGTGCAAAAAGCAGACAACAGTTAGCCTAAGTTCCTGTGAAGCAGAACTCAATGCTCTGTCATTTTCACTCATGGATTGTGAATGGTTGATGCAACTGTTTAAGGACATTGGGGTTTCTGTGAAATGTCCTATACAAGTGTATCAAGACAATAGATCTTGTTTGGCTTTGCTGAACTCGGAGAGTTGCAAGCAAAGGACCAAGTACTTGCAGATTAAACTACATCGTGCAAGAGAGTGTATTCAGAAAGGACTCATTCAGGTGTCCTACATGCCAGGAAATGAAATTCCTGCTGATCTGTTGTCTAAGGTTGTTAACAGAGAACAACTGAAGGGTTACGCACAAAGGTTGCAATTGGGTTGAACCACAGGTACTACAGGTTACACGGAAAGGGGGAGGATGTTAGGATATTTCCGTTCCACCTTAAAAGGGAGCAGGATGTTTGTATAACAGCCTGCGCGTTTCCTGTCTCACAGGATGTTTATGTTGTATGTTCCTTTTTCGTTTTTGGCTGTTTTGCCTGAGCAGTCGGAGCAGACGGTCATGCCTTCTTTGTTCTGACCAACGCCAAATAAAACTGTAAATATGCATGTTCTGCTCTCATGCTTGTGCAGCTTTTTGCTGTGTGAATTCTGCTGTCAGAGTGTGCACTAAGCCTGAGGCTTAGTGTCGCTAAATTGCTGATATTGCCTGACTACGGGGAGGTCGATGGATCGTCCGGCACCGAGCTTGGGGGCTCAGATGGACTTTATCTCCCTGGCAATATCCCAACAGATTGCACACCTACATATGGCAGCTAGAATGACCATTGCAGAGTTTTGGACAAATTTAGACGGGGCCAATCTTACTACCTGGTACACTAAAGTGTGGGATATTGTCTTGTTGGAAGAATGATTTCATACCTATTTTGGTCTGACTTCCTTTTATTTTTAAGCAAGGAGGTATATGGCCGAGGACCCCTCTCGGCATATGAATGAATATGGCTGATAGAGCGACTCAGGACATTTGAATGCTTTAATTACTTTCCCTTGGTATAATAGGGTTCGTGTTTTATAACTTTGTCTTGTTTAACCACTCTGTCTATGCTATAAATTGTTCTAGTTGCTACCTGCCATGCATTCATATACCTGTGGTTTATTTATTTTGGCTTTATTTTATGTCTATATTTGCTCAAGAGTGATCTTTTATTGTATATGGACTATGTATAATGCCATCCGCTCCTGAATTTTGCAGAATCCTGTATAACCGTTTTTTGACAATAAAAATTATTTAACAACAAAATAGCTGTTTTCAAGCTAAAACTTTCAAAGACGGACTAGTATCATCCTATTAATATATGTGTTGCACTTTTATTTTTTTAAAGAAGTCTGAAACATGAAGATAGACAGCTAATTAATTAATGTTAAAAATGACTCTACCAAAACTTATATGAAGGCAGCTCATTAAACTTTTTTGTCACATTGGAACAATAAGAAAAATCTTCCCAAAAGCAGGTCAGCAACTTTTAGTTACCACTGCCACCCGCTGGTGACGGCACCATAATATATAGTAAAAAGTTTTTATTATATTGACTGAACCAAAAGAAAGCCAAAAAAATTAATTTGTACTTATGGGGTGCCTGCTGTGTTAAATTAAATGGGTGTCAAACCTTTTTACAAGGTCAAAATTATAGCTAGATTGTCTACATAAGATGAAATTCTAGAACTACAATATACCTACACATAATATGTAATACTTTCCATTAATTCTTAAACTGTAGTACAATTTAAACCAGGGGTGCAATTCACCAAAGTACTCCTCCTGTGAATGACCCATAGGCATTAATAGGTGGGTTTGAAAGGAGTGCTTCATGGACTGTACTTTCCAGGTCATGAAAATGATATTGAGTCTTATTACAAAATTTAATTAGTGGCTAAGAGAAGAGATTTGTTAAATTAGAAACATATGCACCAAATACAATTTAAAATGTATATTTCTCTAAATTTAGAAACATTTTGCTAGTACCTCATCTTTCCATTCCTGCTGCTTTAAGATAATACCATATCATATACATAGTTTATTTCCTATATACACATGTACTTTCCACTGCTCTGAATAACTTTATACATATGCTATACAATGAAAGGATAAATATTTGAAGGCAAACCAACTAAATTTTTCCCAAAAGAAATCAAGAAACCCAGCCATATGTCCCTATATCATATATTTAAAACATGGTTCTCCCTGTTGCAAAGGTTTTGGGTAAGAAACAAGAGGCTGAAAAACAAAGTAGAAAGCTTACAAGGTACAAAAAGATTACTCTAGCTCCCATGCACCTCATCATATTCCAATTATGAGTTCAGAAGCTAAGGCACATTGGATGGCTGTTGCAAAGCTCATCCACCTGGACACCGGGCCATGAAGTCAAATTTTAATTTAGTTTAGTTTATAATTTATATACTGTTTTTAAATAATATTTAAAGCAGCTTTCAAGAATACAATATAACAAATAATTTAATGAACCACTAGCAAAGTTGATCAGATGTGACAACTGTCCCATAACTTTATCCAGCAAACAGTTATTCCTTGAGAACACATTGTCAGATGTGGGGCAAGGCTAGAGTACCACAGGCTAGAAGAAAGGCAGTTATGATGGCCCAGTTACTCTCCTCCAAGACTCTTTCCCTGACCAGGGGGAGTCAGAGCTCCTTTGTTTTCACTCTCCCTTTTCCGCTGCCTTTTCTATATGTGGCTCTTTCAGATATGCCCATCTGTTGGCTCTCTGACCATACTTATCAGTAGGTTGTTACCCAGAAGGAGGTCATTTCAGGCTGTCCAAAAGGAATCTTGATTCCTTGCCTAAAAACAGCAACCCATTGCAGATTTGCTGCTTCCCTGTTCCCTTTTAAATAAATACATACTGACTTTCATCAGAGAGATGCTGCAGCAAGGTAAAGAAGAAAAATATAATAATTGTAAAAAGGAAAAAAAATAAAATATTCAGAGATCTCACATCTGTTTATGACAACATAATGTAATGTGTTTTAGGCTGCAATCCTGTACCCACTTGTTGAAGTAAGCCTAGAACACAATGGGACTTTCTCAAGAGTAGGCAAGTGCAGGCAAGTGCTGCTAATGAAACCCAGAAGGATTTCAAGAATTACTTGGGAAGGAAAGGCTACATTATATCATAAGTAAAGGCTACATTATATGAATATGATGTCAACAGACACACAACAGAAAAAAACGGAAGAGTTATGCAATGAGGGTAACCTAGATTCCTGCATTGTAGGGGGTTGGACTAGATGACCATTGAGTTCTTTTCCAACTCTACAATTCTATGATTCTATGATTTTAACTTTACATCATCAGTGTCTGATCAAAATAAAAAGAAGAGAAAGTAAAGGTATTCTGTGTTATATTTCCATGATAATCTCCACAAATCTTGTGTGATCTTGCATGTAGCCTTTTTAATTAAGAAAGTACAATAACCTAGTCAAAAATCTTTTAAAAATAACATATATATAATCATATGCAGCTACAGAGTTGTGCTACTTAAGTATAATGTACTCTATTCAGCAAAACCTCAACATGGGCTTCAGATTTAAATTGGAATTGTTAAAAGAAACCATTCAGTTTAAACTTTTCACATTCTGTTATACTGAAAACATTAAATGCATAAAGTCATCCAGTTCTCACTGTGTGCCATAACTGGCAGAACTTCTGTTAAACCAGCACTGTTGAGAAAAAGAAACTTTGAATCCTGCCATCTTTCTTCTATAAAATACTGCAATAAGTGTTAGGTATTCCCATTTTTATAATATGGGAGTTTTTCTATTTTTATATGATGATGCTTTAACGGTTGTGGTGATGTCACCTTGTAAGAAGGAGTAACAGATGGGCTGGAATGAAGACCAAAGAATTTTTCTACATCTGGATGATGATGAAGACTGTATGTGCAGTGGTTTTCTTTATAACTCCACCCACAAGTTCACATTTCTTCACATTTCACTTGTTATATTAGCTTCAACATTCATGTTTGTCTGCTGTTGGCTGTGCTAAACTACAGAGAATGTAAAACCCAAACAGCTTAGCATATTGTTTAAACTTCCTATTACACTTAAAAGGTAAAAAAGGTAAAGGACCCCTGACAGTTAAGTCCAGTTGCAGACAACTCTGGGGTTGCGGCGCTCATCTTGCTTTACTGGCCGAGGGAGCCGGCGTTTGTCCGCAGTTTTTCCAGGTCATGTGGCCAGCATGACTAAGCCGCTTCTGGCACAACGGAACACCAAAACCAGAGCAGCACATGGAAATGCCATTTACCTTCCAGCTGGAGTGGTACCTATTTATCTACTTGCACTTTTGGGGGCGTGCTTTAGAACTGCTAGGTTGGCAGGAGCTGGGACCGAGCAACGGGAGCTCCTCCCGTCACGGGGATTCGAACCGCTGACCTTCTGATTGGCAAACCCAAGGCTCAGTGGTTTAGACCACAGCGTCACACTAAACCACCGTGCAAACAACTGTTCATCATCTCACGTAGCAATTAACTCCTGTCTAGACTACTGCAGTGCATTATACATGAGGCTACCTTTGAGGACAGCCTGAATGCTACTGCTTGTTAGGAGCAGAACTTAGTTCTGAAATATTTTCACTGGCTGCCAATCTGTTTCTCAGCACTGTTTCAAAATGTTGGTGCTTACATCATCATCATTTCTACTACTACCACCACAAACACCAACACCACCTTCATAAATCACATCTTTATTCTTGTGGGACCTTTCCCTTCAGTAGGTGACAAGCACTGCCTCTGTTGTCTTTTCAGCACCTACTAAACTAAAGACTTTCCTCTTTCAACTAGGTTTTTGAGATCTTTCCCAGTCTGCACCTACACTGGAATTGTTTTAAAGATGTTTTAAATGTGGTTTTTTTATTGTTTTATCACTTCTTGTTGGCTGTCTTGGACTCCTTTGGGAGAAAAGGTGGAACATAAAATCAATAATAAATTTTTTAAAAAATTGCCAGTTAGATGGGAAACATTGGGCAGTTCTGAGCATGCAGTTCCTCCCTCCAATTCACCAGCCAGGGCTGTTGGTGCAGAGAACTGTTTAGAAGCTAAAATCCCAGCAATTCCCTGTTGGGAAGATGGATATGGATTCAGACCCAAACAGAAGGATTTTAACTTTTTTAAAAAGCGCTCCTCACAAGCAACCTGAGCTGCTTTGTGCACAGAGCACTGGATCAAATGGATGTTTCTTTATATGTTCCATAGATTTAACAGTATTTCTACCAAAACAAATTGTTTCAGAATCATTCTGCAGGAACCGCAGGAAGTAGGCTATTTCATTACTCAGTAAAATAATATTCTCAAAAGTGAAATAATGTACTTTCACTAACTTGTCCATACCTGTCATCTCCTTATAATAAAAAGCACTGGATTTGTTTTGAAGATACACTTGGGTCTGTAGTTTTGTTTAACATTTTTCAGCAGAACCTCTCTCCCATGAAGGGCAACTACAGAGCTTTCACTAATGAGTAATATACCTACAATATTTGATAAGAACAGAATTGACAGGTGAGTTCTTCCTAGATGTCAACTCCCCCCACCCCCCAGCAAAAAAAGATAATAACTAGAGATATCTTAACTATTTCTATGACTTGACTAAGTCTATTCACCCCCTGGTAGCCATATTCCAAAGTTAGTTCCACCACTGAACCCTTCTGAAATTCTAAATTAAGCCAGGGTTAATGAAAACATTCCCAATAAATATTCCTTCCATCCCAAAAAGCAATGCTTTCAAAAGCAAGCAATAAATCAGGAATCTAAATTGTCAGCATGCAAGAGAATTTACCTTAACCTATAAGAAAATTTCATGTAGATTGCAATCCTAAACCTAAATCCCACTAAATCCTAAATCCCACCAAACTCAGCAAGGCTTACTTGAGGAAAACCTAACAGTTTACAACAAATCAAACAAATCTGTCCAATAAGCTTAATAATTATGTAAACTGTTGTGTTATTTGGACAATTTATACCCCAGTTATATGTAAACAAAGCATAGGCATCTTCAACCACAAATATAAAAAGTATCAGAATTTCTATTACTTCTATTACAGAATTCTAAACAGAAGAATTCTGTAATACTTCTATTACAGAAATTCTATTACAGAATTTCTAAACACAACTAACAGAGCAACCACTTTAGTATAAAACAAACATAAAAATCAGCTACAAAAATACAAGGAAAATTCACAGTAAACAAGTTACAAAATAGCCTCTAAACATCAGGAAGTAAAATATTACAAATGAAAACCAACTAGAGAGTTTAATCACGTCAATCAAACACATCAATATTCTAAGCCAATATACAGTATTCAACCTTCTTATTCTAACACACCTTCAAATCACACTCTCGGCGCTCTGCAAGCCTTGCATCCTCAGTCAACAACACTCACATGTCTACACCATGAGACCCAGACAAACCTCTCAAATTGTAATATCATTGCTAAATCTACCAGAGGAATAGAGCATTAGAACGCACTGGACCTCAGTATAGACATTTATTTTATATTTCTTTTTCCCAAAGGGAACCTGGTAAGCCTTTGTTGTGGTCAATGTTAGCAATGAGATATCCCTCCGCTCTTCCTTATGGTAAAAAAAAAAAAAAAGGTATAGGACCCCTGGACGGTTAAGTACAGTCAAAGGCAACTATGGGGTTGCAGGACTCATCTCGCTTTCAGGCTGAGGGAGCTGGTCTTTGCCCACAGACAGCTTTCATGTGGCCAGCAGGACTAAACCGCTTCTGGTGCAATGGAACACCATGATGGAAACCAGAGCGCACGGAAATGCTGTTTACCTTCCCATCGCAGTGGTACCTATTTATCTACTTGCACTGGTGTGCTTTCGAACCGCTAGGTTGGCAGAAGCTGGGTCAGAGCAATGGGAGCTCACCCCATCTTGGGGATTCAAACTGCCAACCTTCCGATCAGCAAGCCCAAGAGGCTCAGTGGTTTTGATCACAGCGCTACCTGCTCCCTTCATTATGAAGAGTGGCTGTAGGAGAGGGGATACGACCCCATTGCTTGCTGCCAATCTAGGTCAGGATTGTGCCCAGTTAACAGGGTTGCGTTTTACCTAACTCCTTAATTTCAGCTTTTTTGGCTTTACCTTTGCTTTTTAAAGTTCAATTGTATTAATTTTAAACATACAAATAATTAATATGATTTATTTTTTTCAAAATTCCAGAAGCAGCACTGTTGCTTACAGCTGGTCAAGAGCAACAAAATTAGAATCAGTCAAAGTGTATTCCAGAAAAAGAATGAAAAAAACAACTTAAGCTAAAATTATGCCATTAGTACTTACAGTAATTTCCCCACTCTTACTGCCACAGGAATGTGGGGAAGCTGAGCTGCCCACTTTAGAGTCACATCTTGATAAACGTGTAGAATGCTACTGTGGTTTCCAATTAGAGTGTTAACTACGGCTCCAGACACTACAATATATATGCAAAGAGTTTAGAACCAATCTGTCATTCAAATTGCTTTAAGCTTATACCATTTCTCCCTTCGTGAGGCATAATATAATACTTTATCTACCTATCCATCTATCTATCTATCTAACCCCACACTGTACACTGGAAATAACCAATTTCAACTAATTACAAGTACAAAAAGGTATACAGAGTTTATTATTATTTTGCTTAAATAACAGAAAAAATTCTGGGAATATTATGGAAACAACCTAAATTATAGAACATTTCAGTCACCAACAATTGTGGACAGCTGTCAGCTAAGGCCAACACTTCCTTCACAGCTCAGACACCAAGTCTTCATCTTCCTTTGTCCTCTTGGTGTCACTTAAAGCAGATCAATTCACCCTGCCGTATGGTAAGCCCTGATCAAACTATTATACTTCCAGTACAGGTGTCCCCCCCACATATGTGGGGGCTACATCCCAGGCTCCTGTGCCTGTGAATTTGTGTAAAGTGGGGAACACCCTCTAAAAAGTCCCAAAATGCCCACTTTCCCCCGTTCTCCAGCTCTCTCTCTCCCTCTCACCCCCCTCCCGCTCTCTCTTTAACTAGAGTTGAAGCTAAGGGATGGACTGGAGGCTGGAGAACATGCAGGAAAGCTGATGTTGAACTATCCCACATCAGCTGTTAGGCAAGGAGACTAGGCAGCCTCAACAAAGCCCCACTGCGCCTCAGGTCTCCCTCACTGAAGTCCTTTTCAGGCTCCAGGAAACATCTCTTTGCAAGTCATGAGGACTCTCCAACTCTCTTGCACTATTTCCTGGTATAAGTCTATTTAATTATTTTCCAGTGCCAGACGTATATGCTGTCTCGCATAAGTGTGCCTGTACATTTTAGTCACCTATTGCATTTGGTGAAATATCAGATGAATCCTAATTATGAACAGTATTAA
Organism: Podarcis raffonei; assembly: GCF_027172205.1. Taxonomy (NCBI): domain Eukaryota; kingdom Metazoa; phylum Chordata; class Lepidosauria; order Squamata; family Lacertidae; genus Podarcis; species Podarcis raffonei. Next base: position 53,314,163 of record NC_070613.1, on the reverse strand, counting down.
TTTGTTGCTAACGAATATAATGAGCTAAATACCTGATCACTTAATGTTTTGTTGGTAAATCAGAGACAGAATTATGAGCAAATAACATTGATAAATATCTACTTTACGTTGGATGTTAAACTGTTCAGGTAGTATAGTCCAAAACTGCTTATACTAAACCACAATTTCTGCTTCCAAATTTCTATTTACAAACCTGAATATGGAAGAAAGCAACTTGGGCTGTGGTCAAGCTTTTTAATGAATCGAATTTGTCCGTTATCCTTAAAGCAAAAGAAGTTTCTTTCCCCAAGCACAAACACACTGGAAACAAGTTGGTTGACAGAAACAACACATATATCCAACGCTTGTTCTCCAATGTTTAAAACCCAGTCCACCTAAAGAAAAAATAAAATCAATGTACTTTAATTACATCACAAGGATGGCTCAGACTAAACTAGTTAGATATCTCACTGAAATCAAGGGGACAAATTTGTTTTTAAAATGTAACAACCTAGGCTGCAATCCTAACCCAATTTCCCTGGCAGTATGTCCCATTAAATTCAACAGGACTTACTTCCAAGGAGAAAGTAGACCTGCACCTGCACTGTTGGTTCCCATTTAAATAAGTTACAATGAAGTGCAACTAACTTTGTCTGGATACTACCCATACATAGCTAGCTTTGTTACAATGGAAGTTATAAACAGAATACAATTGTAAAGAGACTAAGTAAAGGTAAAGGGACCCCTGACCATTAGGTCCAGCCGTGGCCGACTCTGGGGTTGCGGCGCTCATCTCGCTTTATTGGCCAAGGGAGCCGGCGTACAGCTTCTGGGTCATATGGCCAGCATGACTAAGCAGCTTCTGGCGAACCAGAGCAGCACACGGATACGCCGTTTACCTTCCCGCCGGAGCGGTATCTATTTATCTACTTGCACTTTGATGTGCTTTCGAACTGCTAGGTTGGCAGGAGCAGGGACCGAGCAACGGGAGCTCACCCCGTCACGGGGATTCGAACCGCCGACCTTCTGATCGGCAAGTCCTAGGCTCTGTGGTTTAACCCACAGCGCCACCCGCATCCCTCTAAGTACAGGGTGTCATAATCTGCCGTGCTAACACAGGAGTTAATATCTTGACTATGTAACATCAGTTCATTTTGTGATTTGTATTGTTTAATTTCTCTTTGCTTTATTGGTTGCCATCAATACCACTCAGTTCAAGAAAGGCAACACTCCAGCATGCCAGGAGGAAAATAATAAAGTGCTGTATAGCATGCATCCCATTGGTACAAATCAAAGAAGATAGTGCCCGGGTATAAATAATGTGAAGTGGGGTTTTTGTTTCCTTTCCCCATAGTAACAGCAACAGTGCTTCAACAAAAGCTACATTTTAAATGCTTTCAGCATCTCAAAACTTAGCTGCTCTCTTGCCCCAGTTTCCTTATGTGATGAGGAGCCTTTTTCAGGAAAATCAAACACAAACATCATTGCTGGGCTGGGGACTGTATCAACAGAAGTCCATTAATAGAGCTGAATCCTTCACAACTATAAACTAATATTTTAAATCCTTTAGAATATGGAGCATCACTGATTATCCATAAGAAGCAGCAAATTTACCACAAGCCTTTTTCCTGACCCACGCTTTTGTTGCTCATTTTCTTGGGTCTCAGCGTCCTTTGCAAATGCAAGCACTTGGTACCTATTGAAAAAACAAGCAGTATCTCTTAACATTTTTTAATACTTTCATATTGGGAAATTACTTCAGAGTGCATAAAAAACCTGATTTAAACCTATTTTCAAGACTCCCATCCTTTATTCTTATGAGATGGAATAATTGCATTTGCAAGTATGACTCTTAACAAATAATTTAAAATGTGTCTTGCCTGGATAGCCCTCAATCAATCAATTCAGTTTATTGCATTTTAGCAAACAGCCATTACACGCATAAAAATAATAACAATACTGCTACTAATAGTGGTTTATAATTCTACTCCCCAACCTTTAGATGCTAAATCATTTCCTATAGCGCCTTTAAATTTGTTACACGATTTTGTAGATCCTTAATAAGAAATTTGGATATTCTAAAGGATATATACTTCTCAACATCAGACAACAGAAAAGAGGTCTTTGAAGAGATAGCCTTCCCTTCTGCGATCTTAACAATGGGTGGATGTAGTTGTTTCTAAGATCGTTATAAAAAGGGCATTCAATGAGTACATGAGTTGTGTCTTCTATTGACACAGAGTTACAGCTGCAAATTTATATTTTTACATATTTACATCTTTAATGAGAATATTGACTTTTATTTGATTTCCAGCCAAACATATTCTTTTCAACAAATACATTGCATGCGCAAAAGAAAGTTTTTTAATTGGCTGGGTGGGTATGTTTACTTGTTTTTATCTTAGGGAAGTTAAAGGTTTTAAAGGTTTTCTATTGTTGATATTGGAGAAGTGCTGTATGGAAAGGCAGACTATAAATATTTTAAACAAACAAACGTGTGCAAACAAACATGTTAACTCATTTCCCCCTACACTATGGGTTGGATCCAGACATAGTCATGGTCAGAATAGACCCAATGGAATCAATAGAACATTAGTCTGAGCATGACTAAGACTGGAACTAACCCCATGGTTATGTGCAAAAAAAAATCTAAAGGAGCTCTTGGACATTCGGGGATAGGAGTGAAAATGAGGTGTTGGTGTACTTTTTTTAGTACTAACTGCTGTTGGAATTTCTAGGATACCTAGATGTAATCAGTGCCAAAACGAGTTGCCTAGCTGAGCAGACCATTAAATCAGTACAGTGTTTTTTGTTTCAGATGCATCCTCCCTAGTACTTGACCATTTTGATGTAAGTAAACAGTAAAGGGCAACAAATACAAAATAAAATGTTACATGTTTGACATCTCTACGTACTTGTAACTCTCAACTTGCCGGCAGGAAGAGACAGTAATGAAGGAATCTGTTCGAGAGCTATATGTCAGCGGACCAGGAAGAAGAAAACCAGGTAGAAAACGGCCAAATGAATAGCTTTCTTGTTCAAATAACATAAGCATTCCATCCACAGACTGTATACAGATCAAGTCACGACCTAAATAAAAAGGAAGCAGTGTATAAGGTCTTCCATTTTGCAGGAAAATAGGCTTAAAATTGAATGTACATGCATATTTCCTGAACACACACTACAGAATCACTTGTACATCCTTTGAAGAGTATGTAACTGAACACAACCGACTACTGCAAAATTATTAAATTTATTTATCAATATTTTTCCAGCACAAGAGGCAAATGAAGTTCCTAGGGCAAGGAGTCCCACATTACAACAAGAAAGGTCCTCTTGAATGTCTTGCCCTGTGCTGTACCCCAAGTTTCTTACTGTTTCTTATGACGTGTAAAATTTTATGTTGCCTAAGTTCTTAGTACAGTGGTACCTTGGTTTAAGAACAGCTTAGTTTATGAACAACTTGGATTAAGAACGCTGCAAACCCAGAAGTAGGTGTTTTGGTTTGTGAACTTTGCCTTGTAAGAAGAACATGTTTCGCTTCCTGTTGAATGTGTTCCATTTGTAAATTTAGTCCCTCGCTGCTATGAGAAAGCATGCCTTGGTTTAAGAACGCTTTGGTTTAAGAACGGACTTCCGGAACGGATTAAGTTCATAAACCAAGGTACCGCTGTATTGGGATTGTTCCACCCACCTACAGACAATCTTCTGCAACAATGTGTTTTCTGTTTGTGTTACTCTTAGGGAGCAAACCAGGCCTAACAGACCAGGGTCAAGCATAATAATAATAATAATAATAATTATTATTATTTATTATTTATACCCCACCCATCTGGATAGGCGGGAGGGGGGGAGTGTTGTTTGCTTTTTTCTGCATCAGGTCAGCACTGCTGAGTGACCCAAGGGACAAGGTCACCCACAAACGCCCCTTTTCACATTTTCCACTGGCTACCACTGGCAGAAGCACCACCAGCTGCAGCTACTCCAGAGCTCAGGCCTCCACTACAGAGAACGCCCCCTTCCCAGCAGAGAGAGAGATGTGGTGCACCCTAAGCCAGGCATAGGCCTCCAGATGTTTGGGGACTCCAACTCCCATCATCCATAGCTAACAGGACCAGTGGTCAGGGATGATGGGAGTTGTAGTCCCAAAACATCTGGAGGGCAGAGTTTGCCTATGCCTGCCCTAAGTCCCACCATCAACATTTGGGGGAAAGGGTAGAATTGCAGCCTAGACAATTTAAAATAAAATACCTTATAGAAAAAGTTATAGTTCACTTAGAAATTTCTCAGTTTGATTTGGTTCTTTTATTCAATCTTGAGTCCCTAACATACAAACGAACTTATCTCTGTTTTATGGAAAACACTTATTGTAGTTGTAACATTGTGCAGTTATATTACTAATGTTCTAACAAAGGAGATATAGTTTCAAGCAATTCTCAACAAACACATCAAACCTTCCAGATTCAAATAAAACTGCCTCTTCTGAAAGAAAAAAACCTCTTATTAAACATAAGGTGCATTATCTCAAAGTGTAAAAGTTATTTTATTCTTTTACTGACTGTTGATCGGAAACACATTTCCATTATACCAAGAGCTTTAATAAAAGGAGCTAGCAGTCTGAGTTAACAAAATCGTAAATCAGCATATTAAAAAGTATTTCCATCACTTTTAAAAAGAATCCTGTTTCCCTTATTAAACATGAAATAGAATGAAACAGCACATTAATCATGACATCTAAAGGAAGGTAGCTAACCAATGAAAAATAATCTTTTCATATTAGAAAATGTATATATCATTTCTATTTTACAAAAAATAATCTGAAGTGTAGAAGTCACAGAAGTATAGTCCAAAAACAGTCATATTACAACATCACCATTTTAAAAAAAAACCCTCAAAGTAATACCATTTTTTCTTTTGCTTTTTCTCTACAACTGTAAGTGATAAAGACCAAATATATCATATCATTAGATTCTACTCCTTTAAGCCTCTGCCTAGAAGTTTCCCTGACAGCTTAAATTTGATTATTTGTTCCCATCACAACACATTAATTCATGGTATTTTCAAGTTAGTTTCAGATTTCCAAGTGGTGGTAATTTTAAGACTTTCCTGTTGCTTTAATAGTAAAACTCATCCATCTTTCTAGGAAATGTAAACTCTTTATAGTTTACGCCAATGAACAAATGCTTCCTATTACTAAATTCAATAATTTTAAACAGAATTATAGGTTTAACATGTAGAATTCTTAAAGCATTTTTGAACAGATGAATTGTTTTAGAGTTATGACTTTCCTTAGGTTCCTACAACAGGACACATGTTTTTTAAATTATAGGACAGGATATGTGGCTTCTGTTCAATTTAGATTTTATTGTTTATAACAATAGAAAGCGTTTGTTTATATTTATCTCCATATAAATACATACACTCCCATAAATGCATAGCCAGTTGTTGAAATTTGGAAGAAGAAAAAAAACTTGTTAAATAGCAAGTACTTATCTAATCCAAAAGATTAAATAATATAGCAAAGTTCTTGATTCATAATAGTTCCTCTGACATTCTGATATGTAAGGAATTCAGCTGGGTAAATATGCTAAACCAATCAATAATAATGGTTCAAGTCAACATTTGGTGGATTGCTTAAAGTTCCAGATACAGTGGTACCTCGAATTACAGAGACTTCAGGTTACAGACGCTTCAGGTTACAGACTCTGCTAACCCAGAAATAGTACCTCGGGTTAAGAATTTTGCTTCAGGATGAGAGCAGAAATCGCGCGGCGGGAGCAGGAGGCCCCATTGGCTAAAGTGGTACCTCGGGTTAAGAACAGTTTCAGATTAAGAATGGACATCTGGAACGAATTAAGTTCTTAACCCAAGGTACCACTGTACCCCAAACATATGAAAATTCCAACAACATATGAATATTCAGAAATTAATCCATGCAAATGTATATAGTACATAGGAGACTAACAACAAATCTAAATTAATAATTTTTTAGCTGCAATGAACACTCACTATGAACAATATTATTATAGTGGTACCTCGGCTTAAGAACAGTCCTGTTTAAGAACGATTTGGTTTACAAACTCCGCAAAACCGGAAATAGTGTCCCGGTTTGCGAACTTTACCTCGGTCTAAGAATGGAAGCCGAATGATGGAAGGGCACTGGTGCCGGGAGGCCTCAGTAGGGAAAGCCCACCTCGGTTTAAGAACAGTTTTGGTTTACGAACAGACTTCCGGAACGGATTACCGTAAGTTCGTAAACCAAGGTGCCACTGCACTATTATTATTAATAGTTTATCAGAAAAATTTCATTGATAAAAAGATAGTGACAAAAAAAGAAAGAAAAACAAGAATGAAAAAGAGAAAAAATGCTCAGTTACATTTCCATACATAATACATATTTGTTGTTGCATAGTCGTTTAGTTGTGATGTGTATAATCTTATCCTAATACACATATAGTTAGTAAAGGCAAAGGTACCCCTGCCCGTACGGGCCAGTCGTGTCCGACTCTAGGGTTGTGCGCCCATCTCACTTAAGAGGCCAGGGGCCAGGGCTGTCCGAAGACACTTCCAGGTCATGTGGCCAGCGTGACGAAGCTGCCCTGGCGAGCCAGCACTAGCGCAGCACACGGAAACGCCGTTTACCTTCCCGCTATAAAGCGGTACCTATTTATCTACTTGCACTTAAGAGTGCTTTCGAACTGCTAGGTGGGCAGGAGCTGGGACCGAACGACGGGAGCTCACCCCGCCGCGGGGATTCGAACCGCCGACCATACGATCGGCAAGTCCTAGGTGCTGAGGTTTTACCCACAGCGCCACCCGCGTCCCTTTAACACATATAGTTATCAATAACCTAAAACTATGTAATCTCACTCTAAATATCATTATATTTATCCCAAGAAAGTCTGTGTCTATAATGTGTCCGTTCATATGTTGCCAATATTGTCATGTTGTCAAGCCACTGATTAAGCGGAATCATTTCTCTATTCTTCCAATTCATCAGTATCAGCCTCTTGGCTGGGGAAATACCCGAAAACCCAAGGTATACAAATAGTGCTACAGAGCATTACAGACATACATTTAAATATGTTGATATTTTAGGAAGCATGCTCTGCATATGAAATACAGAACTGCTTTTTAGTACTGTATACAATTTGCTAAACCAATTTCCATGTCTATAAGTATACAATACAAAGACTCAGGATAGTTTTGTACATCAGCATTCTTACTTCTGCTCAGTTATTCTTCTGTTTGTCCCCATCTAATGGATGGTAGCAGGATTTCATTACAATATGAACCTTGCAGCCTTCAAAGAGTGCAACAGAGAGAACAAATTTAAGGACGGACACAAACTTGGGAGTTTGGAAGGGTTGGTGTGCTTAACCAAGGAATAATTTCAGTCCAATGAGAAAATGATTGGTTTCTGTAACCTTCAACACTCCAAGGTATTCCCCCCACAAAAAAATCAGTTTTAGCTAAATTCAAACATAATTCAGGTTGAACAGTAAATCTACACTCAAACTCAAAATCCTTTTCAATTTAAGACCTCTAGTCTCTATCAATAACACCTGAAAGGGGCCCTCTAGTGTTTTGGCATACATCCTAATGCTTTGCTCTTTTCTAAAAAAAAAAAGAGTGGGGAAGATATTTCCATTTCCTCTTAAGTTACTGCTGAAGTTAAAGAACATGGGTTACCTGAGTGATACTAGTGACTTCTTCTAGCGATTTTTTCCGTAACAAAATGCCAAAAAAGAAAGGTTTTGCTACCCCATGGAAATAGTGATCATAGTTCTCAACTACTGTCTCATTGGTATGATTGTTTTGGTCTTCCAAATCAAAACCACATGAATTGAACTTGTGTTCATTTATCTAAAAACAGTGACAGACTTTGGGCTTTCAAATTTCAGCGGCGCCCTGAGCAATGCCGAAATTCAGCATCCCACACCTCTCACCTTCCATTGTTCGTCACTGTTGCAGCACCCTCTGCGCTACCCTCTTGGCTCCATACCCAGCGTGGGTGAACTGTTCATGCTCCCCTAAATCATAGAATCATACAATTGTAGGGTTGGAAGGGACCCCAAGGGTTATCTAGTCCAACCCCCAGTAATGCAGGAATAAATTCGCCTCTGCTAAAAGGTTCATAGGATAACATGGTTTGGGTGGGGAACGGTTTTCATTGCCCTTCTCCTGCACCCTTCATTTCAGCCCATTCCCACTCCATAACTCAGCCCACATATGCCCAGCATCTCTTTGCTAACCTCTGGCCCTGCCTCGCTCCCCATGACAGTTCCTCCATCTTGGCACACACAGGGCAGGAATGAGTCTAGAGATGAAGGTCCAACTCCATTCTTTGCCCACAACTGCCTTGATGACAGATGCAAGGTCAGTGAACAACATAGTGCAACCAGAAACATAATGCAGATTTCCAAAAGTACATTTGTGTGGTTCAAAAGTTCAATTCATTGTTTTGCTGTACCTTATAATGACTGATAACAATGGGACAAGTAAGTAGTTCAGGCTCCTCTAGAACCCCAGATCCTGATCAAACCAACCTATTACTCCCTCTCCTGCCACAGACACATTGCACAGAGGATTCCATAAAACTCCACAGCACAGAGGAGTTCTATCAGAACTATCAGAGTTCTAAAGGTGATGTAATGCTAGAAAATATCCAATACAGTCATACCTCGGGTTATGAACGCTGCGGGTTGCGTGTTTTCGGGTTGCGGACTGCGCCGAACCCGGAAGTACAGGAACACGTTACTTCTGGGTTTCGGCACTCGCGCATGCGCAGAAACACAAAATGATGTCATGCGCATGCACAGAAGTGCCGAATCGCATCACGCGCGTGCGCAGACTCAGCTCCTCAGGCTGCAAACATGCCTCCCACACGGATCATGTTCGCAAACCAAGGTATGACTGTATGACATTCTTAGGGCAAAGTTACATGAAATATTTGTGTCTAAAAGTATAATCACAACACAGCAGCTAGTTGTTGTTGTTGTTTAGTCGTTTAGTCGTGTCCGACTCTTCGTGACCCCATGGACCAGAGAACGCCAGGCACCTCTGTCCTCCACTGCCTCCCGCAGTTTGGTCAAACTCATGCTGGGAACAGGTCATAGTGGAGAGTTTTGACCAAACGTGATCCTCCTGGAGGAGGAACCGGCAAGCCACTCCAGTATCCCTGCCAAGAAAACTCCATGGACAAAGACAACAGCAGCTAGTATTGTACTTAAAAGAAAAGAAACCTCCTTAAAGCTTTTCGAAGATTCCACTAAATACAAAAAAGACAGTACTCCAGAACAAAACTGAGTTTTAAAAGAGTAATTTTCCTCTGAATTTGTTTCTTTGAACAAAATGGAGACCATGCCCTGCTAACAATCACTGAAAGCAATATTCGCAACCTGCTGCACTGAAGGGGATGAGATTGGAAGCTTCCATTCACAGTTTGTAACAACTACATTTTCAGTATACGGACTAAATGAGAAACTGCAGTTTGTTACAAACCAGCAGTGGAAGCTTCTACTCGCCTCTGGTTGGGCAGGATGAGATGAAATGGAGGGTATGCACAAACCCAAGACACAATGGGCCGTTGTTATTTCTCAGCAGACAATGTTTAAAAGCTGTTTACATTAAGGGTTAAGTGCCATTCTGCAAAGAAGTAGTTGATAAATCATTGACCAAATTTATATCTGTGTCTAATTTAAATAGAAGTAAAAGATACACTTAAACTTGCAACATAAAGCTTAGATGATAATCTTTTTTTCTGGACTAGCACCTAATAAAAACCACCCTTGCAAAATTGTGGAAAAGTAAACCCCCAGTCTACCACTCTTATAAGTTTCCTGTTACAAAGCTGCATGGTTTTTACATATGTAGTACTTTGCTATTAAGAAGAATTCTTCCTCATAGCACCTTCTTTGTTGTAAGTCTGAAACATGCTTTGCCTCCAGGCTGAACTATAATAAAAGTAAAATGGATTCAGACATTTGGCTGAGAAAAGCTGGCTTTTCTATAGCCTTTCTTCCCCTTGTAACTTTTTTCTACTGTTTTAAAAATACAATTGTTTTTATTATTTCTCTTTTGTTTTGCTGGATCCATGGATTAACATAAAACAGATGTGTAATTCTGGGAGCGGTTATATATATTTTTAATAGCGTAACAGTCCTTGTGATCCTTACAATGCTACTTGTGTTAAGATTTTTCAGAGGAACCATAAAAATGCTACATCCCATTCAATATTCACTTTCTGAAATAACAAAACCCCAGCTTGTCCCCTTGTTACAATGTGCCATGGCAAGGGGCAGATTAAGGGGAGAACAGAGCCCTGACACATCCAGCTGTACCTCATATACCATGCTTTGCCTGCTATTTTATATGCATCATCTGATGCGGACCTTCAGCATGGAGTGGCCAAAGATACTTGACTGATTCTCACAATTGGCTGATCCACCATAACATTTTACTATTATCTTGCAGTGGATCATAGTTTCATGTTTAAAAATCAACATGTGATAGAGCTACTGCCCAACACAAATTTAGCAAATTTCAAGTCCACTCAATGATGACAAATCGCCAGTATGAATCATTCATAAATCTGGGATCACTAAAGATCTCCACTGTGGTGTTGCTTGACAAATTATTTTCATCACATTAAATCCTATAGCTGGTGCAACGAAACCCGTATCGAGTGTAACGTATATTATAAAAGCAAATTAATCACTAATTATGACTAAAGAAATACCTAGCCATAAGAAATGAAGTCTGCATAGCTAGAGTACAGGTCCTGCATGAATATGCTGGCAGAGCACAAGGAATTGGTTTAACTAATCTTTGTATGGTACTTACAACCTAGTTATTTACACCAGATGTTATACTGAGAATGTACAACAGCACAGAGCTGGTTTTTCTATCCTCCAAAATTCTTGATTTTGGCATTAAGCCTCAGTTGCAAGATAAGAAAGCAAATGGTTACAAGCAATGCCGTAACAAAAAGAGGGGCAACTTTTATGACATGTTTGGGGGAGGGGGTTATTGGCTTTCCCTTTTGTTTTGTTTTATTGTGTATTATTTATTATGCTATCTGAGCTTCCAGTGACACAGCTGGATCCATAAGCACCCCAAATTCTGAAGCTGCTCCTTCAGATGGAGTGCAACCCCATCCAAGTTCAGCAACTGTCCAATTTCTTAGACACGGGACCACTCCCCCACAATGCCTCTGTCTTGCCAGGATTCAACCTCAGCTTGTTTCTCCTCATCAATTTCACTACTGCGTCCAGGAAATGGTCCAGGAACGACATGGACAGACCGCACAGGTGACCTCAGTGGCTCCGAGTACTTAGTATCAACTTTAGTTTGTGCAACAGCTACAACCATTCTTGAACAAGGATAGCTTTGCCACAGTGGTCCATACATTGCTAACCTCATGATTAGACCACCATAATGAACTGCATGTGTGGAACACTTTTACCAGGTATGGAAGCTACAACGAAGGCAAAATTAAGCAGCAAGGCTGCCCGGCATTACTCATGTTGTGGCAAGTGTTGAAAGATCTGCAAGGGGTTCTACCAAGCCAAGTTCACTGTATCGTCGTTGAAATTTACAGCCGTGGACTACCTGAGACCAAGATACCTGGCAGATTGCCTCCCCCAGTACAGACCAAGGCAATGTTTAAGACCTGAGGAGACCCGCTGGTTTGCCAACCAGTGGATTGTCGCTTGATGAAAACATTCTTGGTGACAGCATTCACACTCTGGAGACAGAGGCAGAAATTACCTTTAAATAGTCATTACAAATACATGTTTACTATGATTGTTAGTTTATATATATAGTACACTGCTCAGTTTTGTTTGTGATATGAAGTTATGTTTTCTTTTTATCCAGTTTAAGACATTTTATTGAATGCTGCTGTATTTTTATGTAAACTGCTTAGAGATTTTTTATTATATTAAGCAGTATAAAAAATTGTATAAACGCATAAAGTGATCATATTGATAAGCCATCCCCTCATTCCAGGTGGAGACCAGGACTTCAGCAGGACCTAATGGGGCAGAGCTGTTGACCAAGTCAGCAGGGAATTATCAAAAGATGATCATCAGAAAATCATCTTAATCCATCTGCCTCCTGAGACGGACCATGTTAATGGATCGTCCACCCTGTGCAGCTTATGCAGTCATAGAGTCAAAACTGATTAGGCCAACAGACATTTCTAGCTCACCCACAGATCATCCATTCCCAAACTCTGTACAGAAAACCAGATTCAATGTGCGTCTTGCCACATGTGTTGGTCCTGACACTAACTGAGACAGCCCCATGGTTAACATGCCAACTATGAACTCCTGAACCGGTTCTGATTATTCTGGCACTGTTCACAAGGAGATGCGCACTTTCCTGTACGTTCATTGCCTATGACTGAAACAAGGGGCTATATTTTTAAACATTTTTATTTCATTTCAATTCTGGCTGAAACACATCAGAGACCTCTAGTGGTTAAATTTGTTAATGCACATCACGTAAAACTGTAATTCATATTCTACCTTATGTAGTCAGAAGCAGGCTTCTTGCTGTACAACTAATATTAACATGAAAGGATCATATTATGGCCAAAAAACAAGTACAGGAGACGCTCCACTTTAGAAGCTCATCTTACAATTTGTGGAGGACAGACAGAATGATGGCGGGGGGCAGAGCTAGTGCACTCATCCTCACATGTTAACAATGTATCAGAAGAACTGATTCACTCTCACATATTCTAGCAAATGTGGCTCTTATAGTTTAAAAAAAATATATTCTACCTCTAAGGAAGTATGACCACAAGACAGGCAAACAGCATCATCTTTTGTACGTAGTAAGGAGGCACTAGGGACGTGGGTGGCGCTGTGGGTAAAACCTCAGCGCCTAGGACTTGCCAATCGCATGGTCGGCGGTTAAAATCCCCGCAGCGGGGTGCGCTCCTGTTGCTCGGTCCCAGCGCCTGCCAACCTAGCAGTTCAAAAGCACCCTCGGGTGCAAGTAGATAAATAGGGACCGCTTACTAGCGGGAAGTTAAACGGCGTTTCCGTGTGCAGCTCTGGCCTGCCAGAGCAGCTTCGTCATGCTGGCCACGTGACCCGGAAGTGTCTGCGGACAGCGCTGGCTCCCGGCCTCTAGAGTGAGATGAGCGCACAACCCTAGAGTCTGTCAAGACTGGCCCGTATGGGCAGCGGTACCTTTACCTTTAAGGAGGCACTAATCTCATAATTCACAGTGCAATCCTAACTAAGCCTATTCAGAAAGAAGTTCTGCTGAATTCAGTAGGTCTTACTCCCAGATACGTGGGGTTAGGATTGCAGCGTTAATCACTTTGTCATAAGACGTCCTTGATTCTGCCTCCTAAAACAGTCAAAATCAGGAAGAATCTGCATTTTGTCAAAATTACATATGAGTTCTATAGACAACATAAAGTAGACCAATAATAATATAGAATTTACCTTTTATGCCTCCAAATGGCCCATAAGTCATGTTGCAGGCTGTTCTCTGAAGATTGTGCTCGTACATACGCTTTAGCTGATATTGGTTCCCATGGTCAATGTTTCCCCGGCTTCCTATTAAATATAGAGAAGGTATCATATATGTAGGATTTTCCCATTCCTGTGTTAAGTATGTTGCCCAAGATATTGTGCTGTGATTATATTGCAATTGTAGACTATTGTTTTAATAATGATACTTATGTTAGGATCAAGATTCCATTGAGTTATACTTTACACCGTAAAAAATGTCATATTTGGAGCATGCCAGAATGCTATACTTATTATTTGATTTATTATCAAATGTATATCCTGCCGTTGCTCCCAAAAGAGCCCAGGGCGGCAAACACAAACAAGATAACAATTAAAATATATAAAAACAAATTCAATACAGATGCAGACTGGGAAAGGTCTTTACTTAAAAGGCTTCTTGGACAAGGAGGCTCTTCAGGAGAAGCCAAAAAGACAGCAGAGACAGCACCTCTCTAATATTTAACAGGATGGCATTTCAAAGAGTATATACATATCAAATGACCTAAGCAAAGTGAGATACATTTTCCTCACACAATATGTTAATTGCTATGCCAACATTTTAATGTTAAGAAATCTCTTTCTGTTCTTCTACTCTCGTTGCCACATGTCCTTTACACTCTGTAAAGACAGGAGAGCATCTGTTTACCAGCCACTTGGAAGAAGAAGAGGAAGAAGAGTTTGGATTTGATATCCCGCTTTATCACTACCCGAAGGAGTCTCAAAGCAGCTAACATTCTCCTTTCCCTTCCTCTCCCACCACAAACACTCTGTGAGGTGAGTGGGGCTGAGAGACTTCAAAGAAGTGTGACTGGCCCAAGGTCACCCAGCAGCTGCATGTGGAGGAGCGGGGAAGCGAACCCGGTTCACCAGATTACAAGACTACAGCTCTTAACCACTACACCACACTGGCATACCCATGGTGAAAATATAACCTCAAAATATATTATTATAGTCCAATATTAATGTCAATTCATACTTAGTACTATATTCATTATTTTGGAACTCATCTGTCTGACATGAATAATTTTTATATATTGCGGCCTTCCACAAGACTAAGATTTCTTGTTGGTGCTGCAGTTCTCGTGGTTAAGATATATATTTGCTACTTATGGCACTGGCCTCTGCCAAATAAGGAAAGCAAACCTGGAAGCCTACAGAACCGCTAAAATACTGCCATTTACTAGCAGGTTAGTTGTTCATTTAAAACGACTTGCATGCTATTCATTGTCATAGTTAAAAGGTAAAGGTACCCCTGCCCGTATGGGCCAGTCTTGACAGACTCTGGGGTTGTGCGCCCATCTCACTCAAGAGGCCAGGGGCCAGCGCTGTCCGGAGACACTTCCGGGTCACGTGGCCAGCGTGACAAGCTGCATCTGGCGAGCCAGCGCAGCACACGGAAACGCCGTTTACCTTCCCGCCAGTAAGCGGTCCCTATTTATCTACTTGCACCCGGGGGTGCTTTCGAACTGCTAGGTTGGCAGGCGCTGGGACCGAGCAGCGGGAGCACACCCTGCCACGGGGATTCGAACCGCCGACCTTTCGATCGGCAAGGCCTAGGCGCTGAGGCTTTTACCCACAGCGCCACCCACGTCCCTTATTGTCATAGTTACTGTTCTGTTAAAAAAAAAAGGACTAAGCAAATACATCCTCAAGCTTTATTCCTCATTGCCAGGACTCCCCTATTATGTTCTCCAGTTATATTCTCTTTCAGGTCTTTAAACCAAACTCCTTGGTGACCTTGGGCCATCCTACTTATGGCCCTTTTCTAGGTATTATACCTTTCATCGCTTCAGACATGCCTCTGGAAAACTATGGTGCGCATAGGATGCTGATCACTGGGCTGCTGTCAGAGCAAACTGTATGTATTTTAATTGCTGGCTCTAAATGTGTTTTGATGTATTTTAACTATTCCTTTTACCTAGTTTGTTTCTATTACTTTGTATTTACTTGACAAAAGTTACTTTTCAGTAGCACAGAGACAAAGAGACAAAGTGGGCGAAGACCAATCCCATACTATACACCTTTTTATAATTTCAAAATTAACTTGGTATTAGCAGATCAGAATATGCAATTTTTTACTTGTGTGGAGAATAGAGAAAGAGAAAAAGTTGTCACCATAATCTGAAGAGCCCCCCTTTTTTACCTGAGACAGCATATACACACAATTTTTTAGGGTGTAATACAGCCAGATGTAACAGTTCTATACCACTGCAAGGGAAGAAAAGAATAGAAAATATGAGTCAACCATTAAGAAAAGTACATTACTCTGAGGCTAATAAACTAGCAACAATTCTAGTAAACTTTGGTTAAGAACCTGTGCTATATAGTAGACATGAAAGAGTTTTCACACTCAATATTTTTGACATGTTTGTCTTTGCATGTTAATGCCTGTCAAATTATTAGCACCTTTTAAAATATATATTGTCTTCACAAGTATTAGAAATAAAATTCTCACTTATCCTTTTATGATATGCATGCAAGACAGTTGCCTTTCTACAAGAAGACAGAGGACACAAGGGACAGCTCTACAGTATTCAAACAAGTACCCAGTTGTAGACAGCAAAGGCAAACATGCAATATTCTTTGAAAAGATTGAAAAAAGAGAGAGCTTGCTTGCAAATGGGTCGATATTAATTGCATTATGTTTCCTTTGGCACTTATTTATGGTTGTCATCAATTATTTTAATATTTAAACTGCCCTCCAGATGAGGGCATCTCAAAATTTTAAGTGTCATGGTTTTTCAGACAGCTGCCCTTCATCTAGATCCTGGTGTTCCAGTTGAAGTAGCTTCTGTATCTTTAAACTACCACCACTGGCTTACCTGAGAACCATCTTGCACCATAGAGGAGAATCTAGTTTTTAAAAAAAAAATACTGTTTTTTGGTAGCCTGTCTTTAGTAGCCTATTTGTAACAAAGCTATTTAAACTGCTTTATGAAGTTTGCCTCAAAAGTTGCATATACATACTATAATTAATTAAAAAGATAAGTATTATACATGGTTCAGATATAATGACCTTGAGGATTGGGAAAATGCCACAGGACAACTCAAAAACAAATGTGCCAAAATCCATATTTCGATTCTATATATATAATTGTTCCAATATAACCCCAAGGCACTTCATAAAATAAACCAGGTCAATCCTTAGAGAGTAAATTGACTCCAATGATAAACTCACTCAGAGTTTCCCAATTAATAAGATCATTAGCGGCAACACTGACTGTTTACTTACGAAACAAATTTTCCTACTTCCACTTGAAGTATTGGCTCAGGTAACTGCACTTCCAAGAGCAAATCTTCAGCTTGCACAGCATCTCCAGGTTTCATAGGATGGGGATTGTAGAGTCTAAGGAACCCTGTATAACTGCCCACAATTATTTTATCTGAAAAACAAACATATTCAAATACTAAGTGAAGCTTACACAATTGAAAATGTGGTGACTCATTATTCCTACACAGGATGGAACTTTAAGGTTGCAATGCAATGTATGCTTCCTTGGGAATAAGCTCTACTGAAGTCTGTGGCACTTCCATGTAAATATGGGCATCAAATTGCATATAGAGTTCCAGAATTAAATCTCAATTCTAAGCACATCTCCTCAAAATTAAACCTTTTTAAGATTACCAGAAAGTGTTTCCCACTAAATATGCTTGGGATTGCAGCCTCTGTGTAGAGTTTCACAATAATTTTAGTCCGTTTACCTTGTCCACTGCTGCTATTGTCAACATTTGCAACACATAAACATCCTTGATCAAATTCTTCTTTGTTGCCCACCACTGTAGACCACCAGTCACGGGCTTTAAATAAAGACATTCTCCTTCAGCCCTAGTGAGAGGGGGAGAAATAAGGTGATGTAAAATCCACCTAATTTCACATTCCAAATAGGGCTTCGAAAGCAATTTGAGATACACTATAGATGCAGGCAGGTGGGCGGGAATCCTTCACGGGGTGAAGGAATTATAAATCATGGCCACATACAGCAAATATACACACCAAACTCTAACAACATATGCCACTAAATGTTAACAACTAGTCGCTTTGTTCTTATTTATTAAATGAGAAGCTTAATGACAGTATGATCAAAGCAAACAATGGGTACTGTGCTGCCCATGGAACCGTGACCACTGCAGTTGGGTAGAATAAGCTATAATAATGTATATTTATCTCTCAAACAGGCTAGTAGAACAATCTATCTTGTACAATTGAAATTTCCTTCAAAATCACCTGGGACAAACAAACAGAAAAAACCCCAGCAGGAGCTGCTAATATTTCTATGTCATTCTTTAATCACAGCATCCATAGAGCCATGTGTGAAGTTCAATTTATGCAACAGAACTTTCCCACTGTGGTCTTGCAAGGCTGTTCCTGAAGGTTGATGGCCACTCTGGAACAGGACTCAACATGATATAAAGGGTTGCATTTGGAAAGGCAAATCAGCAACATATTATCCAAAGGTGTGTGTTCTGCTCAAGCACAGAGCTATTTTGGAGCTTAGCATATGTACACTGAAGGTGCTATATAATAAATAAGCGCAATTCACTTTTTATTTCCAGTGTTCAAGCTGTGAGTGCCATTGCTTATGTAGCCAAAATAGTACATAAATGAAGTCACACATCCATGAGAGGGAGGAATCTGTAAGACTGGGAGAACCCCAATGTTTGCATAAATACAAAAGATCTTTACAAGAAAAGATTGGGTGGGGACAAACCCACAGACAATCCAATGGGGACTGAGTGGGCTCAGTAGCCATGGAATGCTGACTGACTGACAGTGAGTAGGATTGGAGAGGAGCATCATGGCAATGATGAAATAGGAATGAAGCAATATACAGGCAGGCATTTATTCCTCTACTTTAATCGCCTTGAATTGCCCTTATGACACAAGCTAAGGAACTGAATCCAGTAAGACACAAATAGGTTGCACTAATACCTGCCTGCAGTTAACTGGAACACAGTAAAGGAAAAGAGGCTAGAGATTCAGTAATCCTTGCCTTAGCTTAGCAACACTAGGTTACACATATTAATGCATTTACAGCAATGCATGCTAAAAACAATTTGCCAGCTTCTTCAAGTACTCTTATTGTGCATTGGAAAGACCTAAGGAGAGAATTTTTTTTGCATAAACATCTAAAGCACAATCTAGGCAAATACAGCTAACATATCACTTGTCTCAAAAGAATGCAAAAACCTTTTAGGAAATTGCTCAGTTTGCAGTTGATGTCCTGAACATTCTGAATGAAACAGCAATGTCCACCGCATAGAGGTATTCCCTAGACCCTGGTGTTGTAGAAATAGTACACACAGGTATATCTTCTTTCCCGTGCATGAGTTTTGTTGCCATTATGCTTATTTATCCCTGCAGCCCAACCCAAAGCATTTGTACTGAGAATTTGCACCGAGTTCCATGGGACAGATGTGCAGGAAAGTGTACACAGAACCGCAACCTTAAGGCGGCAGTCCTATGCGCTGTTATTTGCAAGCTCACCTGGACACACTGAACGGGTTGCAAGGCTGCAGCCTTTATGCACACTTCCTACCTTGGGAAGTGAGATTGGCAGCATCTCTGAGAAAAAGTGCACAGGGTAAGTGCAATGTCTCCAGCAGCAGATCTTCTACTTTGCACAGTACAAGACACGTGCTCATTTTATTTACTTGATTATTATTAAATTCATTGAATTTGTACATTGCTCTTCAACTGGAGATCTCAGGGCTGGTTCACGGCATAAACACACAAGATAAAAACACAAAATACGTAACAGTAACGAAAACACAACACTCCTCCAAACACATTTGAAAGGATGTAAGGCGTTAACTTACCTGACTATTCCCAACATTGGGAAACCCTTTTCTTCTCCTCACCTGCGCCCTCCTCCCGCAGATCCACAGCAGGGAGCCGGCTGCGCATTAAGGCGAGCGCCTCATCCCGAGACTCCCTCACGGGCCGCAAGAGCGCCGTTTGCCTGGCAGGGGGGCCGAGACAGGGCGCCGACGTCCTGGTCACAAGCACCCTCTCGCGGCGCTACCTTTGGGGAAGGAGGATGCTAACGGGACCCATGAGGGAAATAAGCAAAGACGCAAATAAAGAGAGAGAGAGATGGATGGATAGGGGAGCGGGAGGGGGGAGAACTACGCCAAGCAGAAGCTGTTATTACAAGGAAGGAATGGGGGGGTGTCTGTTGGAAGAACGCCTCAGGTACTCCCTAGCCAGCTCTGCCCGCCGCCATTTTTGCTCCCGTTGTCATAGCGCCTCAGCAACCAACGCCGGCCCCGCCCCCTCCTGCCGTCCGAGAAAGGCGCTGAGGAGAGAGCAGAAAGTGCACGGCAGCTGCGTTCTAGCAGACGCAAAGCATGCTGGGGGATGTAGTCTCTGCGAGCCTTCGGTTGGACTGTACTATTAGGAGGAGAGGAAACGCCCAGCGTCCGTCCCCGTCCCCTGTCCCGCTTAGCGGCGTAAAAGGACCAACCTCCCTCCGCAACCTCCTCTCCTAATTGCCGGCGTTTTGTCTCGCGGAGGAGAGAGAGAAAAGAGGGCCACCACCCCCGTCCCGTAAGTCGGAATGGTTTCTCCCGCCTCAACTGTCAAGAGAGAGCGCGCGTGGGGCCAACGGCCGCTCATCTCGACGGTTGGCGGTGGCGCATGCGCGCTCGCCCGCTCTCGCCGCCGACGGAGAGGGAGAGAGAGGAAGGCGAGCGGCTGAGAGGAAGACCGGCGTGAGGCAGTGCGGGGCTCTTGCCCGCCTCCGCGACCTGAACGTAAGGCTTCTTCTCCCTCTGGGTTTCCCCCTCACCCCGCGAGGCCGGAGCGTGGCGAGAGGTTTCCGCCGCCATGGACAAGAGCGCCGTGGCCAGGATGGGAGCGGTGGCCAGCGCCAGCGTGTGCGCCCTGGTCGGCGGGGTGGTGCTGGCCCAGTACATCTTCACCATAAAGAAGAAGACGGGCAGGAAGACCAAGATTATAGAGATGGTAGGAGCGCGCTGCGGAGGCGCTGTTTACTCGGGAGTAAAGGCCCGCTGCCGTCGCAGCGCTTCGAGCGGTTGCTTTTCGGTTTTCGTCCCCCCCCCCCCTTCTCGCGGTCAAGCGGTGTATAAGTTTTCTGAAATAAACAAATAATTGGTCTCCCGTCAAACTCAATTCAGGGACACCTGCTTCTGGACTGGCCATGCTTAGGCGTCGGTTTATTTGGTTAGCTGCTGGCCACATGGAAATTAGTGGAGCTTCTTGGGCCTTATTATTATTATCATCCTTAACATTATTTATTAAATGTGCATACCGCCCTTCACCCGAAGATTTCAGGGTGGTTCACAACAGAGAAATACAAAATGAGAATTCAAAATATGTAGTAAAACCAAAACAAACCAATATTGCCCCTCCCCTGTTTAAAAAGCCATAGAAAATGGTTCAAAAGTATCTGGATATCACCTTTACAAGCATTTATTTGGAAGTAAGTTCCATGATCAGAGTTGGAGTTGCTTGTGAGCGAGTGTGCATAGGATCTGGCCATAATCTTGTACTCACTTTCTTAGGGAATGAAGTTTATTGAAGCTGGCAAGGCTGGCTTCTAAGCAAAGTTGGTGCAGCCCAGCACTGTCCATGAATAATTCAAATGTACTCCTTAGTGAATGTTCATGAATTGCAGTCTCTGCCTAATGTGGATTGCCCTGGGGTGTCTGTATGCACATAAGACTTTCTAAGTATCCCATATGGAATTTGAGGGCAAAACATGTGCTTCCTTCACCCTGGTTTAATTCATCCACAGTTAATTAATTCTGTCCTTCAGGTTCATGACTGTGGAAAGCTCCACCTGTAAATTTGCATTGAAAGGACTGGCTGGTGGGGGACCCATGATTTTTTTTTATATACTCTAAAATAATCAGAAAGATATACATTTGCACACTTGATGGGAGCTGGTATTTCTTTGAAGATTTGTGAAGAGGAAGGAAAGAAAGAAAGTTGTTGCAACCAAACTTCAGTGATGAGAAGTAACTGTGTGTCAAACCTTTGTAGCCGAAATGGCATCATCCTTGCAGGGGGAGGTATCAGCAAGCTCTGGGCAACCAGAGAGGAAAAAAATGGGGGGGAGACAGCCATACGAGGGCAGCAGAGCCTGCATGTAGGTCCAAACCGCTAGCCAACTGGGGTGTGTGTGTCAGAAAACCAGGGGCCATGAGGAATAGGGTAGGTTTTCCTGGAAGAAAGCATGGCAGGTTGCCTGGAACCCTGAACAGCAACTACCAAATTTTACTGCATGTCCTTTTTGTATTCTCCAAATTCTATATTTATGGGGTCCTCCTTGTTCTGTAATCTCTCCCCCAGATGTGAGCAGCCAATTTATGAGTGCCATCAAAGCTCCCAAACTTTCAGAGGGGTTTTGGTGAGTCCATGACTCCTAATATAGGAGGACTGAGATTCTTCTCATCGTTGAGCTCCCTTTCTTCCTCCCTCAGTACCCATTTCTTTCTTGGCTCGCCTCTGCATTACATCCCAGAAAGTGTTCCCTGTCAATTGCTGCTGTATGTCCTACACTGAGGCAATGCTTCATTTTCTAAATAGCTTTTCTTTCCAAATCTATGCTATTCCTTTTGCTTCTCCCCCCTCCGTTACTGCTCTCCTGCAGAAAGGAAAAGCACCCACCCACCACTGAGAGACTCCAAGGAGATGAGGTTTAAGCTGCATCAAGCCTCTAACAAGACCTAACGCAGCCCACCTCTGACAATATCACAAAATCCACAATTGTAGCCAAAATATAATTTGTGCATTCTATTCCTTGATGTTGTTAGATAAGTATGCTGTTACCAGTTTGATTCTAATTGCAGAGGTTGAAACATCCCACAGCATAGATTATAGCTTTTATTGGGTCTCCTTATTTATTTGTTCTATTTGCTCTGTGCCTCCTTGGTTTCATTATTATGCAAGCATCATAATACAGTGGTACCTCAGGTTACAAACACTTCAGGTTACGAACTCCACTAACCCGGAAGTAGTTGCTCCAGGTTGCGAACTTTGCCCCAGGATGAGAATGGAAATCGCACGCCAGCAGCATGGCAGCAGCAGGAGGCCCCATTAGCGAAAGTGCACCTCAGGTTAAGAACGGTTTCACGTTAAGAATGGACCTGCGGAACAAATTAAGTTCATAACCCAAGGTACCACTGTACTCTGTTTGGTAGTAAATTTAGGAATACCCTCAGCCTTCTTCTGTGCTTGAATTGTGTATGTACTACTTAGTTTCTAAAGAGGCAAATTTCTACAGTGGTCAGAAATGGAATAATCAATAATGTATATATTACATTAGCTTATCTGTGTGTGCTGCTGAAGCTTGTTTGCTTTCCCATATTAGTAGACTAGTTCCTATAGAAACAGTGATGTCATGATGGAACACAAAGAATATGCTGGCATAGGCTTGGAACAAAGGCATAATGTTAGAAAAAGACTTTACTTAAAGGAATCACAATTGTGCACTGTTTCCTTAAACTTCACAATTCTTCGGGAAGTCAGTAAGTAGTAACACTGCTATTTCCAGGTTGATGAAATGAGGAATAACAGTAGGAAGACATACAACTTAGTAGTATTCATGATTACAGTGGTACCTCGCAAGACGAAATTAATTCGTTCTGTGAATTTTTTCGTCTTGCGAATTTTTTGTCTTGCGAAGCACGGATTCCCATAGGAATGCATTGAAAATCAATTAATGCGTTCCTATGGTCAAAAAAAGTTTAAAAATCACCAAAGTGTACAGTACTGTACATACATTTTCTAAGACTCTGGGGGACAACTCGAAGAAGGTTCCTCTTCCACTCTTTGCTTCTTGCTGAAGAACCTGTCCATGGTCTGCTGCTTCATCCACCTTTTCAGCACCTCCCTGAAAGACGACATGACCCTCGTATCAAAAGTGTTCGCAAGGTCACGTGTCAGGTCCTTGTCAGGGTGGTGCCGCTGTACAAAAGCCTGCACATCTTTCCACTTCTGGCAAATGTCCCTCAGTTCTTTGGAGGACAGCCGCTGTGGAACGTAGACCTCCGTCGTCACAACCTACAGGAACTCCGCTGCAAAGTCTTCAGCCGCAGGAACATCAGAACTGGCAGCCTCTCCATGCCTGACCACGCTGTGGATTCCAGATCTCGTCTTGAACCGGTCAAACCAGCCTCTGCTTGCCTTGAAGACTTCTGGCTCGCCTGAGGTTCCTGGCTGTTGCCGGACGAGGTCTGCGTGCAAGGCCTTGGCCTTCTCACAAATGACGGCCTCAGTCACTGTGTCCCCTGCACGCTGCTTCTCTTCTAACCAGATGAGCAGCAACTTCTCCACCTCCTCCAGAACAACTGGGCGGTTCTTCACGATCCTGGTGACTCCCTTGGCTACATCAGTCGCAAGGATCTTCTCCCTCATCTTCAGGATGGTCCCGATGGTCGATGGATTCCTCCCGTACTCCCTGGCGAGGTCTGTCACACGCATTCCACCGTCGTGCTTCCGGATGATCTCCTTCTTCATTTCCAGCGTAACCTTCTCCTTCCTCCTCTCGCCGGCCTCTGCAGCAGCAGTCTTCTTGGGCCCCATCGCAGCACAGCTTTTAAAAGTTTTAACTTACCAAATGGCTGCAAAAGAAGTTTTGGAAAAGCTTCAGAAATCACCAAAGTCTTCAAAAACCTCAAAAAAGGCTACCACACCGCGTGCTATGAGTTGCTCCTCGAAGTCAAGTCGCAACTGCACCTCTTCAAGCAATGCACCCTGGGTATTAACGGTTTTAAGAAAAAGGAAACAAACTTGCAAGACGTTTTCGTCTTGTGAAGCAAGCCCATAGGGAAATTCGTCTTGCGAAGCAACTCAAAAAACTCTTTCGTCTTGCGAGTTTTTCGTCTTACGAGGCATTCGTCTTGCGAGGTACCACTGTATTTTAGTGGGCCTTACTTCTAACTGTGACTCAGTTCAGACACCATGCCAAAGATTAGCTAGTGTTAAACATGATTTTGATCCCACACTATAGTTTAAGATTTCAGTAAAAGTAAGGGACCCCTGGACGGTTAAGTCCAGTCAAAGACAACTATGGGATTGTGGTGCTCATCTCGCTTTCAGGCAAAGGGAACCGGCGTTTGTCCACAGACAGCTTTCTGGGTCATGTGGCCAGCATGACTAAACCACTTCTGGAGCAACAGAACACCATGACGGAAACCAGAGTGTTTCAAACATACATTCAAATTGTGATTTGTAGCTGTTTTTGTTTTCTGTCTGTTGGCACACCGAGTCTGGGTGCCCTGACCCCTGATGGTGTAGCAATGTCTGTAACTTTGTTTTGTCAATTATGATGCCTCACTAGGCCATATATAAGTTTCTTAACCTTTCTCCATGTTTGAACAGCATGCTAAAACATAGTTTAGTGTAATGTGAAAGAGCTAGGGTGAGTCTTGGTTCATGTGTCCCTCTCAGACAATCAGAAGGAGAGGAAGATCTGGGGCTTCCGTTATCACTTTGTGAGTGGATATTGGACTTTTTGTCAGACCGCCCCCAGAGGGTTCGGTTGGGCCCTTATACCTCTAATATGCTTAAGACTAACACAGGAACACCACAGGGATGCGTACTCAGTCCGCTCCTTTATATTCTCTACATGTACGACTGTGTCGCTACTCACCCTAGTAATAGGGTTGTCAAATTTGCAGATGACACAACCGTGATTGGGCTCATCTCTGAAAGGGAGGGCGAAACGGATTATAGAGATGAGGTGGAGCGGCTGACAGAGTGGTGCAGAACTAACAACTTGCTCATAAATACAAGGAAGACAAAGGAGCTTGTGGTGGACTTCAGGAGACAGAAGAGCAATGTCCAGCCACTTTTGATTGATGGGGTCTGTGTGGAGAGGGTAACAACGTTCAGATTTTTGGGCATTGAATTACAAGAGGATCTGTCCTGGAGTGTCAACACAAGGGGGCTTGTGAAGAAGGCGCAGCAGAGACTGTACTTTTTGAGAATTTTAAGGAAAAACCATCTTCCGCAGAAACTGCTGCTTGCCTTCTATCACTGTGCCATTGAGAGCGTGCTTACTTATGGCTTATGTGTGTGGTACGGAAGCTGTACTACCCAGGACAGGATGAGGTTGTGCAGAGTTGTTAAGGCAGCAGAGAGCATTGTTGGCTGCCCACTCTCCACCTTAGAGCAGATCTATGCTACAAGGTGCCATAGGAAGGCACTGGACATAGTAAAAGATCCATCGCATCCTGGTCACTGTCTCTTCGAGCTCCTGCCGTCGGGACGGAGATACAGGACAATGAAGACAAGAACGAGCCGTCTTAAGAACAGCTTCTTCTCCAGAGCGATCTCGGCCCTGAATGGGAAGCCTGGACTTTGAAAGTCATCTAATCTTCCTTGCTGTACTATACTGTATTGTTTAATTAGTGTTTTTATGGAGCAGCCAAGTAATTTCGTTGTCCCCGAGAGGGGGCAATGACAATAAAGATATTATTATTATTATTATTATTATTATTATTATTATTATTATAACTTCAGAAGTTTTTACTTAACCATGATTTGTCATATGTAATCTGGACCAACAAACCTTCATTTATGTAAACTTTTGTTTGTTTAAAACGAGCCAACTTTAACCATAGTTCAACATAATCCACAGTTTACAGCTTGGCTGAAACTCTAAATTGTGACTAATGAGAAAGAGAAGTAAAGCTTTTGAATTCCTCATGGCAGCCCTGAAACGAGAAGGGGAAGCATAAATAACAAAAGAAGTGTGGTTTAGGCGGTGGAAGTCTTTTAAGATATTTTAATTAAATTTTTCCTTTTTTCCCCTTTCCTTTTCTTTTTTCATTTTTTCTTATCTTTTATCCTTTTTCACAGTATATGTTTGGCAAATATGTAAATAATTGTGTTTTTGCAGATATATCTGGAAATTTGATTGTATTATTCAATAAAATTGTATTTTTAAAAATTTTAAAAAAGATTGAGAAGGGGAAGCATATAAGCCCACACCTCAACTAGGTTCATTGACAACATGCTTAAACCAGGGGTAGGAGACATTTTTCAGCCTGAGAACCACATTTTGTAATGGACAACCTTCCAGAGTAGTTTGCCAGTATGGGTGGGGGCCATAGGCAAAATGTGAGTAAGGTAATGATATGATGCTTTGTATGGTACGCTGCATTCATGCCACACAAGTCAGCTGTTTCTACACACACACACCTGCATCCTGGTAAGCAAGAGGAATTATTGAAGGTCAAGGATACATTCCAGCTATGCAAAACACCCATGAAGGGTGTGAAGTGGGGTCAGGTAGGGGTATGGCCTGGGGTGAGTCCTGGGGTCATTTGGCCCCAATTCCAGAGGTTTCCTACTCCTGCAGTAAACCTTTGTTTAGCATAATATCCAGACATAACCATTGTTTGGTGTGATTAGGATTATATTTGTTTAAAAAGCTGAACAAGGGTTTGGAAGAAGTAAATGCTGCCATATTATGAAACCAGAATGGGATAATTTTTGTTAGTGCTGAAGGACTTTCGTGCCTAGAGATTGTGACTGCAGACTGTTGTGATAAACAAGCACAGCTCTGTTATTCTGTGGACTGAACACCATTGCCTCAAATTCTGTTTATTTTAAATGGAGAAAAAGCAAGAATCAAATCAGGCCAATAGCTTTGGTTTCAAACTATATATACTTATGCAAGTATATGGGCACTGCATTCATTAATATTTATAAAGGGCCTATATCTGTTATACTAATGACAAGTTAGGAAGCAAATAAAACTATAAAACAACAATGAACAGTAGCATTAATATAATAATTAATATTTAAACTCAGCCCTTCTGCAGCGGAAGTGCAGATGAGATCACAAAGGCTGGCTACAGTCAGCAAAACCATTTCATTCAGTTTCAGCTGAACATTTATAATTGTTTCTTTCTGTGGAAAACTATGGCTTAAAGTTACCAAACAGAGGATAATATTAAAATGTATAAACCCACTGAAATCCATACTAACTTAGGAAAACAGTTAAATAATAGAATTACAGCATTTCAACAATTTAACAAAATATCAGCATAACACCGTTGAAATGAATACTTTTGGATTTGTTAAACATAAAACCAGATAAGTTAACAAACTGCAGATAAATGAGGAGGGCTGGTCTGTTTGCTTTTATGAAGTTTAGGGAGTGTTTTCTGACCTGTTTTGGCCTATTGGTGCAAGAAGGATTCTGTGGCTGGTCTCTGCAGTTCCCTCCCTATCCAGAGTTAAGTGATAGTGCACAGGCTAAATTCCTTAAGCTTCTAGTCCCAGACTCACTGTACGCTTAAATGAATTTCCTAAAGAATACTGAGCCTAGCTTTATAGATCAGTACTTGGAGTCTACCTATAAGCAAATGAGCAACCAGTGCAGTTGACTGAGCACATGCATTCCCTATATTCATTCCTTGGCAAAAGATGAGCAGCAGAATTCTGAGTTGGCTGAATTTGCAAGGAAGGAAGTCTTTATAATAGCCCATGTTCACAATACTGTATGCCAGTGACAGGGAGCCTTCATAGAATCATAGAATGGTAGAGTTCGAAGGGACCCCAATGCAGGAATCTCAACGAAAGCATCTATGACAGATTCAACCTCTGCTTAAAAACTGCTCTTACTGTCAGAAAGTTCTTCCTGGTGGAGGCAGCAGCACCGCCGCTGCCAGGCCCACACGCCTCTTTCCCAGCTTGGGCTGGCAGCAGCTTCGACGTGCAGAACTAATCTGCATGCCACAGCCAGCCCAAGCTGGGGGAAAAGACACACAGGCCTGGCAGCGATGCTGGTGACCGGTTGGCAGCAGAGGCAGGACCACAGCTCCTACCTGATCTTCGCTCCAGACCTCGCAGTCGCTGCAGCACTTCTGCTTCCACGGCACTGCACCCTCCCGAGCATGCACACGCCCCCCCCCATCAATCAATCAAACAAACCAATAAAAAAAACCCCAACCCAGATATTTCATATAAAATGTAAAAATCCACCCAAATGGGCATGTTGGCCCCCCAAAAAGAGGAAATGTCCGGGAACACCTGGGCATATGACAACCCTGCTATAACTGGCTATTCATTATTTCTTTGCTTAATCTTTCTGCTCTTTGGAGTTTTAACCCAAATAATGTTCTGTTGGACGTTTTTCCGATTAGCATAGGAAAAGGAAAGCCTGGACATATCAGATTTGTTTGTTCTTTTCTTAAATAAGTACAAGGTCCGCTTATGGTTCTTTGTGCAGGATTTAACTTACCACCATTAAAGGAAGAATTGGACCTATGGTGTGTGTTTTTTTAGAAATAGAATTTAACCCAGTAAATTTTTAACTTCCTGCTAGTTTTGAAATAATACAGGTTCTGTAAACTCAGTCCTAAATATGTATGACCAGAAGCAAGGCCCTTAAATTCAGTGAAACTTCATTTCTGCTAAGAAATGTAGGAGTGCAGCTTTAGAAAGCCTTGGAATAAAATTGCTGTAGGAGGCCTAATGGCACCCTTTGCCCTGTCCTAGTTTCTCTGTAAACTGATTCTTCCTAGCATCTTGATAGTTATCACAAATGTGCTGACTAATAGTTGCAATTTGAGTCACAAGTGAGAAAGGTCATTTTGTTGGATGAATGTAGATCCTAGTATCCCAGCACTTATTCCCATGTTTGCTGACTTTTGCAGCTGCACAGTTATTTGCAGTGTTAGTGGAGCTGTGGGCATGAAAAACTCACTTAGTTATGTTTAACTTGTGTTTTGAAATGTTTTTGTGTTTAATTTGCCCTGAAGCTATTACACAGAACTGATTTCTTTATAAGAAATATAGCTTTTTTGTTCATTTTTCTTGATTCATAGCAGTTCAGTGTTATCCCAAAGAAATTATGCAAAAAAATTGTATAATATAAAAACTAGATGGGATAAGCAAATTGTGTGTATGTTTACTTACACACGCACACGCACACACATACACACACGATAATTCTGTCCAAACATTTCACTTCAGTTATTCTTGGAATAATATATTCTAGGCATATAACTGGATTTTGTTTGTTTTGATCTAGGGTTGTTTTGGGTTGATATCAAGCAGTAGTTTAACTCAGTGTACACATATTGAAATAATGAGCAATTAAGCATAGGCTTGTTTATGGTCCAGAACATAGTTAAGCCTTACAAAGTATCCTTACTCCTGTAATAATTTGTGCTTTTCATGTTCTTGTGGTTGCTGTCCAAGGTAGAGCGTGTGCTTAGAGAGTCTTCATATTTTCTTCTCCAAGTTGTTACCCAATAACTAGGATAAATTGGAAAGTGCCATCAGAACTGTGATGGAGTCAATGTTTTTATCTGCTTATTTCCAGTCTAGTTTTGCAGATTTTAAAATGTGTGTGTGCATGCTTGTGCACACACATCCTTGGGCTTGTTGTTGCAGGCATCGTATAAGAGCAGGTGGGTATCTGTAAAAGGTAAAGGTGAGCTAAAGGACCCCAGGATGGTTAAGTCCTGTCAAAGGCGACTATGGGGTTGCAGCGCTCATCTCGCTTTCAGGCTGAGGGAGCTGGCTTTTGTCCACAGACAGCTTTCTGGGTCATGTGGTCAGCATCACTAAACCGCTTCTGGCACAACAGAACACCGTGACAGAAACCAAAGCGCATGGAAACGCCGTTTACCTTCCTACCACAGTGGTACCTATTTATCTACTTGCACTGGCATGCTTTCAAACTGCTAGGTTGGCAGGAGGGTAGCTGTAGAAATTCCTACACTCACCAGTAAGAGGAGGTAAGAAGCAATGGTAGCAGCAGGACCAGCAACAAACACGAAAAAGAGTTTTCCCCCTTTGTTCTGTGCTACCACAGTTTCTTGACTTCCTTTTCCTGGCCAGGTAGAAGGGCCTTTCTATGAAAGCCTGCATGGAATACTAAGGGGAGAAATCATGTAGTTAAAATAAAACATTCTATAGCTGTTACAACCCACTTCATCAAATCTAAGCAAATGAGGAGTTTTGAGTTCCTCTGAATAGCCATGGTTAAATACAGTTATTCTTCAGTGTCCTTCTTTTGATTTATTATCTTATTCATTAGCTGTTCTACCTTGTTAATTTCATTCTTTATTCAATAACTTATGATAAAGTGAGATCATTCCACATAGCTGATGTCTTTCTTGCCTCTAGTGTACCAGAGTATTGGTTGTCATGGTTATTATCTATAGGTTCTGTCCTTACATTCACTCAGTGTGCCAAGATACTGGTTCCAAACATTTTTTCTCTACTGAAAAGGAGTTAGCTAAAGTTCACACACTTATGCTAGTTAAAAAATTGATTTAGACAAAAAAATAAAAGGACAATTTTCTCCTTCGTTACCACATAAGTCAGCTTTACACACAATGCTTTAGGTTTAACCCCAACAAGTGCTGACTGTGTGTGCATTGGACAAGCCAGTCTAGCAAAAGTGGTGAGTGCCCCTCTTCAGGTCCTCCCCCAAGCCAGAGGATTTAGGGTTGTGTTGTTGATGTGTACTCTGATCATGTGGTGCTGCTTTTGAATGTCATTTCAAATCACAATAAAAATATATATCCATGATAAAGTGAGAGCTGTTGATGTATTTCAGCTTTGTCAGTACCAATATGGACTAGAGGGCCAGGGAAGGGTTGTTACACCTCCTTCACTAGGGACAAGTTTTTTTGTGAGCTGGGTTTGAGTGATTGTATTTGGTGTTGGGCCAGAGAGACATATAAGAATTCTGTTGGTGTTCTAGTGACCCCACTGCCCATCAGTTTCCTCTCCTGGACTGGATGAGCTGATCTCAGACATTGTGTTGGAAACCACCAGGACATTTCACTGGGACATTGCTTACACCTGGGCCACTTTAGGGTGATCTGCTTGGAACTTCATGGCTGCTGTGACAATCATAGAGCTCTTTCAATGTCACCAGCCCAACATGTATTGTCAGACACACTCTTGACCTAGTATTTTTGACTGAGTAGCAGGTTTGATGTCTGAAATAGTAGAGGTTCTATAAACCTGTCATTACAACTAGACCGATTCCTCAGAAATTTGGATTGACACCCCCTCTACAGAGGTGATGGACCATTAAGTTGGTCTACCACCAGATATTTATGGAATATGATGGATTCCTGGATGTTTTGGGATTTTCCTTTTGACATGGCTGCTGGTCTCACAATGGTATGGTGAGAAGGAAAAGGCTGTTGACATCATCTCTCTCAAGCACCCTCCCCTACCTAGCTAACGTCATGGTTTAATAGAGGACTGTGGGCAATAAAACAAACAGAATGGTAGCTACAACACAGGTGATAAAAGTCTCATAGTAACTACTACTGGAGACATGGAAGAGCATGTTAAGGTAAAGGTACCCCTGCCCGTACGGGCCAGTCTTGACAGACTCTAGGGTTGTGCGCCCATCTCACTCAAGAGGCCGGGGGCCAGCGCTGTCTGGAGACACTTCCGGGTCACGTGGCCAGCGTGACATCGCTGCTCTGGCGAGCCAGAGCCGCACACGGAAACGCCGTTTACCTTCCCGCTAGTAAGCGGTCCCTATTTATCTACTTGCACCCGGAGGTGCTTTTGAACTGCTAGGTTGGCAGGTGCTGGGACCGAACAACGGGAGCGCACCCCGCCGTGGGGATTCGAACAGCCGACCTTTCGATCGGCAAGCCCTAGGCGCTGAGGTTTTACCCACAGCGCCACCCGCGTCCCCTTCAAGAGCATGTTATCAGGCAGCAAAACAATCTTCCCAGCCTTTTAATCCTTGAGTAGCTGTCCAATAGAAGGGGGTTTTTTTTAATGCTGATGGAGCTATTGTATCTAGTTTCTGGGGAGGATATGCTGGAACCTTTGAAGGCCTGCTGCAAAACATTTGCTGGGCACTTTGAGCATAAAATTGCTCATATTTACTCTGACTTAGACACTGTCC
Source organism: Podarcis raffonei (assembly GCF_027172205.1). Lineage (NCBI taxonomy): Eukaryota > Metazoa > Chordata > Lepidosauria > Squamata > Lacertidae > Podarcis > Podarcis raffonei. The sequence goes on along the minus strand of NC_070613.1, from coordinate 53,281,774 downwards.
TTGATGCAGTTGTAGAAGTGACCAGAGCACCATCTGGTCCAGTTTTATAGGATCTGTTTCCATTGTTGCAGGCTTAGGATATATACAAGGTGTTTGGAGAAGGGTGCCTATCTTGGTTTCTTGTTTCGAGCCAAAGAGGATTGCCTAGGTGGGCCCACAAGGTTACAAATAATTCAGTGAGAGAGGTGCTGTGATGAAGCCTGAAGTGCAACAGGGTGGAAGATACTGAAGATGCCTGGGCAAGGCAGAAAGCCAAACTCTTAATACTACACCAGATCTGGTCAACTCAGTGGCATTATATTGCTTGCTACTTCAGGTGCTGATGCTTGCACACCAAGGTTCGTTTGCTGTGCTTAAAGAAGGCTTTCCAACCTGAGTACAGTGCCAGATAGGTCACTATGAGGTTTCTGGTTGAAGCCTTGACAAAAATTTTGATTTAGCTTTCCATATATATTGCATCATAGTAAATATTATTCTGCAGATTTGTGGATCTGTATGGTTCTGAAATTATTTGATATACAGTAGAGGCAGAGTCTTTGCTAAAGTCTCACAACCTGGTGTAAAGCAGTTTTAATGGTGGTCAGCTTTAGTAAAAATTACTTCATAATAACAACAGACTTTCAAATAAGGGGTGTGAAGCGTTGCTGTAGATTTTTCCAGTAACTTTCCCTTGCTGCGGAAAATATTCAAATGGAAACTCTTAGTATGATCTCTTACTGGCCATATATTATCTCTTATTGGCCAAGAAACAGTAACTTCTTAAGCATTTTAACCTTTACCCTCAATCTACCCTGACCTCAGTTTCTTAAGTATTCACTTTTCCCTATTCAGTGTGTGGCATTAAGGAATTTTTTTTTCCATCACAGTATTATTAGTATGTTGTACTGATACAATTGTAAACTCCATTATACTGTGAAATCCTTTGGTGCCTGTTCAGCTTTGTGTCATGTGGTTTTATCATTCCTTGCAGCTGACACAGCCTTAATTTGACACTCTTGAAAAACTTTAATAAGTGTTACTTTAAGGAAGCTAATATATACACAATGTTAGACATCTTACGGGCTATATATGGATGTCTGTTAAAACCTTGCCATGAGCAAGCTGCATTCTTTTCAGAAGAACCTCTGTGCCATGTTTCAGCTAAAGCATTCCTACAGATAAATTATAAAACCAGTATACTTCTCAAGTATTTCTTTTGTCAGGGACATCCCTGATTTGATCCTTATGTCTCTGCCTCATTATTCTTGGAGCAGTCAGTTGAACAGCTGTAGACTTTAATATTGAAAAAGACACTGGCTTTGTAGAATGTATTACTTCATTTTGTTCTTGATAGAAAATCTGATTCCACACTTTGGAGAAAATTTCCTCCTTCGTTGTGGCAGAAATACTAATACTAGTATATGGGCAAATCCCCATACAAAAATAATTTAACTGTATTTGAGAATAAATATTCTATTTAAATTAGATAACAATTAAAATAATTTGGTCATCTTTAATTCAGTTAACAAGTTGTACATATTCAATATTACCTTTAAAAACAGTAGAAAAATCACAGGATATAGTGACGATGAATACAGAACAATAGGTTGATGTTGGGTTGAAATAAACGACAGACGAGTGACAAGTGTCATATGGGAGGCATCTCTCGAGCATGTCTCAGGGAGTCCCTTTTATTGAATATTACAGCATTGCCACATATGTGCTTGTTGCTGATTGGTTAACACAAATACAATGCAAGGGTTGCATATAGACATTAATCATCAATAGATTAAAGGTTGGGAAAGGGAACACAGAATTGGACAGGTATGAAAACCTCCTTATTAAACTATTACTAATGATTGATGTAAAGGTAAAGGTACCCCTGCCCGTACGGGCCAGTCTTGACAGACTCTAGGGTTGTGCGCTCATCTCACTCTAGAGGCCGGGAGCCAACGCTGTCCGCAGACACTTCCGGGTCACGTGGCCAGCGTGACAAAGCTGCTCTGGTGAAACGGCACCAGAGCAGCACACGGAACGCCGTTTACCTTCCCGCTATAAAGCGGTACCTATTTATCTACTTGCACTTAAGAGTGCTTTCGAACTGCTAGGTGGGCAGGAGCTGGGACCGAACGACGGGAGCTCACCCCGCCACGGGGATTCGAACCGCCGACCATGCGATTGGCAAGTCCTAGGCGCTGAGGTTTTACCCACAGCGCCACCCGCATCCCTTTGAATGATTGATATAACAACACTTAAAAGAGCATAACTATTGTATTCTGTAGATGTGGTCAACCATGCATTAAGAACAGGTCAGGATACGATGTTTCATGAACTCAATGTGAACTAAACATTCTAGGGTGGGTGAGGAAGGAATGCTTCAGCTTAGAGCGATTTGCCAGAGTCAGGTGCAGAAGCAAAACTTCCCATCAGGTTGACATGGTGCTTCTCAATTTACAGTTATAACATACTTGATTACAGAGGTGTACCTCTTCTGCTTTTATGAAAAAGGCATAATTAACACCTCTATTCAAACTTCACATCATGAGGAACAGTTTTTACATATTTTATGCTGCTGACCACACAATTAAAAATGAACTAATTCCTATTTAGTTTTAGTAGGTGGAGGGCACAGTCAGGATCCCAGGCCATGTAGGAAATATTTGACGTAAGAATACAGGAACTTTGCACTGCTGTTGTCAAAACTCAAGACTACCTTTTTATTTTTTATAATATAAATATTTATAATGAGGAGGTGGTCCTCTAATGCCAATGTTCTTCAACCCTGGGTCCCCAAGCAATGTTGGACCACAACTCATGTCATCTCTGACCACTGGCTAAACTGTGTGGGGATGAGAGCAGTTGTAATCCAACAACATCTGGAGACCCAACATCTGGAGAACATTGCTCTAACCCTAGAAATGTTCCCATTTGTTTTGTATCTGTCGAAAGCCAATTAGGCCTTCTTCCGTCTTCCATATTCAAACCAAGCAACCTTATTGACTTCTGCCTCGTGACTCTAATTAAAACATTTAGAAGTACGTATCATAGTTTACCTCATCTGTGAATGCTCTGGGTGATTTAGGCATCATAAGACAGAAATATTGTTTACTCCAGTAAGTCTCAGCAGCATGTTGATAATACATGGCTTGAATTCTTTAAAATAATAAAATAGGATTTGCTTTCCACATAAGCACTTTGCTCTTGTTACAGCAGTCCTAATTTGCCTGCTGATCAGTCAGAACTGCCTGATGGTTGAGGTTCTGGGGTTCTGTTGTTGCTTTCCCATCTGATCATCTGTAAATCTGGCAGGCTGGATTGTTATGCCGTGCCTTCCTAACGTACGTCACAGAGCTCGGGTTTTTTGCTCAGGGATTAGTCAGGCTGCTTTTGGAAACGCCCTCAGCTGTACCTTGTGCTGCTATATTAGTGTTTACTTAGCTGGAAGAATTTTTTTTTGGCTGCTGCAGCTGCCTCAGCAAGCTCCTCCGGTAAGTTGTAAACAGAGCTTTGGCTTTTGAGCCAGTATTGCCAGCTTTGTGCAGGTTTATCTTATTTTGATAGTTTGCTGCAAATTCTAAACATCATGCAATTCAATCCTGTCCATGTTTACTGAGAAGTAAGTGTGTTTAGCAGGGCTTACTCCCTGGTATATATGCATAAAATTGTCATTTCAGATTGTAATCCTCTGCATGCTTACCTTGAAGTAATCTCCATTGTACACAGTGCAACTTGCTTCTCAGTAAACATGCTCAAGATTGCTCTGTTAGCATTTTTAACTATGAATAGAACAAATGCATGGATTTGTGGGTTGACCCAGACTGTTGAAATCTGTTTATAGATCAGAATGTATATGAATAAATCTGGAATTACCCAGATTAATTTCTGTGTATACTTTGTTTATACACACAATACTGACCGTTGAATAATGTGGCAGACCATTTCTTAAGCGGTTTGCTTGGTTTTTGTTGGCAGCCTGTATGCAAGCCCTGCATCTCTGGAGTCTGCTTGTCACCTGTGCTGTTGCAGTAGGAAAGCATCAAGAACAGAAGAAGCAAGAGTGCCCTAAACTCAGCACACAGGTACTCCCCCTTAAAAAAAAAAGGAAAACTCCTGACAACTCTGTTGTCCAAAAGTAACCACAGTCCAGACTTCAACACTTATTTTTCATTTTGTAAGTGTTGCAGATCCAAAGTTCAAAATGACTTCAAGTCTAGAGAGTTTTCTAGCATCAAAAAATGTTCTGAGTAAGACTCTTAACTGTAGCAAAACGACTTAGCAAGCATCCTTTACTGACATTATTTTTTATGTGTTGCTTCATCTATATACATCAAGACCTTCTAGATTTATTAAGCTTAGTTTGCATGCAACCACTTTGTTATTCTTGGGTCTGAAGTGCATTTCCATCCATTGCATCATGCCATCAGTTGAAAAGAATTTAGTAGTAGCAAAATGTGTGTCACTGTTATCAGTAACATGCAGGCTGCAGAAGTTAATAACTTATTTGTGTATGTTTTAGTTCAAGAATGAGATAAATGTTTCTTAAACAGCTAAAGCTCTGTGCTTTTAATGTGCTGTAGTAATTGTCATTAAAAGTTTTGTCTACTAAACCTGGGAGAGAGCTGATAGTTCTTTCTCATTTAACTGACTCTTACCATCACATCAAAAAACTTTAATTTCTTGCCTTAATAAGTTATTTTTCTTAAGTAGACAACACAAATAGTAACATACATCCCTATACCCCTATAACTCCCATAATCTGCAACCATTTTAGCCAGTGGTCCAGGTCGATGTGTATTGTAGAGTCTGACAACATCTGCATACTCAGGGTTGAAGAATACAGTGTTTGGATTACAAAGCTGTTCAAAGCTTGGAATACTGGCTATTTTTAATTTTATTTTTTTGAAACTTAGTCTGATCCCAAACATTTATATTTGAAACCAAGACCCATCCCATTTTTTTCTAAGGTTACTGTCTTGTAACCTGATCCTATTCCCAGCCAGGGCAGATGAGTGATCAGAAACTATCCAGCTCTATCACACTTTCTATTATAAGCAAGGGGAGAATGCATTGCTGCCTTTAGCTGCAAAATTCTCACTTTGGTTGCTGAGGTCCACTGTCCCCTACACTACAGAGGGCCTGCAGCAGTTCTGCCCTGAGGAACGCATTGCTTATAGGGTACTCCCCTCCTCTTATTATGTATCACTAAAGGTAGTGAGAAAAGCTCCCAGCAGTCTATATAGCAGGGGACACAATCCAGTCCCATTCTTTGCAACACAAAGGCAGCACAGAACTCCAAAATTACAGCACAAATTTTTGAAAGCGCATAGATCTTAATTTGTTGCCATATTTATATTAACCATGCCTCACGCCATAAATGCAACTAATGGCTACTTTTCATAATTAAGCCTTACCGCATTTCCTAAGCTGTATGTAGTTTGTATGTAGGATGTTTTAATTTGTATCTTTTAGAAGGAAAAAGGCAATAAAGCTCTTCCTGATAAGAAGTTCTACCAAAACTGAAATAGTTAATGTAGAATAGAAATTAAATTAGCTTGTTTTTTCAGAAGGTTGTAAAGTAGCTCTTTACTTTAAATAAACACTGATAAACACTTGGCAATGCTGTGGGAACTTTATATACCAGTAGAGTAGGCTTACATGGCTATCTGTTTATAAATACACTGATCTGTTGTATGCCGTTCTTAGGAGTCTTGTTTCAAGGTGTTTCCAAAACAGTGTAATGAATAACTGTAGCTGACAATATTTTAAACTTAGATAATTGTACTTAATATTATATTTGCAACTACTGTTCTTCAACATGCATAGTATTTTATGGGTATACAATTTTAGCACCATGTAATTTGCACTGAAAGACATGGCCCCACTGTCACTCTTGGAACAGATGGACAAATCCGTTCCATCAGATAGCAGGTTCTTCTATCAGCAGACAGGTATGAATGTTTGCTTTGTTGAAAGAGATATCTAAGCTAAGTATCTGAAATATTTCTGAATGAGAAGTTCGTCTTAAACATTAAATCACATAATTCAGAAAGTATTATCTGTTCACAGTCTTATCAGCAAAACATACTGTGCTGTTCTAATACACACTTACTTGGGATGAGCATAGGATTGCTTTTTTAATCAGTTAAGGGCAGTTTTAGGAAAATAAAATTCTTTAATATTGGGATGCACAGAGATCAGTGATATGAAGACATAAGCAACTTACGGTCCAGATAACCTTATTCTTACTAGTCTTTCTGGGCCCTGCTATCTGCAATCTTTAACTAGCGGTTCCATGCGTCCTGTATAACTGTAGTTAACAAGAGGGCTGCAAGTACCTCAAGTAATTATTAACAAAGTAGAGCTTTGTTTATGACAGCATTCTTGTGGTACTACTAAATCTTATGTTAGAGCTTTGTGGCAGACCATATTGGCTTAATGTCACACTGAAAGAAACCTTAAATTTGCTTAGGCTTCTTCATAGTTGACATGTCTGGGGATTGATTGAGTATAAAGAACTTTTCTACTTTCAGTGGACAATAAGTATATATGAGTGCCTAATAAATTACTTAGTAATTTTCCCCAGAGTTTGTTCACCTAAGTATGCTCTATATTGTCAGAAATATAGAAAAATGTAGTGGAAGCAATGAAATAGGGCAGAAGCTTAGTTCATTAAAATTGCAGGTTAAAACCATAAGGTCCATCTTCTGCATTTTCTTTTAAAACTAATTTCTCCCACCGAAAGATCAAGTACTTTTGATCCTAAAGCTTGCATTGGGACTTAAAGTGTTATTTCTCCTTTGTACTTACAACTCAGCTATACAGCTGCAAATAAAGCATTTTAAGTGTGTTGTAAAGTGCATTATACAAATGTGACACTAGATGGCGATGGTGAGCTAATGGCAAATTCAGTATATTTTTTTCATAACGTTTTTAACAAAAGCATTTTCACCATGTTTTTATATGTGTGTAAATTCCACCTTAGCTTCCCAAGCCTTCCAGTTATTTTGCTTTTTATACCATGTTTGTGCAGCTTCTTATATCAGTACTACCTTCCTTAGGTGATTTTCATAATGCAATATTCATAAATAAACTAGTCTTTATGGATTATTTTTCTGGCAAACAATTTTATTTTTCCTTAATAAACAAAAAATAGAAAATAAATAAGTAAATTTGCATCATGTTTTCATGAAGCACCATTCCACAGTTAACACTGTATCCGTGTCATCATTTTTTAAAATTAGGATTAATAAAATATTGATATATGCATATTCCCGTTTGGGTTCCCACTTGTATATGCTATTAAGGTTAAAAAATAATAGGGATTGTTTTCTCTGTTACTGAGCAATAGCTTATCAACCAGATAAGTAGATTTTAGCTTATTGTGACAAAACAGACAAAACACAACTCACTTGTGACCCTCCTAAAGGATTTTCAACAAATACAGATTCCATCCCCTTCAAGATTTATATACCACTTGATTGTAATAAAGCCTCAAAGCAATAAAACAATAACATTATCAGCCAAAGCAGTTAGAGCAAGTATTTAGAACATTAAAAAATGAAAACAGCTAAAATCAGATTAAAATGCATGATAGCTTCCACATGTCTGGCTAGCCTTGGCTAAACAAAAATGTTTTCAGCAGACACCGAAAAAGTGCAGTGAAGGCACCCAATGTCAACTATAGAGGGGCAAAGTTTTGTGCCCAGTAGCTTCTGTGTCGGATTTTACTTCTGTATGTAGCTTAGCAAGAATGGCATTCCTCAACCAAGATACCTTCATAGCTATGTCAGCAACACACATACTGTCATAAGTATACACATATTTAAAACTGAGTCATTAAGCAAATGGATTCCATTCTTTGAGAGACAGGAAGCTTGTCATCCTTCCTGAAAGGATGTTGCCATGATGTGATTGTACTGTTCCAGCTCTTATCTCTTAGTAGTAGTTCTTCCCTAGCTATGTTGATTACATTGGTGATAGGACAAGAGAATGTTTGGTTGCTTTGTCCACTGAAAATAATGTGGTTTGATCAAAACATATCCCCCAGGTGAGTTGCTGCTTTGGGGGTGATCTGCAAAGCCTACTTGCTTCTTCTGGTCTTTCCCATGTTACGCACAAGAGTCCTGCCTATAAGCTTTAGGCTTTGAGTTACGCAAATCATTACCGTCTGCAGTCTGCACTACCTATGTTGACTCTGTGACTTCTTCCAAATGTGCTACCTGGTCTGTCAGGGACTCTATAGATCACTGCGGAGTCGAAAGTAAAGAGTTTTGTGAATAAATGTAAAGATGTTTTGATAAAGATTTGTATGAATGTTGACTAAGCGCACCCATCATTTTCCCTTTCTAAAGACATGGTATTGTATTTTATCCTATAAGGCTGAAATCCACAGAACTTGTGAAATGCTCTATTTGATAAAATTAATATCTACCTCTTGTTCACGTTTTCTAGATGCCAGAATTTCAGAAGAAAACGGTCCATATCAGGGACCCAGAAAGGGTGGAAGAAATTATCTGTGGTCTCATCAAAGGAGGAGCTGCGAAACTTCAGGTGAAGACTAAAACACATTTGTAGAAATTAACCATCATTCAACTATTGTTTAACAAAGTCAAAATCTCTCTCTCTCTCTCTCTATATATATATATACACACACAGAGACATTTACTAAATCCATATAGTTGTGGAATTTGTTTAAATATTCTTAGTAAAATGCTCATCACAACTCAGGTGTATAATTGTATCATTTTTAGTAATGACTTTTTGATTAATAATGTTGATGCACTGATATTGGCTACATTTGCTTGCATTATAGGGGTGATCCTAGACTTGTACGCTCCCCCCTCCACCCCTTTTAATAATAGTAATAGTAGATTTATACCCTGCCCATCTGACTGGGTTTCCCCAGCCACTCTGGGCAGCTCCCAACCGAATATTAAAAACACAATACAGCATTAAACATTAAAAACTTCCTTAAACAGGGCTGTTTTCAGATGTCTTTTAAAAGTAAGATAGTTGCTTATTGCCTTGACATCTGCTGGGAGGCACCACTTCTGCATGACCATGAGGAGGATAGAATATTTTGCCTCTAGTTTAGACTAACTGCAGCTTCGTATTACATCTGAACCCTAAATTGTGTTTAATCTAAAAAATGGTTTACTAAAACAATCCACCTTCGCAACTCATGATTTGAAGTTTGCTTGTTTTTGTAAACCATAGTTAAAACTAACCTCAGTTTGTCCTGGTGCTGATATTGTGCTAAGCTGTGATTAGTCAAACATGGCAGCAAAAAGTTCCAAATTCCTTCTTGCAAGCTTTCCAGAGGAGCACAGGAACTCAAGGTTCACACACACTTTTCCTCATACTTCTACACTATGAGCCATTCAATGTATATTTTTTAAACTTTGTCCCTCGCTTAAATTCTAGGCATTTAACATTTGTGCTCGTGATTTATGATTTGTTTCATCTGCCTTTTACAGATAATTACAGACTTTGATATGACACTGAGTAGATTTTCCCACAATGGCAAAAGATGTCCAACATGTCATAGTAAGTACTATTTATTGTTTATGAGTAAGTACTATAAATAATACTATAAGTACTATAGTAAGTACTATAAATAGTAAGTACTATTTATTGTTTATGAGATAGGCTGCAAACATCTATCTACTCACCTGGTAGAAAGCTCCATTGAACTCAATGAAATTTCTGAATAGGCCTCTTTAGAATTTATGGATTGTATCCAATGCTCTGTGTGCGGTGTTCCTCTTCCGAAATCTACTCCAGAGGGCTCCCCATCCCTCTGAAATAAATTTTGAAGACCCTCGGGGGCTAGAGGGAAAACAGAGGAAGAGGAAGTCTATTGCAGGTAGGGAAGTTCATTGCAGCAGTGGAGCTGGAGCATTAAATATGGTCTGTTGTATATTTAAGTAGATATTAGAATTATAATACAAGGTGATAGTCAGTAAGTATTTGAGCCTAAGAAGTCCCCTCTCTCCCCTGCAGTAAAATTAGTAATGTTTCTCTTCCCTTGCAATTTATTACACCCCATTCACGACAACTCTGTGTATGCATATTATGCAAATATGGGGTGGAAGATCCTCCATTAATGAAATAAGTTGGACTTAATGATTTTCAAAAGGAGATGCTTTGATGTCTGTAGCTCTTTTTAACACACTGATTTTAATAATTGCTTTATAACTTCTAAAACAAATAGCATTGTTAGTTTTTTTTTTAACAGGTTAAAACTATTGCACTGATTTAGGGCAAGTTAGAATCTTGCACTGTTCTTATAACATTCTGTACATCTTTCAGACATCATTGACAACTGCAAACTTATAACAGAGGAATGTCGCAAAAAGGTAATCCTAAAAATTACTTATTTGCCCCTTGTTGTGGCCACTTACAGTACAACACTTGTAAAGGATTACTCCACTCAAGCTTAATATCAAATTATTTCACGGGTGTGCTCTGTTGGCCCCACTTTTTTCTCTTTTCTCAAAGTGTGTTACGCTTATCTCCCAAGTGAAAATAACATTTTCTGCGTCTGATGGTGGACTTCAGTACACAACGGTTTATGCCACAGTGAATTCCAAACCCTTGGTATGTTGCACAGGATGCAGTGGTGGTTTTCTTCCACTCATCCCAAAGCAGTTCCACTGGTCTTCCCTCATGATGTGATCCTGCATCACCGCTCTGGCACAGAACTCTGTTTTGCCTGCCAATAGTACAGGTGGGTGAAAGTACCACCGATGGGATGACTCAAGTTCTTTCTCGTTTGAGACTTTCGGCAGAAAACCACAATGAGAATCCCAAGATCCACTGGATTCCAAACTGGCCCTTGATGGCATTGGGTCCGATCAATATGCCAACTTTTATTTCTTATTGTTGCTTTGTTAATTGGTTTTTGAGCCATAAAGCAAAAGTCCTTAACTGAAATAGATTTTTAATGTGGAGGGTGAATATTTCCTGATCTTTTTACTGAAAAGCTTTAGCGCTAGGGCAGCAGCAGCAGCAATCCTCCATTGTGCAGAGCACCCAAAACCAGGAAGTTATTCTTATACACGTTAACAGGAAATATACAAGGATTAAAGCAGCAAATGTGTTTAGATTATTTGATCAAAGCACAAAAGTTGTCATCATGGAGTGCAACATATACAGAATGTTTGACCTTTTCTTTTTTCAGTTATACCAGTTGAAAGAAATGTATTATGCTATTGAAATTGATCCAAGTCTTACAGTTGAAGAGAAGTATCCTTACATGGTTGAGTGGTGAGTTTTCTGTAATGGTTAATATTATAGCAAACTTTTACATCTTAATTGTTAGATTGACTTGATTACTGAAGCACACTTCCATATTTTACACTCAAAATTTAAAATGAATTCCAAAATATAAAATGAATTTAAAATGAAATCCAAAATTATATTGCATGAGTAAACATTTATTGTTTCGGTAAAACAATAGCAGCCAATTAGAGTGTACCATTATGTACAAAAGGCATAATCTAGTAGTTAGATTTCTCTCAAAAGGGTTGCCTGAGTTATCTTTTGCCATGGAGTTTTCAACTCCCTTCTTTCTGATAACAGCTGTCAAAATTAAAGCCATAAAAAGCCTCCAGTGCTGTTCAAGAATTTGTGATCAGGAAAAGGGGAAATAGTGTGCAGCTTAAATGGCTCTTTAGATATGTGATGGAGAACTTATGACACAAAGGCCATGTGTGGCCTTCTGTGTAGTCCTATGCAAAAATTCAGTTTAGACCTGTTAAAGAAGGATAAAAATTGAAAAAGCTGAAATAGATGGATGAACATTAGGGGGAGAGGGTGGGAATTCATGCAGATGCTTTTAATGTAGTTAATTGTTTAGCAGTCAATCGAAGTAGCATTAGGGAAGCTCTCTAAAACACTTTATTTTTTGCACTTCGTTGGTTTTGATACCATTTGATATAGTACTATTTCAGTGTCCTTGAAGCTGGTTATATTATTGTTAATATCTGATTGCATTGGAAATGTTTATCATATGTGACTCAAGACTCTATAGTGAATTGAAAATGTTGCAATGTCCTTATCAAAATGAATTATTTGGGTTTCTGTGTTATGTTTTCAAATGAATTAGCATATACAGTGGTACCTTGGTTCTCGAACGTAATCCATTCCGGAAGTCCGTTCAACTTCTGAAACATTCAAAAACCAAGGCGTGGCTTCCGCTTGGTGCAGGCACCCCAGAAACAATAGCCGACAGCCGTATCAGACGTTTGGCTTCCAAAAAACGTTCAAAAACCAGAACACTTACTTCTGGGTTTTCGGCGTTCAGGAGCCAAAATGTTTGAGTACCAAGGCGTTCGAGAACCAAAGTTCCACTGTAGACTGTTGTTATAATGATATATTGATTTGCATTTTTTGCTGTCATGTTGTAACCTGCTTTGTGTGCGTTTATGTGAAGAAAAAAGCATGGAAATTAAATAATAAAAATTAAATACTTCACACCTAGGACTTTAGGATATTATGCAACAGATTTCCCTTTATTACATTAAAGATTGGGCTGGCACATTGTTTGTTTTACTTTGGCTATTTTATCAAAATATCTGTAGTGCTTGTGGCTCTCAGAATTCCAAAAGTGCCCAGAAAAGTCAGCAACCCTATCTTGAAACATTCCTTTTCCAGTAAGAGAGTGTGAATTTTTACCCTACTTGAACACGAATAACATGTTTTTGGTGTTTATTTTAGGTACAACAAATCACATGCTTTGCTTATTGAACAAGGATTACAAAAGCACAAACTTGCTGAAATTGTGAGGGAGTCTGATGTTATGCTGAAGTAAGTAAGAACCTAGTATTCCGTTTCTCTAGTTTTGTAAATGTGGCATAATATTAGATTTTAGGAAGGGGTTTCTTCGTTGGGGATTACAGAAATGGAAAGCTGTTACATGCCCATATGTGCTCTCCAATTTAAAAAAACCAGATTGGATTAGCAGGCTAGTGTCTCCCCTTCCTTGCACTACTTAAGCAGAATGCTTGAGTTCCTCTCTTCTCTATCCATACATCCATTAGGTTGAAGTACAAGGATCTGACATGCAACCTTTACTTATCTTCATGCCCTCTAGCCTGAGGAATAGGAAAGTAGATGTTGCACAAGCTAGTTAATTTTTTAAAAATTCCCTATCTTGTCATTTTTACAGATAAGGTGCAGCAGGAATTCCTGCTACACCCTTGCTTTTTGAGAAGCAAACTGTTTTACGTTTGCAATGTAGAATGACCTGAAGGACATGTTGCTTAAAACAGAACAGATATTTGATTTTTCTTAATATTTTTATTGATTTTAATGCAAAACATCATCTTCAATCAAATGTTTTATATTTTGAAACCATAGATAAATAAAGTTTCCATTAAAGAAAAAAAATGCACTAGCATCTTGCCTATTTCATAGATATTTTAGGGGGAGGATATGTTAAATTTCTATTTTTGCAATAAAAAATGTAATAGTATCAGGCTTTAGTTCCTTTTCTAAAAAAACAAATCTGCTTTTACAGAGAAGGGTATGAGAATTTCTTTGATAAACTCCATGAACATAATATTCCCGTATTCATATTTTCTGCTGGAATTGGAGACATCTTAGAAGAAGTCATTCATCAAGCAGGTGTCTACCATCCCAACGTCAAAGTAGTTTCCAACTTCATGGATTTTGATGAGAATGTAGGTATAAACATATCAAATGCATACTGTTAATTCATTGCAACACATCCTGTACTACTAAGGAAGTAGCTTCCGACTCAGGCATTAAAATGGGCATTTCCTATTTTAAGCCAATCATTAGGTCTGGTGCAGATTGCATCAGCCAAACTGCTGATGGGGTCGCATGACCAACCCTGTAACGCCATTGGCTGCCTATATACCACTGAGCCAGGGTCAAAGTATTAATTTTCAAGTATTTAGAAAAATAATATTGGATCTACAGAGTAGATTGGATAGAATCAATTAAGTAACTTAAGTCTGTTGAGTTCAGTGTGTCTGCTATGGATATTAGACTAAATATTAGACTAGATTCAAAGTGGGAGAGGACACCAAGGTTTCCTAGAGTGAATGAATGAGTTTCCTTTGAATAAAGCATTATTCTCACTATAATAAGCATCATATAAGTGAAGTTGGTTGAAAGAATAAAGCCTCTTGGAAACAGAAGGGACACTTGTTAATTTGCTAAGACCATTCTTAGAACTAACTATTGTCATGTTTAACAGGGCGTATTAAAAGGATTTAAAGGGGAACTGATTCATGTTTACAACAAACATGATGGCGCCTTGAAAAATACAGAGTACTTCAAACAATTAAAGGACAACAGCAACATCATATTGCTTGGAGATTCTCAAGGAGATTTAACTATGGCAGATGGAGTGGCAAATGTTGAGCATATTCTTAAGATTGGGTATCTCAACGATAAGGTAGGTCTTTGTCTCTTTGATAAGCATAATGTCCATAATATTAGATTTTATGGTCAGGTATGCCTTTTTCTAGTGGGACGCGGGTGGCGCTGTGGGTTAAACCACAGAGCCTAGGGCTTGCCAATCAGAAGGTTGGCAGTTCAAATCCCCGTGACGGGGTGAGCTCCCATTGCTCGGTCCCAGCTCCTGCCAACCTAGCAGTTCAAAAGCACATCAAAGTGCAAGTAGATAAATAGGTACCGCTCCAGCGGGAAGGTAAACGGCATATCCATGCACTGCTCTGGTTCACCAGAAGTGGCTTAGTCATGCTGGCCTCATGATCTGGAAGCTGCACGCTGGCTCCCTTGGCCAATAAAGTGAGATGAGCGCCGCAACCCCAGAGTCATCCGCAACTGGACCTAATGGTCAGGGGTCCCTTTACCTTTATACCATTTTCTAACACAGAATGTGTTCAAGGGTAGAAGCTTAATACAGTCAAACCTCGGATGTCGAACACAATCCATTCCAGAACACCTATTTACTTCTGAAACGTCCGACAACCTGGCGCAGCTTCCGATTGGTTGCAAGAGCTTCTTGCTCTCAAGTGGAAGCCACGTCGAATATTCAGATTCCGAAAAACGTTCAAAACCCAGAGAATAGGTTAGGACTGTTAAATGTACTGCTTCCTGCTGTAAAAGATCCTAAAGCAATTTACAGCAAAAGTAAAACTAAATAATAAAATTACATAAGTATACTTAAAACATAATCAAGCTTCCAATCATTGGTCCTTCTCAAATACCCAAGAAACAAGAATGTATTTGCCTGACACCAAAACACAACGTTGGTTTGGGATGGGCCTTCCTAGTGACAGCATTCCCTATGTAGTATTCAAGGTCATTGTTTGTCTTATAGAATATCATAGAGGTCAAATCTGACAACGGAATTAAAGGTGCAGCAGCTGGAAGAAAGTTTTTATGAAATGATAATAAAGAACAAAAAAATTATTTGTACAGCAACTTATTAACATGCGTCCAAAAGACACATGATTGCACATAGCGATGAACCCAGAAGTGACTGAAAACTTCACTAAACACTAAACGTCACTAAATGTCACTAAACACATCACTAAAAGGGCAGAACAGGGGCAAGGTGTGCTTATATGTGCTCCACTGATGCACTTGGGCGGGAACGGAAATAGTCGTTGATATATATTGATCAATCCTGATACTTATTTTTACTTATCTACTCCTTAGAGATCCTTATTAACTCATAACCTAGCCTAAGTTCAGCAGCCACATCTCATGCCTCACTGACTCCTAGTATGGTTGTAATATAAAAGCCACAGATTGCATTGCATTGTATTTAAGTAAGGTTTTTTTGTTTTTACAAAATATAGCAATGCTTCAACCTGACTTACATATGTGCTAAATAGCTTTTGTGTGCAGTATGTATTCAGGTTAGCAAATTATATTTTGCTTCTCAAAATTATGGGAACAGGGTTGAATCCTTTGTACTTTAAAGGCCTTTCCAGAGTTCTGAAATCTGGTTGCAAACATCTTTGAATACACCACCTACATTACTTAGTAAAAGAGAAAAACAGATATCGCCACTTTCCTTTTAAAATGGTGTTGACTTGGCAAATTGCAATATGTTTCTTGGTGTTTGACTTTTTCTGACATTTGGGTTTTTCTTTGTATTCTAAAACCTAGGTTGAAGAATTGCTGGACAAATATATGGACTGCTATGATATTGTGTTGGTGAAAGATGACTCTTTAGATGTGGCCAACTCAATCTTACAAAAGATTCTGTAAAGAGCATCATTGGAGTTTGCTTGTTTTCCTCCTGATGAAGGCAGTTGGACAAATCAGCATGCCTGTGCTATCTTAGAATATCAATCTTGATGCTGTTTTGTATGGGAGTCACTTTATTTGTAAAGTAATATACTGTATCCATGATCTTCTGGACGCTCACCCCCTCCCCCTTCACTTTTAATGGAACCCCTTATTTATTCTAATGGATAGGTTGTATGGATAACTGGAAAAGAGTTCCTTCAGTTTATATTCATGCACAATAAAGGGATGTTTTCAGAATATGTGTGACTGTTGTAGAAAATGCACTAGAAGCATGGTGAATAAGCACATGTGCAGGTAATTGACTTGATTACAGTTCATAAGTTGCACCTTTTGAGTTTAAGGGGTTTAATATTGCTGATATTTGTATATTCTTCAAAAAGATACTTTGTGCCAGAGCACAGATAAGAAAGCTTGCTATTGACTGCTCTTTTCGGTACACAAGAGTGAAGACTAAACACTGCAATCTTTAAAATCACGCTGGCTATAAAAATAATGCTGAAGATCTTGACTGCTTTATAATAAGATTTGTGTCTGTCCTATGTTTTGGCCCTGAACAGTTCTAAAGACACTTTTTCTACTTTACCAAATAGCAATACACAGAAAACACTATTTTCAGTAGCACTGCCATGTTTATTTCCAAGCTAGGTGTAAAGGATATAATTTCAGTGTTACCTTAGTGAAGTGTGTGATGAGATATACAGTAACTGTTTAAAAATGAATACCACGGTAGTTCTATTTCTGCCATAGTATGTCTCATGTAACTATTCGTGAAAAAGTTAAGTGTTTCAAAATGAAAGTTTCTTTCGCAGCTGTGATCCACATTTCTGTCCAGCAGGAGGCAGGTAAAGGGCTGGTTTGGGGCAAAACTAGGAAGCAGGAGATATAGAGTTGGCCAGCTCTGATCCACTGTCCAACATAAGCTGGGATCTTTTCTCCTTCAAATGGTTCTCAGAAGAAAGGGTTTGTGCTTCCTAGTTTACCCCAAAGGGAGACTCATTTCTTCAAGCTAGATGGGGAGAGCATTTATGGAATGGGGTCCATTGTCTTTAGAACAAAACAAGAAAGTTGGAGATGCCAAACTTTTAAATTTGATTTATGTGCATTCTCATTAATGAAGGTGTGGACTGATTAATTTGGTACTTACAAACCAGGTAAAACTCTTTCACGGGTTTACTGTTTAACCCAATCAGGAAAACATGTCCCATCTCTTCCTTAGGAAGACTATCCAGAACAAGTGGAGCTGCCAGTCTGGAAGAGGAGCTTCTACCATATTGGCATGCCTTGCTTTTGGGTGCCGGCTGCTGCTGCTTCTAGCAGGCAGGCGGATCCATGCCGTTCTCATGCATGATTACTACTTGGAACAGACCTGTGTGAGACAAACTGCCTATATGAATCTCTTTCCCATGAGAGCCCAATGCTTTCAACAATGCTTTAGTTGAGATTCCTGCAATGCAATGGAGTAAATGACCCTCTCTTCCAACTCTACAATTCTATGATTCTAGCCCAGCTCCTTGTGCAGATACATGGTATTGTTTTAGGTGATATCTAATAATGCTGATTACATATATCAATTCTAGAGAGCTTTGATGGGGAGTTTTTTCATCTCTTATTTCAGTTACTAAACAGCTTTTACTTACATGGGGTAGCTTAAAACCAAAAAACACCACTCTCCTTCTGCCGGAAAAAGAAACCAAAAAGCAGCCAGTATTATTTAAAGTACTGTTCATAATTGGTGCATTTCATTTGTTACCCACATTCAGCCTGTAGTTAATTATAAAGGGTGAAAGAATACAATATTAATTTGCAGTGCTTTGCTCATTCACACTGTACACTTTGCCTCAATAGTTGGGCTACAACTACGTAAAAGGTTTGTTCACCTTTCAGAGACCTTTTGGATGTGATCTGAACCCCTATGTCCCAGCTCCAATTCCAGAACTAGCCAAGCAGTTCAGATATATATTGAAAGCCATAATTTAGATCAATATTGTCACTGTTAAGCCTTTCCCCATCCCCAGTCACCTGTACATGGAGGAAGAGTAGTGCAGAATGTGTCTGTCCATATTTTATTTTAATAAAAATAACAGCATGTATCACACTTGACAAACCCTTAAGACATTAATAATATTACAAAGCGTATAAAACATAACTTTGCTTACTGCAAAAGTGTTTTGAAAGGTATGTCGTAGTTTTAGAACTAGCACCATTCTACAATTAAAAAAGAAGACGCTTTGTACATTCCCGTTAGTGGGAGGACCGTGGCTTTGTGCTCCTTTTCCCTTTGGGGGAAGTCACTCACTTAATTTATGCTCTTGTGCTCTTTCGCTGCAGGGTATTAGCTCAGTTGCTTAGTGTGTGGTGCTAATTCGATCCCCGTAAGGTTCATATTCTTGCAGGTGGCTGGACTAGATGATCCTCATCGTCCCTTCCAACTCTACAATTCTATGATCAACAAAATGTTTTTATAGACACAAATGAGACCTGAGATTCACTCTGAAGTACACTTATGACAGTTCTCTAGTTGAGTCACTGCACAAAAAAGTAGATGGAGTAGCCATATGTTGTATACACAATTACAATCTACCGTTATGCATATTGCAGCATATTTCTAGTACAGTTCTGCTTTCTTTTTTCTATAATACACGTTAGTGAGGACAGACTAATTTCAGGGTGATACGCAAGAGTAGGCCCATTACAATAAATGGACATGTTCTGATACAGGGCAAAGAATGATACACACTTTTTGTGAATGGTTTTTGTATTCATAGCTTCAGTTACAATCCTTAGGGAAACATGACTCCCCATCTCCAGTACTGCTCATGGTGCTACCATAGCATCTGACTTTGGGATAACGGCTTTGAAAAAGATTTAGTGCAGTTCCTCCCATTGTAGAAGATTTTCTCTTCCTTGGAGAGATCATTATAAAACTACAGTTGGAGAGTAACCGAACAGGGTCATGGTGCAGGAGTTTAACAGAAATGTACATTTTTGTTCTAAGCTCAAAATTCTTTACCACCTCTCAAAAAATACATCACAAGATTTGTGTCACTATTTTTTTTTTAAGTCATTGAAACCAATTTTGAGGCATTTCATGTTTTATAAAAATGCCACAGTCTTCCGCTTACTTTAGCCTACTTCACTCTTACAAAGACAGGAGTATTCATTTTCACCGTCCACACTTTTAAGTATACACACACACATTTCAAACCACTTCTATTGTGCATACATTCTGACAGCAGTTTAGCTCCTACAAATTTTAAAAACAAACTACAGTTCGTCATGTCCCTGTGGCTCTTGGTCTTTCAGTTTGAATTCATCAGCGGTTATCTTGCCATCTCCATTTCGGTCCTGATTGCTGAACATGTTTTTCACAATTGTTTCAGAATCAAAGCCAGGAGCTAACTTTCCTTTGCCAGCCTTGACTTGTTCGTGGATGTAGTCGCCGAACTACAATTTAAAAAATAAATACATTAGAGAAAAGTAAAATAAAGTTATTTATTAGCCAGGTAATTTAATCTTAAAACTCCAGCGAATAGGATGTTGTGGTACCTTTGCATCTGTCCCCTCATATTCACATACAGTGCTAAGTAAATACCAGTTAATACTTTCTCTCTAGTGAGTACAGTGGTACCTTGGTTTATAAACTTAATCCGTTCCAAAAGTCTGTTCTTAAACCAAAGCATTCTAGACTTAAGCCAAGGCATGCTTTTCCATAGCAGCAGGGGACTCAATTTACAAATGGAACACACTCAACAGGAAGTGAAACATGTACTGCTTCCAAGGCAAAGTTCACAAACCAAAACACCTACTTCTGGGTTTGCCGCGTTCTTAATCCAAGTTGTTCATAAACTAAGCTGTTCTTAAACCAAGGTACCACTGTATATGGGTCATTTGAGAGGTTCGGGTGTCAAATTAGTACTTAAATTCCAAGGTGCCAGTATTGCTGCCGCTGCTGGACTTTCAAATAACCAAAAGGAATTGGGAAATTCGCATAAGCAGTGTTTGTATCCATTGCTAACTACTAATTACTAATACAGCTGCTGAGTCCTGACCCTTTGGGATTTTTTGTTAGGGACCTATGTCACAGACATTCAGTTAAGCTGGGCTTCAATCAGATCCTCTTAACCGGAGTAGCTATTCTCTGTGTAGGATTATGTATCTCCCTCCTGTGCTCAAGACCTAGAAGCACACTGGTCTCTTGTTTCTGTAGAATGTCCAAAGCAACTGCATGATCGTATGCATTGCTATGGGTAGAAAGATTTGTTTTAATTTTCCATAAATGATTGTCCCGTCAGAATAGAAACATGATCTTAAATATATTGCTTGAAGATTGGGGCTCCACTCAGTGTCCTGTATGCTGTCATCGGTGAACTTACTAGCTCCTATAGAATTTTTTTTCAATGCAGCTTTACTAGCCAAAACCTTACCTCTTCTAGAAAAACTTCTCCATTATTATCTTTGTCAATCTCTTCAAAGAGATTAGGAGAGACTTCCTCATGCCATACAAACATATATCCCTCTGGTAAGCCAGACACCAAGTCGAACAGTTCAATGTCAAAAACCAATACAGCGCTACCAGGCACTTCTCCTTCTGTAACAGTAAATAACAAAAAATAAAGTAAGATTTCTGTTATGTAGGAGCATTTTGGAATTTGGTCCACGCGCAGCATCTGCAAATAGTGCAGTTAATACAAATTGTTCACATTTCATCCACTGGCTTAGAAACATCAGCAAGATAAAATATGAGAAAATAAAGCCTGCAGCATCCATAAGAAATATGGTTAACGTATTCTTTATCTTAGAAGGTGCACTATGCTTTGTGACTATTTGCACTTAAGGTAAGATTGTTTGCTAATTCACAAGTATGTATAGCCTTTCCCCGTTGCATTATTAATTTGGGCTATTTTCATTCTCAGAGAAAACCATATTAACAATATAATATAATATAATATAATATAATATAATATAATATAATATAATATAGATGCACCTCTTTACCTTAGCTTTTAACAATTGAAGTGTATATTTTTATGACATATTTCTATAAATTTAAGTTTCAAACTTTTTAATATTGTGTTTTTAATTGTTGTAATCCGCCCTGGGACCTTGGTGGGAAGGGTGGGTAATAAATGGTGGGGGTAATAATAATAATAATAATAATAATAATAATAATAATAATAATAATATCATCATTACACGGCTATATTCTCAGCATCTCATGTTGTGAATATACCTTTTTAGACTAATATTCTTACTTAAATTGCATGGAATATACACCACCTCACAGCTGTTCATAATCCAATGAACACATTTAAGGAACAAAACAAGACTGCTCACAGAAGTGAGCTGTGACACATGCTGCAGAAGAAGACCAGACACATTTGTGTGTCAGCATCACTATTAGCTTCACTTACCAACTCCAGCCTCTCCATAGCCAAGGTGGGGTGGGATAATAACTGTTCTTTTCTCTCCAACACACATATCTCTGAGACCCATATCCATTCCCAATACAACCTGTCCAGAACCCAGCACTATATTATAGGTTTTCCCAAGACTAAACCTGAAAGAAAAAAATAGTAGTTCATAAGCTAAGCTGTGCCAATGTAACGTCAGAATTCCACTTCCTCTAGCCTTTTGACATTTACCATTTCCAATTTCTATGTGATGATCTGAATTCTTAATAGACACTT
Source organism: Podarcis raffonei (assembly GCF_027172205.1). Taxonomy (NCBI): domain Eukaryota; kingdom Metazoa; phylum Chordata; class Lepidosauria; order Squamata; family Lacertidae; genus Podarcis; species Podarcis raffonei. Next base: position 53,259,848 of record NC_070613.1, on the reverse strand, counting down.
TCTAAGAAATACATTATGGGACGTGGGTGGTGCTGTGGTCCAAACCACAGAGCCTAGGGCTTGCCGATCAGAAGGTGAGGGGTTCGAATCCCCGCAACGAGGTGAGCTCCCGTCGCTCAGTCCCAGCTCCTGCCAACCTAGCAGTTCAAAAGCATGTCAAAGTGCAAGTAGATAAATAGGTACCACTCCAGTGGGAAGGTAAATGGTGTTTCCGTGCACTGCTCTGGTTCGCCAGAACTGGCTTAGTCCTGCTGGCCACATGACCCGGAAGCTGTATGCCGGCTCCCTCAGCCAGTAAAGCGAGATAAGCGCCGCAACCCCAGAGTCGTCTGTGACTGGACTTAACTGTCAGGGGTCCCTTTACCTTTACCTTTAAGAAATACATTGCAAATTGGACCATGCAGAAAATTTGTTAAGACAAGTGACCCCAGAATCCAGAAACCCCTCAGTCTGATTAGCCCTTCCCTTCATCATTACTCTCTCACCAACTGTAACTTAATGAAAGCAAATTTATAAAAATAAGTGATTGGGTAAGCTCACATGCACAAAATATTCCCAGTTTCATGCTTCTATTGTTCTTTGCTGCTAAACTACATACTTACGTTGAGTCTAGCACAGTGCCATCTAAGAGTGAGGCATTGTAGTGATACTTCAAGTAATCGCCTTTCTTGCTCAGAACAGAGCAGTTGCTAGGTTTGTAATGGGTGGTAATAGCCACAGAGTCAGATGGATTGTGGAAGTCTATCACATGAATATCAAAGACCAGCACAGCAGATCCCGGAATCTTTCCTAGAACAATAAATGATATGAAATATGAAGAAGCCACCCACCCTTCTGCTCTTACAGTAAAGAACTGATCTGATCTACTAAAATTATGTACTCCACAAATGAGACTTGGTCATCTCCAAATGTCATGAAAGGGGCTTTTCAGAGGTTGGCAGGTGTGATAATTTTCCACTAGCACGAATTCCATGCACTTTCAAGAGATGGTGAGACATGAGATAATTATATTTTCAGTATTCCTAGTTAAAAGCTAAAAAGCAGAGACATCACCTTGCCGACAAAGGTCCGTATAGTTAAAGCTATGGTTTTCCCAGTAGTGATGTATGGAAGTGAGAGCTGGACCATAAAGAAGGCTGATCGCCGAAGAATTGATGCTTTTGAATTATGGTGCTGGAGGAGACTCTTGAGAGCCCCATGGACTGCAAGAAGATCAAACGCATCCATTCTTAAGGAAATCAGCCCTGAGTGCTCACTGGAAGGACAGATCCTGAAGCTGAGGCTCCAATACTTTGGCCACCTCATGAGAAGAGAAGACTCCCTGGAAAAGATCCTGATGCTGGGAAAGATGGAGGGCACAAGGAGAAGGGGACGACAGAGGACGAGATGGTTGGACAGTGTTGTCGAAGCTACCAGCATGAGTTTGACCAAACTGCGGGAGGCAGTGGAAGACAGGAGTGCCTGGCGTGCTCTGGTCCATGGGGTCACAAAGAGTCGGACACGACTAAACAGCTAAACAAGAACATCCTAAGCAAAAAAAGCAGTCTCAGCTGAGGCATGATCTTGCAGTGGAGTGTGAACAGGCTAGGTGAGGACCAAGTGGCCACATGGCAGGACTACTATACTGGTGCATTGGTGGAAAAAGCAGCCTGCCTGGGGCAGATGCTGTAACAGAAGGGGCCATGGTGCCAGTAGAAGATATGGGAAGCTGGAGAGCTTCATGAACCAGAGCCATGCAAGCCTTAATCCGCCTAGCTAAACTGCCTAGGTCAGCGGTTCTCAACCTGTGGGTCCCCAGATGTTGTTGGACTATAACTCCCATCATCCCTGAGCTCTGGCCTTGCTAGCTAGGGGTGATGGGAGTTGTAGTTCAACAACATCTGGGGACCCACAGGTTGAGAAAGGCTGGCCTAGGTGAAAGGAGACAAACGGGGTCAGTTTGTTTGTATGTGGGCTTGATGTAAATTTTGAGCACCTGCCTGATGTTCAGGTTGTGCCATGCTGCTGCCGCACTGTGGGATGGATCTGGGCAGAAAGGAGAGAATTCACTCACCTTGCTTATGGAAAGTGGAGTTGACACTGACCACAAATATGATTACAATATGTCAGTGACTACATTGGCATTGGGGTTTGCCATGCAGCTAATGCCAAGGTTCTTTGGGGTTGTTTGACCACCCGAATAGGTGTTAGGCTGGTCTGAAGCCACTAAGCAAAAGCCCAAGCGGGTGGGAGTGGGGGGAATGGCAGTAAACAGAAGAGCGGAAGGAGAAAAAGAAGGGGAAACGCCTCTTTCTTTGTAAACAAGGAGCCAACAAGAAAACAGGAGAGCTGAGAAGTTCTGCCTCCAAGCAAAGGAGCACAAAGTGAAGCTTTGCCAGGAGAGAAGACTACCACAGCTTCCATTGATTCCTATCTTCTAACCAGAAAGATGGAAGGCCTTTGAAGAAACATTCACAATTTTATTCAAGTAAAATATGAAGAAAGACAAATTATTTAACATGCAGAAGATAACAAATAATGTAACACACCAGAAGGGGAAGATGAGGGAAGTCAACAGGAGGGAGGGAATTGTAAAATACAAAACTGGATAATTGTATTTGCAATTTGCTATAACAAAAGAAATCTAATTATATATTATATATATATATATATATATATATATATATATATATATATATATATATATATATAAAAACAGCCTTGGTCCAGTATATCTGAAGGAGCGTCTCCACCCCCATCGTTCTACCCGGACACTGAGGTCCAGCACCGAGGGCCTTCTGGCGGTTCCCTCACTGCGAGAAGCCAACTTACAGGGAACCAGGCAGAGGGCCTTCTCGGTAGTGGCACCCGCCCTGTGGAATGCCCTCCCACCAGATGTCAAAGAGAAAAACAACTACTAGACTTTTAGAAGACATCTGAAGGCAGCCCTGTTCAGGGAAGCTTTTAATGTTTGATGTATTACAGTATTTTAGTATTTTTTTGGAAGCCGCCCAGAGTGGCTGGGGAAGCCCAGCCAGATGGGCGGGGTATAAATAAATGATTATATATATATATATATATATATATATATATATATATATATATGGAAGATGGAAGGCCAACAAACTTATTCCATGCAGTGCACTGGGCCTTAAATCTTTTAAATGCTGAAGTAAAAGAATGACTGGAGGGCACTGCTGCTGAATTAAAAACAGAACTCACCTCTTCCCTCTTCGCCATACCCCAAGTGAGGTGGGATGGTTATTCTCCTCTTCTCTCCAATGCATACACCAAGCAAGCCTTCATCCATCCCAGAAATCACATAACCTTTCCCAATGTAGGTATCATATGTTCGGTTCCGTGAATAACTACAGGCAAAAAGGAAAAACCTTTGCTTAACTAAGACTGTTATCAGTATGCCCATAGCTTACTGGCTTGACAGCAAAAACATCAGAAAGAAGTATCAACAGGGTGTAGTGGAACTGATGAAGTCATGTCTTATAATAGCACCAAACCTAAGTGTGACTAGAAGAAGTGAGGAAATTAAGCTAGCAAAGCAAATACATAAATGTGTATAATATGATAAAACTTCAACTGTGAATAAAAAAGCAAGCCAAATATGTACCGTATTTTTTGCTCTATAAGACTCACTTTTTCCCTCCCAAAAAGTAAGGGGAAATGTGTGTGCATCTTATGGGGCGAATGCAGGCTGTGCAGCTATCCCAGAAGCCAGAACAGCAAGAGGGATTGCTGCTTTCACTACGCAGCGATCCCTCTTGCTATTCTGGCTTCTGGGATTCAGAATATTTTTTTCTTGTTTTCCTCCTCCAAAAACTAGGTGAGTCTTGTGGTCTGGTGTGTCTTATAGAGCAAAAAATATGGTAACAGGATTACAAATATATTAACGGATAGGTGAAGTAACCTTAAACAATACTGAGCAGACCAAGCGCATAGACAAGAGAACTATTTTAATATATTGTATAGCAGCAAAATGAGAAGTCACATAAGATGAACAAAACTAGAAAAGCTATCCACTTTGTGGTATGAAAAACACAAAATAAAAAAAATAAAAAACTGAGCCAGAATAGCATATTAATGTAATCCAATCAAGGGAGACTACTCTCGTGACATAGGGTTGCGTCTTGTTACCCCTTGCTTTTTATTCCAGAAATTCCTAAATGGGTCCCATTCAGATTCAAACTTCTTAAACCCTAGTTTTCCCTGTCTAACCCACATACCGTATTTTCCGCCCTATAGGACACACTTTTCCCCCTCCAAAAATGAAGGGGAAATGTGTGTGCGTCCTATGGGGCGAATGCAGGCTTCAGGAAGCTCTGCGCAACCCTCGGGAGACCGGTGCGACTTCGCAAAAAAAAATTGCATTTTTTTTTAATTTTTTTCTTTATTCCCCCCCCCCAAAAAAAAACTAGGTGCGCCCTATGGGGCGAAAAATACGGTAATCCATATGATCTTACTCAAAGTAGCCATGCTTTTATGAAGGGGATTCTTTTCTCTTTCATTGTCTGGCATAGACAATTCTAGTGGCTAGTACCATTTGAAACAGTAGTTCATCTTTTCTGTTTGATAGATGTCCTGTTTGAAAGATGTTGATCTTTCAAGTATGTCAGCAAAAATAGCACGGGAGTCTAACAAAGTAATAGAGAACCTCTCACTGTGCATCTAGGTCCACCATGCCTCTGAATTTGGCTGCAAGGATGTTTTGGACAAACCACACCCATCTGTCAGTCACTTGATGTCATATAACATCAGGCATAGAGATCTGTTATCTCCAATCTAAGCACTAAGTGCTAAGATGGGATGCAATGACTAATTTTTTCTATTCTTTTAGGTTTATTGAAACAGATGCTCTTTGTTAAATCATGTGCCCTGGAAGTAAATGTCCAAAAGCAATTATCCACAACAGAAAGAAGCAAAGCATTTAATGTTTTGATTGGTGAGATTATTCTTATTGCACATTGACATGTTTTGATAAAACATGCTATAAACGTAAAGAACTGGTTTTCACAGTACAAGTTATTATAAACTAGCTTTAGCACAGATCCACTTTTGCTTCCCATTTATTATCATGGAAAGTGGAAAATCCACTAAAGTTACTCAAGAGGAGAAATAGGAAGTATTTTAAATTTTCCCAAATGTGTTTACTTTATGTGCTGGTGTCCTATTAGCTGTGCTTTTCTGTCTGCTTGTTGAATGTAGTAATCTATGCCATCATCTTCTGTGCATTTATTACTTAAATCTCTTGTTTCAAACAGAGAAAAATGAGAGTTCAGGATAACCCAGATCCATTGGAACCATTGCTCTACTTTTTAAAACTTTTTCTTAGTCTTATTTATTGATTTATTATTGAAGACATTTACCAAGCTACTTAGAATACCTTTAAAGAATGCTCAGCAGAATAGAGCTATAAAAACACACAAAGAAATAAACAGAAAGTAGGAAACGTGTGTTCAGCAGTGTGGTTACCTAGAATCAAACAATGTGCCATCCAAAAGTGTACCATTATAATGGTATCTGAGGAAGTCCCCTACTTGGCTTCTACGCTCACAGGTTTCAGGCACATATTGTTGTTCCACAGCGATGCTGTCTTTGGGGTTGTGGAGATCTAGAAGAGCCACATCAAAGACCAGAGACGCCTGACCCGGGATTTCTTTACCTATAACCAAGGTGGACGGTAGGCATTTAAGTCAACGCAGGAATCCAGAAAGAAATTCAAGCTAACCCCACATATATACATACCCTCAACCCCACATCTATTCCATGCTATAATATACATTTCATTTCTCTGCACCCCTGCAATTCTAAAGCAACTTATATTTATTAACATAAAAGATGCTGCTTCCAGGAGTTTTAAAAAATAACTTCCATTTTGTCAATAGCAGTCTGGTTATTCTGCCAATTTTCTATCTGGAAAAAAATAAGAGAAAGTTGAAAGAAATTAAGCTTTTCCCTCAACTGTAACTGAGATTAAAGATGAACATTCACTGGGCGATCAGATATTGAGTTGATTGACTGATCACTTGCTTCCTACACAAAACATGAGTTCAGATTCTGAGAGATCTGCATTGGCTCCCAGTACGTTTCCGAGCACAATTCCAAGTGTTTGTGCTGACCTTTAAAGCCCTAAACGGCCTTGGTCCTGTATACCTGAAGGAGCGTCTCCACCCCCATAGTTCAGCCCGGACACTGAGGTCCAGCACCGAGGGCCTTCTGGCCGTTCCCTCATTGCGAGAAGTGAGGCTACAGGGAACCAGACAGAGGGCCTTCTCGGTAGTGGCGCCCGCCCTGTGGATGTCAAAGAGATAAACAACTCCCTGACATTCAGAAGACATCTTAAGGCAGCCCTGTTCAGGGAAGTTTTTAATATGTAACGCTGTACTGTTTTTAACACTTGATTGGGAGTCGCCCAGAGTGGCTGGGGAAACTCAGCCAGATGGGCGGGGTTATAAATATTATTATTATTATTAATTCTGTGCAGGGACGCGGGTAGCGCTGTGGGTAAAAGCCTCAGCACCTAGGGCTTGCCGATCGAAAGGTCGGCGGTTCGAATCCCCGCGGTGGGGTGCACTCCCGTTGTTCGGTCCCAGCGCCTGCCAACCTAGCAGTTCAAAAGCACTCCCGGGTGCAAGTAGATAAATAGGGACCGCTTACTAGCGGGAAGGTAAACGGCGTTTCCGTGTGCGGCTCTGGCTCGCCAGAGCAGCGATGTCACGCTGGCCACGTGACCCGGAAGTGTCTCCGGACAGCGCTGGCCCCCGGCCTCTTGAGTGAGATGGGCGCACAACCCTAGAGTCTGTCAAGACTGGCCCGTACGGCCAGGGGTACCTTTACCTTTACCTTTAATTCTGTGGAAAGATCTTCTCTTGATTTATGTTTCTCAGGGTTACCTAATATTCACTAGCAGCATAAACAAATTTGGCATTTACCATCTCCGTCTTCTCCATACGCCAGGAAAGGCGGTACTGTGATGATGCGCTTTTCTCCGACACACATTCCAAGGAGACCTTTGTCCATACCGGGGATCAGCCAACCGATACCCACATAAGTGTCATATGTTCGCATTCTATTGTGGCTGAAATTATAACAAAAAAGCAAGTTACTCATAGCCAGCGTCTTCCTTTTTAACACTGGAAGCAGGAAAAAATGTGAAGAGTTGGGCAGAGTGAAATCAATGTAGACCGATGCGCATTTTGTTTCAAACCATTTTAGAAGTATACAGAGTATAAAACAACAAAACTTAGTTGCACAAAGGCAAAGACACCAAATATGCCACATTCTTTCCCTATTGCTTTAGTGGTTAAAAGCTGAACATTTCAAGCTGCCTTATAGCAGGCATGAGAGACCATTGGTTTATTGAGTCCAATGTTGTCTTATACTGACAGGAAGTGGTTTTCCTAAGCCTCAGGCATAGATTTTGTTCCCAGTCCTGCCAACAAAATATTTTCATTCACATTTTTATGTAAATTCTCACAAAGCCCTCAAAAATCAAGACCTCAGAAAACATGAATAATAGAAAGAAAAAAATGTATATTAACTACCTCGAGTCAAACAGTGTACCATCTAGAAATGTCCCATTGTAATGGTATCTTACAAAATCAGACACCTGGATCGTTCTTGTGCAATTTTCTGGCTTGTAATAAGTTTGAATATGAACTTGGTCTTCAGAATTCCAAAGGTCGATCAAAAGCACATCAAAGTGAAGCACTGAGTTTGCAGGAATTACACCAGCTGTGAATGCAAAATATATTAAAACGGAAATGATGCTTCCTGAAAAAACAGAATTAATGTAACAAACTACTGTCTCTTTCAAGATGTAGCAGGCATGCACAAAGGATGTGGCTGGCTAGGGAACTGTTTCACCAGTGGCCCAGGCGTACAGAGACGGAGGCCACATTTAGAGCACTATAATACCACTTTCAGCTGTCATGGCTTCACCCAAAGCATTCTGGGAGCTGTAGTTTGCTAAGAGTTACTGGATACATCCCACCATTCCCCTCCCAGAGCAAGAATTCTCAGCACAGTTTATCAGTCAATCCCTCTTTACAGGGAACTTGAAGTGCCTCTGTTTATCAAGGATTTGGGAAAACAACTTAAGAGTGAGTTTGCTTTACTACTGTCTCACCCTGCTCAGAGTCATCACTACTGAAGCCTCATATTATATTAAATTCATCTTGATCAGAACAGGAAAGCAACTTCTTCCTCACTGAGGAACACGATGGATATTTCCATCACATATTCTCTGCAACAATTGTAGCTAGAAGTCCGTCTTAAAGAAATGAACAATGGGGAGAAAACAAAGATCCTCACATTTTTCAATAAAAGGGGAAAAAAGGACTTGATGTGGAGGACAGGGGGAAACTTTAGCAATGATAGTTTGCTTGGTGTGCATGACATTGTAGCCTTGCCTGTAGTAATCTGGCCTCTTGAACTCGATTCAGAGATCTAAATTTGTGGACTGAGAGGGAGCAGGAACTTCTCAGAAGTTCAGAACTTAAAATCAAGCTGGGAGACAGGGTCCGTCAGCACGGTCCCATGTCCTCCTCATCCACACATCCGGATCCACAGATATATCCCATGAACAGGACTTATCAGGCAGCAATGCATTCATTAAAAATCGGGTTTGATGAACTTGTTAGAAACTCTGTAATTTCAACAGCTTGTCTTGGATGAACATTTCCATACAGAGTACTGTACTCACAAACACCTTCGCTCCCGTAGCCAAGATGGGGTGGGATTTTTACGAACCGCCTCTCATTCACACACATGCCAATCAGAGCTTTGTCCATTCCAGCAATAAGCTGGCCTTTCCCCACAAACACGTTGAATGTGGAACCCCTGTCATAGCTAGAGAGAGAGAGAGAGAGAGAGAGAGAGAGAGAGAGAGAGAATGAACAAACACAGTAGGTTACTTGCAAATTCATTTGCAATTCACTTAAATCTCATTTACAGGTATTTTGTTGGCAGCGCTTTTATTTTTACCCATTTCTCAGTCATGACTATGACTAACAGCTGCTGATTCCCCCATGAACTTGTCTCACCTCTCTTTCAAAAGCCATCTAAACAAGTGTTGCTTTCATACCTTGTGTGGAATACCCTGGACAGTCCTAGAGCTAGAAAGGTTGTAGAAAACCAACACAATGTAGAGCTTTGAGTATCTTTCCTACTAGGAAAGGCTAAAGAATTTGAGGCAGCAGGGTAATATGGCTAATGGTTGGTTAAGAGAGAGATCTATACAATTGTGGGGAAAGAAGTGAAAGAATTATTTTCACTAATCTTTCAAACTCAGAATTACCCATGGCAGCTGATTCAGCACAAACAAAACATTTCTGCCACAAGTTCTGTGAAGGTGAACTTTCTTTTGTCTTGAATGGATAATGACAGAAAGTACATATTCAAGGCAATTTTAATTTGATTGACAGATATGGGGGGGGGGAATGAATGGTTTTGCTCTTCTGATGAAACCCCAGTCATGTCTACTCAGAATTAAGTCTCACTGAATTCAATGGGGCTTATTCTCAAGGTGTGGGGTTAGGAATGCATCATGCGACAACAATGTTGAAAGGGTAAAAAATATAAGCTTCCAAGAATATGCATTCTCTCCAAAGAGATGTCTGGAATTTTGCCAAAGGGCATATTCACTTTCAATGATCACTTGGGAATTTTTGATAATTAACATAATATCTCTCATCAGATGTCCTCTCACCATAATGTCCTCTCACCAGAGGAGAAATAGACACCCCCTTCTATGCCTTTCGTAGGTGCTGTTATACAGCCCTATAATTATGATGAAATTAGATGTAGCCCACGTTTTACTCACAGGAACACTTACAGTGCACCCAAGTTATCTTAAATCTACCTTTTACTTCAAGGACTTCAGTGGGAATGCATTCAAAAGTATCATACACAAAGAGAAATATAGCAGAGGCCAGTTCACTGTATTGTTCGACAACATTCCTAAGAGCCTCCATCACTTGGAAATGGACCAGTTCCAGAGCTACAACTGCAGGCCCAAAGGGGTGCCTGTGATCCAAAAGGTTGCGCTGTAAGCAGCCTCTCCGCCTAGGTTGGGGTCAGAGGCAGACATTGCTAATGTGGTGCCTGCAGGAAGGAAAAAAAATTGGCAAAAAAAAAACCCTATCGTATTTCTTATTTTCACAATAATTCCTTTTGGTACAGTTGCTTTTTTATGGATATTGAACTTAATTCGTTCTGGAGGTCCGTTCTTAACCTGAAACTGTTCTTAACCTGAGGTACCACTTTAGCTAATGGGGCCGTGCGATTTCTGTTCTTGTGCTGAAGCAAAGTTCTTAACCCAAGGTACTATTTCTGGGTTAGTGGAGTCTGTAACCTGAAGTGTCTGTAACCTGAGGTACCACTGTATTTATTAGTAGTTCTGGGCCGCTTTTCGTTCAAATGAATCCCAAAGCAGCTTACAAACAATACATTGTGGAAACATAACAGAACATACTAGAGCAGGGCAAATGCAGCATAAATCATATGGAAACATAAAGCATCTGTAATATCTTCTCAGTTGGTACCTGTATAAATATATGCATTTAAATTATTATTATTTATTATTATTATTATTATTATTATTATTATTATTATTATTATTATTCCCCCTTAGCTCACCACCCTATATCTGGCACTGGTGGGGTTTTCTAGACTAGGAGAGGAGCTTTGCCTTGTGAAGATGATGGAAGGTATGGCTTCTTTTTTTTTTTTAATTTTTTTTATTAAATTTTTTCCGTAATATCTCCTATCATACAATTTTCACATCACATATTTTGACTTATTGAACCTCCCTCAACTCCTCTGACAATCATCCATAATTAAATTTCTATCTTCACATTCCTTAATTATAGTATCGCCTTTAAATACATTTTTTCTATCCTCATTTACATTCTTGCAATATTCCTTATTTTCTTCACAAAGCTTCTTTAAAACACACTAGCGTTGTATTTTCCTCACATACAGTTTTCAAATAGTCTCTGAATTTTCCCCAGTCCTCTAGAAACTTATGGTCTCTTTGAAGTCTGATTTTCCCAGTTAATTTGTCCAGTTCTGCATAGTCTGTTAGTTTTGCTCTCCATTCTTCCAGAGTTGGTAGTTCTTCTTGTTTCCATCTTTGGGCCATCAATATTCTCGCTGCTGTTATTGCGTACTGAAAGAGTTTACAGTCCCTCTTATTTATATCATTTTTAGTTATTCCCAGTAAGAAGGTTTCTGGTTTCTTTACAAAGCTATATTTCAGCATTTTCTTTAACTCATTGTATATCATTTCCCAGAATCCCTTCACTTTCTTACACTTTCTTATGGCTTCTCATAAGCTTTCCCAGTTTATAAACAGATGCCTCTACGCCTAGAGCCAGGGGTGCCCACTTGAATAAACTATTGAGGGAACCCATGTAAACCCCACCCCACATAACTGATCAACTTGGGAGGGGCGACCCACTCAAATCTGGGGGGGGGGGCAAAGGGACCTCAGCCCTAGCAGTTGGCTGCATAGAGCAGTACAGTGGTACCTTGGTTCTCAAACGCCTAGGTTCCAAAATGCCGAAAACCCGGAAGTGTTCCGGTTTTTAAATGTTTTTCGGAAGTTGAACGCCTGATGTGGCTGCCGGCTATTGTTTCCAGGATGCCTGCACCAATCAGAAGCTGCGCCTTGGTTTCCAAATGGACTTCCAGAATGGATTAAGTCTGGCGCTTTTGTTTTTGCTATTTATTTTGCGTTGTTGAGGCTTTTTCGGTTAATTTGTTTTTGTGACTGTGTGGAACCCAGTTCAGCTATTGATTGATTGATTGATTGATTGTGTGTGTGACTGCGGAAATGGATAAAAGCCCCCCATCCAAACAATGACTATCATCAGTGCAGGTAAGGGGGAAAAAATATTTTTAACTTTTATCATCTCCAATACTATCTTATTCATTTTATAGTACAGTACATTGATCATTGAAAGGGACGTGGGTGGAGCTGTGGGTTAAACCACAGAGCCTAGAACTTGCCAATCAGAAAGTTGGCGGTTCGAATCCCCGCGACGGGGTGAGCTCCCGTTGCTCGGTCCCTGCTCCTGCCAACCTAGCAGTTCAAAAGCATGTCAAGGTGCAAGTAGATAAATAGGTACCGCTCCGGTGGGAAGGTAAACGGCGTTTCCGTGCGCTGCTCTGGTTCGCCAGAAGCGGCTTAGTCATGCTGGTGACACGACCCAGAAGCTGTACGCCGGCTCCCTCGGCCAATAAAGCGAGATGAGCGCCGCAACCCCAGAGTCGATCACGACTGGACGTAATGGTCAGGGGTCCCTTTACCTTTTTACATTGATTATTGCTTTCATTTTATGGACGAATCGTCTCATTAGATAGTAAAAGTCATGTTAAATTGCTGTTTTAGGGGTTGTCCTTAAAAGTCTGGAACGGATTAATCCATTTTGCATTACTTTCTATGGGGAAGCATGCCTTGGTTTTGGAACGCTTTGGTTATGGAACAGACCTCCGGAAAGGATTAAATTTGAGAACCAAGGTTCAGTACACTGTACAGTGGTACCTCGGGTTAAGAACTTAATCCGTTCCAGAGGTCCGTTCTTAATCTGAAACTGTTCTTAACCTGAGGTACCACTTTAGCTAATGGGGCCTCCCGCTGCCACCGCACGATTTCTGTTCTCATCCTGAAGCAGAGTTCTTAACCTGAGGTACTACTTCTGGGTTAGCCAAGTCTGTAAGCTGAAGGTCTGTAACCCGAGGTACCACTGTACAGTATTGCCCCCTGGGGAGAGCTCTCTCCGACTGTGGGCTCCCCATTTTAGCAGGAGAGGGCAGGGGCTGCGGTTTCCCTCGTGCCAAGCGGCTGCCCTGCCCCACACCAAAAGCCGCCCGGGGCTGGATCAGGGCCAAAGCCCCGACCATCCCTGCCGTCTAGGGAGAGAAGCTCGGCCGGCCAGCGAGCCTGATGGGGCGCGAAGGCTGCCGAGCGTGTGCGCGCCCGCCCGCCCGCAAGTCCCGCTGCCTCCGACGGGCCTTGCTGCCGGGGAAGCGCGCGCAGGCAGGGCCGCGCGACGAGGCGCCGTACCTGGAGTCGAACTTGGCGCCGTCGGGGAAGGTGCCGTGGTAATGGTAGCGCACGAAGTCGCCGGCGCGGACGGTGCGCGGGCACTCGCGGGGCACGTAGCTGCGCTCCACCAGCACGTCCTTGCCGTCCCACGCCGGTTCTCCGGCGCCCGGCACCGGCGGCGCCTGGCACGCCGCGCAGCTCACCAGCAGCGCCAGCAGCAGCGGCGAGAAGCAGCAGCCGCGGTGGCGGCGTCTCCTCCGGCCGGGCGGCGTTCCTGGCCCTTCCATGGCGGCGGCGGCGCGAGGAGCGGGGAGGCGGAGGCGCGGCCGAGGCGGAGGTCCTGCGCCCAAATCCCGGCTTCCCAGAGCTGCAAACGTGGAGGGGGCGGAGGAAGGAGGAGGAGGAGAAGGAGGGTCGGCGGGGGAAACGGGCGGCCGCGGCTTCTCCGCTTGCAGAGCCGGCGGGAGGAGCCAGCCCCGAGGGGAGGCGAGGCAGGGGGACGTCGGGGAAGAGGAGGGCCTGGGAGAGCAGGCGGGTGTTTGAGGGGAAAACTGAGGGAGAAAAGGCCCAGCAAAGGGGAGCCGCCAAGAGCCAAGCTGCTCCTCTTTTGTTAGCTAAAAAGTGGGAAACCCAAGAACTCCCGACGACAGAAGAATGGCAGATGCAGATGATGGATTTTTCGGACAGGAAGAGTCCGCGACCAGAAGGAGGAGGAGTATCAGGAAGAGTGGATTAAATTTAATGATTATTTCGTTCAATTAACTGAAAACAGCTTGCAGATACTTAATTGGCTGAGGATTTTATTTCTGTTAAGTGATGAATTAATAGGTTTAATTTCGTAATGTGAAGAGCTAAGGGTGTTCATGTTGAATTTTAGAAGAGCTGTGGTTTGGAAAACCGTTAAAAGGATAGGCAATGAAATGCAAACATGGGGAAGCGAGGAAGTCACTTAATAAGGGCAATTTTCAATATGGCTATGAATTATGTTTGTTTGTTTGTAATGTGAAAACCAATAAAAAAATTGGGAAAAAAAGAGTCAGGTTTCTAGTTCCTGCGTGTTTTTTTATCTGGGGGAGGCAACTGTCCCCTCGCGACGTGGCGCCTCTTCGTTTCCAGCCCAGACGCGGCTGCTGAGGGCTCGGGGTTTTTTCTCCCGAGGCCTCAAGCGGAGCAGCTGCCCTGCCCGCCATCCTCTCGGAGCCGCAGGGCGATGAGTCAGGGCTGCGGCTGGAGCGGGAGCGCGCGCCGCCTTCCGAGTTATGAAGTCGCAGGGGGGAAGTTGGAGTTAACTGCAGCGGAGGAATGATCTGCCGGAGTACAGTGGTACCTCGGGTTAAGTACTTAATTCGCTCCGGAGGTCCGTCCTTAACCTGAAACTGTTCTCAACCGCCAGAGCACGATTTCTGTTCTTATCCTGAAGCACTATTTCTGGGTTAGTGGAGTCTGTAACCTGAAGCGTATATAACCCGAGGTACCACTGTAAGCTGTTTCAAGCTACATACCCTCGGGTTACATACACTTCAGGTTACGTACGCTTCAGGTTACAGACTCCGCTAAACCAGAAATAGTGCTTCAGGTTAAGAACTTTGCTTCAGGATGAGAACAGAAATCAGGCTCCGGCGGCACAGCGGCAGCAGGAGGCCCCATTAGCTAAAGTGGTGCTTCAGGTTAAGAACAGTTTCAGGTTAAGAACGGACCTCTAGAACGAATTAAGTACTTAACCCGAGGTACCACTGTATTTTGAGACACTCGCTTAGGACAGGAAAGCGTTCTTTGCAAGTCAAATCCATGAGATGCTGTTCATGGGCGTAGGAACCGGGTGTGTGTGTAAATATATAAATATATTTAACTAACTGACCCGACTCAGTTCTACCCCTCCCCCCAAAAAAACATAAAGCCTTCCCCCCCCCTATAATAATCCTGACTACGCCCATGACATAAAAGGGCTATTCAGACTCTCTGTTTGACAGATAGTCACTCCACAAATCGGTAAAAGGGGATTGCTGGACTGGCTTTTCTAATAAGGACAGAGTGAACTTTCAGATCAGGTGACAGAAGCCTTACGCCTCTCGTGATGGAGAATGTTAAGGGTTTGCATGGGGAAAGGATCCCCTCGAATTTCTGGGTGCCCGGGTCTCCCCATAATTTCTGAAATTAGTAGAGGCAGAAGGTTTGGTCAGCGGATTTACTACAGAATAAGTCAGGCCAGCTTTCTCAGCAGACTGGCTGAGAGAGGCCATCAGGTGATGGCAGAGCCATTTTTAGTTTGCAAATATATATATATAAGAGAGAGAGAGAGAGAGAGAGAGAGAGAGAGAGAGCGAGCGCAGCATTGAGAGAGGGACGTTGCCAGGGTTTCAGGGGGTGTGATGTCACTGCAGGGGGAAAATGCCATTTTTACACTGACTTTGAGTCTCACTTGCTCCAAAATCAGGTACACATACGTAAACCCCTTCCCTATCTTAATTTCTTTTCGTATGTGTACTGTGGCACATCTCTATGCTCACTGGGTAGGCAGGGACTCCTTTTATCTTTAGGATTAAGGTGTTTGAATTTTAATTTGATTTGCTGCCCCACTTATTTGCAACCTCACTGTCTAAAGCAGCACACATCTGCTATGTCTCTTCCATTTCCATGTAACAAGCCCATCTCTTTCTGCTTCCTGGGTGACAAGTTCTTTATTGGGTTGAAGGTATACACACATTTTAAACGGCCACACATCCTGACTCCACTCAAAAGGGTCCATTCTTCTTAGTAGTGTACGTGTGCTGGGTTCAGGGGTCGACCTCATAACATCAGGACAAGTTAATTTCCAGACCGTTGTCGCAAGAATGTAAGACACCAACTTTAACTTACAATAGAGCACATCGGTTAAATATTGAACTGAAAAGCAAAGGTATTATTTTCTTCTTTGTCAGTGAAAATCTTCAAAAGAATGTCCTGTTTGTAAAGTATAGGGCAAACTGTGAGCAGAGAGTTATCCTATAGTTTAGCATATGTGATTTGCCCAGCTTTTAGCTAGCCGTGGTTTATAATAACCTGTTACATTATAGCTAAGGGCTAAACTCCTCAGATGCCTTTAAACATTGGTGGGATTTGCAGTTTGGATTACATGGCAGGGCACCAAAACACAGGTTGTACTTCTGCTGCAAAGGAAAGTGCTCTGTAATCTAGAGAAATGGCCTGTTTTGAATTCCTGGATTGTATACATGCAGATGAGCAAGAAGATAAATGATTGCAGGAAAGTACAATAAAACATGTTGCATAAAAACTTGGTTCTGCCTTACGTTTAGTGTGTTGCAAACATTCCTTCAGACACTTCCTTCATTACCCCAACAAATGCTGGTGAGGCTCTCGGGGCACAATTGTGACACAAATTATTTTTAAAAGGTTGAAGTCTCCCACCTTCCCCCAGGCAGTTCTGGGAATTGTAGTTGCGAATATGCTGAGCCCTTTTTATAACCAACATCCAGTTCTACTCACTCTTGCAAAAGGGACTTGTCTGGACTTTTTACATGGTTTAGTTATATGGATCATGGCATCAGTGCAGAAGGCATAAACTTAATATAAATTAGATCCATTAGGAACTCTGTGACCCTGGCACAAGCTCCTATTTTGTACATGACCTAGACAGAACAGCATCCTGACCTATTGGCTGCAGAAAATATTGGAGTAAGGTAAAGGTAAAGGGACCCCTGACCATTAGGTCCAGTCATGACCGACTCTGGGGTTGCAGCGCTCATCTTGCTTTATTGGCCGAGGGAGCCGGTGTTTGTCCACAGACAGCTTCTGGGTCATGTGGCCAGCATGACTAAGCCAGATGGATCTACTGGTCACCCTCCTATAAGCAGGAACCAGATTTAAACAGAGACAATTAAAATCTCAAGGTAAAAAAATATGATTTGGGAGCTGTAAAGATATAGATTTGGTCTTTCCCCAATTAAGGTCTTCATTTAAGCGTGGATAAGCCCTTAAAGTGTGCATATCTGACCAATCAAAAATGCCACGCATGCAATTTTTTATTTTTTAAACCCAGCTGAAAAATAAAGCAGGTCTCAGCCCTAATCATCACCCCAAACCTCATGAAAAATGGCCTTCAGCAGCTTCTGCGCTACTTCCCAGTGCTCTGGTAATGTTTTAAAGACACCAGCCAATATTCCACTGGAATGTTGGCACTTCATTAGGGACACGCCAGATGCAAAAGCTGGCAGTGAAAATGAATTTCTGCCCCACTTACCTGAAACATTACTCTGCATTTTTGTGAATTCAGGCACCACTAGCCTTTCTAAAGAGGAAAGCAGCTAAAATGGTTTAGGATCCATTTATTCATAGGCTTTTTTGCACAAACAACCTTTCAGGGACCACATGGAGGTGGGGCAGGGAGCTATTACAGACCCTCCAAGCGTCCCATTTTTCTGGGGACATTCCAGGATTTACAGAAGCCATCCTGGTTTCTGATTTGATCCCCAAATGTCCCACCTTCCCTTACGGACATCCCTATTTTCTTTAGAAAAATGTTGGAGGGTATGCTGTTACCTGATTCCCGAGCCATCTGAAGGCAGCTGTGAATAAGGCAGATTTTTAATACGGTAATGCTTTATTATGTTGTTTTATATGTTGGAAGCCGCCCAGAGTGGCCCAGTCAGATGGGTAGGGTATAACTGGTAAAATCATCACCAGGGCCTTTTTTCAGCCAGAACTCACTGGGACTCAGTTCCAGCCCCTCTCAGATGGGTGCCATTGCCACTTAGCAATGTTTTCTTCTGAAATGTTTAAGATTTTCTTGGTTAAATATGTATTCTGTAGTTGACCTCCTTTGCAACGTTTTATTTTGAAATCTTTAAGATAACATTTTAGTTTCCTGTTCATTAGGTTGCTTTGACTGTAGACTTTATATTTGACTTTCTTCAGTAATGTTTAATTTTGGGTTGTTTTATTGATGTTTCAACGTGCTGCAAGCCGCTTTGAGATTTTTATTAAAAATATAAAACGGTATAGAAATGAAATGAATAATAATAATAATACAGTGGTACCTCAGGTTACATACGCTTCAGGTTAAAGACTCTACTAACCCAGAAATAGTACCTTGGGTTAAGAACTTTGCTTCAGGATTAAAACAGAAATCGTGCTCCGGCGGCGCAGCTGCAGGAAGAGGCCCCATTAGCTAAAGTGGTGCTTCAGGTTAAGAACAGTTTCAGGTTAAGTACGGACCTCCGGAATGAATTAAGTACTTAACCTGAGGTACCACTGTACTAGAACAAGGGAGGTGTTCATTGTGAAGTTCTGGCACCTCTTTTTCTAGAAAAATAGCGATAATAATTGTTATAAGAAAAATACTGCTCCTTTTCCCTTATGGGGTATCCAAGAGCCCACATAGTGTCCTTAAGTAGGTCCCCTATTGGAAGAAGAAAATAACAGAGGCCAACCAGAGAATATTGAGAAGCAAGGCAGCTAGTAAGCCTGATCTTTATTACGTAACTGTTGCAACAGGGTGCTCACAACCACACGCAGGAGGCAGGAGGGACCCAGAACAATGGTGTGCAAGCCCTTATACTGTATAGACTTTTGAAATTGCTCACCCTGTAGCTAAAGACCACCCCCAAAAACATCATACATACATCACGGAAGGAGGCGGGCTACAGGAGAAATGCAGCACAGGAGGGTGGTCTACAACAGAAAACCTGTCTGGCAGGATACTGATAATGGTCACTTGATTGCTTTACCTGGGCAGCCTGGCCATTCCTTTTGAGATGCTGTATATACAGGGGTAGAGGGACGCAGGTGGCGCTGTGGGTTAAACCACAGAGCCTAGGACTTGCCAATCAGAAGGTTGGCGGTTCGAATCCCTGCAATGGGGTGAGCTCCCATTGTTTGGTCCCTGCTTCTGCCAACCTAGCAGTTCGAAAGCATGAAGTGCAAGTAGATAAATAGGTACCGCTCCGGCGGGAAGGTAAACGGCGTTTCCGTGTGCTGCTCTGGTTTGCCAGAAGTGGCTTAGTCATGCTGGCCACATGACCCGGAAGCTGTATGCCGGCTCCTCGGCCAATAAAGCGAGATGAGCGCCGCAACCCCAGAATCGGTCACGACTGGACCTAATGGTCAGGGGTCCCTTTACCTTTACCTTATATACAGGGGTACCTTGGTTTTCAAACTTAATCCATTCCAGAAGTCCATTCCAAAACCAAAGTGTTCCAAAACCAAGGCACACTTTCCCAAAGAAAGTCATGGAAAAAGGATTAATCCATTCCAGCCTTTTAAAAACAACCCCTAAAACAGCAATTTAACATGAATTTTACTATCCAACAGGACCATTGATCCATAAAATGAAAGCAATAATCAATGTACTGTAAAGGTAAAGGTATCCCTGACCATTAGAGGTCCAGTCGTGGACGACTCTGGGGTTGCACGCTCATCTCACTCTATAGGCCGAGGGAGCTGGTGTTTGTCCGCAGACAGCTTCTGGGTCATGTGGCCAGCATGACTAAGCCGCTTCTGGTGAAACCAGAGCAGCGCACGGAAATGCCGTTTACCTTCCCGCCGGAGCGGTACCTATTTATCTACTTGCACTTTGACGTGCTTTCGAACTGCTAGGTGGGCAGGAGCTGGGACCGAGCAACGGGAGCTCACCCCGTCACGGGGATTCGAACCGCCGACCTTCTGATTGACAAGCCTAAGGCTCTGTGGTTTAGACCACAGCGCCACCTGCATACTATAAAATAAATAAGGCAGTATTGTAGATGAGAAAAATTAAAATTATTATTTTCTTACCTGCACTGATGATAGTCATTGTTTGGAAGGGGGCTTTTATCCATTTCCGCAGTCACACAATCAATCAGCAGCTGATTGCAGTCACAAAAACAAATTAACCGAAAAAGCCTCAAAAATGCAAAATAAATAGCAAAAACAAAAGCGCCAAACTTAATCCATTCCGGAAATCTGTTTGACTTCCGAAATGTTCAAAAACCAAGGCGCAGCTTCTGATCACTGCAGGTGCCCCAGAAACAATAGCCGACAGCTGCATCAGAAGTTCGGCTTCCGAAAAACATTCGAAAACCAGAACACTTACTTCCGGGTTTTTGGAGTTTGAGTACCAAGGTACCACTGTACTTAGTTCCTGAATCCAGGTCACAGGCTCTCCATAGTATACCCTTAAGATAGGATTTGTGAACAAAGAGACAATGGGGAGGCTTTTCCAATTTCCTTCCTCACTGCAGAGAATATCTGAGGTCACTGGAAGAGTCAGAATGGCTTCAGGATTGCTCTTCTGTACTATTTTGTTTTCTGCTGCTCCAGAGAAGCGGACACGGAGCAATGGATCCAAACTACAAGAAAGAAGATTCCACCTAAACATTAGGAAGAACTTCCTGACAGTAAGAGCTGTTCGACAGTGGAATTTGCTGCCAAGGAGTGTGGTGGAGTCTCCTTCTTTGGAGGTCTTTAAGCAGAGGCTTGACAACCATATGTCAGGAGTGCTCTGATGGTGTTTCCTGCTTGGCAGGGGGTTGGACTCGATGGCCCTTGTGGTCTCTTCCAACTCTATGATTCTATGATTTCAGACGTGTGGGTTATATAAAGGTAAAGGTACCCCTGCCCGTACGGGCCAGTCTTGACAGACTCTAGGGTTGTGCACCCATCTCACTCAAGAGGCCGGGGGCCAGCGCTGTCCGGAGACACTTCCGGGTCACGTGGCCAGCGTGATGAAGCTACTCTGGTGAGCCAGCGCAGCACACGGAACGCCGTTTACCTTCCCGCTAGTAAGCGGTCCCTATTTATCTACTTGCACCCGGGGGTGCTTTCGAACTGCTAGGTTGGCAGGCGCTGGGACCGAACAACGGGAGCGCACCCCGCCGCGAGGATTCGAACCGCCGACCTTTCGATTGGCAAGCCCTAGGCGCTGAGGCTTTTACCCACAGCGCCACCCGCGTCCCTGTGGCTTATATACTTATGTATATATACTTATGTGTGGGTTATATACTTATGTATATATATTATGGGTATATATGTATACCCATAAGTGGGTTATATACTTATGTATATATTTGCCCTATAGATTTAGGAACATATGATTTATATATGAGACCTTAGAGTTCCTATAAAATAATAATAATAATAATAATAATAATAATAATAATAATAATAATAATAATTGAATGGGACACCTCTATTTTAATCAGATAAATGTTGGAGGGTATGGAGAAAGTTGTGGAGTGGGGCCGGTGAGAGGTGTGCCCAGGGAAGGGAAGGCATTGTCTGGGGAGATGGCCGAGCCAGGGCCGATTTAGGTTTGATGAGGCCCTAGGCTACTGAAGGTAATGGTGCTTTTTGTGTTGAATATATTCTATATGCTAATTTATGGACCTAATAGGTATCTAAAGCCATTTGCACATGCAGAATGTGGGCACCCTATATAGAGAATTGAGCAAACCAGTGCTATTTTAGGGAGCAGGCTAGCATTACTTGCATCATAGGAGCCTACACAACACAAAACCCTGTTGCTGTATGTAGGTTTTATTTGTTTTTCATCTTACATTTTGGATATGTACATCCAATTTTCCCATTATATTTTTGGGGGGGTCCCCGAGAGGGGGGCCCTAAGCTAGGGCTTGCTTAGCTTATACGTCAAACCGGCGCTGCTCAGAGGAGCTAAATCCGGCGCTGCAAACGACAATCGGGTTTTATTATTAACTGATCGGGTTTCATTATTGATTGATCATGTATGGCATCGATTCAGTCTGAGCAGGCGGCGCTGGGAAGCCGCTCCGCCGAGCGCCGCGTGGCGGGGGCGCTGCCGAGGGCGAGGCGGCCCCGTCGGGCCGGAGGAAGTGCTCGCTTGGCCTCCCCTGGAAGTGAGGCGCGCCAGGCCGGCGCCGAGCTGCGCGGGCGGGCGGGCCGGGCGGCGGCGGCGGCTCCCCGGCGCACCATGTCCCGGCGCGGCGAGGGCGGAGGCCCGAAGCGGCACCGGAGCCGCAGCGAGTCGTCGTCGTTGGCCGGCGGCAGCCCCGCCGGCTCCAGCAGCCGAGGCCACGAGCGGAAGGAGCAGAAGAGGAAGAAGCGGGAAGTGCAGCAGATCCAGCAGATCCAGCACCTGGAGTCCTTGTAAGGCTGGGGGGGGGGTCGCTGGGGGGGTGGCTTGGACCCTCCGCCTTCCTCTGAGGGCAGCGGGGAGGCGCGCCGCATCCCTCACCCTCATCCAGGCATCCCCAAACATGGCCCTCCTAATGTTTTTGGGACTACAACTCCCATCATCCCTGACCACTGGTCCTGCTAGCAGGGGATGATGGGAGTTGTAGTCCCAAAACATCTGGAGGGTCGAGGTCGAGGAAATCTGGTCTGTGCAAATGTTCTAGCTCTGAAGGGGATCCTTTAGCTCAGGGGTGCTCTCTTATTCCTCTCCCCCCCCCATCAAGGGGTCAGGCATAGGCAAACTCGGCCCTCCAGATGTTTGGGGACTACAACTCCCATCATCCCTAGCTAGCAGGACCAGTGGGCAGGGATGATGGGAATTGTAGTCCCAAAAACATCTGGAGGGCTGAGTTTGGGGGTGCCTGCCCTAATCCCTAACCTTCAAAACAGCCCTGTAAGGTAGGCTAGGCAGGCCTGGGGGGACGCACGCCCTCTGCGTTGAAAAGAACCCCCCCCCAAAATGACCAATAATTCCAGGAAGTGGCTCAACTGCTCTTCTCAGAAATCTTAACAAACTACAGATATAGATATTGTCACAGTATAAGCCAGGCATAGGCAAGATTTCCTCAACCTCGGCCCTCCAGATGTTTTGAGACTACAATTCCCATCATCCCTGACCACTGGTCCTGTTAGCTGGGGATGACGGGAGTTGTAGTCCCAAAATAACTGGAGGGCCGAGTTTGGGGATGCCTGAGTTTGGGGGGGCGGCTTAAAATCTCTGCCTTCAAGGGCAGCGGGGAGGCGCACGGCATCCCTCACCCTCATCCAGGCACCCCCAACCTTGGCCCACCTCCAGATGTTTTGGGACTATAACTCCCATCATCCCTAGCTAGCAAGACCCGTGGGCAGGGATGATGGGAATTGTAGTCCCAAATCATCCGGAGGGCCGAGTTTGGGTGTGCCTGCTAATCCCTAACCATCAAAACAGCCCTGTGAGGAAGACTAGGCAGGGCTAGAGATATAGTCACAGTGCTGAATTTATGTCTAAGCCAGGCATAGGCAAACTCGGCCCTCCAGATGTTTTGGGACTACAACTCCCATCATCCTTAGCTAGCAGGACCCGTGGGCAGGGATGATGGGAATTGTAGTCCCAAATCATCCGGAGGGCCGAGTTTGGGAGTGCCTGCCCTAATCCCTAACCTTCAAAACAGCCCTGTGAGGTAGGCTAGGCAGGGCTGTGGGCGATGCACGCCCTCTATGTTGAAAAGAACCCCCCCCCCGAATAAACATACACAAATTTATTGAGGGTCAACATAGTAGAGAGATAATATAAGGATGTATACAATTTTATAATACGCAGAAGTTAAAATTGGTTGAGAAATCAGAGAGAGGAGTTGAGGGAGGGAAAAAGGGGGGAGTAATGAAGATGATTTGTTTGAATAATTTGTTATGAGAAAACTGTTAATAAAAAACTTTAACAAAAAAGAAAGAAAACAACCCCCCCCCAAACGACCAATAATTCCAGGAAGTGGCCCAGCTGCTCTTCTCAGCAGTCTTAACAAACTACAGATATAGATATAGCCACAGTGCCAGATTTACTATAAACCAGGCATAGGCAAACTTGGCCCTCCAGATGTTTTGAGACTACAATTCCCATTATCCCTGACCAGTGGTCCTGTTAGCTAGGGATGATGGGAGTTGTAGTCCTGAAACATCTGGAGGGCCAAGTTTGCCTATGCCTGGTATAAGCTAAACAAGCTATAGCTTAGGGCCCCACTCCTTTGGGGGCCCGCAAAAAAATTAAAGGGGAAACAAACCCTGGATGCACATTTCCAAAATATAAGATAAAAAATAAAATAAAACAAAACATACATGCAGCAGTGTTTTGTGTTGTGTAGGCTCCTATGATGTAAGTAATGGGCCCCGCCTGCTGGCCTGCTCCCTAAAATATCACTGGTTTGCTCCTTTCTATACATAGGGTGCCTGCATTCTGCATGTAGGCTTTAAGATATCTATTAGGTCCATAAATTAGCATATAACATATATTCAACACAAAAAAACAGCGACAATTTGTTGTTGACAAAGAACAGCTGAGCATATAAAGGGCCCCATTACCTTCAGTAGCTTAGGGCCTCATCAAACCTAAATCCGGCCCTGCCCCCCGAATCCCGGGAAGTGGCTGAGTTGCTTTTCTCAGAAATCTTAACAAACTACAAATAGATATAGATGATAGGTAAGATAGATAGACAGATGATAGATAGATAGATAGATAGATAGATAGATAGATAGATAGATAATGTGCATACATATACACACACTACCACCTATTTCCTTGACAGGATTCAAGGCGGCTTGTTGATAAAATAAGAACAGTCAGAAACATAGGGAAAAAACAATCCTTAAAAAACAATTACATAGTTTTGGTCTTTGTTTTTATTATTACGTATTTCGTGTTTTTGTCTCGTATGTTCATTCCGTGAACTGCCCCGAGATCTTCGGATGAAGGGTGGTTTCATAAATAATAGCAATAATAATAATTGTTAGCTTCAGCTATTTCTATCTATCTGGGTTTCTTTTATGCATGCACACGTGTATAATTTATTAAAACCATACAAATACAATAAAAAACAGCACAGCACCAGACCTTTTCATTAAAAGCAGTCAGTTCCCAAAACGCTGTTTTAACAAGAAGGCGTTTGTTCAGCTGTTGGTGGAAGGACAGGAAGCAATAAAGTTGCTGGCACATTTGCAAGGCTAAGCAGGGTCCAGTAAGGTTTCAAATTGGGTAGGGTACCAGGTGTTGTGATTTCTGAATTGCCAGGGGTTGGACTAGATGACCCTCGGATCCCTTCCAACTCTAGCATTCTAGCTTCTGCAGGGAGTTCCAGCATCTAGGAGCAGCCACTGAGAAGTTCCCAATATTCTTTTTTGGGGTGTTTGTGATCAAAGGTTTAAAGGACATCCTGTCTAGTGCTGCTTTTATTTACCCATTCTGACCTTGTCGATCAGTTGCTATTTTGCTGTCAAATTAGCACAGCCACCAGTATCCATGAAATGGCATCGCTTCAAATCCACAACACAGAATTTTATTTTATTTTTAAAAAGAACAGGCAGGCTGCTTCAAGTCAACATTGCATTTCTGCCACTAAAAAAACCCAAAAGCTTTCAAAATTTCTCATTTGTGGCAAGGTGGTGAAAATAAATATTGTTTTCTCAGAGATGGCTGCGCTATGTCTGACAAATGGGTTGTTGCTTGAAATAGTTTCTGGGATATAGTCATTTTCAGCCAAACTCAGATCAAGATTTGCAGTTATCCTGAAATCTGTAACATATCAGGGGGTACCTTTTTATTTTCTTTTTTCTTAATACCATTGCCAGCATCAATAGATAGTTGAGGCCTTTTTGATGTTGCTTTAAGATTTCTCATTTATTAAATCATCTTTTACTGTGTATTATTATACTACTGTTTGGAGTTGATGAGTTGTTTGAGATTTTAATAAGGATGCTTTTTATTAACTGCTTATGATCAAGTATCTTATTTTTACTTGTAAACCAGTTTGTGACTTTTGTAAAAAATGAATGACATAAATAATAAGCCTGCTTGCTGTGGTTCTCCCTATCCATTTTAGATAAGGGAGGGGGGACTG
The DNA here is from genome assembly GCF_027172205.1 of Podarcis raffonei. Taxonomy (NCBI): domain Eukaryota; kingdom Metazoa; phylum Chordata; class Lepidosauria; order Squamata; family Lacertidae; genus Podarcis; species Podarcis raffonei. The sequence goes on along the minus strand of NC_070613.1, from coordinate 53,234,036 downwards.
AGTGACAGGTGTTCAAAAACATTACCCCCTTCTCTATTTTTGCTTCAGCTGAACTTTCTGCATTGCTTTGTAGTTTGTTTTTTAATGACACTAAAGTATATTTTCAATCTTTTTCAGCTATGAGAAACTTCCTCCAGGGTTTATTAAGGTAGGTTGGGTAGCTTGTAAAACTGTTCTTTAAAAAAAATGAAAATACAGTAAACCAGGAATAAAGATGGAGTTTCTCTACCACTTTATACAAAAAGAAACCTTGAAGTGTTTTACACAAAATATAACTGAGGGACACACACACAATATGTAAAAATACAGCACAAGACTTTAAAAGCTAAATGAAACTAGAGTAAAACTATACTTATCTGTGGTATAGCTAAAACGGGGGGTTGAATTAGATGACCCCAAAGCTCCCTATTGCAATCTCATGTACCCTGAGGTGAGTTTGTTTGTGGCAGCCATGTAGTTAACAGATCGGAATTGGAAGCCAAATGCTTTACTCAGCCTGCCTAGATGTCTTGGTGCACACACTGGCCTGGTTCTGCAGAATTTGAAGTGAAGGAATGGGTTTCCCAAATCTAAAAACCTGACTGTGTAGTCAGTCTGGAACGGGCCCCAAAATCCGCATTTTTCCTTCTCCAAGGGAGCATTTCTAAAATGCATTGACTTGAGCTGTTGAGCAAATGCATAACAGGAACCCAGCTGTATAAACAAAGCGCTCTCCTTTATCAGTCCATGACAGCAATGTATGGCCTTGACTGTTCCAGTGGAGCAGGGATGGCATATCTGGGTCTTATCTTACATCCTGACCACACTCTGACGCACAGACCAAGTCTGGGAACAGCGCCAGGAGAGTTGGTGACCTTCTTACCCCAAGATAAGAGTGCCGGAACAGGAATACCCTTATATGGTCAAGAGTGCAGGAAGAGGAACACCCTTTTATGGTTAAAAGTACCGGAGCGGGAACATCTGTGATGTCAGCCTGCGTGTATAGGCTGACGTGGCTGGATTCCTGGGAAGGGGGGAGAGGGTGCCTGGAGGATATATATACTGCATGAAATTTCTCATTTCTTTGGACTTGCTGTGAGCTGACCACGCAAGTGCCTTCTGCTATCTGGAGAGCAGAATAAACTCTTTCTCTGAACCAACCCTCGGTGTCATTTGACTTCCTTCCTCGCGTCTGGGAGCAACACTCACCCTACCAATTGGTAAAGTCCAATAAGGCTACAGAAGGAAGCCCTGTTAAAAGGTCTGCCTTTCTCCAGAAGTGCAAACCATAAGTCTGAATTGGTTGTGGGCTAAAAAGTTGGAGGTGGTAGCAGATTTGCTGGAAGAAAGTAAGAGTGTCTTGCAGCCCGTCCCACCTCACAGGGGTGGAGGTTAGACCAGTTCGTCCCATTTTGTTTTCGCGGCTTCATTTCATTTGATTTGCTTCTTGTGTGTACAGGAAGATGAGACTAAACCGGAGGACTGCATTCCTGACGTACCTGGCAATGAAAATGCCCGAGAATTCCTTGCCCACGCCCCAACAAAAGGGCTTTGGATGCCATTGGGGAAGGAGGTCAAAGTTATGCAATGTGAGTGAGGGAAGTAGATTTCTGTGCAGCTTTTGGGGAAGGGGGAACGAAGAATGAATGGCTTTGCTGGCTGGGGCTGATGAGAATTGTAGTTCAAAATATCTGTAGACGACCAAGTTGATGACGAGCTGGACTTGACAGGTTGGAGAGAAGCAATGAGGATGCAGTGGCAGGAGTCAACTGATATGCAGACAAGGAAGTCCTAGAAGGGTTTAGCAAAATCTTGGCAGAAGAGGCAATGGCGTCTCTTATCTTGCTGTCATTTTTCATATTGCACTTCTGGCTGTGTTTGGTACGGCAGCTTTGATCTTTCCTGGACCAGGAAAGCTTGGCCACAGCAGTTCAGGCACTGGTGATTTTGAGACTGGATTTCTGCAATGTACTCTAGTAATAATAATACAGTGGTACTTCGGGTTAAGTACTTAATTCGTTCCGGAGGTCCATTCTTAACCTGAAACTGTTCTTAAGCTGAATCACCACTTTAGCTAATGGGGCCTCCTGCCGCTGCACCACTGGAGCACAATTTCTGTTCTCATCCTGAAGCAAAGTTCTTAACCCGAGGTACTATTTCTGGGTTAGGGGAGTCTGTAACCTGAAGCATATGTAACCTGAAGTGTATGTAACCCGAGGTACCACTGTAATTATTATTATTATTATTATTATTATTATTATTATTATTATTATTTAATTTCTATACTGCCCTATACCTGAAGGTCTCAGGGCGGTTCACATAAAATACATAAAATCAAAACAAAACCAACAACCCAATAAAAAAACCCCAAAAGAGCCAGCGTTTATTTTTTTTTAAGAGCCAGCAATTTTAAAAAAGGGTATAGGATGTAGATCAAGTCAGGCAAAGGCCTAGTTGAAAAGGAACGTTTTTGCCTGGCACCTAAAGGTGTATAGTGAAGGTGCCAGGCAAACTTCCCTGGGGAGAGCATTCCACAGACGGGGAGCCACTGCAGAGAAGGCCCCGTTCTTGTGTTGCCACCCTTCTGAACTCTTGCTGAGGAGGCACACATAGAAGGGCCTCAGAAGATGATCTCAGGGTCCGGGTAGGTTCATATGGGAAGGGGCGGTCCTTGAGGTATTGTGGTCCTGAGCCATCTATGTGGGGCTTACCACAGTCAATGCAGAATGCTGCAGCACGGTTGCTGATAGCTTGTAGCACCTCTACTCAGCAGATCTATGCGGGTTGCTGATCCAGTACTTGGACACGTTGGAAGTGATACTGTTGGTATATAAAGCCTTGTACAGCTAAGGACCAGTTTACCTGCATGATCGCCTTGCGCCATTTGTGCCGAGTTGTCCGCTTCAAACTGACCAAAAGACCACATCTGTGAGGGCAAAGGAAGCCCCAGAGAGACCAAAGGTTCACCGGGGTTTTGTTTAGGCTGCTGAGCCACCCCATCTAACAGCTGGTGTTTGCGGTAGCACACCAGCATCGGCCATTTTTAAAGTCCTAGAGCTGCAGTTATAGTGGTGGGTATTTTTGGATACAGTATTTTTTGGTCTGGATTGGAGAGAGTGGCAGAGAGGGCGTTTAGAGGGTGCACCCCAATTTATGCAATTTCACTTATGTGCAGGGCCGTAGCTAGGGGGCGGTGAGGTGCCCTCCCGCCAGGGGCTCAGGCGAGGGGGGGCACAAAACTGGCTAAAATATGTCCATAAATAGTAAAGGTAAAGGGACCCCTGACCATTAGGTCCAGTCGTGGCCGACTCTGGGGTTGCAGCGCTCATTCGTTTTATTGGCCGAGGGAGCTGGCGTACAACTTCCGGGTCATGTGGCCAGCATGACTAAGCTGCTTCTGGCGAACCAGAGCAGCGCACGGAAATGCCGTTTACCTTCCCGCCAGAGAGGTACCTATTCATCTACTTGCACTAGACGTGCTTTCGTATCTACTTGTACTAGACATGCTTTCGAACTGCTAGGTTGGCAGGAGCAGGGACCAAGTAACGGGAGCTCACCCCATCGCGGGGATTCGAACCGCCAACCTTCTGATCGGCAAGCCCTAGGCTCTGTGGTTAACCCACAGCGCCACCCGCGTCCCATGTCCAGAAATAGTCAATAAATAAAAATATTGATTGTTGTCTCATAAGAAAAGGTTTTAAATAGAGGGTGAATTGATTGGGTGGAGTGGGGGGGGGGTTTGGAGGAGAGGCAGAAAGAGCAGCTAATTTGTCCATGGCTAGGGGGCACAATCTGGACGGTTCTGCCAGGGGCGCAAGATCACCTAGCTACGGCTCTGCTTATGTGCCCCGTGTCCCGAAATGTAACCCCTGGGTAAGGGGGGGGGAAATACCTGTAATCTTTTTCAGTGTCTGCTTAAAACAGAGTGGGGGGGCATGTCAGTCTTGCTCTATATGTGCTCTCATGCCACAACTGCCTTTCCTCTGCAAGACAAGGACAGGGAGAAATCTGGTCATGTGAGGGCAAGCAACTAATGTTCAGTGCTTTGTTTTGTAAAGAAAAGCCAATCATTTTTAGATACTGGGTTTTAAAGGTACTAAATATTTACTTTTTTGGTGCACAGCACTATGTTAATATTTCTTATTTCTCCCTCAAGGCTGGAGATGTAAACGTTATGGACACAGAACGGGAGACAAAGAATGCCCATTCTTTATTAAAGGCAACCAGAAGCTAGAACAATTCAGAGTAGTAAGTAAAACATTGCGGCATTAGTTTATTAATGGTGTTTTGGGAAATTCTGCTACGTTAAGAGTGTCTGAATTCTTTATTTTAACTAAGGAACTTCGTATCTTCTGCACTGTGCTGTTAGGTAGAGGTAGGAATTCCCCCATCAAATGTTCCCTACTAGTGCTGTTAAGGTTTTTATCCCCAGCTTGGTAATGAAACAGTAAAGAAACCCAGCTGTAAGAAAAAACAGTTGAGAAGGGGAACTTATAAGAGACGGCTTATTTTAGATACCAATACCCCCTGGTTCTGACTCTAAATTAAAGAAGAGCAGTTAAGATGGATAAAACAATCACCAGTGATTCTGCATGAGGACATAGGCTGGCGAGGTCTTTGCTTGAATCCTTCGGAAACACAGCAATTATTTAAAAACAAACGAGTTGCAGGTTATTCTGTTGGGCACTGAGCTTCCCTTCCCCTTTTTCTTTAAAGGCACACGAAGACCCCATGTATGATATTATAAGGGAAAATAAACGCCATGAGAAGGAAATGCGGTAAGACTCATTCCTGTTTTAATCTGGCTCCATGCATCCAATAGCTCCATGCATCCATTTGCTATAGCAGGGGTCAGTAACCTTTTTCAGCAGGGGTGCGGTCCACCGTCCCTCAGACCATGTGGTGGGCCAGACTATATTTTGGGGGGGAAATAAATGAACGAATTCCTATGCCCCACAAATAACCCAGAGATACCTTTTAAATAAAAGCACACATTCTACTCATGTAAAAACATGCTGGTTCCCGGACCGTCCTTGGGCCGGATTTAGAAGGCAATTGGGCTGGATCCGGCCCCCAGGCCTTAGGCTGCCTACCCCTGTGTTATAGGAACATAGGAAACTGTCTTTGCTGCATCAGACCATTGGGTGCTTCCAGCACTGTATTGTCTGCACTGATTTGCAGAGGCTCTCCAGGGTTTCAGAAAAGGAGACATTCCCAGGCCTACCTGAGACCTCAGGGACTGAACCTTCTGCAAAGCAAATGCTTTACCAGTGAGTTACACCCCTTCCCCTAATAATAATCAATTTTCAAAAAAATCAGTCTTACGCTCAGGCCAGGGCATGTGTGCGAGTGAGGCTGAGATTACCAGTTATGCATATTTTTTTAACCCAGGGGAACTCGATTCAGTGTCTGCCACTACATTTCAGTAGCTCATCTAATGGCAATGGTTTGAAAAGTTCAGTGTTGCTTTCAAGGGTAGAGACCTCCACTTTTCCTGTCATAATTTCCATTTCCATTTAAGACTACCACCCACCTAAAAAACAAATCTACAGGTGGTTTGCCCTGCCAGGCAAAAGGGGGAATTTGATCTTGTGTTCATTGGCCATTTGTACATTTAGGATACAACAGTTGAAGCAGCTGCTAGAGGATTCCACTTCGGATGAAGAAGGCAGTAGTAGCAGCAGCAGCAGCAGCTCCAGCTCTTCAGGATATAAAGGAAAACACAAGAGAAAGAGGAAGAGGAAAGAAAAGAAGAAGAAGAAGAGAAAGCACAAGTCTTCTAAACCAAGCAAGAGGTCCAAAGTGCATTGAGGAGACTTATGGCAAGCTTGCAATACCTTGCGAAGCATTCGGAGAACAATTCTCTGCAAAGGGCGTGTTTTAGGTGCTCCTTGGTGTCATTTTGTGAGTCGTCCTATCAGGTCTCCCCCACTGTCCCTCCACATTGCATTTTTCTCCTTGTTCGGGTTTGACAGAGTTTGGTACTTTGAGCACAGAGGGTTGCGCCTGAGATACAGAGCCTCTGGTGTCTTAAGTGTTTTTCTCTCCATCCTTTGCAACTTTCCTTTTTGGCAGTTCTTGGGCCCTGCTGCCCCCCCCCCCAATTTCTTTTTAGCCTCCTGAGAGGTCAAAAATTAAATTAGAATTTTCAGGCAGGGGGAAGCTGCCAGTGGAGAAGCTAGGCACATAGCTCCCAAGGCGTAGAGAAGCGCCCCGTGGTATTTCTTGGAGAATATGGAGAAAGGGATTCCTTTAGTGGCATGAAAACAAGGCCTCTGTGGTCCTGCACAGCCAATACCTGGGCTTTGTTGAAGGAAGACTAACAAGGAATGCCTCTGGGAAAAATCGAGAGAACTACAAAGGAACTTGGTGTGACCTTCACTCCAATTGCCTGTACAGTAGTCGACTTTTTATTATTGTACAGAACAGTGTGATTAAACACAGATCACAGTATTGTGGAAAACTGGTTAGCTTTCTAACATTGGGAGGAAATGTCTTCATGGCTGCAGTTGGACTTCAGTGTAAACATTTTTGCTTTAATGCCAGCCTGTAAAATAGGTGACCCACTCAGCCAAATGCAATCCAGCAGCCTTTTATAACAGGCCACGAGGGGCTCTTCAAATCTGTTTGGGCCGCCTGCTTGGAACTGCAGCAGAAGGGGCCGTCAAGTAGTGGAACAGGGTTAGTGGTCTGCATTCAGCTTGCAGGATCACAAGCTGTAGAGAACCAGATTTAAAGCTCTCTGTCCCATGTGAATTATGGCACAGTTTTGTTTTGTCTGATAATTCCATACTTGAAAGCGTCGTGCATATGATGTAACATAGGGAGCCACAACAAGCCTTTTCTGTTCGCAGGGCAAAATGATGCAAATTTTGCACATGATGCCATCTTGCAAGCAGTAATTTTAAAGAGGTGTGCATCATACCAAAAGCATATAACAGGATTGGCATTACTACAATTGAAATCTAGACTTAAATTTCAGTTGCGCTTTTTCCTGCAAATATCATTATGCAGAGTACATAAAAGAGTTCTGCTGCCCTATGGAACTGAACCCTTAAGCGTTAAAAATAATCTTGCTACTATGCTTTTAAAATAATAAGCAGCAAACAGGTTGACTGCTAGAAAGATTGCTTGAGAAGCTAAACATTGTCTGTAAAATAAGTTAGCAAGATGTATTCTTTTGGGATATCAGAAAATGTTTGTGAAGTGGTAATAACCAGAATATAACCACTAGACCATAGCACCACTAGACCATAAATTCAGGTTCTCTTTTGTTAAAGAAGAAGAAGAAGAAGAGAAACCTTATAAGGGTAGAAACGTTAATATTGTTGCAGCTGATTTCTCAAATAAAAAACTCATTCACTTGTATTGACTTGAAGATAAGTGCCAATGAAAACCAGGTAACAATGAAAGGGCAACAGGAGCTTTTGGGCCACAAAAATTGAAACAACTCTTGCTGTCCCTGGATTTCACAATGCTTGAGCGAGTGAATAACATCCAACAGAGTTCTTCTGAAAATGGAACTTCATTCAACCCTAAATGAAAGTTTCTCAAACTAAGTTGCAGTTTCCAAACAGAAAACTTACTTGCTTCAAAGTTTGCCATTTCAAGTAAATGTTTGAGGCGCTACAATTAATATTCCGAAGACATCCCATTAGTGCAATTTTAAACTTTTATTTTGGTTCAATATCAGTTGTGTTATTTACAAAACCAAGTGCCTTTGTTTTGGTGTTCATTTTTTTATACATTTTGTCAGACGTGTGCTCAGAAACCTTTACAGTGCAACTTTAATCATGCCGAGCCACTTGCAACCGTTAAATAGGACTCATCCGAATGATATCTGGGGTTTACACTTCAGTTACGATTATCTTCTTTTATAGAGAGATCTCCTTGTTCCACGTCCTGCACAAACGATATTAAAGAAGGTTAATTATTAAGGCTGCAGGCTCTCTTTTTATCCAAACACATTTTGATAGACACTGACCTACTAAAGGCGTTGTCCGAGATTCACCTGCATACCTTAAATGAGGCAGGCCTAAACATGGGTCATGTGCAGGAGTGTTGAGAAAGCAATACCTGTTTGGGGAAGCTTGCAGGACTCCTAAAAAAATCTATTCTCAAGAGCTCACCTGTGTGCTCCACACACTTTCTAAACATTTGACTTGTCCCCAAGTCTTAACTCAGTGCAAAGCCCCACAGGACAGCCAGTATTGTGGCACAACAGATACATGCATCTCACTCATTCTTGCAGCTACAAACTCTTTGCACACACAGTAGGTGCAATTTAACAGGCAACAGGGTAAAATGCAGCAAAAATAAGGTGAGTTTGCACAAAAAGCCACGTCACGACTGATTTGGTCCATCTAACTGGCAGCAGTTCTGCAGGACTTTGGGCAGAGAATCCTCCCTGCCTTACCTGGAGGTGCCAAGGATTGAACAAGGTATCTTAAGTGCAAGGCAATGGGCCCTTCCCAATGCACAAAATACTTTCCCAGCTTGGTGAGTCAGAATACAGGCAAAGCTATAGCAAGCTGAGTATACAAAGTCACCTTAGCCAACACCTGAAATCAGGTTGCTCATCTCTTCTACAAAGCAGGGCTGGTATTTCAGATATCCATGCTGTAGAGATTATCACATCAGATGGCTTGCATTTGCAACTCAGAAAGTGTCTGTGGCCTCTCTTATCATCAGAGATAAGCCAAATCACTATAGAAAAACACCTGAAGATTCAGATTCATGTGCACTTTCATATTTCCCCAGACCTGTGTTTCAAATCCGACTTCCTAGCAGCGTCCCATGCACAGATTCACAGTGAAGTTCTCATATTAAGTTTCCCAGTTCTACTGGCCAGCAATTTCTTCTGAGAATCTATTCTGGCACCCACACTCTGAAGACCACTGGACTAAGTCTTAGGTTAGACTTGATAAACCTACCCTTGTGCTGGGTGGCTTTGGGCTTCTCCCATTCTTCAACTTCTATGTCATGTCTCGTGTCTCTACGCTTATGTGGAGGCTTCCGTGCTTTTCTCTTTGGCATGCCTAGAAGCAAGTCACCTGAAGAAAAAGGGAACAAATATTTCTTCATCCAAAATATACCAGAGTTTGCTTCCGCAACCCCTTTCTCCCTCCCAACCCCTCTCCCTTTTCTATGAAGTCTTATCACAGATGTATCATCTGCTGTTTGGTTGAAGGGTATATGAAAACGCTTTAAATAATGCCAGTTTTATTAACCCAGTTTAGACCAGAGAGCTGTTTATTGCCTCCACCCTGACCCCGCCCCTCTCTCCCAACTAACTTGAATGACTGATTATGCTATAAAGCTGGGTTTATATTGTTAATACTTTCATGGACAGCTATGGAGAATGATGTGGATTAAGCTCAATTGTAGCAATACGGGCAACTTTCTCTCCTGCTATGGAAGGTAGGACTCGAACCAATGGCTTCAAGTTACAAGAGATTCTGACTAAACATCAGGAAGAACTTTCTGACAATAAGAGCTGTTTGACAGCGGGATGGTCTCCCTCAAGAGGTTGTGGACTCCCCTTCCTTGGAGGTTTTTAAGCAGAGGTTGGAGAGCCATCTGTCATGCATGCTCTAGCTGAGATTCCTGCATTGGAAGCGGGCTGGACTAGATGCGCCTTGGGGGTCCCTTCCAACTCTACAACCCTATGAACTCTTGCCTTGTGTAGATTGGCCCTCAGGATACATTAAAAGGTCAATGAAAATTAAGCATAATAATAATAATAATGTATACCCCGCCCATCAGGTAGGGTTTCCCCAGCGACTCTGGGCGGCTTCCAACAGAACATCAAAATACAATAACTTGTTAAACATTAAAAGCTTCCCTAAACAGGGCTGCCTTCGGATGTCTTCTAAAAGTCTGGTAGTTGTTGTTCTCTTTGACATCTGATGGAAGGGCATTCCACAGGGCGGGTGCCACTACCAAGAAGGCCCTCTGCCTGGTTCCCTGTAACTTGGCTTCTCGCAGCGAGGGAACCTCCAGAAGGCCCTCGGAGTTGGACCTCAGTGTCTGGGCAGAACAATGGGGATGGAGCACCAACACTTTGAATTGTGCTCGGAAACGTACTGGGAGCCAGTGTAGGTCTTTCAAGACCGGTGTTATATGGCCTCAGCAGCCGCTCCCAGTCACCAGTCTTGCTGCCGCATTCTGGATTAGTTGTAGTTTCTGGGTCACCTTCAAAGGTAGCCCCACATAGAGCGCATTGCAGTAGTCCAAGCGAAGGATAACTAGAGCATGCACCACTCTGGCGAGACAGTCTGTGGGCAAGTAGGGTCTCAGCCTGCGTACCAGATAGAGCTGATAAACAGCTGCCCTGGACACAGAATTGACCTGTGCCTTCATGGACAGCTGTGAGTCCAGAATGACTCCCTGGCTGCGCACCTGATCCTTCAGGGGCACAGTTACCCTATTCAGGACCAGGGGAATCATGTGCATCATACTGCATATTTGCAAATACGTGTGTTGTATTAGATACATTGACTTGAGCCCTGCAGCTGCATACCGAGTCTACATTATCTGTGCCAAATCCAGCTTTGCCTCTACTTGCTTTGTGTGTGCATTCAAGCTGTTGTGTTGACAATGTGTTTTTTTTCCTCCTTTGGGCCGTAACAGAGAGAATAACCAAGTTTAGATGAATCGCTACCAGGACAGAGGAAAGTACTTTGTGCCTAATGTTTAACAGGTGCACTTTCTTAAATCATTTATATAGACAATTCCGTACCTCTCTCTCTGCTTCTGATTACGGGAAAGTGGTCACCATGTACGAGGCTAGCAAATTTGGGCCTAGCTCCACTTTTCACCCAGTATTCAGCAGATGCAGTCCTCCCACCTTCCTTCTGTAGCCTTCCTGGGCAAGATAAGGAAGAAGAATCCAAGTCAGTCATTGTGTTTCTTGCTATTAAAGGTAAAGTAAAGGTAAAGGTACCCCTGCCCGTACGGGCCAGTCTTGACAGACTCTAGGGTTGTGCGCCCATCTCACTTAAGAGGCCGGGGGCCAGCGCTGTCCGGAGACACTTCCGGGTCACGTGGCCAGCGTGACAAAGCCGCATCTGGCGAGCCAGCACAGCACACGGAAACGCCGTTTACCTTCCCGCTGGTAAGCGGTCCCTATTTATCTACTTGCACCCGGAGGTGCTTTCGAACTGCTAGGTTGGCAGGCGCTGGGACCGAGCAACGGGAGCGCACCCCGCCGCGGGGATTCGAACCGCCGACCTTTCGATCGGCAAGCCCTAGGCGCTGAGGCTTTTACCCACAGCGCCACCCGCGTTCTTGCTATTACACTAGCCTTAATGCTCTCCACCCCACTTGCCAGCGCCCCCCTCCCAACAAGCCTTCAAGATCATTTAATCCAGAAAGCCTTATTGAACTGAATTCTACCACCGACATCCAGTTTTCTTGGGTTCTGGGCCAAGACATTTCAACCTTCAAGTACCACCATCTTACTGTTTCCCCCCACCCACTTCATGCACTGATTTAACTGCAGAGCAGGATCACAATTACATGTACAAAGATCTGTAGCAATACCAGTCAGGATCCGGCCCACAACTGGCTATAAATCAGGACTGCAGCCCCTTTCAAGTTAGTTTTTGATAAGGCATTCAGTCTAGCCTGACTTTTAGTAAAGCTGTTACAAGAATAGATTGCATCAGAAACACTTTCTAATTTTATGTGCACTGTTTGGGGATTTCATATTAAGTTTTGGATTACATTTATTAAAACCTGATTAAATCCTTATTAAGTAGTGATAAATTCTTCCAAACACCTAAAGAGGCATATCAGTATGTATGTATGTATGTATGTATGTATGTATGTATGTGAGTGAGTGACAGAGAGAGAGAGAGAGAGAGAGAGAGAGAGAGAGAGAGAGAGAGAGAGAGAGAGAGATACATGTATGTATAAAGATACTAAATATACACTGGGACAAGAAGAATGTGGATCCCACATACACCAGTCTATTAAAATGTACTTTAAAGCTTCAGTTCCTGCCCCCCTTCCAAACTGCCATGGCCCATTGTGTGTGAGAAAATGAATACTGCATTGTCCAAACATGCAGGAATGCCACTTGCGTGTTTGCTATTTACCTGAACTCTTTTGTGAATTTCTTCGTGCCTCAAGCGCTTCTAGTTGCTGGGACGTAGGCCTCTGCAGCCAGAAGCTGTAGTCACCGAAGAGATCCTCAACTTGTTCTTGATCCTTCTTCAGTTTAGTTGCCGTTTTCATTTTATCTTGCACAGGCCAACTAAGGAGGTGTGCTGGCACAGCATTTTTTGGTACTCTCCAGATCACTTGCTGGCCTGTCTGCCTGTAAGGGCAACTTCTGGTGGGGGTCAAGGTTCTTCTGGAGCCTCTTTGATTCAAGTAGTCGTCGTTGTCCTCCTCCTCCTCTTCCCCCTCTTCCTCCTCTTCTTCCGGTTCCTTTACCCAGTATTCTTCAGACTCATCTGCTTCTGATGGAGACAAACTCTTAGTAGCTTTCTTCTTGAGAGACTGGAGATGCCTTTTACTGGAAGTCCTGGGGAGAACACCCAGCTTGCCGCTTGGACTGGAAACCTCTTTGATCTTGACCCGTGAACCGCCCTTCAAGTTCTGGCTGCAGCTGGTATTGGCCTGTTCCATCCCCACCACTTCCTCATCTTCATTGAGGGAGCCTCCACTTTTTATTTTATCTATCTCCAAACCTTCAACGCTTTTCTTAAAGGTATACATATTCTGAAGCATGTAGTCAGAAGCAAAATATGACAGTGGTGCATCGTCCATCGACGAGTCTTCATCTACAGAAGACATCTCATCCGAGGTAAAGCTAAGTACACTCGGACGTTTCCTTCGGGAGAAATGCGGATTGTAATTTGAGTTGGAATCCATGCTGTTTAAGCAAGCTAACCAGCCCTCAGGAGGAATGTATTTCTCTGACTCGTCACACCACATGCTTTTTTCTGAAGTTGGCACGTGTTCATCACTCACATCATTGTTTTCATTCAACTTGCGAGGGAAATACGAATCATTCATTATCTCCATGCCAGACGGAAACAGTTCCCTTTGCCGAACCAGGTTGGACACATCGTGAGGAGCTCTGGAGCCACCGAACCTCTTCAAGCCAGATCTTTTTGACATCAAAGCCTCTTGCCTCGCACCTAACTGGTCGGGTCTGCTCTGTTCAGCCAGCTGCACTGTTCTGGCTTCGTCGAGAGGAGACTTTGGCCCATGAGTAGTAGCTCCTTGTTTTTCCAAATCCAGCTTCGATTTATATTGAGGCTCTGTCTCTTGCACATCTTCAACAGCCTCTTGCTCCTCTGGGTAAGAAATGCTCGGCACCAGTTCAGTTTGTTCATGAGGCCCATATGCAACTCCTTCACAGGAACTCATAGCAAACATATCCCTTTGCATCACATTCTCCGGCACTGGTTTCTTCACCACATCATAAAGAGGAATTGTTTCTTTGAAGGACTTCCATAGTTGAATGGCAGGACCACCGCTGTTCCCATACTCTATCCTCACTTCCTCTTTCTCAAAAGCGTAACCTGATGGGGGAAGGCTTCGGAACTGTAAAGAACCTGCAGAGCCCTTGGCAAAGTCTCTCTCTGCAATAAGAGGAGATACAGCCCTCTCTGGTTTTTCCAAAGAGATATCAGCATCTTTACCAACACCAGATGAGACACAGGCCATGTTTCCCATTTCACAGTCTCTCACTTCTATACCATGATCCTGATGTTTTTTCGGTTTACTTTCAGCCTGCCTAGGGTCAGTCTGAGTTTCTTTGGTCTCTGTTCGCTTGCCGGGATTATAGTGCCTGAAGCGTGTGGCTTGGAAAAACATGGGTGATGAGGGTGGAGGACCATTGAAATAGGGTCTCCTGTTAACTCTCATCTGCATGGGATGCTGTGGAATAAGATATCCAGGATACTCTTGAACAGGAACGGAGTAAAAGGGGAAATATGGACTCCCACTTCTTAAGCCTAAGAAGAACAGAAACATGCATTTTCCACCAATGTAAGTTTTGCCAAAACAACCTTAAGATTCATTATTTCATAGAAGACATTCAGACCTTTAACAAGACCTACTTTTGATCAGCAAAAGTTAAGTGAAATCCCTCTATGATGTTCAAGGATGAAAAAAGGTTGCATCTATCATTACCAAAGCAACCTCTTCAGGTTGCTTCCATTCCTTCTTGGCATCATGTAAAGAAATCGTGTTCTTGATTTCTGCCGCAATATGCACTGAATACAGCAGTTGGGGGAATCAAGAACAGGGTAGCACAAACAACCCCATAATGCGGGGAAGAGCCCTGTATTTGGAACCATCTGGGGTGAACTGTCCCATATGCTTTGCCCCACTTCCCCCCATCCCCTGGGGACCCTGCAGACGTCGGCTGCCAAAGGGGCAGCACTCAAAACTTGATAAATGCCTGGCTGTCAGGGATAATCAGCAGCAGACAACAGACCAGCATGGTCTGGAAGGAAGCCCTGTCCTGTCCTATATTTACACAACTGCATTTGCACCACAGCCATCCTGGGGCGCTCAGGGGCATTTGGGGATGACCCAACACCTCCAGTGGATTGGATCACTCTGCTGAGCTGTTATTATTATTATTTATTATTTATACCCTGCCCATCTGGCTAGGTTTCCCCAGCCACTCTGGGCGGCTTCCAACACTACAATACAATAACCTATTAAAGCATTAATAGCTTCCCTAAACATTAAACATTAAAAGCTTCTCTAAACAGGGCTGCCTTCAGATGTCTTCTAAAAGTTTGGTAGTTATTTTTCTCTTTGACATCTGATGGGAGGGCGTTCCACAGGGCAGGTGCCACTACCAAGAAGGCCCTCTGCCTGGTTCCCTGTAACTTGGCTTCTCGCAACAAGGGAACCACCAGAAGGCCCTCGGAGCTGGACCTCAGTGCCTGGGCAGAACGATGGTGGAGATGCTCCTTCAGGTTACAAACTGAAGAGTCACATACTTTTCGGGTTTAGCCTTTTGGGGGAGTGGACTTGCCTAGAGAACATAGGGCAAGGGGCTAGCTTCTCTCCCATTGGGGCAACTATTAATCTTGGGCATGTTCCCAATTTAAAGAGCTTGTGGGTAGTTATTTACACCAGTTGTTTGTTGGCTCTGGATAGACAAATGAGATTTGATTTCTCTAGTTCACTGGAATAAGCTTCTTATCGTCTGTTCCAGGCTTCCTCAGCCTCGGCCCTCCAGATGTTTTTGGCCTACAACTCCCATGATCCCTAGTTAGCAGGAGCAGTGGTCAGGGATGATGGGAATTGTAGTCTCAAAAACATCTGGAGGGTCGAGGTTGAGGAAATCTGGTCTGTTCACATGTCTAGCTCTGAAGGGGATCCTTTAGCTCAGGGGTGCTCTCTTATTCCCCACCCCCAACCAAGGGGTCAACCTTTTTAGGGTCAGGGGCGGCATTCCCTAGGTTGGGGCCTCACACTGTTGCCAGGTAGGTTCAAAGCAAAAGTGAGATAAAGCTTATTGAAATAAAGCAACTTGAGTAATGAAGTATTAAAATAATGGCTATGAGAAAATTTGCTTTAGGGTTTCTTTTTTTCTTCTTACAGGACAACATGCAGAAGTTCAGTAGGTGAAGCGTTTTCCATCACTATTGCTTGTTACTGAAAGCTCTACCCACTGCGATTCCTCTGGTGTACAGCGGTTAACCAAGAGGATTCCTGCCAGGAAGGGAGCACCCCAACATGGCAAAACCACAGTTGTAATTGCTGCAATCATGAAGGCCTCTGTAGAATTCTCTATCACAAGATAGCCAGTTAAAAAACAAACTAGAACTGCCTTTGCCAACTTGATGCCCTCCAGGTGGTTTGGACTACAATGCTATTCAGTTCTGACTGGCAGAGCACCAGGCTGGCCAAGGCTGGACTAGGGAAATACCAACATTAAATCCAAACCTGAATATGAACTGCAAGACCAATGCTATGTAATGGATTCAATTCGTATTTCATCCATGGCCCAACCTGTACCTCTTCCTCAGCCTTACCTGCTGTAGGGATGCCGTACGGGTTGTACATTGGGCCAAGGAACCATGGATTAGGGAAAGGTTGCTGTGCTGTCGGTTGTGCGTAAAAAAAGGGCCTTTGGTTTGTGGAATAGGGTCCGTTTTCCGAGGAAGCTTTCATTTTGTAGGCTGGAAAATAGAAAAGCAGCACTTAAAAACACACACACACACACAGACAAAAACACACACACCACCTTTGTTAAGTTCATGGACGGCCTGGGTTTTCTGGGGATGAAACAGATTCAACACTCCCCATGGAATGGTGGTTCTGTTACGCATTTAAAGGACTCAAGCAGGGCTCAGGGAACAGGAAACAAATGTTAATTTCTATGTTATCTGGAGAACTTAAGTTGATGAGTGGCTGGGGTCCACCAGTTCTGTTCTGTTCTGCAGTGCAACCGGCTGCCTTGTATGCAATATAAATAGCTGGGGAAACCCAGCCAAATGGGTGGGGTATGTATGAATGAATAAATAAAATTAAAGAGAAGCAGAGGGAAAGTGGCAAGTAAGGCTGGGGGGGCATGGGCTTGATACCCATTCATCTAGATATCATTCCCCTGTTCTTTTCCCCCACATTTTTGGGGAAAGCCCCTTTAAAGTAGAGAGCCTTAAGGGGGCTTTATGGGACAGGCAGGTATTGACCATTCACTAGGCTCCCTTGTGACCTTAAAGCCATTCTTGCATTTAGGATAAAAACAACTTCAGCCTGACTGATCCCTGCAATGTTCAGAGAACTCTATCATTTATTATTGGAAAAGTCCTCCAAACAAACAGTTTTTTGTGAAACTATGTCCTTAAGCCTCATTGCTCTCTGTGGATCTTATGCCGTAAGTGCTCTATTTGGTCACACAA
Source organism: Podarcis raffonei (assembly GCF_027172205.1). NCBI lineage: Eukaryota > Metazoa > Chordata > Lepidosauria > Squamata > Lacertidae > Podarcis > Podarcis raffonei. The sequence continues at coordinate 53,217,171 of NC_070613.1, read as the reverse complement.
ACATACAAGCAAATACTCTTTCTCCTACTTTAATCATCACCTTTTCCACTCAAACCTGACTATTTTGTGCAAACTGTTGTAGAGAAACCATAAGTATTAGCAGAGACTATGACCACTGCTTAAATACAATACTAGAAATGGAAAATGCATATAACTTTGAAAGAATACATTTCACATCCCACAGATACATTATAGCTCGCTCCTGTACATGCTTCCTCAGAACTGAGTCCCGTCAATTTCAAAATTTCAGTAGGACCAATTTCAAATGGCACAATGTTGACCCAGCTTGCTTAATGACTAATCAGAAATACATCTATTTCTAAAATGGCAGAAGGCTATTACAGTGAACACACCCGTCTCAATTCATTACAGTCAAAGTTCTCTTCTTTCCTCCTAGGCAAAGACAATAAACCTCCCATTACCCTTCAAGTATCATTACTGCTGTTGCCAGCATTATTTCTAGGATTTAACACACACACAAAACTTTAGCAGTAACTGCCCACATGATAACTTATCCAGGATACCTCGTTCAAACTATAGTTTGGTATTTTAAGAAAGGGGCTGTAAGTTTATAAACATATAAAAAGCACGACAGGAAGAGAAATACGCTTATTCAAAGGTAACAAAAAGCCTACCAACCTCTTCTGAAACCCAGACAGTCCAACAATACAGAGAATTCTTTCAACAACAGACCAGCCTCTTCCAGGCCTCCACTAAAGCTCTCACCATCTTTCTACACCTTTCTATAAACCAAGAATCCCCACCTTCCAATTGCTTTTTACTCCTTAAATGCAAGCTCTACGAAGCCAAGTCATTCCTGCCCTTCCTGTATTTGGCCCCAAACCAGGTATCCATGCTGCTGCTGCATCAGAAGACAGCCCAGCAAAGAACTAATTGCTAACACCTCTCTCCTCTCTCTTAAGCACAAGCCCTTCCTCAGCACAGCACACCTGTAGCTAATTGAGGCCCTTTCTTTAAAGCAACAGGAGACTTACAGCTAACAGTCTGGTCCCGTGCAAATTTGAGTGCATCTAAGTTGATTAATTTCAATGGGCTGATGCACACTTTACTTTGCATAAGGTATGGCTGCTTAAAGTTAAAGCTATGGTTTTCCCAGTAGTGATGTATGGAAGTGAGAGCTGGACCATAAAGAAGGCTGATTGCCAAAGAATTGATGCTTTTGAATTATGGTGCTGGAGGAGACTCTTGAGAGTCCCATGGACTGCAAGAAGAACAAACCTCTCCATTCTGAAGAAAATCAGCCCTGAGTGCTCACTGGAAGGACAGATCCTGAAGCTGAGGCTCCAATACTTTGGCCACCTCATGAGAAGAGAAGACTCCCTGGAAAAGACCCTGATGTTGGGAAAGATGGAAGGCACAAGGAGAAGGGGACGACAGAGGACGAGATGGTTGGATAGTGTTCTTGAAGCTACCAGCATGAGTTTGACCAAACTGCGGGAGGCAGTGGAAGACAGGAGTGCCTGGCGTGCTCTGGTCCAGGGGGTCACGAAGAACAGGACATGCCTAAACAACAACAATGGCTGCATGCATTCACTCACCCTCAACCTATAAAGTTCAGGCTTATTGCCAAGGTAGAGACACAGTAAGGCCAGTGGCCACTGCATTTCATTTGCACTTTGATCCTACACTCTGCAACCAGTAAACTCATTCTCATGTCTCCCTTACTCTGCTTAGGGTCAGGCTAACAGAACCAGTCTGGGACCCCTTACCTAATGAAGTTACAGTTGCAAGTAAATGACAAAAAAAGATTGTGGGATATATTTGCCACCCTTGCTAGGGCCATTAAGGCAGCTTTCCAACAGAATGCCTGACCACATTCACCCTAAAAAGTTCTACCACTTTGGACTGAGTGCCTCTGAGCATGTGCAAAGCCGCCCTGGGGGAAAAATGAAGTTTCAATGACCTAGTGTCGAAAGTTCCCCTGTGCATGTGCAGACTTTCCTTCATGGAAAGGATGCTCAGTCTGCTGTTGGGGAACTGGTGTCCTACACCTTGCCTCCAATTCAATCTCCCTGCCCAAGATGCTGATTGTTTCACTAGTCCTCATCTGCTGAGAGAACCTAGGGTAAAATAGGGTAAATAGTGACTTAACAGAATGCAAGGTTCCATGTAGGCATCAGAGAGACTGAAACACATCCTGCAGTCTGGCTCAATACCACCTCCAAAATGGCCTCTTTCTTTCCCTTTAAGGACAAGAGCCATGTAAGGTAATACAGTGGTACCTCGGGTTAAGTACTTAATTCGTTCCGGAGGTCCGTTCTTAACCTGAAATTGTTCTTAACCTGAAGCACCACTTTAGCTAATGAGGCCTCCCGCTGCTGCCGCGCCGCCGGAGCACGATTTCTGTTCTCATCCTGAAGCAAAGTTCTTAACCTAAAGCACTATTTCTGGGTTAGCAGAGTCTATAACCTGAAGCATATGTAACCCGAGATACCACTGTACGGCATGGATGGAATGCATTCAAAGCATGATGCACGTGCACTTTTACCACATAATTTGCTGCTCACTGTCCCAAGGTGGAACACTTTATTGTGCCGGTGTGAATTATGGCAATGCACAAACAGGAAGCAGCAGCAAATGTGGTTAACCTGGGGAGTTTTCTGGAGCATAGCTTTCCACCAGTACCTGCAGTCAGCTAAGAAAGTAATATAACTGGCTGGGGCTGTAATCCTCTGGCTACTTACCTCAGAGAGGAAGACTCATTGAATGGATGGGACTTACTTCAGAGTAGGAGAAAACAGATATGTAAATTCAGTGCTTTTTTTCCTGAAAAAATGCCTAGGGGTACTCTCATTTTCCTACTCATATTGAAATACTGCCCCTCAATGAGGCCAAACTTAGATTCACATAATGTTTAATAATAATAATAAATTTTTATTTATGCCCCGCCCCTCCCCGGTTTAAAAATCGGGCTCAGGGCAGCTAACAGCAAATATAAAACATTGATTAAAATGTGACTTAAAAGCAGCATAAAACAGCATAAAATGCAACATAAAATGCTGCATCAATATCAATAAAATTCAAAAATTCAGGGGTCACTTTTTTTGGGGGGGGGAACCCAGTCAGTAGACATCAAATGATCACCAGGGCTAACTGGCCAAGTTGGTCCTACTGGGGCCAAAAAGGAGACCAGGGAAGAATTTTAAAGTGGGGTCCCAGAAAGGGTTTCTTCATAGAAGAGGAACGGGAGAAGGGAATAGAGGATCAGGCTAATTCAGATTGAAGGCCAGATGGAATACCTCTGTCTTACAGGCCCTGAGGAAGGAGATCAAATCCTGCAGGGCCCTGGTCTCATGACTTTTCGTGACCCCCTGGACCAGAGCACGCCACTGCAAGATCATGCCTCAGCTGAGACTGCTTTTTTTTGCTTAGGATGTTCTTGTTTAGCTGTTTAGTCGTGTCCGACTCTTTGTGACCCCCTGGACCAGAGCACGCCAGGCACTCCTGTCTTCCACTGCCTCCCGCAGTTTGGTCAAACTCATGTTCGTAGCTTTGAGAACACTGTCCAACCATCTTGTCCTCTGTCGTCCCCTTCTCCTTGCGCCCTCCATCTTTCCCAACATCAGGGTCTTTTCCAGGGAGTCTTCTCTTCTCATGAGGTGGCCAAAATATTGGAGCCTCAGCTTCAGGATCTGTCCTTCCAGTGAGCACTCAGGGCTGATTTTCCTAAGAATGGAGAGGTTTGATCTTCTTGCAGTCCATGGGACTCTCAAGAGTCTCCTCCAGCACCATAATTCAAAAGCATCAATTCTTCGGCGATCAGCCTTCTTTATGGTCCAGCTCTCACTTCCATACATCACGACTGGGAAATTCCCTGCATATACAATGCACATTAGGTTTGTGGTTTATAACTGATTGCATGGGTAGCTGGGGACACCTCTCTAGTGTACTGTGTACATGTAGAATACGGTTTCAAAACCGTCGTTTGTGTTTCTGAGGGCAGGAAAGACGCTTCCTTAGTTTCTCCACAAGGGCTACTCTCACAATCATTTCTTGCGCCTTCCAGGCGGCCGGCAGGGGGCGCCAAAGCAAAGAACAGCCTCTTCCATAGGCGCCCGAAGGCGCGCTGCTAACACGTTGCATTCTGGGAAGGAGCCTCTTTCCCCGAGAAGCGGCGGCGGCGGCGGCAGGTGGGGTGTGAGGCGCGTGCGCACGAACGGAGAAAGGCCGCGCCGGGCGGAGGCGGCCCTGCCCATGCGCGAAAACATTTCCCACCCACACACCCAAGCTCCGCCTCCCTGCCATTTCTCTCTCTCTCTCTCTCTCTCTCTCTCTCTCTCTCTCTCCCCGCCTTCCGAGCATGCGCGGGAGGGCGGCTTCGAACGCCAAGAGGGTGCGCCCGCGCGCGCTGCGCTCCTTTCAACGGACGTCGGGGCGGGCAAGCAAGCAGGCGGAGAGCGAGGTAAGGCTTCCCGCGCGTGCGCAGCCGCCCTGTGTGTCCCTCCGCCCCGGGCCCCTTTCCCTCCCCCCTCCACCTCCCCCCCCCTCACCTCCTTCCGCTTTCCTTTTCGCCCGGGAGGATCCTGAGGGGAGGAAGGCGACGCGGCCGCCGCGGGAGGGGAGAGGGTGGCGCAGGTTTGTGAGGGGCGTCTGTACTGTGGGTGCGGGGGAAGGGATGGCGAGCGGCCGCCGGCGCCTCCAGTATCTCCTAGGCCTCTGCCGGCCCTTCCGTGACAGGAAACGCGCGCGACCCCCCCCCCTCAAAAAAGAAAATCCGCCATAGACTCCTATTCTTCCCCCCCCCCACCCACGCGTTGGCCTGGACTCCTTCATGACGGGCTTGAGGGTGGTCGGCACCGGCTTCCGCGGACGGTGATGGGGGGAGAGGAAGAGGAGGAGGAAGGCCGCGGGGGGGGGTGAGGCGCCTGAGCGACGGGCGAGAGCGACGTGTGTGTGTTTGCGTCGGTGTGTTGTTCTCGGGGGCCCACGCGCCGTGAACGGCTCTCCCCCCCCCCGACTCCGCCTCTTGCGGCGACGCGACTGGAGAGTAGGTGCTTCCGGGCGGGGGGAGCCCCGCGGAATTCCCCGCTCAGGGCCGCCGCCGCGGCGCATCCTCCGCGCCTGCCGCCTCCAGTGTCAGGCTCTGGGCAGCGGGCGCCCAAGGTCTTTGTTCAGAAGGGGGGGCGGAGGGGTTGCTGTTTCTCTTTTGGGGAGGGGGGTGCGTGGCTTTGGGGAGGAAGGGGTGTTGTGGTGGGTGTGGAGGTGAAAGCTGAGGAGTGGGCCTGGCCTGGCCTGGCTTAGCATCGCATCCAGGTGAAGTCATGGTCAGGGTGTCTGCTTTGCTGCATCCTGACGCCGCTGCATAAAAATACAGTGGTACCTCGGGTTGCATACGCTTCAGGTTACATACACTTCAGGTTACAGACTCCGTTAACCCAGAAATATTACCTCGGGTTAAGAACTTTGCTTCAGGATGAGAACAGAAATCGCGCAGCAGCGGCAGGAGGCCCCATTAGCTAAAGTGGTTCTTCAGGTTAAGAACAGACCTCCGGAACGAATTAAGTTCTTAACCCAAAGTACCACTGTACTGGTTTTGGGTGTTCATCCTTACAAAGCTGCTATTTAGAAACACACCTTGTTCCCCTACCGGGATGAGAAAAGCAGGTGGGTTTTTTTTGTCACCACAGCCTCCTAGCGGAAAGAGGTTGGCATCTCTTAGCAGAGACGGTGAGGATGGGATTCCGCTCCCCCTCCTCCCCCCCCAAAAAATGAATTGTAGGTGTAAAGTTACAATTAATGATGTTGAAATGGAGGTACTTAATTGAAACAGAGCAACAGGCTCCTTTTGCTTCTTCGGTTTTAATCTCGATCTCACACACACACACACACACACAAATTTAATGATGATTTATATTGGCTTGGCATAATTATATAGTTGCATTGTGAACTTGGCATGTAAATGGATGTTTGGGTTGTAATGTTTTGAGAAGGGTGATCAGGTTACTTTTTCACCTGTTCTACATAGAACAGATGCAAATTTTAACTACTGAGTTGAAGTAACAAGTTCAGTGTTTGCAGAGGTGTAAAGAAATATATTGTGCATTTGATATAGCTGTTGCTGCAAGAATTTTTTTGTGGGGGGGAGATAGGGAGTGGGCATGGCATCATACAGCTTGCTTGGCATTCTTAATTTTGCCAGGTTTAGTGACTGGTGCTATTGCTGTTCCCAGGGGCTCATATTTCAGCAATAGTATGTGTTTCTGTGCTGGCACTACAATTCATATCGAACTTTAATTGATATCTTATTTTTTAACAGCGATTATTGGCTGGGTTAATAACCGAGGATCAGAAGGACAATTCATACAGCTTAATTTCAGATGATGGTATTTTAATAATAATAATATAAAGTGCAGTTCTGTATATAGGTTTTAAAAGAAAAAAAGTTTTGAATAGGATTGTGTGTGTGACACGTCTTGCAATTCTTGTTTAGAAATCAGATTTCATTTGATCTGAAAGACTGAAGGTTGGAGAGTTCAATCTTGCACAGTCATCCTATTTGGAAATTTGAAGTGTATGCCATTTAGAGTGTATGCCAGTATAATACTTACAGAAACTACCATAAGCAGGGCTTTTTTTAGCCAGAACTTGCCAAAACTCAGTTCTGGCACCTTTCAGGTGAACACCGTTGCCATTATGAGAGAACAAGGGAGGCGTTCAGGGTGAGCACCAGCATTTCTTTTTCTAGAGAAATAGCATGGACCATAAGAATAAGTGATTGGTGATGGTAGTGATCAGAAAGGATGTCATTTGGTATTACAGAGGGATCCGAACTGAAGTTTGGTGCAGCTGAGCAGCCTTGTTAAGACATGGTTGAAAGAGTAGCGTTTGAGATTTGTAGGTGTATGGTAGTAGCTGAAATAAATGTTGTCTAAAAGTTCAAAATAAGTTCAATGATACGGGAAAGTAGTAATATGTATTATATAAATGTAAGCTGTGTTGACATAGATAAGTTGGACAAGTTTCTGAAATGAAGCCACCAAATTGTGTACAAGTTTTGATAGGATGTACAGTAACTGGTTAGGCCACAGAACTCCCAGAAGAGATTTAGAGATGTAGTGGCTGTCTGTACATGAGCCAGTAGTTGGTGCTGTCACAGTTTAGTTCTAATAAAAGCAGTATTTCCAAGACTTTAGGAGTAGTAGTATTTGGCTACATTTGAGCTTTGGTATTCTTTTTTCCTTAGTCCTATGGTTTAGGAAGGATGTTTGGAGGGAATCAAAGGAGTATGTATGTTCTACTTGTATTTAGTAAACAAGCTAAAAACTTTGAAACTGCCAAGCTTGCCTAATACTGTATTTGTAGTTGGCATCCACCCATTGTTATTAATGAAGTTAAAAAAGAGAAAAATTTTGATAGAAAAATAAAGCACTGGAATTTTTTCTTCTCCACATCACTGCTAGAAAACAAATAGTATAAGCAAAGGTTGAAAGCATTTAGCTTTCAAGTTATGGAGACCTTGCCGGTGTTTAATAGGGAAACGTTAATCTTGATTGGGAACAGGCTAAGAACCAGGTGCTCACTACCCTTGAATTTGGAAAGTGGCTTGCCGTGACAGTGAGCCCCACTTTCTCAGTGGTGATGGCAGTATTAGAAACTGAGATATGAAAAGTCAGGAGCTAAATGGCACCTTAAACCTAGGTTATGGGCATAACAACTGAATGTCTAGGCACACTTTTTTATAACAAGAATACAAAGCTGAAACTGAATGAACTGCAGATAAAATATTATGTCCATTTTTCACATTGTATAGTCCTTTCCCTGCTCACCCCCCTAATATTCTTAAGAGGGTCTTTTCTCCAATCTTCAGAGAGTAGCTGGAAGTGGGGAAGCCAAAAAAAGGTCCTCTTTTCCTTCCACTCTGCAGTTTTAATCTGAAATCTTCGGCATAGTACTGCGCCCAGAGCTCAGAAACTAATGAAATTCCCTGTCGCAAAATGCGCCTAGAACAATGGGAGTTTTGAACATTGGGTGGCGATCTCCCCCACAGTTGGAGTAAACTTGAACCAGAGAGGACAGCTAGGATAGGCTGCTGAGATTCTCATAGCATCTCTATTACCCAGTGCAAAAACATGGGCCACCCTTTCTGTCTCCACCAGTGTTAGAAACTGGGATAGGAAAGCTATTCTCCACATGACGCCTGGTTGTGGGTGTCAAAACAGAATGGGAAAAGGTAGTTTGACAGTAATGAGCCAGTAGGGCATAGGAAGTGGTCGTAGCCCCCTCTGTAGGATTGCCACGTGCGTAAACTAAAATACTTGAATGTGACATTGCAGATGTAGTTTCATCTTGATTGAAATCTGTCTCAAATAATGTTAAATATGTGAAATTAGGTGGTACCTCTCAACTAGCCTAAAAAGCATTAGAGAAATGTTTACTGTGTCACAGAGATCACAAAGCTTCTGTGGTATAGATAAGACCTAGAGTCCAATGACATTTGTCGTCATGTTAAATATTGTGAAGAGAGACAAAAACTTGATCTATTATTGCAATTATTAAGGAGACATTGCCATTGCTAGGAGAGGGAGGACCAGTTAGGACCACAATAGATGGGTTTAATAACATTTCTACGCTGCTACGCCTATCCAATGCTTCATTTTAGTTCTGGGCATTCTTAAATCATCAGAGGAGTTGAGAAGGCATCAAATGTGTTCTTCCCTGTTAGTCTTTGCATTTATGAATGGCCTTCATAACAGCAACTTTATGGTTTAAAGTAGCATACCAAACAGTGTTCTAGGCAGAACAATGGTAGAACAGGCTTAGAAAAATTGCTGACATGATTTTTTTCCCCTTCTAGTCACAAGTGATTGAGAAATGGTTCAAGAAAATCTACCTCACAAATTGCATTTGTTTGCCCATGAACTGCATCACTGGAAATCTGAACAGGAACTTGGCGGTCGTTCTTGAAAGTCTCAGGCGAACGGATGGACACCAAGTCAGTTTATTGCATCCAAGGAGTGGGTTGCCATCTGAAGTATTGATTCAACAGTCCAATCTATCATTGCTGAATGTCTTAATAAAGTTAGCAAAGGATTCAAAATATCCCTTGTAGTTTCTTCTGAGTTCTTCAAAAAATGGTTGCTTGACCTCTTTCCTGCTGAAGTAAAGTGGCTTCTATAACCTGTTTCTGGAAATATTAATGGAATGCAATCATGTCTACCCAGGAAGAAAGGCAGATCAATACGGAATATGCTGTATCCTTACTGGAGCAGTTAAAGTTGTTCTATGAACAGCAGTTGCTAACTGACATTGTTTTAATTGTTGAGGGCACTGAATTCCCATGCCATAAGATGGTTCTCGCTACATGTAGCTCTTACTTCAGGTATGTGATTAAAGTAGCGTTATTTCTTCCATTAAAATGTATTCTTTTCATTTCTTATATCTAAGACTACAGTGTATAATATAATTTTAAAAGGGTTCTACTGGGTAATTTGAAGTGAATGGAGTTGTGGGTGTGGAATAGCTAAGCGGGGGTGTAAAACTACTTTGATGGCTTCATAAAGTGTGTAATATCTATTGTAAGAGTGATGTTTGAGTGCGAGATATGACATTTGCTTTATGGAGGGTAGCTTGGTTAATGAAAACAAGGTCTGAAATGTCTCCAGCTCAATTTCACAGAAGGAGAGGGAGGTTTTTCTTCTTTTTAGTTTTGAGGTTTGCAAAGTTTTTTTCTTTTTTGAGTGGGGGGAAGAGAGACAACTGCCCCTCTTGCATTAGATTTGAGTGTGAACAGATCTAAAGTGTGTCTGTGCACATGCGTGCAAAATCCCATTGCTCTGTTGTGTGTTAGGAAATAAGGAGGCATGGAAATGGAATACTCGCATGAAATAAGAGCATGATTCCGCTATTCCATGGCAGGTTAGGGAGAAGAGTGCAGTCTACTTACAGGAGTAGCCAGTGGTGCCCTCCAGATGTCGTGGACTGCAACTTCCATCAATCATTGTTTACAATTTGCCATGTGTATGTAGTCCATAATTTACAGAAAGCATCGCACACTGGCTACCACTAATCTAGAAGAATTAGGCAAGTTGACCATGGGGAATATGCCCAGAGTTCTGGCTCAATATCTGCTGTGATGTTTATTGTACAAGAGCAAAATAACTTGTGCAACTAATACCTTTATAAATAAAAATATCTTATACTTATTGTAGAAGATGTTGGGACATGCTGCATTTTCCATGTGCTTTGTTCCATTGTGTATTTGAAACTTCTGGTATGGTTGATATCTCAGTGAGTATTAATGAAATGAAATAAAAGCACAGTATCAGTGGCTCCTCTTGGCTTTCAATTGTACCAAGACATACTGGCAATTCCAGACCTTTTGAAAACTTGAAACTTGCCCAAAACAAAATGATTTTCACACCAGTAACATGCAAGTACTCAAGGAATACCAACATCGAACTAACTTAAATTTTATGCCAGTGTGTCTCTGGTGACTGCATGAAAGATGAAGTTAAAATTGCTAGAAAGTTGCAGATGAGTGTGAAATACTCAAATGAAACTAGTTTTAACTACAGATATCTGCAATTTTGTGTATGTATGACTAAGTGTTCTGGTGCTTACTACAAGCCATTGACTGATGTCAGAATGTGTTTGACCAAAAAAAAATTTAGACCATTGACAGTTGTTCTAAACAGGAGATTTCGAAAGTAATAACTGTTTTTATACTTTAAAGAAGGGCAGAATGGTTGGATTTCACTCAGCATTGCTCTTATGGGAGAGATTACATACCATATTTTTCCATGTATAAGACGACCCCTATTTTCTTGAACCCAAAATTAAGAAATCTAAGCCTGTGTCGCCAGAGCCTAGACCACCTGAGCCCGGGTTGCCCCACCAGAGCCTGAACCCAAGCCCAGGCTGCCTGCACCAGAGTCCAAACCCAAACCCCTGTGTATACACCCCTGCGTATAAGATGACCACCAATTTTTGACTACTTTTTTAAAAAGCAAATTTGGCTAAAACAGTCTTATACACTGGAAAAGATGGTATATCTGCTGAATGTAACCTAAACACAGGAAGTTGATATATATCATTTATTAATATGTTTTCTAAACTGATTTGTACCACAATAAGATCAGGGAGTCCACTTGCACACAAACTGGACAGTAGCTTATCCATGAAACTGGATGTAAATAGTGTGAAATCCCAATCCTTGGAATGCAGCCTTTGTGAACCATTTAATAGTTTTGAATGCTCTTATATGTACTGAATTTTATCTAGCTCCAGGCTTCAAAGAGTTGGAGAAAGTAAGATAGAAGCTAGAAGTTAATGTATTTTGTTTTATCTTTCAGGGCTATGTTTATGAGTGGGTTGAGTGAAAGCAAGCAAACACATGTCCATCTAAGGAATGTGGATGCAGCCACTTTGCAAATCATAATAATTTACGCATACACGGGTAATTTGGCAATAAGTGACACTACAGTCGAACAGCTATATGAAACGGCTTGCTTCTTACAGGTAGGAATGTTTTTAAAAAGGTCTCTTTCTGAATATTTAACTTTTTATTTTCTTTTACATTTAACAGAAACTGTCATGGAATTATTTGCATTTTCTGCCCTAATGGTGCTACTATAAACTAATTACAATATATTTCTATTTGGTTCAAATGAGTTTGCTCTCCATTACATACTTCTAGAATTAAGATGTAAAATTGATGTATTGCTATAGGGCAAGGATAGCTAACCCTCAATTTGAGAGCCTAATGTGGCCCCCTAAGCATTTTTTTTGGCCCCTTAAGACTACTGATTTTTGGTAATGACAAACTAAGCAGTGCTGCACTGGGTGGAGCCCAGTGTTCAGATAGGGGTGCAGATCAAACCCTGATTGGTCATAGGATTGATCATTTGAGCAGAAGGGAAACAATAGCCCTACTCCTCTATTGTCCTGCATGGATGCCACTTTCAGAGGGTGGCCAATGGTGAATGGACTCCCCCCCAGGCCACAAAAGTTTAGCTACTCATGATTTCAGGGAGCCATGCACTGTCATGAGCTTTCCAAAGGGAATTTGCAGTATAATTAATTTTATATATTTAATTTGTTGTTCTCTTTACAACCAAAATACAATATATAACAGACCAATTAAAAATAATGATACACATTAAAAGTGTTCAGCCACAGAAGCCATTATAAAACACAAATATCCCTCCCACCAATGGCCAGATACATACCTAAGTACACTAACTTAAGGCCCACATGCCTGGGATAATAAAATAATGTCTTGGCACGACACAGAAGAGATATTGGTGAACTTCCCTAGGGAGAGCATTGTACAACTGAAGCACTAGTGCAGAAAAGGTTTGATGCCACCCTCCAAACATCTCTTGTAGGAGGCACACAGGGGAAAATTTTTATATGATAATTTCAAGAGTCTGGGGGAGCTTATAAGGGGAGTGATAATCTAGAGGTACTTGAATACATTGCAACATTCTAGGATAAGGGGCAGTAGTGCAGTAAAAGGAAGTAGAACCTCCCAGTAGAATGACTGTATTAGCCAGTGAACTAGCAGAAGGTTTGATTCAGCTTTTTCTGTTCACTGCCATCCCTGCAGAGATTGGAGCTGTCTGATATCTAGTGAGATGGGAAAGCAGGGATTTTTTTGTTTTGTTTTGAAGTATGTAACAATTTGACCAGCAATAGGGAAAACCTCTCTCCCTATTATCTACAGAGATAAATAGGGAAGACGCCTGATCACTGAAAGATGGTCAGTTTCTTCAGTAATCAATAGACTTTGGCCATTGCAGATGAACTGGGGCACTTTTCCCCTTCCTTTCCTTTTTGTGAACAATGATATGTTGTAGCCGGTATGTTTAGGCACATTCTGTAAATGATCCCTTCACCTTCGTTCAGTAGAAGTTGTTTATTCATTTCATTTTTATACTGCTTTATATTTTTAAGAAAAAATCTCAAATCAGTTTTCAACCTACATTAAAACATCAAGTAAAGTATTACACTATAAAGCATTACAAAAGAAGCTCAAATGCAAAATATACAAAGCAATGTAATTAACAGGAAACTAAAATATTTTTTTAAAGATTTCAAAATAAGACATTACAAAGGAAGGTGAAGTATAGAATACACATTTAAAACAGCATAAATGGCAAGAGAATAAAATATTATCTTAAACATAGAATAAGTTGAGAGGTTGCTTTTATAGAAATGTAGGGAAATTTGTATCTTTTCCTGTTGCTTTTTCTTTTCTGTTGACCTTAAATATGAAGTTAATGTAAGCGTTGCATTGTGTTTTATTGCAGGTAGAAGATGTGTTACATCGTTGCAGAGAATACTTAATTAAAAAAATCAATGCAGAGAACTGTGTGCGGCTGTTGAGCTTCGCTGATCTTTTCAGCTGTGAGGAGTTAAAACAGAGTGCTAAAAGAATGGTAGAACACAAGTTCACAGCTGTATGCCACCAGGAGGCTTTCATGCAGCTCTCACATGATCTGTTGATAGATATTTTGAGTAGTGACAACTTAAATGTGGAAAAGGAGGAAACCGTTCGTGAAGCTGCTATGTTATGGCTGGAATACAACACAGAATCTCGATCACAGTATTTGTCATCTGTTCTTAGCCAAATAAGAATTGATGCGCTTTCTGAAGTTACACAAAGAGCTTGGTTTCAAGGCTTACCGCCGAACGATAAATCGGTAGTGGTTCAAGGATTATATAAATCTATGCCGAAGTTTTTTAAACCAAGACTTGGAATGACTAAAGAGGAAATGATGATCTTCATTGAAGCTGCTTCTGAAAACCCTGGTGGTCTTTACTCTTCAGTTTGCTACAGCCCACAGGCTGAAAAAGTTTACAAGCTCTGCAGCCCTCCTGCTGACTTGCATAAGGTTGGGACGCTTGTAACTCCTGATAATGATATTTATATAGCAGGGGGGCAGATCCCATTGAAAAATGCAAAAACTAACCACAGTAAAACGAGCAGACTTCAGGTTGCCTTCCGAACTGTGAATTGCTTTTACTGGTTTGATGCCCAACAAAACACTTGGTTTCCAAAGAGTCCAATGCTGTTTGTTCGTATAAAGCCATCCCTAGTTTGCTGTGAAGGCCACATCTATGCAATTGGAGGAGACAGTGTAGGTGGAGAGCTCAACAGGAGAACTGTTGAAAGGTATGATACTGAGAGAGATGAATGGACAATGGTAAGCCCACTGCCCTGTGCGTGGCAGTGGAGTACAGCTGTTGCTGTTCATAACTGCATTTATGTAATGGCACACAACCTGATGTACTGTTACTTCCCCAGGTCAGATGCTTGGGTTGAAATGGCTATGAGACAAACTAGTAGATGCTTTGCTTCGGCTGCTGCTTTTGGGGATAAGATATTTTATATCGGAGGCTTGCACGTTGGCAGCAACTCTGGTATAAGACTCCCTACTAGCACTGTAGATGGGTCTTCCGTTACTGTGGAAGTTTATGATGTGAATAAAAATGAATGGCGAATGGCAGCCAACATCCCTGCCAAGCGATATTCTGACCCCTGTGTCAGAGCTGTTGTCATTTCCAACTCCTTATGTGTCTTCATACGAGAAACCCACATGAATGAGAGAGCAAAGTATGCCACCTACCAGTACGATATGGAACTTGACCGGTGGTTCTTGCGCCAGCATATATCTGAACGGGTGCTCTGGGATTTGGGGAAAGACTTTCGGTGCACTGTGGGAAAGCTATATCCATCTTGCCTTGAAGAATCCCCATGGAAGCCTCCACCGTATCTCTTTTCACCAGATGGAGCTGATGAGTTTGAGATGGATGGAGAGATGCTGACGCTGCCACCTGTATAGCTCCCAAAATTAAGAGACTGCATGCCTATAACTGGTTATCATGAAAACTCTTTGAGAGAACAGGGCTGGAATATGAAACAATAAGCTGTCTTGTATGTATGCCCTATTTAACATTTTGTGGCCATTGAGTGTAAATCGGTGGAATTTATAAGCAGATATGCTTCCATAATCTGAAACAATCCCTCTGGTAGCTGATGGGATCTGTATGTATATTGCAAGCTTAAAGCATCTGCTTATTGTCTAAATTTTTAGTCTTGTGAAGACTTTTAGTTCAGGAAACTTTCACAAAAGCAGCTTCTATTTCTAGGATGGTATGTTAATTGCTCAAAGTATCTTCCAGTTATATTTGAGTGAGTTCTGGAAATCTTTGTATGTGCTAGTTATTATAGATTGTGTGGCCTAATGGAATGTGCTACACCTATTACACAACAGCCGTGTTGGTATAATAATGCCATGTAAAGAGAGAAACAAATCCCATGGATCTACCTGTGGTAGGAAGGGTAGATCTTCCAATTTACGGTGACATGCAGGGCAAAATGACTGCAGGCTCAGTCAAGCTGTATTATTATTATTATTTTATTATTATTATTAGGTGCATGTATTTTCACTAACTTATACCTGTCTATTTAGAATACAGGTCTTCCGAGCAGCTGGTAGTTTGCCAGGTGTGAACTTACGTTGCTGGGCTTGCAGTAAGAATTGCCAGCCCTACCTAGTGCGGGTCTGTGTGGAGCTTTTGCTCAGTAAACAGTTCCACATTCTGTATTTCAGAAACAATGGCTCATGCATATTACTTCCTGCTGCTTATGTCCCCCTGCCCCAATGTTAACCAAGATATAGTGTGGATTAACCAGGTTTTTATTTTTGTTAATTTAATAACAAGCATTACTGTAGTGTGACTGTGTATAGATATCCCTTAGTTGTCTCTCTTTTGTTTTTGTTTTTTTGGGGGGGGAACAATTTTTTTTCAGGAATACTCTGTGCAGGAGAGCAGTTCAGTAGTGCTGCTCTGGCATTAATCCCAGGAACCACTAGCAGTAGCGGAGCGCCGCCCATCTTACATGAGCACAGGTGCTTCATGATGGATCATACTAGCATGTTCAGCTGCATCATGTTCTGGCACTGTATTTTGAATGATATTAATTTATTAAAAAAAAAACCTGAGTCAAAGACTTGTTTCCCGCGTTTTCTGCAAGACAGTATATTCTCTCAAACTAATGTCAAAAAAATATTTCCTCAAACTCTTAATGCCAAAAAATATTCTGTTACTGGGTGGCTCAGAAAATTAGGAGCAACAGGAAGTGCAAGTCCTCGTGTTCTGAAATATTCCAGAGAGGTAAGTTACAGTATACAAGTTTGTTTTCCTCCGAGGGCCACAAGGTGTAGAGGGGGCAGATGATGCTGTACAGTGCACTCACTACACTTTGGAATCATAGGCAAGATGCTGAAAATTGTATTTAAAATGCATGCTTTCTGATAGCTGGTTCACACGTCGTGCTAAGCCAAACAGTGGCTACATGTGAGTGTGCGGTCTTCCAGGGAGATGCTGCCTGCCTCACTCATTGCATTGCTGCTGTGCCGTTCTGAGACCAAGAACAAACCTTGGTTTAACTCCAGATGTAACCATGAACTGTAAGCAAGGTTTGTTCTTGATTACCTTTTGTCCACAACAAACCACAAGCCCAGGTTTGGATAGCATGCTAAGACAAACCATAGCTTGGCTGAACATGGCACAAAACAGCTGGTGAGGAGTGAAGTGGTCACAATCATCTCCCTAAGCTATGGTTTGGCTTAGCATGACGTGTGAAGCAGGCCACTGTTAAAACTTGCATAGTTCTTTTCAGTGGCTGAAAGATTCTTGTCCAGCACTTTTCTGCCAATTGTTTTTGGTTAAAAAAAATTGAACCTATTAAAAAAAACCCACTTCCAACTTGTTAAGGTTGGCTTTGCTTCTAAACTTAAGTTGAATACAGTCATACCTTGGATCCCGAAGGCCTTGCGAGTCGGAACATTGTGGCTTCCGAATGCCGCAAACCTGGAAGTGAGTGTTCTGGTTTGCAAACTTTCTTTGGAACCTAAACGTTCCACTGGCTGCAGGAGCTGCAGCCAATCGGAAGCCACGCCTTGGTTTCCGAACGTTTTGGAAGTCGAATGGACTTCCGAAATGGATTCCGCTTGACTTCCAAGGTACCACTGTAAATCTGACCTTCTAACAGAACAGGAGGAAATATTATTCAGAAATTTGTAACTAATACTAAATAGCCAATAGTATAGGAAAGAAATACTGGAGGAAATTATTATCACATTGATTGCAAGTTTGTGAAGATAAACAAATAACTGGTTTGTATTTTTTATGAAGATAATTTTATTCCTGTAATATCAGTGCACCTAACCTGTGGTCTAGAATGGATCAGTTTCCTTGAGATTTTGCTCAGTGTCAACTGAATGTCTTGGGCAACTTTAACAAGGAGAAGACGACATTATGGATTCATATTTGGCATTTAGAATGTCAGATGTAATTTTGACTGCAGCAGGTGAAAATCAGGGCTATATAATTAAAAACTACTGCTGATTTGCATGAGGCAGATAATTTAACCACACTCTTGAAAACAAACCGGTATGAGAAAGTCATGAGTGGAAAAGAGTTAAAACACAAATACCCATTTTTAAACCACCAAAATTAGTCTGATATAGCTGGCAATGGGGGGGGGGGGCTGTTCACACTTGTTAGTGTTTCTTGCCTCTATTTCTCTTCCCCTGTCTAGGTTGTGAGAGAGAGCAGGTCTCAAGCTTTTGCAATTCAAACTGCAAGTAAACCCTTGTGCCAAACAAGTTACATTCAAGCAAAACAAGAACAATCTTTATTTTCTTTAGAACAAAATATACAGCAGAAGCATTAATAGTCTTTTGAACATAGTAACCTATTTTTTACACATTGATGAGAGATGAAATACCTAATATTTACCAACCCTCCTCTTCCAACAGGCTGGTAGCAGTAAAAACCATATGGAAATAAACTTAGGTTTCATTTCACTTAAACCATGATTAGATAACCGATTTCAGGTTTATGTCTCAAAACCAGCCTTGAATGATTGATATTAATTTGTTAAGTGGTATAGAAACTGGAATAGAGGTATTTCTAGTCTATTTCATACTGTAATATGATACACATTTCCAAATACTTGTAACATTTAAAAAAATATAAAAATCAGTTTCTCTACTGTGCATGATGCAAATATATACGTTTGTAATAGGGAGCACCAGCACATAAAACAGCCTTACAAAATACCAAGTTAGCGGCCTGATTCTAAACACTTGTGTGGGACAAAATGTTCAAACACCAGCATAATACTCTTTCAGTAGCCATAAAGCACTGTACTATGCAGTATGTTGGCACCAGTCAAGGTGTTGCATGCTGAACATTTACTTGCTTGTGGAGCAAGTATTAAGCTCATACTGTTAGATAGAACTTGGGGTGGGGGTGTTCCTTTGGGCTGGGCAATGCTTTTACATTTGGAAGGGTATTTTTTATATTTTACTTTAACATCCTCTTGCCATTTTCTATAGAACAGCACATGTATTATTTGAATTTGAAGCACTTCATGTTCTTAATTTGGCTTTAGATCACATCAACATCGTGTGCCCTATTACGGGTAGAATTTGCATGCGGTACTAACCAGCCCTTAAAGAATGTAACTGAAAATAGGGGTAGCCACTGAGTGTGCCCTAGATGATACTGAGCTCATAACCATTCCTACTAGCCATGCTGGCTGATACTAATGTGAATCCAACAACATCTGGAGGGTACCACATTGACTACCTCTGCAATACAGGAACAGCAAGGCTTAAGTCACTAGAATTGTCACTACAATACTAGAGTAAATGACAGTGCTTGCATTTTAGCTGGTGCTTTCTTGATGTGAAGTGCTTCAAGCAAGAGTGCTTCAATGTGCTACATGTGAAGTTTCAATAATACAAGCAGCACTGCTTTTTACGTTTTCCAGAATAAATTAAACCTCAAACCTCAGAACTGAAATGAGTGGCTAGAAAACAAATGCTATTCATATTAAATTTGAATTATTTCCCCTTACAGACCTCCATCTAATCTAGTCTTTCAATACCCTTTTGCAAAGATATGTACGTGACCCCACACATTTGTAATACACTATGTGCTTATGCCGGTTTTTTCAGTGTATATTACGACTACCTGCTGAATCCAGATTATGTGATTGTAACTACTGCAGTACACACAGTAATCATTTTCAATAGGTTTTACAGTTTATTCCTGCATTTGACTTGTACAATTAACTACTGCCAAATTTTTCCCTGTAGCAAAATTATAAATATAAATTGGTCACTCCAAGATGATGGCTACTATAAACACTTATACAGCGTATTGCCATGTACTACGAGCAATTGCCAAAGAAAAGAAGACATTTTAAAAGAATCACCAGCTTTTCATACCATCTTGTCCCTAAGGATTTTGCTGATCCCTCATTATGGTGCCTGTGGATTAATTGGCAAAAGGTGTTAGTCAGATGCCTCCTAATTTGTGCTCCCTTTAGGGAAGGATGAAAACCAACAACTGTATGTAACAATTCCAACCAAGGAACTCCCAAGAAAAAAAGTCCGTTTACAAGCTGTATCAGCTTGCCTGCAGTGTAATGACACTCATGGTGTGCCTAGTTCTGTAGTTTCAATAAAAGGGTAAAATCTCCAAGCCACAGCATCCTTGTAAAATGTTTTCTTTAGGAGCACAGTCAACTTCTGTGGTTAGAAAACTATAACTCTAATTTATGGGCTCATTCATTTGAGAAAAGTAGTGTGGAAGAAAACATACAAGGGTTTTTTATGCTGGCTATATTATTTCAGATATCTGAGTAAGCTTGAAAGCATAAGATGTGTCTTGCAAACAGTATTATATACATGGATTATAGCAGGGCACCTGCCACTTCATAACAACCTCCCTTGTACAGCACCTATGAAAAATACACAGGTGTGTGAAAACTGCACCTGTGTACTGGTTGCAGTCCACAATTGGTCATTAATTTTCATAATGCGTATGTGGAACAGGTGTGAAAACAGCTGCACACAGTGGTATACATGCTTCTCTCTTGGGAAGTTAATCTACAGGAAAGTTGGGTGAAATAACCCAAACTGCTTATATATGAAAATATATGAAAAATGGCAACCATAGCCGTCTCTGAAAACTGGGTTTTTTGAGATGTGGCCAGAATACAGGAATTCTGGTTGGGGTATGCTGTGACAACTTTGGTGCAGAATGTTACATCATTAATAAATATTCCGCTCCCTAAAAGGATATGAAGTAAAGCAGCCTAGCTACAATACACCTGAATTAACACTTTATACTCCACATTCATTTCAATCATTGCAGTTTGGAGAAGAAAACCAAGAAGGAAAGGGGAGGAGACTTGAACTGTAAGCAAAAATATGATCTAAGGGAAGCCCTGGAATTCTGTATTTTGGTAAATCATTCATATTGTAATGTCCTACACTAAGATGAATTACTTTACTTAAAGTCCAAGGCAATCTCACGGCTGCCTATATTGCAATCCATAAAACTATCGCTGGCAGAAAGCCAAGTAATATCTCGTTACAGTCATATTTCAAATGTCTGCTAACCTACACATTAAATTAGAAAACCCTAAAAGCAGCTAGGAAAGGGGAAAAGCACTTCCGACTCTTGCATTTGGAGTCTTAACTGTGCCAGAGAGGTAGGTATTTGGTTATAGGTATTCACTAGTGAAAGTTTTTGAACAGCCACTGCTGGATGCACCACAAGCAAATGGGAACGTGAAAGATGAAAGCTCAATTCACATACACAACTTGAAAACAAGGAAATTGCAGTTACTGAGCAAGAGTTGTTTTTCTGCTAAGAGGTATCTTGGGTGTTAATTCCAAAGAGGTAACAAAAATATGGTAAGCCTGTGTATTTTAGTCAGTATTAGAACTATCTTACTTCCATTTTATCCATGACCTTTAAAAACAAACTTTTTTAAACCTAAGTGCTAGCAGCTAGATTTCTGAAAGTTGAAATGAGCTGGTGCAAAACTGCCAACAGCTGTTCAGATCAGCTGTCATTTAGGCGTTCTAAGTGTTAAACTGGGTGTGAACGTCTCATTTAATCTGTATTTGTTTCACTTCGTTCCACCCACAGGTGCAAAAGGTTGCAACATGAGGCTGCAATCCTTTGCACAAGTTGGTTCCACTGAAATGAAAAGATCTTCTGCATTTGGTATGGGAGGGCAGAAGTGAGCGGTCAGTTTTCTGTTCCAAACCTAGTCAGCCCCACTCTTTCTTTTTTCCAAGAAAAAGTCTAGACAGCTGGAGTTAATACAACAAAATTTACATAAATCATTATCAACATCCAAAGAACAGCACACATTGAAAAATAAAGCCCGTCTTACAACAAGACCTGTATGCTACTGTTGTTACAAAGGCTCAGATTTTTTAAAAGAGGCATTAATGCAAACTGCAATGACATCCTGCGATGCAGCTTTAAAGGCCATTCCTTCATCCTCATGCTGCTTGAATTCATGGGTGTGTTTTTTAAAGCAAAACCACAGGTCTCTTAAAATGAATGTAAGGGCTTGGTCCGCTGCAGAACAGTTATTCCCCAAGGCTTTGTGTTGACTGGGTGAAAGTAGAAAGCCATGAGGACATGGCTGATTTTGCACTCGTGAGAGCTCCTCCAACTGACTGACCTGGATTTTATAGGAAAAAGAGGGGAAGGTTAGGCAAAGGTAAGGCTAAGATGAGAGCAATTAATAGCACCATGCTTACTTAGAAGTAATTCCCATTAAGTTTAATAGGACTTGAAAAGTATATATGGGATTGTAGTGCAAGGGCACTTACATCTATGTGTAAAAAGTAGATTTCTCAAACAGCCTCTTGTTTTGGCATTCTCTACAATGTTTTTTACAAGGGACGCGGGTGCCGCTGTGGGTTGAACCACAGAGCCTAGGACTTGCCGATCAGAAGGTCGGCGCTTCGAATCCCCGCGACAGGGTGAGCTCCCGTTGCTTGGTCCCTGCTCCAGCCAACCTAGCAGTTCGAAAGCACATCAAAGTGCAAGTAGATAAATAGGTACTGCTCCGGCGGGAAGGTAAATGGAATTTCCGTGTGCTGCTCTGGTTCGCCAGAAGCGGCTTAGTAGCAAGATGAGCGCCGCAACCCCAGAGTCGGTGACGACTGGACCTAATGGTCAGGGGTCCCTTTACCTTTACCTTACAATGTTTTTAAAGCTGGTTCAGACTGGCGAAGCTTGGGATGAACACTGCATAGGTCTGTGTAAGTATGCAACACTCATAGCTATCTCTGGAATTGGTGGTTTGGGGAAAGTGGGCTGAGGAGTATGGAAGGCTGGGGGTGGCTCTTCTCATTGCAGTAGCAAACTTGACGGCTGAGATGATAGGCATGTGGAATCTTACAGCTTTCAAATTCCAAAAATGAGGGGTACTAAAAAGATGTAACATGACTTGGGAATCCCAAATATAAGTTAATATAATTTCGTTCTGCTTGGTAAGTTAGATGTGTGTAAAATTGTATAGAAATCATTGAAAATGATTGCCAAGTACTTGAATTAAATTATATACAGTGGTACCTCGGGTTACATACGCTTCAGGTTACAGACTCTGCTAACCCAGAAATAGTGCTTCAGGCAAAGAACTTTGCTTCAGGATGAGGACAGAAATTGTGCTCTGGCGGCACGGCGGCAGCAGGAGGCCCCATTAGCTAAAGAGGTGCTTCAGGTTAAGAACAGTTTCAGGTTAAGTATGGACCTCCGGAACGAATTAAGTACTTAACCCGAGGTACCACTGTATTACTTCTTATTATTTAGCATTACCTGACATTTTCAGAAGGTAAAATTAAAATCCTTTGGTTTATGTGGTTTTTACCAAGCTAGATGTTGTCCAAACACAAATTCCTCACACCCAAAAACATATTTTTAAGACCCCTCACTGAAGAAATATGCGATAAAGTTTCACCTCCCCAAATGACACGTCCTACAAGTGTTGTGCATGAAGTTTCCCGTTTCACTTCTCCATACATAGAAGTACTTCATTTATGGAAGGTAGCAACATTTGCGTGCTGTTGGTAGAGATATATACCACCAACAAGATTCTTGAAACAGGCTGTGGAAGTTAAGGTTTCTGTTTGTAGCATACAAGTGTCACAGCACATACTGATTTCCAGTTACGAAGCATCTTACCTACAGCTCTTCCTGTCTGTACAACATTCCGGCTGGTTGTAACCATGGCATTTCCAATCTTCTTGCCCCGTTCACTATTCTGTACAGAACTAAACGAGAGGAAAATGTCATAGCATCATACAACTGACTTTCACTGTTTCCAAGCATGTAAACTGATCATGAAACTAAACAAAGGAGTTGGCAATAAAGAAAGAAAAAACACCGAATAGGCAGATACTTTTATTAGGCCAAGGTACTAGATTTAAATGGCAGGTATTAAGCCCTGTGGTCACTAACTCTCAGACAATAATAAAGGTTCTTTATAATATTGTAAGCATAGATATAGATCTAGTTTGCACATACTGTTAAACCATAGTTATAAAACTCAACTCAGCTACCAACAAAGGGCACTTTAAAAATGGAAAGAATTAGAAACCATAGAAATATAGAAAGCAATGATACAACTACTATATTTAAAGCAAAAGTTTTATGAATTTGGAGGGAAGACACCTAAACTCCTAGCAAACCGGGGGGGGGGGGAGAGAGAAATAAAACAACTTTAACTGGTACAAAGACCAAAATGGGGGAAAGTATTTTCTAGTAAAATTTTATGAAGATTTAAGGAGTTTTTCCTCATCTCTGTACTCTTCCACGTCCCCTTCACTCAGAAGAGATACAAGAATTTCTGGACACAATAACAACACCAACTTTGAGGGACGCAGAGGCAAAACTTATGGAAGAGCTGATTATAGAAGAAGAGTTGTTTTTTTTTACAGGTAGGCAAACCCCAGGGCCCAGATAGGTTCTCCACAGTATTTTATAAAGCATTTAAATCTGATGGTTACACATATGACCAAACTATATATTGACGTTCTAAATGAGACCTATCACCACCAATCTGGAAACAAAGAATTCTTTCTACACCAGAATGGCCAACACAATGTAATATATATATATATATATATATATATATATATATATATATATATATATATGAGAAAATGCATTCATCTGGATCTGGTTGGTTTGTCCTGGGCCATAAGATTACAGACCCAATTAAAATAAATGTAATTTATTATGGTCAACAAACTATTCCATCAAGTGCTGCTTTGTGCAGAACACAAAATCTGTACTGTGTTTGCACAAGTGTGGCACAGGCAGGCAGGAGGGATGAGTGAAATGGGGACTTTTGAGCAATGTGCAGCAGCACGCTGCTTGTTCACGTTATTTTAAAACCATGGTTTAGTGTTATGTGTAAACTGGGCCACAGAGTCAATCTGACCATTACTGTGAACATTTCAACAGTCGTCGCCTGCCAGAATACCAAACCCCAGTTTAACATGAAACTATGCTCACCAATTTATAAAAATCCCAGCCTTCAAAAGCATATTCAGTTATAGTACTTACTGTGACAATCTTAATTTCACATCTGAAACCGAGTATTGGCCTTGGAATGGGTGACTGAAAAGTGTTTTGTAAGGAGGTGGAAGAAAAGAGAAGAGAAAAACAGAACACAAATTTAAAATGTTGTGTGTGTTGTAACAATAAAAACAGAAACCATAAGCCATTCCTTTCTAACTAGACTGAAAACATTAACATTTCTTGACTCCTGGTCTGGTCAGTTTGCATTGGGGGAGATCTCAGAGGCCCCAATGGCTGTACAGTGGACAAAACATTTGGCACTGATCCATCTCTGAATTTCTTCCCTGGGTTACAATCTGCTGCTCCTCTGAAATGCCTTCCATTTTAAAGTGGCTGTTCAGTTACACCACAGTCACTTCCAATGTCCTCCAGTCTTCTCTTCTACTTCTGACTCTATGGGACAGTGGCCACAATCAGGAGCCAAGGGCCTCTGTACCTCCAAACAACTGTTTAAGTAAGTACTTGTCGGTGTGACAGTGCAGCGATAGGGAAGAAATTAAATTCTTGGCTAAAAGCCTCTGAAGTTCAGTTGGAATTACATTCAGATAAAATGGTCAAAGCAACATCAAGAGCACAGATACAGTGGTGCCTCACAAGACGAACGCCTCGCAAAACGAAAAACTCGCAAGACGAAAGAGTTTTCCGTTTTGGAGGTGCTTCGCAAAACGAATTTCCCTATGGGCTTGCTTCGCAAGAAGAAAGCCCATAGGGAAATCTCCGCCAGCCTTCAGAAGAGGTCCTGGACCTCTTCTGAAGGCCGGCAGGGGGCAAAAGTCTTTGCTCCCCCCGCCTGCCTTCCCAGGACAGCGGAGACTTCTCCGCTGTCCCGGGGCGATCTGAAAATGCTGGCGGGCGGCAGCGAAAGCTTCGCTGCCGCCCGCCAGCATTTTAAAAGCCCCCGGGACAGCGGAGACTTCTCTGCTGTCCCGGGGCAATCTGAAAATGCTGGTGGGCGGCAGCGAAAGCTTTGCTGCCGCCCGCCAGCTTTTTAAAATCTCCCCGGGACAGCGGAGAAGTCTCTGCTGTCCTGGGGGCTTTTAAAATGCTGGCAGTCAGGAGGAAAGCCCTCCTGTCCCCGGAGCTTGCGGGGTGGGAGGTGGGGAGAAGGGCTTTTCTTCCCACCGCCAGCCTTCAGAACAGCCTTCTGAAGGCTGGCGGTGGGAAGAAAAGCCCTTGTCCCCCCCCCCCAGCCTTCAGAAGAGGTTGGGGGACAGACTGTCCCCGGACCTGGTCTGAAGGCGGTTTCCATAGGAACGCATTGATTGATTTTCAATGCATTCCTATGGGAAACGGTGCTTCGCAAGACGAAAAACTCGCAAGAAGAAAAAACTTGCGGAACGAATTAATTTCGTCTTGCGAGGCACCACTGTACATCCTGCTGTTAGGGGCTTGGAAGCACTAATTGCTTGAATTGTGTTGTGTTCTGATCTTCAGAAACAGGACATATTTTGGCCCCCTTACACCAGGCAAGGAGGCAGAGAGTACCATATTTTTGTTTACCTAAAGAACAGCGTTCAAGGCAAGCTAAATGCAGAACATGCAACATCTGAAGCACAAGCAAGGAGAAAGATATGTGGGGAAAGTGTGTTCCAGAACTAGAAGTTTGTAATTTCGAAGCCTGGTACTACTAGCAAACGGAGAATTCTTGCTTGTGCTTCCTGGAAATTAAATGGCAGACCTAGGAAGTCACAGGTGCTCAAGGCGACAGCACTCCTCTCTCTACTTCTTCCATGCAAACATTACAGCTAAAATTTCTTACCTGGGATTTACCTCTGCGAGAGCTGGGTGTTTATTGCTGTTCCACACTCTGTAATTGTGTGTATTCTTCCAAGCTGCTACAAAGGTTGTTCCAAAGTCTGATAGTATTTTTTCACTGTCTGATGAATAAAATAGATAAGAGAAACCTAAGCAGTTTCAGTACTTTGCACGCTATGCGTGTGCATGCAAAGAAGCGAGCACATTTTAATTTTTTAAAAGGCAGTGTGCACCTTCTGCACAGTAATAATGTCAATGCAATATAGCAACAAATAGAAAGTGGATGGTGCTGGCTAACAGACTGGATTTCCACATGTTTGAAAGCACAAAAATCTAATTTTCCCCCTTGATGTGTTGTGTATCACTGTAAATACAGGTGTGGAAGGGCTGGTGTCATCCCTGATTACGTCTATGACAGTGATGGCCAAACTTGGCCCTCCAGCTGTTTTGGGACTACAATTCCCATCATCCCTGACCACTGGTCCTGCTGGCTAGGGATGATGGGAGTTGTAGTCCCAAAACAGCAGGAGGGCCAAGTTTGGCCATCCCTGGTCTATGACATACCAAGTCACTGAAAGACAGCTCCTCCACAGCTGTTTTTCAATGGCATGGTGTCAGCAGAGAGAAGAAAGACTCCACCCTCATATATAAACATGCACCTGGGCTAGCATTCAAGAATAGGAGTGTGGACTTGGGACCAACTGGCAAACAGGCAAATCTATCCTTCCACTCAGTGCGCAGTGGCAGCTGCAACTGCCAGGAAGCAAATAAACAACTGGGAGTAAAAGGTTTAATTAGTGAAATTGATGGGAAGTTAAAACTAAGCAGATTATGCAATTAAGAAATAAAAAACAGCTTGAAAAGAGACAGAATTTTAAGAAGGAACTAATCTGGATTATAACTGGATTTGGAGAAGTAGGACCATTTCTTCCCTTGCATCTGATATAAAACACTCCAAATCATCACACAGTCCTTTAGACAGAGCCAAGTGTTTTGATTGTAAAACCTGGATCTGCATTATTGTGTGCTAGCATGTAGCATCAGATCAGATTAAGAGGCAGGTATAGGGCTGTGCTAAGTGCGGAGCCCCGGGGGTGCTGCAACTATGATGTAGAATGGAAGGAGAGAGGAGAGGGGGCAGCAAATTCTGGCATTGCACAGGGTGCTGCTAATATTTGAGACCCCAAGACCCGCCACTGAGATTAGGCGGCAGCAAGTCTCATGGACAAGACTCTCAGGCCTCAGACAACCTCTGCATGGGCCTGTGAAAAGCAATCCCTCTTTTTAATACAGCACCAGAGCTTCCATACGGTTACTAACCAGGTCAGACCCAGATCCCTATATTTCTTTGTCCTTTCCTTTTACTCTTCCTAGTTACAGCTGCTAAGTATATTCTTAGAGGATTTTTAAAAAAATAAAAAAATGGAAGCAATGACACCAGGGTTTACCTGGCTGCAGAGTAGCAGCGAGCAGCGCATGGAGATATGAGCCAAACTGGGCTCGGATCCACTCATCTCCTCCTTCCCAGCCAGTGCCGTCTAGGAAGACATCGTCCCGGTTCTCAGTTACGTGCTTTACCAAGAAGTCTGCAAACCTCAAGTCAGCTGTTGTGGGATTCAGAACCTTCCTGAGCTCTGGATCATGGACTTGAACCAGAGCTTCCTCAATCTGTTGAGAAAAACCCAACATGAAAAAGCAGTGCAGAGGACAAACTAAACAACCTGAGCTGAACTCTTAAGAGGAGCTACTCTCTTCTGTTGAACTACAAGCCACAACTGATGTGCAGTGCTGCAGCGTTTGGAGATGAAACTCAGTCTGACTGCAGAGTTGCAGGTGGCAACAGAGGAGTTTGGATTTGATATCCCACTTTATCACTACCCTAAGGAGTCTCAAAGCGGCTCACATTCTCCTTTCCCTTCCTCCCCCACAACAAACACTCTGTGAGGTGAGTGAGGCTGAGAGACTTCAAAGAAGTGTGACTAGCCCAGGGTCACCCAGCAGCTGCATGTGGAGGAGCGGGGAATTGAACCCGGTTCACCAGATTACGAGTCCACTACTCTTATAACTAACTCAGTCACCGATCAACCATCTTTAGTCCCTACAACAAGCAATTAGCTTTTTCCTTGTGATAAACTGAGGTATAGAACAGACCACAGAGTGAATTCGGGGTACGGGTCCTGTTCTGGGGAGGCAGGGATGAACAGTCTCTCTCTGGGTCTATTTCAACTCTACAACTGGATTGCTGGAGATAGAAGGGAAGTTCTCCAAGCAATGTTGCCACTCCACGGGGCAGGTCACTATGTGTTTACAAGGAAAATCTGAGGAAGGTTGTTTCAAGCAACTACCACGTGGGAGCTGCAGTCTGTAGACTGGACATCAAGCCAGTCTTTTCTGGAACAGTTCTGTATGAGTGGAAAGAACCATTACTTTTACTCTGAGTATTTGAAGAGAGCCAGTGTGGTGTAGTGGTTAAGAGCGGTAGTCTCGTAATCTGGGGAACGCGTCTCTGCTCCTCCACATGCAGCTGCTGGGTGACCTTGGGCTAGTCACACTTCTCTGAAGTCTCTCAGCCCCACTCACCTCACAGAGTGTCTGTTGTGGGGGAGGAAGGGAAAGGAGAATGTTAGCCGCTTTGAGGCTCCTTAAAGGGAGTGAAAGGCGGGATATCAAATCCAAACTCTTCTTCTTCTTCTTCTTCTTCTTCTTCTTCTTCTTCTTCTTCTTCTTCTTCTTCTTCTTCTCTGCCCAAATGGAAATTATGTTTAAGATCTGCTTCCCTCCTACCATAAAGAGACGAAATAGGACTTGGGATAGGAAGAATCTTCCTGTTGGGTAGAATATACTCAGTAGTTAAGCAATTGTATTTGTTAGGAAGTATGATCCTTTGCTGGTTGTATCCTTATTTTTATGGCACATTTTACCAAAAAACCCTCTTTTTTTATTAAAAAAGCTGCCATTCAGTTACCTGCCTATGATATAAAAGAAAATGATTCATACCTCTACAATAGCATCACTTAGATGCTTTTGCTGACGGAAAAGGATGTTGGTGGCTCCTGCAACAAACCCACGAATGGTTATATCAGACAGGAGATGGTGTTGTTGCAGCGCCATGTACGGCAAGCAAAGGTATCCCTGAAACAGAGAAAAGGGAGGAAGGAGATTAATGTGAGAAAGAAGAAGGTTGAAGAGCAGGAGCTGATACTTTAAAATGCTGTGATGTTCTAATGAACAAGGAAAAAATAATGAAGATTGTAATTGCAATTTGAACTGTTACTTCCTCGTCAGTTAACAATTACACCTCGGTGGAATATTGCTCTGTTGAGTTAAACTATTACTGTCAATAAATTAGCAGGAAATCTAGGCAGGATACAGATTCAGCAAACTATATGAACACACCCTGTGCTCAGACACTGCTTTCTCCCAGACATACATGGGAGCAAATATGAATTAAATCTAAAGCAGACAAACTGTGGCTTGAAGCCTTTGCTGTGGGTTAAATTGGAAGTGAATATGAAAGGAGAAGTGTGGGAGGGAGGGAGGGAACATAGAAATGCAAGGCTTTTTTGTAGTAACGCCAAACCAGTGGCTTGTGGTTCCTTGCTTTAAATGCGTCCAGTTGATGGTGCCTGCATTTTATAGTTGTCAGATAAAGGGCAATGAGAACGGATTGATCTGACTGCAAGCCCAATTAGTGTGACCTTCGGAGTCTCAGCAAGGAACATAAGGACAGAATGTACTATGCTGGGAAGTTGCATATGAGTAGGGCATACTGCAAAAAGTTGACCGTTTCATTATTAAATTTTATAGGAAACTCACCACTAGAACACTCTTGCTTTGTGACTACTCACTTTTAGAAATACACCCCCCCAAGTAATATTGCAGTCACACTGTGAGTTTAACATGGAAAATTTATGGTGGAGGAAGGAGAACTGTTTTTAAATGAGTAACCATGGAAGAATTACAGGAAGTCAAGCTTATGATACAACAGTATCCTTTAAAAACTGATCAAGTAAACTCATTCTAAAAGAGGTTGATATCAGGTTTCCAGCTAGAGTTTCACAAAATTAAGATTACAGAGCACATGGCTATAGTTTACGTGTGTCTGCCATCAATTACGCCAGTCTTTTCCAGGAAAGTTTACTATTTTTAAGAAGTCTTTGAACAAAACACTTTTATGTAGATTATACCCCAATTTTAACTGATGCTATTGAAAGCATAATTTTAACTTATAAATAGAATCAGTAACTCTAGCCCACTTCCAGCTGTTATAAAAATTGTGTTGTTGACTTGAAAGACTAAAGACACATAGGAAACAAACATGAACTAGGGCACTGCCTCATACAATCTGGGCATGAGAGACAAGAATTCCCATACTATAACATCTGTAATGTTGTTTAGCCCTTCAGACCGCTTCGCATGGTGCCCTTCCAATGTTTCGGTCCAAAGCTCCCATATCACCCTTGACCACTGGCCTTGCTGGCAGGGGCTTAGGAGAGTTGGAGTTCATCTGGAGGACCCACCTTGGCTACCTCTGGCCTAAGGTATCAACATGCTCCTGACATTATCTTACTTACAGGAGCCACCAGCACTGAAGTTCATGATAGATTTATTTATACAGTACAGTGGTACCTCTGGTTATGTACTTAATTCGTTCTGGAGGTCCGTTCTTAACCTGAAACTGTTCTTAACCTGAGATACCACTTTAGCTAATGGGGCCTCCCGCTGCCGCCGCGCGATTTCTGTTCTCATCCTGAAGCAAAGTTCTTAACCCGAGGTATTATTTCTGGGTTAGCAGAGTCTGTAACCTGAAGTGTCTGTAACCCGAGGTACCACTGTATCTGTCAGCCAGAGTAGTCAACGGGACCCAGATTTTCTGGAGGTCTCTTTTAGACCAGCATTTCCCAATCTGTGGGTTGTGACCTGCAAGTGGGTCATGGGCTTTAGGATTCTCGCTTGGATGTCTCAAGTTACAGATATAAAATCGGCAAACATGCAGTTAAAATGCATGAAGCCGATGACTGCTGAAGATCTGAGGTCCACAATTCATGTGACAATAAAACCACTGTTTTACACTACTGGATAGATAATCCCTTAGTAGTGAGAATTTAATGAGTGTTTCATACATGGCAAGTGCTGGAAACGCAGAGCTAGGCTAGGTCCCAGACTCACAAAGTCAGTGCTGCTCTTTTGAGACTCTTTCTATGGAACAGGGCAATATTCAACCAAGTCTTGCTCAGAGTACACACATTAACATTACTGAAACTAAGCCATGTGCATTAACTTTGGTGGGCCTAATCTGAGCTGAATAGGAAGCTGCCTTATACCAAGTCTGACCAACAGCCCATCTACCTCATTATGGTCCCTAAACTGACCAGCAATGGCTCTTCTGGGTTTCAGACAGGGGAAATTCCTAGTCTTTCCTGGAGATGTTGGGGACTGAACCTGGGACCTTCTGCATGCAAAGCAGTTCTCCACCAATGACCTATGACCCTGGCCAGATCAAAGAAAGTGTTTGCTACTTCCATCCTAGCAGGGCCCTGGCATGAGTGAGTACACCCCAGTTCCTGGTGATGGCACAAAGACTCTGGGGTGTTCTGTCTGTTTTGGCTTTTTGTCCCACTCCCTTTGAGTATTAAGATATCCTTGCAGTTTCCCAAAAGGTTAACGCCACTGACCCTGTCAGCACAGCTGCCCGGCTTGTATTACCAGGACAGGAATTGCTTATTTGTTTTCAAAAATTTTCGCAGTCCACCTTTATGAGTAGCACTTGGTCCAGGACAGCTTACCCAATGAGAGGATAAAAATACAACTTTGAAACAAGATAAAAAGCAACATGGAAACTTTCCAGAAGCCAGAACACGCCAGGTTACCTTAGTGAAAACAGCTAGCGGCATGCCATACTGGTCCTCTTCCAAACCTGATATAAGGCCAGGAACAAAGACGGCGTGCCCTGTGTTAGGTTGAGGCTGCACAGTAATGGGGATGCTTTCAGAGACTGCAGGTTCCTTTGGAAGGATTTCAGTCTGTGCTGCTACTGCAGCGATTTCACCTTCTCCTTCTTTCAAACTGGGGTCCTCCAGGATATTAGGATCCAGGGTTTCCCAGTCACTTTCAGATGATTCTGGAGAAGTGCGTGAGGGAGGTTTCAAATGCTGCCCATTGTCCCTGGAGACGTGTGCTCCGTTGAGATTGTCCTCGGTCTGAAATAAAGGTGCATCTACTTTCTCAGTGTCCCGTTCTTGGTTTCCGGACAACGTTGGGCCTTCTGCATCTGTTTCCACGTTTTCGTTTGAAAGCGCCACAGTGGACAAGGAAACATAATAATCTGTAGGAAGTGGGACTTCCTGCAGGCCGACATCCTCTGAAACACTCTTCCTCGGCCGGTACTGTGAACAGTCAGTGAGACCATGCTCTATCATACCTGGAAATTATAAAAATCTCTTGGAGTTTATCATAATACAAAACACATTGCATACTTTGAAAGCTACCTTACAGGTCTGTATCTGAAGGCTCCCTTTTTCCTGAGCAAAGATGCTTTAGTTGGGATTGCTGTATGGCAGGGGGTTGGACTAGATGATTCTACGATTCTAAGAATGATCTTAGATTTCCATGCACAGCATATTTATAGCTTGAGGCACAGTTCCTTATACTTGCTAGAATATACCATACTAGTGATCTTTCATAAGACAAGCTGTATCCGAATGTCATTCTAATCTATGGTTCAGCAATACCTGAATGAACATAGCCTTCTTCCGGCCTTGACATTTCCCTTCCTCTCCTCTTACTGTATGACTGGGAGGAGTAGTTCTGGTTAACTGTGATTTTTCACGTGGTCTGGGCCAGCAAACTGTGGTTAACATTAATGATGGTTTGTTTCAAACAATCCAACTTCGAACAGTGATTTCTAAAAATGGCTTGTTGAAACCAACCATAGCTAATCACAGTTCTAGGTTCAGGTGACATGGGAAACTGTGTAACATGCTTTCTATTGTAAATACTTTACTCTCACTTACCAGGAAAGAGTGATAAGACTGTCATTAGGGCTCCCACCAGTCTATTCACTGGAGAGATATAAAACAGAACCTGAAAGGGAGGGGTGGGTGGGAATGACAAACGTTAATTTCTAGAGAAAGAGAAGAACGAAAAACAAACAATTCCAGTTCATAACACCCAGAATGACAAGAGCACATGACTTTCTGAGGCATAAAAAGGTAAAAGGTAAAGGACCCCTGACAGTTAAGTCGAGTCGCAGGTGACTCTGGGGTTGTGGCACTTATCTCGCTTTACAGGCCGAGTGAGCCGACATTTGTCCGCAGACAGTTTTTCCGGGTCATGTGGCCAGCATGACTAAGCCGCTTCTGGCGCAACGGAACACCGAAACCAGAGCAGCGCACAGAAACGCCGTTTCAGTACCTATTTATCTATATGCACTTTTTGGTGTGCTTTAGAACTGCTAGGTTGGCAGAAGCTGGGACCAAGCAATGGGAGCTCACCCCGTTGCAGGGATTCGAACTGCCAACCTTCTGATCGGCAAGCCCAAGAGGCTCAGTGGTTTAGATGTTTAAAGAACAGCATGCAGCACTGGAAATAGGAATCACAAGTAGCAATTTTTTAAAGGATTAGGCACAATTTTTCCTATATTGCAGTTTAGCTAAATTATTCAAGGATGCCCCAACACCGTCTATATCCAGAGCCTAGGAGCCAACAGAGTACTGTGTGCTGTTAATAGTTCTTGAATGCATCTGGAGCCAGGTCTCAAGGTATATAGTCTGAGTCAGCATGGACCTGCTCTTAGATAAGACCTATTCTTCAAAGAGGTTGACCTGCTCTTTTGTTTCATGACCCTACCCCCTCCTCTTCTGCAACATTTGTAATCTCCTCAAGTAATTCCAGCTATACAGCTGGAAGAGCCCTCAGTACCTCCGCTGAAGACTGAACCTAGAAGCAGAGGATATGCTACTCTGCGTTTGGTCTGCTTCCTCATAGGTTCCAGGAAACATCCCACAGATTCCAGTGCATTAAAACAGGAAGGGCAAGTATGACTCGACGCTCTGGAGCACTCTTGCTTTTATGCTTTGTGACATGTAAAAAGTTCAGATTAATAATCTTCTTCCCATGCTGCTGTAGCTATAATAGTATACAGCATTTAATCCAGAGGTTAGCAAACTTTTTCAGCAGGGAGCCGGTCCACTGTCCCTCAGACCTTGGGGGGGGGGCGCGGGGGCGGTGGACTATATTTTGAAAAATAAAATAAAATGAACGAATTCCTATGCCCCACAAATAACTCAGAGATGCATTTTAAATAAAAGCACACATTCTATTCATGTAAAAACAGGCTGATTCCCAGACCGTTCGCAGGCCAGATTTAGAAGGCGATTGGGCTGGATCTGGCCCCTGGGCCTTAGTTTGCCTACCCATGCATTAATCCCTTCCATCCTTCATTTTTAAACATATGTGGCTACTGGATGAATATAAACCAACGGTACCCACAGGCGCACCATAACCTCCTATGGTTCCCGCAAATGATCTCAGTACAGTGGATGCTCAGGTTGCGAACGTGATCCGGGCGGGAAGCACGTTCACAACCTGCAGCTTTCGCAACCCGCAGCGCTGTGTCTGTGCACATGCAGGTCGCGATTCGGCGCTTCTGTGCATGCACAAATGCTGAAACCCGGAGGTAACCCGTTTTGGTACTTCCGGGTTCGGCGCAGTGCGCAACCTGAAATCGCGCAACCCGAAGCGTCTGTAACCCGAGGTATGACTGTAAATATCCTCTCAAAAATCTACAATGCTTGAGAGACGATTTGCTCTTCCTGCACAGTTCCTATTTACATTGGCTTGGCTTCCACTACCCAAAACACACACTCTTATAAGCCTGCCCGTATTTTATTACATGTCAAAAATGTGACATGGTCTGAGCAAAGGAAAGGTGCAGAAAGCTTCTCTCTGGGAGTGAGCACAGTGTTGGCTGATGTAGGTGCCTTTCTCCCAGTGGGGCGGAAGGAGACATGCCTGTACCATTTTTTGGTACTTTCCTTTTCTGCTCTTTTACATTTGGCAGCCATTTTGTGTTATGCTGCCTTGCATACAGCTGTCTCTGTACATCTGCATATCTGTATCCGTATAGCCACACCACAACCTTAGCAAAGTTCGCTTACCTTTGCCATGGCAACTACTACTGAATTGAAACATTAAAAAGCAGGCAAACAGAACAGGCATGTCTCCATACTAGCTAACTGCATGCGTGGGATAGCTCATAACATCTATCCACAGAGGCTTTTAATCCATATTCCATTAAACTACGTCATTAAGCAAGTCCATTTCAGTTCTTTCTGCCAACTTGGGGAGAAGGAAAAGATCTTACCTTTTTCTCTAGAAGAATCAGTTTAAAAAGTATTAAGACCTTTAAAACAAAGAGACACAAATCTTAAACAACAGCAATAGGTATGCATATTCATATTTCATGATATCATTTCCATTTGACACTTCAGAAATGCACAATAAATATCTGAACAAATGATTTCATCTACTTTTATAACTTGGCTTTTCTTTTAAAATACTCAAAGCACCTGAAAGGATCAATCAACCAATTAAACAACTCATAGTAGTAATGAGACATTATACATTTCTAGGTTTTAGGCCCAGATACGGGGCAGAACAGCTTTGGTCATCCTGGTGGATGACTTACAATGAGAACCAGACAAGATCACAACACGATTCATTTCCTTAGAGCTCTCAGTGGCATTCAGTACCATTAACCACGGTATTTTCTGGGTCGTGCAGCTGGATTGGAAAGGGGAGAAATAGTACTACATCAGCCCCAGTCATTTCTGGAGGTTTGGTCCCAGAATATGATACTGGAGGATTTCTCTTGTAGGCTATACCTCTAGCTTCTGGAGGCCCTAAAGATTCTATTCTGTCCCCTATGCTGTTTATCTTCTAAGTCAAACCATTGGGAGAAATCACCCAGAAGCTTGAGCTCAAATTGCAGTTGATGCCAAGCTCCGCTTCTCTTTTCCACCTGTCAATCTCAGGGAGGCTGTGGAAATCCTAAATAGGTGTCTGGAGACAGTCCTGTGGTGGATAAGGGTGAATAAACAGAAACTCAGGCCAAATAATATACAGGTGCTATGCTTAGGGAAACAAGCTGATCCGGACACAGGGGTACAACTGCTGTTTGATGGGCCTTGACGTCCCTGAAAGACCAAGCTTGTGGTTTCTCTTGGGCTCAGCACTATTTTTGGAAGCACAAGTGCCTTTTTTCCAGGGGAAACCGGGATGCCACCTGTGACCCTATCTAGAAGGACTGGACCTTGTCTCAGTAATCCATGTGGTGGTCACATCCAAGGTAGATACACTGTACATGGGGCTGCCTTTGAAGATGATTTGGAAATTTCAGCTTTTAAGTTTGATTGCTAGTGGGTGCAAGATGATCACACCAATTCTGGGCCATGTTTATAGTGCTGGTTTTGATATTTAAAGTCTCAAATGGTTTGGGGCCATGTTACCTGAAGGCCGTCTACATCAGTACAAGATCTGCCTTGAAAGGAAGCTGCCTCACACAAGGTCAGATCTTTTGTCCATCTAGATCAGTGTTGTCAATAATAATAATAATAAATTTTTATTTATATCCCACCCTCCCCAGGCGAAGCTGGGCTCAGAGCGGCTAACAACAGTAAAACGATACAATATACTAAAATCATTTCATTATAAAATCAATTCAAATCAGATTAATGGCAACCATTGGGCTAGAGTTCTGTGAGGATTGTCAGAGGAGGGGGTCAGGCTGTGCCCTGGCCAAAGCTCTGTCTTGCAGGCCCTGCGGAAAGATGTCAAGTCCCGCAGGGCCCTAGTCTCTT
This sequence comes from Podarcis raffonei, assembly GCF_027172205.1. NCBI lineage: Eukaryota > Metazoa > Chordata > Lepidosauria > Squamata > Lacertidae > Podarcis > Podarcis raffonei. Next base: position 53,180,116 of record NC_070613.1, on the reverse strand, counting down.
GTGACAGACCGTTCCACCAGATCGGAGCCAGAACCGAAAAAGCCCTGGCTCTGGTTGAGGCCAGCCTAACCTCTCTGTGGCCTGGGACCTCCAAGATGTTTTTGTTTGAAGACCGTAAGGTCCTCTGTGGGACATACCGGGAGAGGCGGTCCCGTAGGTACGAGGGTCTTAGGCCGTATAGGGCTTTAAAGGTTAAAACCAGCACCTTAAACCTGATCCTGTACTCCACCGGGAGCCAGTGCAGCTGGTATAGCACCGGGTGAATGTGATCTCGCAGCGAGGACCCCGTAAGGAGTCTCGCCGCGGCATTCTGCACCTGCTGGAGTTTCTGGGTCAGTCTCAAGGGCAGCCCCACGTAGAGCAAGTTACAATAATCCAGTCTAAGGTGACCGTCGCGTGGATCACAGTGGCTAGGTCAGGGCGAGAGAGGTAAGGAGCCAACTGGTTAGCTTGACGGAGATGAAAAAATGCCGCCTTTGTTATAGCTGCAATCTGCGCCTCCATGGAAAGGGAGGTGTCGAAGATTACACCCAAACTCTTAATGGACAGTGCTGGCACTAATTGTGCCCCCTAATACTGACTGGCAGCAGCTTTCCATGTTTTTAGGGAGGGGATCTGGGACCTTCTGTATGCAAAGCAGTTCTTCTATCAATGAGCTACAACCCTTCACTATTAAGTATCACATCCAGCCCAAACGAACTAAGCCAACTATCAACCACAGAACAGTAACCTTTACAAACTGAGCGGTCTTAATACATTTGAGAATGAATCCCCTAATAAACCTTGCTAAAGCTGATACATCTTCACTGTTTGTCAAAAGCAGAGCAAAGGCAGAAGTAGATGTACCTCCTTCAGGATTCACATCAGGAAGAAACATACCTTGTGTCTAAACTGAAGGACAAGATCTCGTGGAGACAGGCCTAAAAGTAGGGACAGCAAAACAATTAGCACACCTCAGTAAGAACCACCAACCCTTCCTGATTATAAATGTGGAGAAACCTGCTGGCAGCAGGATTAAAAGATTTTGTACTATTTCCCCAGCACTTAGGGGCAAAGAATCTGTGGGAGCTTACATGGTTCATTGATCACAAATGCAAATTGGATTTTAACTACCAATAATAGTTGACTGCCTTCTCCCATTAAAGCCAGGAGGAAGGAACATTATCTGGCCCTTCTCCTATTAATAGGCATTTAATAATCCACTCATTACTTTTGAATAAACATGATTTTGAAAAAGCATCTGAGCAGCTCTCCTCACCCAGCAGCGAAAATGACAAGGATTCTATGTAAAAGGAGAAAAGTGACAGGTTTATCTAGCCCCGTGACTGATGGGAAAAGTATTCACAATAATTAGTGCATTATTTAGGCACACACAGACTTGGCATTAGACTTTAGTACCAATAAAGTACTTTAGGAAATGAAAATTGAACAGTTGTGTTATTTAGTAAATATTGCTTACCAAGATAAACTTGTGATCCTTCCAGGGGGCTTCCTCCCAGCGAACTATTCATATGCTCATAAAGTTCCTGCAAAGCCATAAATTTTGAAAGCATTAAAAACACTTTTTAAAGGCATCTCCTAGAAAATAAATGAAAAGGCTTCATACAGCATGGATCTGCCAAAATACTATGCTATGAAGAAGATTCTTGGCTTTTTTTCCAGTGAGTCACTAAATGCACAGACATCGATCCAATGGACTCCCAGAGGCTTCAGCTGGAATCCAAAAAGATCCTTTGGTAGAACCCAATGAGATCTTTGACCCTTTTTAATGTGCTATACCACCAATGGCATTTGAAAATCCTCTCATTTGCAATGGGGCATGGGGAAAAGCACTGGTTGAGAAAAACAACACATAGCTCCTCTGGGCTCATTCTAGGACAGCCTTTCTCAACTGTGGATCCCCAGATGTTCTTGAACTACACCCTGACCACTGGCCATGCTGGCTAAGAATGACAGGAGTTGGAGTCCAACGATATCTGGGGACCCAAGGTCAAGAAAGGCTGATCTTGGAATATAGGGCACTGCCTTAAACTGAGCAGACCCACTCGTTTACCTAGCTCAGTATTGGCTACACCAGGGATGGGCAGAAAGTAGACTGGGTCCTACCTAATAGATCCCTGGGTAATTTTCAGCAGATCAACAAGCATTTCTGACTCACAACTATTAAACAAAGGTAGCAACAAAAATGGCTCTTTGCTGAAATGAAGAAAGCTTGGAGTAACCAGGAATGGACTTTGGTGGGGAAGGACTGTGAGGTTCTGGGCCTCAAAAACAAACCAACCCCAGGGTCAGAATTCTTTGATTCTAAGTGTGTGCCTTTTTTGCAGCAGGTGGAGCTTAGGGTGAGAGTAAGAAAACCCCAAGGATACCACAAGGCTGACCACCCCTGGGTCTTAACCAGTGGTAGCTAACATAGTCCACTTGAGATACTGTTGGACTCCAACTTCCATCCAGCTGGTTTGGTCAAAGAGATGTCAAAGAGAAAAATAACTACCAAACTTTTAGAAGACATCTAAAGGCAGCCCTGTTTAGGGAAGCTTTTAATGTTTAATAGGTTATTGTATTTTAGTGTTTTGTTGGAAGCCGCCCAGAGTGGCTGGGGAAACCCAGCCAGATGGGTGGGGTATAAATAATAAATTATTATAATTATCATCATCATCATCATCATCAGTGTCCAGGGATTATGGGAATTGAGTTCATCAACATCTGGAAAGCACAACATTCACATCCCCTGGTATATTTTCTTTATTTCATAAAATGTATACAGTATAAAAGGTAAAGGTACCCCTGCCCGTACGGGCCAGTCGTGTCCGACTCTAGGGTTGTGCACCCATCTCACTTAAGAGGCCGGGGGCCAGCGCTGTCCGGAGACACTTCCGGGTCACGTGGCCAGCGTGACGAAGCTGCTCTGGCGAGCCAGCACCAGCGCAGCACATGGAAACGCCGTTTACCTTCCCGCTATAAAGCGGTACCTATTTATCTACTTGCACTTGGGGGTGCTTTTGAACTGCTAGGTGGGCAGGAGCTGGGACCGAAAGACGGGAGCTCACCCTGCCGCGGGGATTCGAACCGCCGACCATACGATCAGCAAGTCCTAGGCACTGAGGTTTTACCCACAGCGCCACCCGCGTCCCTTATGTATACAGTATACCACATGATTTAAACGTGTGTGCACCCACCCCTCAAAGTAGTTTACAAAAAGATAAAACAAGAAAATCAAGAAAAAGAAACCTTCTGAATGCAAATAATGTAAACTTAAGGGCCTTCTTTTCTATCCTGGCTGTGGACTCCAGTGAGTTCACCTATCTCTCAGTCTGCATGGGCTTCCCCATTTGCTTCAAGGGAAAGGAAAGCGATGCAGGTAGAAATGAAGGAAGGGTGACATTAAAGTTTAGGAATATAATGAAGGCCCTCTATGGTTCACAGATCAGTATCACACAAGAGTTTGCATTTCCATACAGAAAACTTACCTTAAGTATTGAAATTTGTGAGAAGTCTTTTTCTTCAAAATAGGCATGTGTAATTAGCTGCAGCTTAGCCTGGAGTAGCCCATACAGAGGCTTGAAAGGAAAACACATCATCATGTTACATCAAGAAAGGCAGGCACACAGTCAAGGACAAAAACAGCTACCCTTCAAAACAAATTACACATATTGATCTCAAATTGATGACAAATTACACATACATTAGGTAACAGTTTATTTGTAATGATTGACTATGTCAGTCATCCTGCTGTCAAAATGAGCAATAGTTTATTAATGTGATAGTGTTCCTATCTGATTAGAGTAGTGTGGTAAAATACAGGCAAAATTGGGCTGCCTTGCTCCATTTGAGAGCTGGTGTAGAGTTACAGTGTCAGACCAGGGAAGGTAAAGGGACCCCTGACCGTTAAGTCCAGTTGCGGACGGCTCTGGGGTTGTGGCGCCCATCTCATTTTATTGGCCAAGGGAGCCGGCGTTTGTCCACAGACAGTTTTTCCGGGTCGTGTGGCCAGCATGACTAAGCCGCTTCTGGTGAACCAGAGCAGTGCATGGAAACACCGTTTACCTTCCCGCTTGGAGCGGTACCTATTTATCTACTTGCACTTTGACGTGCTTTCAAACTGCTAGGTTGGCAGGAGCTAGGACCAAGCAACGGGAGCTCACCCCGTCGCAGGGATTCAAACCGCTGACCTTCTGATCAGCAAGCTCTGTGGTTTAGACCAAACTCAGGTTCAAATCCAATGTTCAAGTCAGCCATGCAGTTCACCGAGTGAGTCTGGGCCCGTCACTAACCCTCCGTCTAACCCTCTGTCTCATAGGGCTGTTGTGGTAAAACAGGGCAGGAAGAACCACACACACTACCTTGAGCACCTCTGAGTAAGGATTGGATAAAAATGTAATACATAAAGAAACATAAATAAGCTTTGCTTGTGCAAGTCAACTTCTCCATGAAGAATCTCTCTCTCTCTCTCTCTCTCTCTCTCTCTCTCTCTCTCTCTCTCTCCTTATGCAATTCAACTCCAGAATCTAACTCTGAGTATCATGTAAAGGTAAAGGTAAAGGGACCCCTGACCATCAGGTCCAGTCGTGACCGACTCTGGGGTTGCGGCGCTCATCTCGCTTTATTGGCCGAGGGAGCCGGCGTTTGTCCACAGACAGCTTCCGGGTCATGTGGCCAGCATGACTAAGCTGCTTCTGGCGAACCAGAGCAGCGCACGGAAACGCTGTTTACCTTCCCGCCGGAGTGGTACCTATTTATCTACTTGCACTTTGATGTGCTTTCGATCTGCTAGGTTGGCAGAAGCAGGGACCGAGCAACGGGAGCTCACCCTGTCGCGGGGATTCGAACCGCTGACCTTCTGATTGGCAAGTCCTAGGCTCTGTGGTTTAACCCACAGCGCCACCCAAAAAGTATTTCACATCAGGTAGTTGTTACATGAGTTGTGACTTGAAAAGGCATGCTGGGGGAGAGTTAATGTGGCCTAATAGCTAGATTTCTGGATCTTGGGTTGGGAGCTGGGCAAACCATGCTCCAGATTCAGTTCCTCAACTGTACAGTGATGGACCTCACAGATCTGAACGATGTTAAAGAGTGTGACCAGAAGTGTTGTGTGTCCTATTTCACTTTCGTACAAAGCTAAAGGGGGAAAATGCTCTGGGATGTATTAAATTAGAAATGCTGTCATTTTAAGAGCTTGCAAATGGCATTTTTTCTGTTTACTAGAATACAGTTTTGAAAGAATTCCTTTTGTCTTGGATTTCAACAGGAGTGTGCCTAACATGAAAGCAAGATCCCCAAACATGCTATTTTTAAGGCATGTAACTATCTCTTACCAGCTGACTTAGAACACAGACACTTTTCTGTACTGTTTCTCGGGTAATATCTGCTTGCCGTACTTTCAAGGCCTTTGAAAAAGAGTAAGAGAGAACAAGCTTTTACTGTATTTTTACACATCCGCCTTTAAGGAACAAATACTCATTTAGCCGCAGCATAAAAACAACTGAGCACTCTACAAAATAAAAAATAGGACAGGCTCTGCCTGTAGGCATGTTGTCTAATAAAGCACTAGGCACGTTATTGAGAAAGGAGAAGGAAGGTAAAAAGAAGGGAGAGAAGAAGGGGTCAATAAGGAAAAGCCAAGTGAAAAGATTTGCTTTGAATACAATAATAGAAGAGGAGATCCATCCCTTTCTATATATTGCCTACATTTTTGGCACCCCCAGTAATCATATCAACTTTAATGTATTTATGAAGCTTCCACAAGTTTACATGTGAAGACATGCGTTAGTTCTGAAAAATAAGGCACTTTTCCTGTGTAAGAGGAATGTTGAAGCAGATATTCTCCTTACAGGGCAAACAATCCTATGCATAGATCTACCCAGTCAAGGTCAGTGGAGCTTACTTTCAGGAAAGCATGCATGGGACTGTGAACCTAACACTCACACAGGCTCATCCTTGTAACGCTAAACCATGGTTTTGCATCATGTGTGAACTGAGTCACAAAGTCAGTTGCTTTCTTAGCCAAAATTACATACCACCACCATATAATTCACCCAAATTGCACAAAAAAAGCAAGGGAGTGTAGATGGACAGGTATGTAATGTAAGATCTGTTTTTTAAATGCAGAAATAGTAGTAAGTGAAGACAAGACCAGTAAAATTATAACAGTCACAGTGAAATAAAACAGTAGTTCCATTGCCATAAATCTTTTATTGTAATATCCTGTGATATCTAGTTAGTTAGAGTTATGAAATTGCTGCAGAGGTTTAACAGAGTATAAATGCTGCCGGAGTATGACAGGGCAACAATATTAGAATATAAATGAATAATTTAGGAACTCGTGATTTTAAAACTATCATTTCATAGAAAGGAAAAATGGTCTGCCTTTACCAAATATATCAAAACCTTCATAGTCATACCACCCGAGTTACATCTCTTAGGTTAGGATCAAATCAGTTTCTCCCACAAAAGGAAGACATATATTTACGACTCTATTTCTAAACATAAAACTCCTGGAAAACTAATAGTTAATGCTCACAGCCAACTTCCACCTGCTTCATCCAACTGCTAATTTAAACATGAATCAACAAAATAATCTCTATCAGCCTCTCTGGGTTTATGTAAATAGAGGAGTTAGTCATCAAGTAATGGAGCAAGAGGTTAAAACACACATGATTATGAATCCTAGGCTATTGGATATTTTGTTGCAGATTAAGTGCTATTTGATAGCTAAATGTATACTAAACTGGACAGAAAGTAAAAAAATATGTTCCAACATATAGTGATGTTAAATTCTCGAGAATAATCTTTTGGAGAATATTCTCGAGACTGTTCTCGATTAATGAGAGCATTAGAGAATTTTCATTTAAAATAGGAGAATATTCATTTTAATGCACTGAAAAAAGATATAATTTTAATGCATTGAAAATTTATTCATGGGTAAACTTGCTCAGATGGCAACCAAAAACTGTACAGATACTTTTATTCAATGGGGCAATGCAGTGAATTCACATTCTTTGCTAGGCCTAGGTATTTTAAGTGTGCAAAGCATTAAGGCCACTTTCTGTAAAAAAAGCACACTGTATGGCCAAGGGTATAGAATTGCTAAGAATAAGGTCGCACCAAAATAGGAAAAAAGCGCTATCACATATAGTTGAAATACATATGAATTCAAATGTTCATCAAATTAAATGAATAGCACTTTTAAAACTAACTAACTAAATAAATAAATAAATAAATAAATAAATGTTTTCTGTAGCTTGCATTTCAGAACTGCCAATGGTGAATGACACAATACCCAGTAATGTAACTGGATAAAAAAAAAATCATTATTCATTACTTACGCTGGCAATATCACAGCTTGACTTATTATTTACTAGATTTTTTAAATGTGGGTTGTAAAACTGGTTCTTACATTAGAATTTACAGTTTGTGGAGAATATTCTCTGCAGAATATTCTCACCTCACATCACTACCCACATAACATTTGATATCAAGAGAAGTCACCGTGTAGACATTGAACATTACTCCTGCAGTTGCATTCATGGTATCAATACAGGCCAGAAAATCTGCAGCTGGATTCCTAGCTAATCTTTCCATGTTCATATTTGCACATCATGCTAAACCATAGCTCAGGAGAGCCTTAGGCTCATGCTTTCCTTCCCCTTCTTCTCCCATGTGACAGGAAGGAATTCAGAGTCTTTCATTTTGCTTAACCATGGTTTATCCTTTCACTCAAACAAACAAACAAACAAACAAACAAACAAACTGTGGCTTATATTAAGTATATTTTGTTTGAAACAAAGGCCACTATGAAAAGTTCCTCGACAATTGCCAAATGCTAAGTCCAACAATTCACAAGAACTGAAAAAAGCTCAAACATATGACAGAGACTCTGACATAAAAAGATTCAGAAGGAATATTACCCTGCATCAAGGGCCTCAAAGACTTAATGTTCACATTATACCAATAGCTGCACCAGTACTTTGTACAAATGGTCAAATTTGAAGGATGCCAAGTTGGAGAAGCTACCTAAGTTCCTCCACAAGACCTTTTTTCTTTTAATGTTCACACAATAGCAATATAATTACCTTAGCTTCAATCTGCCTGTAGCATGAGACACCATACACTGTACTTCGATCTCCGCTTCTTGGTGGCAAGTGAAAAAACACAGTGTCTGAAAGAGGAATGAAATGGTCTTAGCATTCCCTAAAGGTATCACATAGAGGTATAAAGTTTCTACAGCGTTATCCTGTTCGATATCACCCTAAGAGCCAATTTGGTAGCTAGCCTAACATGTCCAGGAAAACTAAAACATTATGATGTGGAATAATGGGTAGAACATGGGTCTACATGAGTATTTTATATTACCATGCAGAGCCTGCTCAAGCTATTTTACTGCCCTGGGGGGAATTAATTTTGCTCATCCATCAATGGATCTTTTTTGTAACAGACAGGAGTGTACCTCAGTCAGCAGCGATAAGGAACTGTATCTTGCAGCTGCTGCTCCCTATCCCATTCCAGAGAACTATAAACCTGCTGCCCAAGAACTGGCTGGTTAGTTGAAATCCGCAGGTGAAACTTGGCACCACCACCGTTCCTTGACACTTGACACCCTCTCAGAATCACCGGGTCACAATGCTACAATGACAGCAGAAACCACAACCAACCTGTGATCCCAATTCTGTCAATGAGTCTCTTTGTCTCTCTCCTTTCTTGGCTTATTTCCTTCTGGCTGGTAAGGAGAACTACTCCGGTTTCTAGGCCCTCACTGAAGTTTTGCCTGAGGCCTACCTTTTTTGGCTATTCCTCAACTTCACACCTCCACCACCCTTGGCTTCCAGCTTTTCATTATGCTGCTTACTTTACTGAACTCTCTTCAATCACTCTGTTTGTTGACCAGCCAATCTCTCCAGCCCTGTCCCATAGGAGAGCCTCATTAGCTGCTTCTTGTCATTCTACACTGCCTCTAATCTTCTCCCCAGGGTTTCTCTTTCTCAGGGCTCATCCACACTTCCACTTTCCCCCAGGAAAACCTGCTCTTCAGCACTGAATCGGAGCAAATGTCAATAGAGTTTTCGCAGACTTATGTGTGCTCCGATTCAGCGGTAAAGAGGTTTTCCTGGGGAAAGCGGCAGGGCAAACAGAAAACCGCTTGGACCCATGCACCCTTCCTTTAGTCACTTTGCCTTCACTCCCTCTCAGGATTTCCCAATCCACCACAGCCACCAAATGTCAGGTTTCAATCCCAGCCAAACTGACATTTGCTTTCAGCACAGAAGATGGACAACAAACAATTTAAGTTTCCTGTTTAAGTGAACATTCCAAGCACCACCTTCTGCAAACTTAGCTAATCAGTGTTGGAGCCTTTACTGTCAGAAGTGCATCAGGATAAGCCAAATCTGGCACCTTAAAGCATGCTTCCTGCCAAATCCAAGGCAAAAAAGGTATAGAGAAAAGTTTGCTAATAACTTGCTTGTCAGCTGCTTTAAGAGCTGGCCAGGACGGGGCTCCTGTCCACTATCTCTCACTCCCACTTCAAATGAAGAAAAAGGCTGCTGACCAAGGTTCTACAGATATAAAATTAAGCTTCTTGGATTTTTTGTTTTAAATTGTCAGTATTAATCGGCAAAGAACATCAAGCTTGAATGGCAGCCTTACAAGAAGAAAGCACTTGCTCTAAGAACAGCTGCCTTACACTTTACAGCCAGAGAGCAGAGATACCCAGGAGAATGCTTTCAACTGAACAGGTCTGATTGCTTTGTTGCTATGATAGCTTTGTAACCATTACTTTTGCTTTTACCAAAACTATGCACTAATGCCTTGTTGCCACAGGAACAGATTGGCCTGCAGCTGTGTTTTGCCTTTGCATTTGGGGCTGCGACATCTAGGAATGTTTCACTTGGTGCAGTTAGAAGCAGGTAAACATTAACTAGTTAGTGTGTGCCCACTAGTGTCTATGTACCAAATTTGCGTATGTCTGTCGCCTTGCCTAATTTCTTCTCGGCGGAATATTTTGCGCCTTAGCTTTGCAGCCGCAGGGGCTAGAAACCTGGTTTCTATAAAATAAAATAAAAGCTGAGATTTTAAGGGTGCTGAATACTCCAGACAGTGCCCAGTTCTGTGCTTGTTCACGTAACACAACATTGGGCAGAACCATCCCAAATGACTCCTTACCTTCTTGATAGTTGTGAGCCCCATCCGGCAATGCTAGGAAAGGTAAATATTTCCATTCCTCTGGCAAACTGTGATTGTCGTGGCCTTCTCCTGGGATTAGGGGAGGGTAGGAGAACTCAACCTGCAAACAGGCATGTTATGTTCAGTGAATTGCTACACGGGAACAGAAGACTGACCCACCAAACCCAGCAGCCAGCAACCTGATATCTAAGTGAACAATGGGTAAGCAACCCCTTCGTGCTTCTTTTCCCTAAAAGAAATAATTGTTCCCATCCATCCAGCCAACATGAAAAACAAGCAAGCGTGAAAGTGTAAGACATTAGGGATGATGGGGGATAACGGATACCACCACATTGGGCATCCCTTCTCTAAGGAAAATTGTAAATATGAATGTGCTTTGCATCAATATGTAAAACAAACCACCTGACAATCCTCCATAAACCTTTGCTTATTGTACATATCCCTCTCTAGAGATTGCCAGCTAATGCAGCACTCACAACAACCTCAAACTTGTTGAAAGCTAGAACACAGGAACATCTATAAAATGCACAGAATGAAATTCAGTGATAACAAAACAAAACAGCGGTATTAGTGAAGAGATCAAATTCATTAAGACACATTACAGCATATATCAAATGGCCAATATTGTGCAAATGCAGTTTATTTCTCAAAATAGCAAGGGGGGTTCCTCCATGGTGTTGCCCTTCGTACTCACTAATGGAACATTTTAGATTGTGAATTTTAATTCCTAAGAGCAGAAGTGGGGTTGAAATACAGACCATCTCCTTCCCCTCCACTTTAAAAAAGCAAAATCCTCCAAAAGGTGGTGAAGTAGTTAATATTTTTATGTAAGACCAATTTAGGGAATTATTGCCATGTTAAGGTGTGGTCAAAGTCCAAGTTCTGTCAGGCTCTTACACACACACAAAAAATGACACTGAAATTAATGAACCAGACTCTGCGTGCAAAAAACTCTTGTTTGTTCATCAGACCCCGCTAGTGTAAGAAGATCCACAAGATGTAGGCTGACTATGCTCTTCCCAAAATCATTTCCTGTTTGTTGCCTCTAAATTCCACCTAAAATTTCATAAAGATATAGCTTTGTCATTCTTTTAAAAATGTACCTCAGCACACAAAAAGCAACTTTTTAATTCACTAAAATAACACAATTAAGAACTATATTTTATTTTTTAAACCACAGAGTAATGCAAGTATAGAACAGCCCTGTTTTCAGGAAATCTAATTTGGGAAAATAAATGGGTTCAAGGTGAAAAGCCCTAGTTCTTTGCAGAATCATCATTCAATGATAATAGCTTCAATACAAAAAGCTCATCAAGGAATGCAAATTCAGCTAATATAAGATTCTACCACAGATCTCCCTAATCCAATTTCAAAAGCAGTTGACCTCTTTCTTCCTTATGGCATATTCACAAAAGGCAGTTATCCGAATGGGAAACATCAGTGTCACAAGGTAGGCATCGGAGCAGAAATTATGACACTCTAATTGGAGCAATTTGCCAGTCATCGGGTAAGAACTTTATTCCATGTTGTGTCAGGAACAAATTTCTAATTCATAGCAGGGACAGTAACCCATGGAATACAGAACTCAAGAATGCCCCAGAAATGATAAATGTAGGTAAAGGTACCCCTGCCCGTACGGGCCAGTCGTGTCCGACTCTGGGGTTGCGTGCTCATCTCGCTCTATAGGCTGTGAGCCGGCGCCGTCCGAAGACACTTCCAGGTCACGTGGCCAGCGTGACGAAGCTGCAGCTGGCGAGCCTGCACCAGCGCAGCACAAGGAAACGCCGTTTACCTTCCCGCTATAAAGCGGTCCCTATTTATCTACTTGCACTTAAGAGTGCTTTCGAACTGCTAGGTGGGCAGGAGCTGGGACCGAACGACGGGAGCTCACCCCGCCGCGGGGATTCGAACCGCCGACCATGCGATCGGCAAGTCCTAGGCACTGAGGTTTTACCCACAGCGCCACCCGCGTCCCATGCCCCAGAAATAACTGAAGCCTAATTATATGACCATTTTTCTGTCTTGTCAGGATTGAATCAAACTGAAGGCACAGTTTGTTGTGAGCATGCCCAGTTTTTTTTGCTTAACCTTTGAGATTTTTCTTTGTACAAATGGGTACACAGGATAGAGACTTAGTAATACTTCTGCTGCTGTTTAAAAAGGTTTCTTGTTTTTACTTATCAGTTTGTTTTATTTTGGAATTACATAAGCCACCTTGTGTACTCTCCCCCCTCGCCCTGAAAAAAGATGAGATTTACAACAAGTTAAGTGAAGTCTGGTGGGACGTGGGGGGCGCTGTGGTCTAAACCACTGAGCCTCTTGGGCTTGCCGATCAGAAGGTCGGCGGTTCAAATCCCCACGACGGGGTGAACTCCCGTTGCTCAGTCCCAGCTCCTGCCAACCTAGCAGTTTGAAAGCACGCCCAAAAGTGCAAGTAGATAAATAGGTACTGCTCCGGTGGGAAGGTAAATGGCATTTCCATGCGCTGCTCTGGTTTCGGTGTTCTGTTGCACCAGAAGCGGCTTAGTCATGCTGGCCACATGACCCAGAAAAACTGTCTGCGGACAAATGCTGGCCCCCTCAGCCTGTAAAGCGAGATGAGCACCACAACCCCAGAGTCGTCTGCAACTGGACTTAACTGTCAGGGGTCCTTTACCTTTTTTTAAAAAGTGAAGTCTATTATGGCTTAGTTACACATTATGCTTATATTTGAAACGATGAGGAAGAAAGATTATGATTTCATAAGCTCTGCTCATCAGTTCTGCAGGACAGCTTCAATTTATCCTCCTTCTTATAATGAATTTGGTGCCTTATGCAATGCTAGCTCTAGCTAAGGCTAATTATGACAAATGACAAGGCACCCACAGACCGAAAAGGGGCTCAACCAATTACAGGATCAAGCATGTAGCTAAACATGAATTCAAACTGGAGCTTTGACAAATAATATATTGTATATTTTTGTTCTCAAGGAATGTTGTCCAAAATTGCTTATAAAACAAGTAACCTTTACATCTTTAGGGAAATTGTGTGATTGAGCAGAAAAGAAAAGGGGAAACATTAAATAATGTGTGTTAAGTATTATGGCAAAGATATTATAGTAACCCAACCTCCAAGTTCCTACCACATCTGGGGAAATAGTTGCCACAAACCAGTTACAGAGAAGAAATATAATTGGTCTTATAAGTGTGAGGAAGCAAGACAGCTAATGATAGTTCAATTACCTGTGAGTTAAAGGGCTACTTTAGACACACCCAAGGTATACCCTGTGGGATTTCTCGCTTTTTGAAAAACAGTGTGTACCTTATAACAAACAGCATTTGATATTCCTTTCAGTTTCAAAGAATTGTTTGTCCTGCAGCAGAAGGGCTGCTATTTGGGAAATATAAACATAAAGCACCACTGGTATATAGTTCTTTGGAATCATAGAATTGTAGATCTGCAAGGTACCCTGTGGATCATCTAGTCCAACCCCCTGCAATGCAATAATATGCAGCTGCCCCATACAAGGATTGAACCTGCAACCTTGGCATCATCAGCACCACACTCTAACCAGGACTCAGGAAGGGAAAGCTATCAAAAAGGTAATAACCTATGTATTGGATGGGAAAGGGCAGTATAATTTAATCAGTAACAAATGGTCCCTCTGAAAGGCAACCATCATGTGACTTATCATGCCAAACCGTCAGGTATTGTTGTCAGTTTCTGCCTCAACTGCCTTCCTAGAAAAAGTATTGGAACAGGACTGAAGAAAGGAAGTGCACTCTAACTTCTGCCATCAGCTAGGGGCGCTGGGGCTCGCCGACCCAATGCCTCTCAGGAATAGCATAAAGGCAAGAAGGACACCAGCCTGCTCCATCCATCAGCCACAGAAGGAACACTAGCAGGAAGATCACTTTTCTTCTCTTTCATGCCTGAAAGACCACTTAGCTGCAGCTGTCTGTTATCCTGGGAGTGCAGATACGTGGGGGGAAAGGACTGTCTGGCTCCGTCCATCAGTCAAAGGAACAAGAGCCCATCACTATTCAAGCAATACCAGCACTAAGGGACAATCAGCTTGCCCAAACAGGATATATATGCTCTCTTATGGATCACTGCCTTCTTTTGGTCTTGATGAACCGATCTCTCTTCTGCCCTTTTTCTCTCTACTCCCTTTTTCTTATGGGCCTTGTCTTTTTTTAGTTTGTAAGCCTAAAGGAAAGGCTTATCTCCTTTTCTTTTTCTATTCTGTGTGCTGCTTTGAGAGACAATAACTGCTTGGAAAGTAACAATCTGTGTGATGGGCGGGAAAAGGCAGCAGAATTTAATAATTAGTACCAAGAAGGCTGATTGCCGAAGAATTGATGCTTTTGAATTATGGTGCTGGAGGTGACTCTTGAGAGTCCCATGGACTGCAAGAAGATCAAACTGATCCATTCTGAAGGAAATCAGCCCTGAGTGCTCACTGGAAGGACAGATCGTGAAGCCGAGACTCTAATACTTTGGCCACCTCATGAGAAGAGAAGACTCCCTGGAAAAGACCCTGATGTTGGGAAAGATGAAGGGCACAAGGAGAAGGGGACGACAGAGGACGAGATGGTTGGATTGTGTTCTTGAAGCTACCAGCATGAGTTTGACCAAACTGCGGGAGGCAGTGGAAGACAGGAGTGCCTGGCGTGCTCTGGTCCATGGGGTCATGAAGAGTCGGACACAACTAAACTACTAAACAACAACAACAAACAAATCTGAAAGGCAACCATCGCTTGGCTGGCTGCATCAAACAGTTAGGTGCTGGGGTCAGTTTCTGAGAACTGCCTTCTTAGACACAGTACAGGGGTCTCCACTGAGTAAGAAACAGTGTTCACAGAACAGAATCATTGTATATTGCATAGCTGGAAGGGATCATCTGACCTAGACCAACCCCCTGCCATGCAGGAATCTCAATTCAAAGCATACATGACAGATGGCCGTCCAACCTCTGCTTAAACACCTCCAAGAAGGGAGTCTGTTCCATGGCTGAACAACTCTTACTGTTGAAGCAGGAGGGAGAAAACTCATTTTCCAAGAAATGTCTATAAAACTTGATCAAACAGTGCCAACTTTCGTCAGTCAATTAAGTGCCCACCAGGAAGAATGTTACACAAGTCTGAGTGAACTTAACATAAGAATACACAAAAGGAATGTAGCAATTGAATTAATACACACACAAAAAGAATCAGCCAGCCTGTGACCAAATCCCAGGCAAGTTTACCCATAAACAACTCCCACTGGGTTCAGTAGTGAATTTTACTCCCTAGTCAATGTGCTCAGGACTATGAAGTTTAGCAAGGTGTTTTTCACAATCCATTTTCTGTCTTTGTCCATTCATAATCATTATTTTACATTTAAAACGGCTAAGTTGCCAGATACCTTTACCGGATAATACTCACAACTTGTTCTGCCACTTCTCTTCAGATCTACCTGAAATTTGGCACCTTCTGCTAAACATACAACCTTTTGAGTCTGAAACTTGAGAAAATCTTTCTTCTAACTGAGTAAATGTTCCCGTGTATAAGTGCAGCATATTAACTACAGCTGACAAATCGAGTCATTCCTTCTTTACAAACTAAGTTCCGTTGATGCCAGACAAAGTAATCACAGCCTCACCCACAAAGCACAATATATTATTTAAACAAGGTCAAACAAAAAATGACATAGTCTATTCATAAAGCATGGAAAAGAAACAGCCTTAAATCACACATACACATATTTATTACACTTAAGTTCTATACATGTCTATGTTGAAGGAAGCCCTCTTGAATTCAAAGCACATACGGCACTTCCAAGGTATAGGATCTTAGCCATAGAAATGTGCTTCATCATAAAAGGCCATACTGAGTCTCATAGTATGTCACAAATGTATTGCAGCTCAGGAAATGTACTTTTTTATTTGCAGGTTAAATATTGCAAGTTAAGCAAAGGGGGGGGGGGTGAGAGAACAATAAAATATTCTATGACTGAAAAGAAGAAGTTACAGATAGGTAGCCGTGTTGGTCTGCCATAGTCAAAACAAAACAAAAAAAAATTTCCCTTCCAGTAGCACCTTAAAGACCAACTAAGTTAGTTCTTGGTATGAGCTTTCGTGTGCATGCACACTGGCATCTTCTGTTTCAGTGTATCTGAAGAAGTGTGCATGCACACGAAAGCTCATACCAAGAACTAACTTAGTTGGTGTTTAAGGTGCTACTGGAAGGAAAAAAAATTTTTGTTTTGAAAAGAAGAAGCCTCTGTTGTAACTCTTCACCTGATGCCATGCTGAGCTAGTATCACACTCTTTCACTTGCTACTCAGGTTTTATGGCCACTTTTAGGTGCAAATTTTTTTTAATAATATATATCTATATGCACTCCGTGCAGGCACTAACAAAATTTGTCCTACTTCTGGACTTAAAAAAAATTCTGATGGGCCACTGCTGGAAACAGGGTACTGGACAAGAGGGAAATGTGTCTGAAAAGCCAGGGTGGATAAAAAGCAATGGTTTTTAAAAATAAAATAAAAATAAAAATCAATTTTTTTTATTTAAATGGGTTTTTAAAAATAAAATGCTTTTGGAGGAAAAATATTTCTAAAGATAGTTTTCTATTTAAGTTACATTATAGTCCGAATCAGGAAATAAGGATTTGTTTTAAGTTTTTCATGTGTGCTAAAACTCAGTCTAAGTTTCTTTTAAAAAACCCAAAACCGTTTAACCACATCAGTTAACAAACATGGATACATATGCTATAATGTTATTCTTTTAGTTAAATATTATTTTTCTCCTTCCAATAAAGTACAGCAGAAAAGTTTTCCAACTATAAACAGTTAACTTATTAAACCTCACAATAATTTCATAATTATCTGTCTATGTACTTCTAATAGTATAACCAAATCAGTAATTTTTGATATAACTGTAAAAACTACTCTGAAAATTTATTATTCCAAAAATGAAACCTTCATCTGGTTGTAAATATTAAGATTATACCAGCAAGAATGAGTCTTTCTGTAAAAAAAAAGAAAGATTTAAATCAAGTCTTACTGACTAGTGATTTAAATCGATATCATTCATATCAAATCCACCCTGGTCAAAGCTCATCTTGTCTAACTTCAGCAGCAGAGAGGGTTCTGTGACAGGAGAGCATGCTTTCAAGAGCATTCATTTCAGATGACAACCCTTTAAAGTCCCTTTCACTGCCCTATTCCCTTATTTAATGCCTTCCACAAGCAAGTACAAAGATAATTCTGCCGGCATATGTGTCTAACGCCACAGAGGTGAGCCCAGACCTCATTTTACTTACCTCCATGCACAGGATTGCATGGCGAGTCCTATAGCTAGCAAGTATGTTTGGGATTATTTCACAGAATGATAGAATTGTAAATTTGGAAGGGGCCTTGATGCCCATCTAATTCAACTCCCTGCAATGCAAGAATCTTTTGCCCAATGTGGGACCTGAACTTGCAACCCTGAGATGAAGAATCTCATGCTCTGTCGCAGACTGATGGTAGATATCCTTCTTCACACAAGTAAACTAAAATCTGCACTCCACAGCCATTATTAATAATAATAATAATAATAATTTCTTTTATTATTTGTTCAATTTGCATACCGCCCTTCATCCGATGATCTCAGGACGCTTCGCCTAAAAATGCAAAGTCGAATCAAATCAAGGATGCTGCAGTAATGTACATTTTTCCTTTTGAGGCTGTGTTACATGCAAGCAGGTGTAAACAGGACCAGCCTGGGCGAACAACAGAAACCCTCCTTTTGCGTTGGAGGTGGTGTTGTGTGTGGTTTTGTGTTTTTTGGGGGGGTGGGGAACCATCAAGCGGTGTGCAAATTATCCACAAAATAAATAAATAAATAGGCCGAGCGGTTTAAAAAAACAAAACCAAACAAAACTCGCCTTGCCCAAGGCGAAAAGGCACCTCCACAATTATTCTGATACAACCAGAAGGTTGGTGGTTGGAGCCCGCCCAGCAGGGCGGCTGTGGGCAGGATCCGTGCACTGCAAGGGGTCGGTCTAGATGACTCTTGGGATCCCCTTCCAAGTCCACGCGTGAAAGGGGGGGGGAACCCCGGGTGACGAGGCTTAATGGAGGGAGAGGGAAGGGGAGAAGAAGGAGAGCCCTCCTCACCTGGCAGCCCTTCTTGTGGTGGAAGCCGACCACCGCGATGTGCAGCACGGGCCCCCTGGAGCCGCGGGGGTGCAGGTCGCCCTTGGAGCTGCCCCTTCGCTCCATGAAGGAGCCCGGGAGCAGCAGCGCCGCCGCCGCCGCCGCAGGACGTTGTTTACCGGCGGGCTACGGGCGCCGCTTCCTTCCGCGGCCGGCCTCCCCAGCCCGCCGGCGCCCGTCCTCTGAGCATGCTCCCTGGCCGCCGAGCACGCCCCGTAGCGGCCGCCGAGGAAGCCGCGCCAGGGGGGGAGAGAGAGAGAGAGGCCGGGCCCCGCGGAGGGGAGAGCGGGGCCTGCCGGCGAGGCCTCAGTGGCGCGCGGGAGCCACGGGCGCGAGAGGCCGGAGCAGGAGGAGGAAGAGGCGGCGGCGGCGGCTGCTGCGGGGAGCCGAAGGGAAGCTGCCAAAACAGGGCGGCCGCCTTCCCCGGTTACCTCAGGATGGTTCCTCCTGGCAACCGGCGGCCAGGGCTCTGCTCTTAAAGGTGCAGCCCGTCGGAGAATGCCAGACCCCCCAAACCTCGGGGGAGCCCAGTGTAGTCCCAGAGGAAAGAGAGAGAATGAATGAATGAATGGATCTTTATTAGCAATATGGAGTAAATTTACGGATTATTTGAAAAGTATTTGAGACGACCAGACGACGTTTGTAGGTTCTGTGAGGAATAAGATTAGAAATATTGTAAAAATGGAGAAGGAGAGATGATATGTTAAGAGATGTAAAGGCAATATTAAGTTAGGAAATGCATAAGAAGTGAATATCAGTGATTATCAGAGGTGCTGATGGGAGTCCAATAAGAGTGTATTTGCGATAAACTGTGTGGTATGTTTTATAATTTTGTATGATAAAAACGTGTGTGTATATATATATATATATATATGAATCTTTATTAGCAATAAAACAACAATACAATATACAAATAAAAGAAATAAAATGTCGATTATATAAAACACACTTTAGGGTCCTGAATCAGCAGTCAAATAGTGGACCTTATTCTGATCGCCCGAGCTAAAAACCTTGCAACCTTTGCTGTCATCTGCTCATCTTGATCTGCCAAGAGAAAGGACACTGGGGCAGTGGTTGGGCGACCCGGAATGGACAATAAAAGAGGGGCAATAACCTCATTCCTCAAGTCTATATAAAGAGTGCAAGTCAGAAGGGCATGCGCCACCGATTCGGTACTGCCATCTCCACAGGGACATAAGCGTTTTTTGTGTGGAATATGTTGGAACCGTCCCTCGAGTACAGCCGAGGGCAATACATTCAATCTTGCAAGAGTAAAAGCATGTCTATATTTTAGAATTGCTAGGTTATGCAGATAGGGTGCCAGAGAGTCGAAATGGGAAGGTAGAAAATAGTCATACCACAGGCAAAATTTCCTTATTGTGGCCAAGTTGTTCTGACGCTCGACATCATTTAGGCGCAGACAAATTAGACTGTTTGCTTGAAGTAGCCCCAGAGGCTTGCACATTTCTTTATCACATTTGTACACCGCCTTTTTTTCTGCCAAGGAGCTTGAGGGGATGCGCGTGGTTCTCCCCCTGTTGTTGTCCTCGCAGCAACAACCCTGCATAGGTGCCAGGGCCCTGGAGCAGCCACATAATTTCCCATGAAGGGGCCAGGCACCCACGGATTTCTTTTTTAATAATTTTATTTGGTTTTACAAAATCACACAATTAACATTCTTGAAAACATTGCAAATAAAACAAGATTCTTTTGAATCTTAGGACTTCCCTCCTCTCCTCCAGGAATTCTGAAAGGCACCCACAGATTTCGGTGCCAGGGCCACGCATGATGTTGCATGGCACCCACAGCCCCAGGGACCCACGGTCGCAGGGCCAAGCTGGCACTCCTGCAACTCTGCGAGGAAGGTTAGGCTGAGCGATACTGGTTGGCCCAAGGTCACCCAGGGAGCTTCATGGCTGAGTAGGGACTCAGTCTGAACCACTATGCCACACTGGCCAATATTGTCATCTTCATTGTATGCCGCTTGTCCATAGTGCTCAAGACAGCTTGCGAAATGGGAAGATTTACCACAACGGCCAAAGTTATGGGCATCACATGGCAGGACAGGCCCTCGGACAAAGTCTCTCCCAAGTCCACATTCCCAGCATGTTCACAGTCCTGTCTCGGCAACATCTATGCTGGCTTGGTCATATCCACAGAATGAACATGTGGACATGTTCATAGGAAAATGTCCACATGTTCCTATTGGAGAGCTGGCTGACCAACTCTGCATTACAAAGATGTCTGCAAACATGACATGAAGGCTGGCAACATTATCCCTGTCATGTGGGAATCCCTGAAGGCAGCCCTGCACAGGGAAGTTTTTAATGTTTGATGTTTTGCTGTGTTTGATGTTTTAATTTGCTGGAAGCTACCCAGAATGGCTGGGGCAACCCAGTCGGATGGGCAGCATATGAAAAATATTATTATTATTACTACATACTACCAATACTACTACTACTATAGACAACTGCAGTGCCTTTGTGGGTTCTCTCGCCACATACACAAGAGGTTGCGGTGGTTAGGAGGCTGGGCTTGTGCTTTGCTTTCCATCATTTGCCTCCCTTCAATTAAGTTAACTAATTCTCTTTCCTCTCTCAGTGGATAAATTTGGTGGGTGGGGACCATTAAGTGTATGGTTATAGCACAGACCAGGGCACAAGTCTGGAACATGTGACTTCTGGCCAATGAAAATCAGCACACTTGTTTAATGTTACATTAAAAGGTAGCCCCTATAACTGGCATAGAGAGAAAGTGGCTTGAAGAAGCCAGTTGTATGATACTGCTTACAAGGCACGCATTATTACATACAGCACTAGAAAACTTGTCACCTTTGGTACTATGGATCAAAAGCTGTCAATTTATCAGCAACATAGGTATACCTGGGGGATATGTACCAGCATCAGTTGGTACCCATAGTAAAAAAATAAGAACCAGACTAGATCTCATTTACACTAGTTGTAGTGTCATCACTCTAGCGCAGGATTTCCCAAACTTGGGTCTCCAGATGTTTTTGGACTACAATTCCCATAATCCCTGGTCCTGCTAGCTAGGGATGGTGGGAGTTGTAGCCTAAAAAACACCTGGAGACCCAAGTTTGGGAAAGCCTGCTGTAGCGCATATGACAATATATACACATACATCCCTTGGCCTGACTGCTAGACCCGCAGCAGTCTTCTAAGTGTGGAAGTGGGGAGCAGGCAAGAATGCAGGCTTGACCCTGACTATAAATCATACATAGCAAAGTCTGTGGCCTTTTAACTTGTTTGGGAAACCTCTAATTGCAAATGCTATTTGTTGTATTTAGGAAGGGCACAGTACAGGAATTGTGTGGGTACTGAATGCTTTACTAATCTCCAAGGTTAGAACACAAAACAACGGGCTAAAATCCATCTTTTTGACATGCTGCACTTTTAAAAAACGGGTGGATAACGCAACCCATATTTTAAAGGGATGCAAACCTTGGAGCATTTTCAGAACTCCGGCTTTTCGAGTCGTACTTCGGCCAAAATCCAAGCGCCCGAGATTTTCCATACCAGGGTCCAATCTAGGAACAGGTGGGCGAAAAGATACCCTTGAGCATGCACAGAGTGCATTCTCCTTTACCACTCACAGCCCGCCTTTAGGTCTTTGGAGGCAATAAAAAGAGTTCCAGGAGATGCGTTTCGGATTTAAAGCACGGTGCGCTTTAAAAAAAGAAACAAACCAGAGTAGGGCTTAGCTTTTAAAGTAAGCGCTCGGTCGCCACGTGCCCCTCGGCCTCGACTTGTGCTGGGACTCCTTTCCGAGGGCTTTCCTAGTTCGATTGCTCCCTTATCGATTTGCTGAGTCTGTTCAAGCTAGAACAGTCTGCTCTGTTATGAGTGGCCGGGGACGCAAGAGCCCGCCTCCCCCGGCAATTATTTATTTATTTTTTAAACCAGTGAGCAATAAGAGGGCGGCGAACTCGATTAGTCAGGCCTCGCGGCAAAATGGCGGCCAACGCGACTACCAACCCGTCGCAGCTTCTGCCTCTTGGTAATTGAATGGCGGGCGCTCGTCTCTGAGCGGTGTAGCCGGGGGAGAGGGATAAAGAGAGGGCGGGAGGGGAAATGGGGTGAGGGAGAGGGGGGAAATGGGATGGGGGATGGGGAAATGGGGTGGGGGAGAGGGGGGAAATGGGGGGGAAATGGGGTGGGGGAGAGGGGAAATGGGGTGGGGGAGGGGGAAATGGGGTGGGGGAGAGGGGGGAAATGGGGGGAATGGGGTGGGGGAGAGGGGAAATGGGGTGGGGGAGGGGGAAATGGGGTGGGGGAGAGGGGGGAAATGGGGGGAATGGGGTGGGGGAGAGGGGAAATGGGGTGGGGGAGGGGGAAATGGGGTGGGGGATGGGGAAATGGGGTGGGGGAGAGGGGGGAAATGGGGGGAATGGGGTGGGGGAGAGGGGAAATGGGGTGGGGGAGGGGGAAATGGGGTGGGGGAGAGGGGGGAAATGGGGGGGGAAATGGGGTGGGGGAGAGGGGAAATGGGGTGGGGGAGGGGGAAATGGGGTGGGGGAGAGGGGGGAAATGGGGGGAATGGGGTGGGGGAGAGGGGAAATGGGGTGGGGGAGGGGGAAATGGGGTGGGGGAGAGGGGGGAAATGGGGGGGAAATGGGGTGGGGGAGAGGGGAAATGGGGTGGGGGAGGGGGAAATGGGGTGGGGGATGGGGAAATGGGGTGGGGGAGAGGGGGGAAATGGGGGGAATGGGGTGGGGGAGAGGGGAAATGGGGTGGGGGAGGGGGAAATGGGGTGGGGGAGAGGGGGGAAATGGGGGGAATGGGGTGGGGGAGAGGGGGAAATGGGGTGGGGGAGAGGGGGGAAATGGGATGGGGGAGGGGGAAATGGGGTGGGGGAGAGGGGGGAAATGGGGTGGGCATCCAATGAAACCGAATGTTGGAAGATTCAGGATGGATAAAAGGAAGCGTTTCTCCACACAGCGCAATTAGTTCAACTGTGGAACTCGCTTCCACAGGAGGCAGCAATGGCCCTCAAGTGGAACGACTTCTAAAGAGGATTGGACAGATTCACGAAGGATAATAAGCCTAGCAATGGCTACTAAGTGCAATGGCTGTTCTCTGCCTCCACAGCTGCAGCCAACAATGCTCCTGAATGCTAGTGGCTGAACAGCAGGAAAGGTTCAGAACTGAAATCACATTAAAATTTGAGGCTCTAGCAATCCTTTTATTTTGTATATGATCATAATCAGCTCCCAACTGCATCTTTTGAACTTTGGGATTATTTAATTGACCCACTGGATTTATTTAATGATGTAATATGCTAGTGTCCCCTGCTATTAAGATTGTTTTTAGTTTGGATAGAGACTGTTTTGTAAATGAAGTATGTTTAAAATCATTGGTAACTGAAAACACATCTTGAAGAAAGAGACAGTGCTCATACATTTGTACATACATTAGTAACTGCTAATTAAATGCTTTTTCTGATTAACAGAGCTGGTGGACAAGTGCATAGGCTCACGAATTCACATCGTGATGAAAAGTGATAAAGAAATTGTTGGCACACTCCTAGGATTTGATGACTTTGTCAGTATCCTTTACAGGGAATAATGTGGAAGCTTTTGACAGTTTGCTTTTTGGGTTGTGTGTGGGGTTTTTTTTTGTTTTTTGTTAGGTAAGCAGCTGCTTAAAATAACATTCCCCTGGAAAGGGAGTTGTTCTGGTGTTTTGAATTGGATAAAAGTAGATCTGCATTTAGGTTCGTACATTTGGTGGTTTGCACTGCAACTGTGCAAATTCATTTGCAGCCACTGGGCTTCTGCGAATACTGTGTCTGCAATACTGGCAGGTGGTACCTGTATATAATGGATGGGGTATTATATCCTTATCCTCCAGATGCTGCTGGATTATATCACCCCTCACAATTGGCCATGCTGAATGGGACTGATGGGAACTGGAGTCCAACAAGATCACACGTTCCCTACCCCTGTTGTACATCATTCTTCCAGGCTGCTAGCCTAGCACCTGTTGCACATGCTCTGAGACACTTGTGTGACAGCCATGTATTCTATGAACAGGACCTACACCTTGATAATATAAATACACAGTTAGCCATCTTGGATATCTACTCATATAATGAATGCAGGGGAAAATGTGAATCACTACTTTTGTAGTAACTTTTTCCTTGACATCAGGCTTCAGACATGGTATTGGAAGATGTTACAGAATTGTAAGTATGGCTGCTTCTGGCTTTCAATCTCAGCACATCTTGTACCAACAGTTGTCTTCACTTTCACTCACTCTTCAGAACTTGCTCTCTTGACCTCTCCCACACTTGGACGTAGGCTGACAATATTAGCTACTTTTGTGAGGCATGCTGTAATACTGTTCACCAGTTTTCAGAAAAAGCAGAGTGTAATTCTCCTAAGGTGGGAGTGGAGCATTATATTAGTGGTACGAGGCACCAGCTGGGGAACCCCCAAGGCTCAGAGCCCAGAAATTGGTAGTGGGACTACGATAAGGGGTCAGAGGGGAAAGAGGGAGCAGACTGGGAGGAGGTGGTGTTGGAAGTTGAAGAGGTAACAGGGTTTAGTGAGCAGGAAGAGCCTGTGGTAGAGAGCAGTCCAGAATCGGGGCTGGAGAGGAGGGGGGCCAAGAAGCAGATGAGGTGGACCTCTGAAGAAGCCAGGGGGTCTCCCCCTCCTATTGTGACCTGCTCCCCTCCCCCCAGTCTCCCAGGACCAAAAGAAGTATAAAGAGGGTGGAGCAGAGACAGACACATCAATGGAGTCTCAGATTGCTTGCGAAGGACCCAGGGGAGGTGGAGACTTAGGCAGCTGTGGGAAGGCAGGGACCTTCAGTCCTCACAACTGCCTCATTGAGGCAAGATCTACTGGGAAGAGTTGTGTTCACTAGGCTTGGCCTCCTGAGCTGTTTGTTTCTTTGAATGAAGAGTTAACTTCATTGTTGCTGTGTGAGTTATTATCCTGCTCTTGGCACCTGCCCCCTGACACTGGGATGCTCCACGCTACAAATCCCCAGACTACTGTGGCAGTATCTTTCAAAGGTACTCATTCCTTACTTTTTGCGTTAGCTATAAGGGTACAGTTGCAACAACTTTCCTTCCCATGCTATTCTATGAAAGTACCAATTGCAGAACAATGTGGGTAGGATTGCTGCAATTATTTATCTTACCATTTTTCCCCTCCAGGGACATTTGGGTGACTCTGGCATGGAGAGTAGCAGTGTCTTATCAGATAATTAAGACTTGAATGAAAAATAGGTAGCTAGTTTTCATCAAACTTTCCAGTTTTGTATCCTTTTTTCTGTTTGTCTTGTGTTCAACAGTGAGATCACACCTGAAGGACGAAGAATTACAAAGCTAGACCAGATTTTGCTAAATGGAAATAACATAACAATGGTAAGTAATTCTTCTTACATTTCTGCCCCTAGTTAATTCCTGCTAACTAGGCCAAACTGTAGTTAACTGTGGAAGCTTGGTTAATTCAGAAACTGTTGTCAGAAACTGAAACAGAATCCAATAAAATGCCAAAAAATTGAAGTGGTATCCTTAAAAAGAACTGAGATGTTGCATGTTCTGAGTCAGGGAGGTGGAGATGTGGCCTATTTTGGGTGGGGGTCTCAATAAATGTAAAACAAGGGAATATAAGCTATTCTAATGTAATTTATTTACAGACACACATATATAATCTTTTTTGAGCTGAAAAATTCAAGGTGTCTTATACAATGGCCTGCTTCACACAACATGCTAAGCCTAACCCTGACTTGGTGAGAACGTGGGAGGGGGGTGTCCCCAGAGGCAAGCTCACAGCTGCCTTGCTGCTCCTTTATCCTTTTTGCTGCCAAGATTTGGTCTAGATTACCACCTGCACCAGAGCTTGCGGCTAAGTTCTCTCCCCAGTAACTGTGAGCTATAACCAAGTGTGAACCTTGTTTGACTTAGTGTGTTGTATGAGCCAGACTGCAAATGGTGGGAGGAATCTTGCTGCCTGAGACGGGTAGTGAGGGGGTGGCTCTGCCAGACAGGCCAAGAGAACTGATCTTGCTGGGCATGTTTCTGTAGCTCCATCCTTGAGAGAGGGTAGAATGGTTGTACACAACTTTTCTAGATGAAATGCTTATGTTCTTCATCTTCTCATGTGAACTTTCTTTTCAGCTGGTTCCCGGAGGAGAAGGACCAGAAGTGTAAATAAAGTCATATGTCATCATTGAACACTTCCTGTTAAAGCTTCTGTTGGAATATATTGATGAAACTTGATGCGTTTTTTATTTTTTACATTTATATAAAGGCAAATTTCCATTTCAGGAAAAATGCATCGTTAACAAAGACTTTGTAAGTTAAAATCATGACTTTGTTGTAAAGGCAAAATTAACTTGCTGTTCAGAGCAAGGCAATAAAGAGGGTTTTTTAAAAAAAATAATAACCGTATTGAACACAGTTGTTGTTTTTGTAACTCTGGCATTTTAGATGTCAGATAAAACCAGGAATTTTGAATGGTTCTGGTTCAGGCTGCTTAGAGCAGGTTATGAGCTGGTTATAAATATTTCTTACTTTTTATCTATATCATACATGAGCTGGTTAAGCTGTGGTTCATAATGTGTGGCGGAATTGTTTTCTCATGCATTTCTCTCCAGCTTTCCTTCCTCGTCCCCCCAGCCTAGAGTTTTAGGCTGTGATAGTAAATTCATTGCTAAAATACCTTGTGATTTTATTTCCTTTAGATGAAAACAAATGTTAACTGCTCTGTAGGTTGAGATAAAAATAAGTAAAAGGAAGAAATTTCTATCGCCAAATTCTTATCATATTGTACCAATTGCTCAATATCATTCACCGTTAAAACACTATTCTGCCTTGCCATAGAAGTGGCTTATCTACTTAAAAGATGTTCTCAAGAACCAAATAAAGTATAGTGGACGCTTGGGTTGCGAATGTGATCCGTGTGGGATGCACGTTCGCAACCCACAGCGGTGCGTCTGTGCACACATGGGTTGTGATTTGGCACTTCTGCGCATGCGCAAAGCGCAATTTAGCGCTTCTGCACATGCGCGACCACTGAAACCCGGAAGTAACCTGTTCCGGTACTTCTGGGTTTTGGCGGTCCGTAACCTGAAAAAACGCAACCTGAAGCGTCTGTAACCTGAGGTATGACTGTATATGGAAGGAAGAAAATTTACCTGTATCCTTTAAACAACAGACACCGCAGTTAATTCCTATAATATTTAAAGCAATTCCAAACTGGTCTCATAGTACAATGTTATCATTATTCATAGAATTGCTGATTTGAAAGGTACCATGAGGGTCATCTAGTCCAACCCCCTTGCAGTGCAGGAATCTTTTGTCCAACATAGGGCTCAAACCCACGACTGTGAGATTTAAGAATCTCATGCTCTACCCAGGGGTCAGCAAACTTTTTTAGCAGGGGTCTGGTCCACTGTCCCTCAGACCTTGTGGGGGACCAGATTATATTTTGGGGAAAAAAACCCCTGAACGAATTCCTATGCCCCACAAATAACCCAGAGATGCATTTGAAATAAAAGGACACATTCATGAAAAAGCACACTGATTCCCGGACCGTCCGCGGGCCAGATTTAGAAGGCGATTGGGCCAGATTCGGCCCCCGGGCCTTAGTTTGCCTACCCATGGATTGAGGTAAAATAAGCACAAAAGGCCTGGTCATATATGCTTACTCTGGATTTATTTACCGTATTTTTAAATAGGTTTCCACACAGAAACAATGCAAATATTTCCTCTTAAAAAATATTACTGCAGTCAGTATATGAGAGATTTTTTACAGTGTTTTAACAAAGCCAGCTTTCCATTCCTAAATGCATTTACTTGGAAATTGGTTTACTGACTACTCTGATCTTCAGATTTAATGCTAAAGTTTTGTCCTTACAGTTGTGCTGCTCAGCTTACATTTCTAGTTAACCGGAGGGAATTGAGAGAGAATCCTTGTCTGTAGACAGTTTGTGGCATTAGAAAATAATGATAAGAAAGGTGAAGTTACTATGCAGGATAACTAGAGTTTAGTTTTCTGTAGAGACACAAACAATTAAACAGTTTTCAGACTTAAGAGCATCTTTTAAAAAATGCACTCAACAAGATGTTAGATCTTGCTGTATGAAATCTTGTCCTGCTTTAATTAAGCAAAAATTGCAAACTGAAGGAAGTTTATCCTACTTGGTGCCTTGAATTCTGTTCACTGTATCTATGGGCTTTGAAGCAGACTAGGAGGAGGTTGCCTCTGTCAGTACAAGGGGACTTCTTTTCACTGCCCTTCTGGTGGCAACCCTCCATGTCCACTGAAAAGCCCTCCCAAAGACTGACCTCAAAGCATAGTGGTGTGGAACAAGGAAGGAAAATTGGTGGGGGAAAACTCCCCCACCAATGTGAAAGTGCCTTCAGATCTAAGCTACATTGGTTTCCTAATGTATTCTTTCAACTGGTATTCTTTCCACTAGAGGGAGCCGATGGAAGTTAGCATTTTAACTGAACTACGGCGGCTTTAAAACAATGCTCTTGAGTCTGAACCATAAGAGAGTTCATGGAAGAGAGGAAGTTTTGTCTTGCCCAAACTTGCATATAAATCCATTCATGCTTCTTCCCGTAATCTCCTGCTTATGCGTCTTAATTGCTTCATTAAAATATTTTCTTTGAAAATTCATACTTCTACTAAGTACTTGTTTGTCATCTGTACTGACTGCATTAATGTTCACGTTGTCATTTGATAGAAGCAAAGTAGGATGCTATAACTGAATTATTAATTTCCCCCCCAATTATAGGAAGTTGTTTAGTGGGAGCTACTTGAGTGAATATACAAAAGTAGAATATCATGGCCAAAAGACATGTGGCACATGGGCTAAAGAATAGACATGATGAGATTAATTCCATTCTTGCTACAACCCAGTGTGTACATAAGTTAAAGGTAAAGGGACCCCTGACCATTAGGTCCAGTCGTGACCAACTCTGGGGTTGCGGCGCTCATCTCGCTATTGGCCGAGGGAGCCGGCGTACAGCTTCCGGGTCATGTGGCCAGCAGGACTAAGCCGCTTCTGGCGAACCAAAGCAGCGCACGGAAACGCCGTTTCCCTTCCCGCCGGAGCGGTACCTATTTATCTACTTGCAATTTGACGTGCTTTAGAACTGCTAGGTTGGCAGGAGCAGGGACCGAGCAACGGGAGCTCACCCCGTCGCAGGGATTCAAACTGCCAACCTTCTGATTGGCAAGTCCTAGACTCTGTGGTTTAACCCACAACGCCACCCGCGTCCCAGTGGATACATACCTAGGAGTAAATTCCACTGAACTCAACAGGACTTTCTTCTGAGCAGACATTCATACGACTGATGTGTCTGTAAGGATTTTTCAGGGCATCACATAAGGAATTGGTAACTTCAAGTCATCAACCTTAGCTTCATTTCTACAAACACTTTTGCACCTTAATCTTAGAGTATATTCAAATAAAGACCTCATTTATCCAGAGCACATGAACTTGTTAAAATGACTGGTGGTAAGCTTTTAGCCCTTCGACCTTAAAAAATAATGAATGAAATATACGAAACCTGCACCTAACTCCAATCCAGCATAAAGCCAAAGCGTTTTCAATACAATACTTGACAAATTCTTCGTCCCCAAAGATTACCAGGCCAGCAACTGTGTCTCTCTCCTTAAACGCAATATATGTGCAGTACCACATGACAAGTTACCAGGCAACTACACAAGCCAGATGCACTGGGAGTTTCAAAGCAGCTGGTCAATTGCTTTCAACCAGTGGAAAAGTACAGACTCGCATCTGAGCTTGAGCCTTTTTATCAAGTTCATGGCTGATTTCTCTCCTGCCCCCTGATTTCAGCCCTGACTCCAGTAGTAATTGCCCTTTCAGTGGGGGGGGGGGTAATGTATTAGAATTCCAGCGACATTCTTAAAATAGGCATTTAAAACTTTGAAGATCAGGGTGGCAAGCTATTTTTTGTTCAGTTTTGCATGATGCCACTAGGATAAAGATGATTAACGTTGCTTGCTTGTTTTCTCTTAAAGGGAGTAGCCTGTCTTTGTTGCTCTGGTCAAAGGAATTTGCTCCTTGGAAGCAGATGGCAGATCTGCACACACACACCCTGCATGCCTGGATAGCTCAGTTGGTTAGGGTGGGGGGCTGATAATGCCATGGCTGCAGGTTCGATCCCCATATGGGACAGTTGCATTTTTCTGCATTGCAGGGGGTTGGACTAGATCAGGTATCCCCGGCCTGTGGCCCTCCAGGTATTTTTAGCCTACAACTCCCATGATCCCTAGCTAACAGGACCAGTGGTCAGGGATGATGGGAATTGTAGTCCAAAACATCTGGAGGGCTGAAGGTTGGGGATGCCTGGACTAGATGATGCTCAGGGTCCCTTTCAACTCCCAGTTCTATGACTCCTATGTAAAGCACATCCCCACTTCTGCAGAGAATCCTGAGCTACAATTCCATCACCATTCGTAAAACTATTTTTCAGGATTCTTTGGGGTCTGGGATGTGCTTTAAATGTATGGTGACTCATATTGTTGGCATGTGACTTGATCAAGCATGCAGAATTCAATTTGCTCTGTATAATAGAATTGGAGAAGTGGAGGGGTCATCTAGTCCAACCCCCTGCAATGCAGGAATTGTTTTGCACAATGTGGGGCTCGAACCCACAGCCCTGAGATGTAGAGTCTCATGTTCTACCTAGAAAGCCAGTAGGACATTTTTGGAAGGACAACATTACTTCCAATACCCATGAGATGATATTTTCTGGTATGTGTTTTAATCTACTGGCTTGGACTCTAGTTTTTTAACATTTTTATGCGTTTGTAGTAGTATGCAAGTTTTACAGTTTTTGTGTGTTAATCTATAAAGAATTCAGCCTTCCCTTAGTGCTCCTGGCTGACAATCCCTTAGCTTTCAAAAGCACATAATTTATTCCATCTTAAATCCTATGTTAGGATTGTCCTTGCCCATCCCACATACTCCTTGCCTCTTCTGTTTTCCTTCCTTTCAGACATTTGTTTTAATTATGCCCCAGCATCACAGCTTTCACCCTTCATATTCCTTCTTTCTGCTAAGTTTTCCAGTTTACATAGTACACTGCCTCTTCCTATCTACTCCCCACTGTCAACATGTTACTCTTGTTGCAGGCCAGTTGCCAACCTTTTCCCAATTCACTCATTTCCCTCTCAGCGGCTATCCAACTTTCCATGAGTATTACTTCACCTTGAGTTATTGGAATGTCGTGACATCACAGCAGCTTAGCCAATGGTTTGACAGAAGGACCACCTGAAAAGGAACAGCCAATTTTTAGCTTGACACTTAATACCAGGCACCCCCAAACTCGGCCCTCCGGATGTTTTGGGACTACAACTCCCATCATCCCTAGCTAACAGGACCAGTGGTCAGGGTGATGGGAGTTGTAGTACCAAAACATCTGGAGGGCCAAGTTTGACCATGCCTGCCTTAGAGGGAATAATAACACAGCTGTATCTTATTGAGTCCTCATGAATAAGTCAAGTGATGCCCATGCATGTGTGAATGATGTTCCAAGACATTGCATAAAGAATTACTGCTAAGCATATCTACGTCACATATTTGTGGTTAAATTGCTATGTATCAATAGGAGGTAAAGGTAAAGGGACCCCTGACCATTAGGTCCAGTCGCGGACAACTCTGGGGTTGCGGGGCTCATCTCGCTTTATTGGCCGAGGGAGCTGGCGTACAGCTTCTGGGTCATGTGGCCAGCATGACTAAGCCGCTTCTGGCAAACCAGAGCAGCGCACGGAAGCACTGTTTACCTTCCCGCTGGAGCAGTACATATTTATCTACTTGCACTTTGACGTGCTTTCGAACTGCTAGGTTGACAGGAGCAGGGACCGAGCAACGGGAGCTCACCCCGTCACGGGGATTCGAACCACTGACCTTCTGATCGGCAAGTCCTAGGCTCTGTAGTTTAACCCACAGCGCCACCCGCGTCCCTTATGTATCAATAGGAACATGAGGTTAATTCTGAAAATCTCAGCTGCCTTTGGTAGGGGAACATGGAAAAGTTACCTCCTAAGAGAAAATCATGTGAGTGATTCATACTGCCCAGGGGTTTGCAGTGTTGATCAGAACACGGTGACTTGTCTCCAGACAGGATCTGGTTGTTAGGCTCTGCCAATGTGAGATTTATCCATGTTTGTCCAGGGCATCGAATTTTCAACTGCTCTTGGGAGGTGGGAGGCTGTATGGAAATAAAGGAGAGCTGAAAATATGGCCTTTTATCACAACAGCCACAATATATGAGATGTTAGGATGGCAGTTTACGGTCTGCAGAATAATAGCAGCTGCCTGCCTTGCATGTATTTAGCGCTAACTAGCCTAACTAGACGCGGGTGGCGCTGTGGGTAAAAGCCTCAGCGCCTAGAGCTTGCCGATCGAAAGGTCGGCGGTTCGAATCCCCGCGGCGGGGTGCGCTCCTGCTGCTCGGTCCCAGCGCCTGCCAACCTAGCAGTTCGAAAGCACCCCCGGGTGCAAGTAGATAAATAGGGACCACTTACTAGCGGGAAGGTAAACGGCGTTTCCGTGTGCGGCTCTGGCTCGCCAGAGCAGCGATCTCACGCTGGCCACGTGACCCGGAAGTGTCTCCGGACAGCGCTGGCCCCCGGCCTCTTGAGTGAGATGAGCGCACAACCCCAGAGTCTGTCAAGACTGGCCCGTACGGGCAGGGGTACCTTTACCTTTACCTTAGCCTAGTAATTGTGGCAGGGTTCCCCAATATACACTGCTTTATGTAAAGAGTAGTCCGCAATGTTCATCACTTGGTTAAAACAAAAATCTTTGCCGCAAAGATTTATATAACATGACAGGGTGGGATTTACACTGTCTAGTTACTGATCAGTAAGAGAGATGAGAGCACTTTATGAGAGGAGAACACTGCGTGAAAATGATGCTGTTATGCAACTACTTTTTCTGGTGCAGAGAAAATGTAAGATAGAATTGGCTTCGCAGTATGAAATTCTTGACAGGAGCTGATGGTTTCTATGACGAAATAAAAACATGTCTGCTAAGCGAGTGGCGTTTAAGTCTATATTTCTTCAATGAACATTGAGGGTAGTAATGGATTATGCTTCATTCTGTGGTGGGATACAATTTTAAACAATACATGGAAATTAACGGCATTTCCAGTCACTTTACACTACACTAGATTCTCCTCAAATAAGTCCACATTGTGGACATTGTGTGACATTTCTGTAGAGATGACTCTTTCAAAACAAGGTTTATTTTCAGTTGCCTGAAAACTATTGTATGGTGGTTTCTTTACTTACCCAGTTTAATTATCAATATACAATATTTGACTGGATACTAATCATTTCATCTAGTAACTTCTCTGTAATAATATATTTTGTATATAAAACTTTACACGTATTAAAAGATGGTCTCTACTATATTAAAAAATCATTACCATTCATTATGAGCTTATCTATTGGGAATTAATTGTTGCATGAACACAACTGGTGTCTGTATTAAGCCAGGGGAGCATTTCTCTCTTTGCAAAATATTTTCCTGTCCTATTGACGTTGTTTAGTGATTGAAGAAAACCCTCAAAGGAGTTATGAGTAAATGGACATCTTGAATTCAACTAAAACTGTAATTTCTTTCTGCAAACCCCAAACAGGAAATGTATCTCTGGCAGATGTCTTCCTTCAAATAAAGTAAATGTGTTTCAACAGTCTTGAGGCTTTGCTGTTTTATGGAGTTGTGCTTTCAGCAAACACTTAATTTGATTTTCTTTTTCTTTTTTTGGTGGTTGGATATAGTCCAGAACTAAAAGTCATAAGGTTTATATCGTAGGTGCAAATAATGAACACTAGCTCATAACTCACTAAAATGTCAGGGCGTTTGCCTCCAGAAATTGAAATAACCACTTTCCATGTTTCACATGCTGTACGGCTGGTTCTCTACATTGTGTGGGGTACAAAGGAGTTATATTTCCTAGTGGGCAGAGGATTAGCAGTGTTCTGAAAACAAGGTGGTTAGCTCTGAAATGCTTGAGGGACGTGATGGGGAATTGTGCAGCTTGTTTCAAAAGCTGTGGGTCCCTTTCGGAGCAGAGGGTCTATAAGAAGCAAGGCCTTTTGGAACGAGCTGCTAAATTAATGTGGGAGGTTTAGCAAAGTGTGTCTATGTGCAGTGAGAACTGCAATACAGCAGGGACCCCTGGGAGATGTGTTATATCACTATTCACACTGTAGAAAGAGGCAGGGCCCCTTCCGCCTTGTGAGACACCCATTGGTGGGGGTTCAGACATTACAGTGCAGTATTTTGCATACCCTCCAACATTCTTCTGATGAAAATAGGGGTGTCCTATTCAATAATATTTTTTTTTAAAAAATAATCTTTATTAATTTAAACTACACACATATACAAAGAATTTACAATCTCATACTACAAAAAGAAAATTTAAGAAAAAAGAAAAGCAAAAAATACAGAAAAAAGAAAGAAGAAAAAGCAGATTAACGTGCATAAAAAAACTTAATCTTCCTAATTAATAACTTAAATGAACACTTAAATAAAAAAGACTTCGGACAAAATGAGTCTTCCAATCATTCTCATTGTACTGTTTATACTGTCGTCGTTTTCCCCGCACAGTTTTATATTCTTTTCTGTCTACTCCACAAACGGTATTTGTTGTGTTTACAAGTATCACTCAAGTTCTGCTAATATGGTGTGATTGGTACAATATGATCTTATTCTATTCAATAATAATTAGTTTGATTATTCCCTGCACATCTGACTTGGTTGCCCCAGCCACACTGAGGAGTTTCCAACATATAAAAAACCATAATAAAACATTAAACCTTTTTTATAAACCTTCCCTTTGGCTGCCTTGAGATGTCTTCTAAAGGTTGTATAGTTACTTATCTCCTTGGCTCGGGGGCTACGTAACTCCATACCCTCCAACATTTCTCCGATGAAAATAAGGACATCCTGCCATACCCTCCAACATTTCTCCGATGAAAATAGGGGCGTCCCAAGGAAAAGTGGGACATTCTGGGTTCAAATCAGAAACTGGGACGGCTTCAGTAAAGCCGGGACTGTCCCTGGAAAATAGGGGCACTGGAAGGGTTGGGTTTTGCTTACCCATGTATCAGTGAATGATAGCCATTCGCTGATGTGGAAGAATGAGGTGTACTTAAGTCTTGAAGACTTGGGGAAAAAGCAGAAGCTAATCCTATTCTTGGTGACTCAGGCACTGGAGAATCAAGGTTATTGCGATCGGCGCAGGACATCGTTCAATTTCTGGGTGGGGTTTCTTGATTACACTGGCCTGCCATGAAACTGGCACAAGCTCTCTAGACGTGGGCATAGCCAGGATTTTTATTTGGGGGGGGGCAGAATCTCAGCTTTGTACAGTGGTACCTCGGGTTACATACGCTTCAGGTTACATACGCTTCAGGTTACAGACTCTGCTAACCCAGAAATAGTACCTCGGGTTAAGAACTTTGCTTCAGGATGTGAACAGAAATCATGCTCCCGTGGCGCGGCAGCAGCAGGAGGCCCCATTAGCTAAAGTGGTGCTTCAGATTAAGAACAGTTTCAGGTTAAGAACGGACCTCCGGAACGAATTGAGTTTTGGGTTTCTTAGATTTCCCCAGCAATGTGGTTTCGTTCCTTTTTGCACAAGCTTCTGGGGAAAGAACTCAGCTAATGCAAAAGCAGTTTCTTTCTCACAATCATTGCAAATGGTCTCATGGATTGCACCTGTGTTGTGTCATGTGTGCCAGGGTGTCAAGGCCATCCTGTTGCCTTGCTAATTAGAGCTGACCTGCCTCAGCTGTGGAGCCACAGACACACACAGACACACTCAGTTCTGAAGTGTGTCTTCTGGCTGGCTAAGAAGACACTGGCCTGTTGCCGGGTCAGAGCCTAGAAGTATTCTACATTTCTTTGTGCGAGGCCCAACATTTTTATTTTTGAAGTTTGCGCAACACATTTGTTGCCGGGCATTTCATTTTAGTTTTGGACGTCCAACTTCATTCCTGCAATCTTTGCTGCCTTCTGCCTTCTGTGGGGTCGTTGTTCTACTGGTGAAGAACCAAGTTGAGACAAGGTAGTTTTATTGTTTTGTAACTCCAAATTATATTTTTATATTTCTTTCCTGTATTCTCCAACTATATTTTCCTATTGGCTTACAGGCTCTAGGCTTCATATGCTGCTGTTTTAATTATTATTAAGAAAATAGCTCCAATCGCGGACGACTCTGGGGTTGCGCGCTCATCTTGCTTTACTGGCTGAGGGCATAGCTGTAAACGTTTCCCTTTTCTTGCAAGGAATCCTATTCGGAATAAGGGAATTTCCCTTTATAAAAGGGAAACGTTGACAGCTATGGCTGAGGGAGCTGGCGTTCGTCTGCAGACAGCTTCTGGGTCATGTGGCCAGCATGACTAAGCCGCTTCTGGCGAACCACAGCAGTGCACGGAAACGCCGTTTACCTTCCTGCCGGAGTGGTACCTATTTATCTACTTGAACTTTGACTTGCTTTTGAACTGCTAGGTTGGCAGGAGCTGGGACCGAGCAACGGGAGCTCACCCCGTTGCGGGGATTCGAACCGCCGACCTTCTGATCGGCAAGCCCTAGGCTCTGTGGTTTAGATCACAGCGCCACCTCTTCAGTTTTGTTGTGGTTCCTTGGATTGATCCTCCGTTATTAAGCCAGCGACTTAGCCTTTTGGTCAAACCTGCTACTGTATAGTTTGTGGGGTGATTTTCTGCTTTAGGCCTCAGAAGCAGAAAATGACATTTTAAGAACTTGCTTATTGGAATCTTAAGGACATTCAGTAAAGTCTGTGAGTCTCCTAACTCAGGCTGGTCAAACTACAGGAGTGGTGACAGTTGTACTACCTCACAGGACTGGTTTTCAGCTCTGGTCAATTGACACCATTTGAACCAACAAGAACACTGTCCTGGGTTGTGTTGTTTTTTGGCTCAGATACTTCATATCCCCCCTACCAGTAACCTCTGCAACCCCTCTCCAGTTTATTAAATGCAAGCTCTGAAGAAAGCACCACAGAGCAAAACCCAACAGTTTCAATCAATAGGACAAGGTTGTGCCATATAAAGATACTTTGGCCACTTCATGAGAAGAGAAGACTCCCTGGAAAAGACCCTGATGTTGGGAAGGATGGAGGGCACAAGGAGAAGGGGACGACACAGGACGAGATGGTTGGACATTGTTCTCGAAGCTACCAGCATGAGTTTGCGGGAGGCAGTGGAAGACAGGAGTGCCTGGCGTGCTCTGGTCCATGGGTTCACGAAGAGTCAGACACGACTAAACGACTAAACAACAACAGCAACTATAAAAATTGAAGATGGGGGCCCTTCCTGTTGTTCCACTCTCAGCAAGAAGCTACACAAATTCTCTTGGTGAGAAGGATGAGGGAAGGGCTAGTGGGCAATATATTGACACAGGAGCAGATGTTCCTGCTATTTCTCTGTTCTGTGGTTGGCATAGAATCATAGAACCGCATCATAGAATCACAGAATTGCAGTGGACTCTAGATAAGTCCCACCTGCCAGCAGGGCAGTGTGTTCCTCTTTGCCGCTTGAGGTGAAACAGGAAAGTGCTGTGCTGTCTTGCTGCTGCAGTGCCACCTCTCGCTGAAGCATCCCTTACCTAGCTTGCGTGGCGGTGGCAAGACTCAGCCGTGGCATCAGGTTCCAGTAATATCTTGTGAGCATTTGCGGGGCACCACCTTGGGGCTTTCTGCTGCCTGAGGCAGCTGCTTCACTCTGCCTCATGGGTGGGCCAGCTCTGCCAGCCAGGATTTTTCAGTTTGTTAAAAGCTGGTTGAGTAGGTAAAACAATTTAATTGGTGGGCAGCCCATGTTAAATGGCAGTAGCTGTGATCTCCTCATACGGGTTGCTCTGAGTGTTTATGAGAAAAAGAAATATTGCTGCAAAAATTGGACCTTTTCCTGTTAGGCAAAGATCATAAGACGACCTGGATGGTCGCCAGATTCTGTGTACAAATCTGCAGGTGCAGACCATCCCCCGACCCAAACTAGTCCGTTAAGAAAATCCCCAAACTCTATTCCATGGGTGACTTTGGGTCATCTCTTTGCAGTAGCTTATCTTAAAGTTTTAAGTGTCTATACGCTTATCGCACTTATAAATTTTAAATTTATCGTTGTACATTGTTTTAAATGTTTGTTTTCCTTCTGGGATTGTACCCCCAGGTGTGTTTTATAAGCTGGTCTCTGACCGTAATAAATTATCTAAGACTCTAAGAAATATTGCTGCTTGCTAGATGGTCTTGGCAATGGTGAGTGCCATTGAGCCGAAATAATAATAATAATAATAATAATAATAATAA
This sequence comes from Podarcis raffonei, assembly GCF_027172205.1. Taxonomy (NCBI): domain Eukaryota; kingdom Metazoa; phylum Chordata; class Lepidosauria; order Squamata; family Lacertidae; genus Podarcis; species Podarcis raffonei. The sequence continues at coordinate 53,141,413 of NC_070613.1, read as the reverse complement.
TAATAATAATAATATTATTTTATTTGTATCCTGCCCTCCCTGGCTGAGGCCGGGCTCAGAGCGGCTAACATCATAAAAACAACACAATAAGCATAAAAAACAGACATCAATTAATTAAAATACATCTTAAAATTAATTCATACACGTTAAAATCCGGGCAGGTGGCAATAAGAGAGTGGTTAATAATTTGAAATATACATGTCAAAACTTGCAGCTTGTTTCCACCTCCCCCACTCCCACTTATAATAAGGAAGCCCCATTCTTTAATCACCAGCAAAGTGGCATCTCCTGGGATGAAAGGATTCTTTTTTGCCACCTATCATGTTATCTCTCATGATGCTACTCTGTGCTTCTTCCCTTTGGGAAAAGCCCCAGAGACATACACTGGAGACATAGATCTGCAAAGGAAAGCAGCACGTCTGTGCTTTGTTTTGTGTCTTAGGCTGAGTGCATTAGCATTGTTTATATGTTCACATAAGGGGCAATTCCATTAGCAGTGGAAACTCCCTGTGATGATGTCAGTGGGGCTGAGTTGCCTTGGATAACAGCATGGCAATAGTTTATTCCAATATGGCGGGTGGGGGGAACTCTTCCCAAAGCACACCTATACTGGCCATGGCTCACACCTGCCTTGAGGGGTTTCTTTGGGTTTGTCTAACAGTGTTTCCCAAACTTGGGTCTCCAGATGTTTATTTGGACTACAATTCCCACCATCCCTGACCACTGGTCCTGCTAGCTAGGGATGATGGGAGTTGTAGTCCAAAAACCCAAGTTTGGGAAACCCTGATCTAGAACAATGGTCCTCAAAGGGTTTGGCATGCCACACTGGTGGGGCAGGAGAGGATGGCAAGTGTGGCAGGAAGACTCGAGGACAATCAAAGACACATTTAAACATTTCAGTGTAGGTATAGTATAGTAACAAAATGTTTTTTATCTGCAGAATATGGATCAATAGTCAAGAGCACTGGCTATTTTTCTACAGTTCTCCACAACGTATTGTTGTGAACAGGGATTTCCAACTCTGACAAATATGAAAAATCAGAAAAAGAGGAAGTGCTCTTTGTGTCAATGAGGAAATGAGAGTTTTTTTGTCTCTCTTTTTTTTTAAAGAATATTTATTAAATTTTCCAATTTTTTAAACAAACAAACAAACAAAACAAACAGAAACATTAAACAAAGGCATAAAATTCATAAACCATACTTTTAAATAACAAATTTCTCAGACCTCCTCATACTTCTCCTTCTTGTATCCCAATTAAAATTATTTGTTCAGCAAATCCTCCATTTAAAGCATTACAGCTTGTAACATTACCTTATTTTTCAAACCCTTTCCCCCCCCCATCTATGTTCTTATATATCATTGCAGCTAGAAACCACTCTATTTCAATCCAACACCATCTAACTTTCTTAAATTTTACAATATTTCTGTAAATAGTCCTTGAATTTTTTCCAATCTTCTTCAGCCGACTCTTCTCCCTGGTCACGGATTCTGCTCGTCAATTCTGCCAGTCCCATACAGTCAATCAATTTCATCTGCCGAGAGTTTTTTTGTCTCAAATTAGACCTAATATAAATGAGATTACCCAACAAAAGCAAGCACACGCCTCTCACTGAGCTTGGTACATACTTAAGGCACATATCTAAGAGGTTTGTTTATAATTATATTTTGGAAATGTTTTATGTTCTTATGTAGCTGCATTGTTTATGATCATATTATAAAGTACTTGTGTTTTGTGTTATAAATCCCATACATGTTGACTCTAACTAAATTCAATAGGACTTGCTCTTGACAGGTTGCAGGAGTTATCCAATGTGGTGTCCCCTGTATAGCACAGCATCCTAAGGTTTCAGACCCAAACATGCTAACTCATGCATAAGCCCCCCTCTTGAACACAATGAGACTGAGTTACTTAGGATTGCACTGTTAATATGGCAGAAAAGGGCAGGGATGCTAAAGAGAGCTGCATGGATAGCTATAATTGCTACATTTTTGCTATGGAAATTTCCACAGCACTTATGCTACCTAGGAAAAACAGATGTAATGCATAAGTGAATAAATAATATGCATTTAAATTAGCCATCGCACATCAGCCAGCCAACCTAATACATAGACACAGCATTGCATGTTGGCGTAGGCAAGGCTGTAATCATATATTTCCCTTCTTGGAAATTACAGAGGTGTGCTCAGTGTTTAATCACATCTCTAGCATAGGCAGTTTCTCCCAAGTCTATTATCAGCCCCTTAGCAGAGATGAAGTGTTGTATTACAGTAATTATGACTTAACATAATCCTCAGATTTTCTATGAAATGGTATGAAGGCTGCCTTTAGCAGCCCACAAGTGAGACTTTCCTGAATGTTCAGCTTTGCAGGGCGAGCAAAGATCCAGGAAGGCTGAAATTATAAAGCGAAAAGTGTGAGGGTGTTTGTTGCTCCTCAAAAGGGAATAAGCAAATCTGTTTGGTGCCTTTGTCAACTCCACTGAAAGCAGAGGAGGTGAGCCACTCAGCTTAACCCTTTCTAGCGCCTCCTGCTTTTTCACCAGCTCTCCTTAATAAAAGCCTTGCAACAGACAAGCAGTCCTTGAAGCACAGCAGAGAAATCAGTGTGGTGAACATCATTGTTTGTCCACCCTCTTTTGTGGGAATGTTGAGGATAGTAGGAGAGGATATATTGATTAAATATTATCCTTTCTCCCTTACGCTAGAGAGCTAGTAGCAGAGCACATTCCCTTGTATATAACAGGGACCTAGTTGATAGATTCATTAGAACCATTTGAGTTAAACAATCCAGTCTGGTTTGTCGAGATTGCACTGTTCCTGATAAATCCCCTTTAAGGTAAAGGAAAAGGGACCCAAGACTGTTAAGTCCACTCGAGGACGACTCTGGGGTTGCGGCGCTGATCTCGCTTTACTGGCCAAGGGAGCTGGCGTTTGTCTGCAGACAGCTTCTGGCTCATGTGGCCAGCATGACTAAACTGCTTCTGGCAAACCAGAGCAGCCCATGGAAACGCTGTTTACCTTCCCACTGGAGTGGTACCTATTTATCTACTTGCACTTTGACGTGCCTTCGAACTGCTAGGTTGGCAGGAGCTGGGACCGAGCAACGGGAGCTCACCCCGTCGTGGGGATTCGAATCGCTGACCTTCTGATCGGCAAGTTCTAGGCTCTGTGGTTTATTTTTTTTTAAAAAATAAATGTTTATTAAAGTTTTACAAATCAAAAGGTTCATCATTTCACATAGATCATTCCATTTAAATAAAGCCCACAGAAGAAACAAAAAACCAAAATATATAATAAAAAAAGAAAAAAAGAAAAAAGAAAAATCCACTTTTTTGAAATTACAAAATTCCATGTCCCTCTGTCCTGACCTCCTCACATCTCCCTTTTTTGTGTTCCTCTTTATTCCAATCAAATTCAGCAAGTTCAAACCCTTATTCAAACCATGCTTAAATTATATTTTTCTAATTATTATGTCCCAAATTTTCATTATCTTAGCCCATTCCTCATCTTATATACTATGACATAATTTTATTCTGTTCATAACCCCCTTCTCCTTTTTAACATTTTTCTTTTCATTCACATTTAACCAAATCCCACAAGCCCTGTTGCCTTCACTTCCCACATCATGTTAACACTCAAACATTTTGCAATGTTTTTGTAAATAGTCCTTAAACTTTTTCCAGTCCTGTTCCATCAGTTCTTCTCCCTGGTCGCGGATTCTGCCAGTCATTTCAGCCATCTCCATGTAGTCAATCACTTGCATCTGCCATTCTTCCACGGTGGGTAGATCTTGTGTCTTCCAATACTTGGCGAGAAGTATTCTTGCTGCTGTTGTTGCATACATAAAAAATGTTCTGTCTTTCTTTGGCACCCGTTGGCCAACTATGCCCAAAAGGAAGGCCTCTGGTTTCTTAGGAAAGGTAAATTTAAATACCTTCTTCAGTTCATTATATATCGTTTCCCAGTAAGCCTTAACCCTTGGGCATGTCCACCAAAGGTGAAAGAATGTTCCCTCAGCTTCTTTACATTTCCAGCACTTGTTGTCAGGCAGGTGATAAATTTTTGCAAGCTTGACTGGGGTCATGTACCACCTGTAAATCATTTTCATAATATTCTCCTTTAAGGCAATACATGCCGTAAACTTCATACCGGTGGTCCACAACTGCTCCCAGTCAGCAAACATAATGTTATGACCTATGTCCTGCGCCCATTTAATCATCGCTGATTTAACCGTTTCATCCTGTGTATTCCATTTTAACAGCAAGTTATACATCTTTGACAAAATCTTAGTTTTTGGTTCTAACAGTTCTGTTTCCAATTTTGATTTCTCCACCTGGAAGCCAATTTTTTTGTCCAAATTATAGGCCTCTCTTATTTGATAATAATGAAGCCAATCTCGCACTTTGTCTTTTAATTTCTCAAAACTCTGCAGTTTCAGTCTGTCACCTTCTTGCTCCAAAATTTCCCAATATTTTGGCCATTTGGCCTCCATATTGAGCTTTTTCTGAGACTTAGCTTCCATAGGTGACAACCACCTCGGGGTTTTACTTTCCAGCAAATCTTTATATCTTGTCCAGACATTAAACAGAGCTTTCCTGACAATATGGTTTTTAAATGCCTTATGTGCTTTAACCTTGTCGTACCACAAATATGCATGCCACCCAAAAACATTATTGAAACCTTCTAAATCCAGAATGTCTGTGTTCTCAAGAAGCAGCCAGTCTTTTAACCAGCAAAATGCTGCTGATTCATAGTACAATTTAAGGTCTGGCAGGGCAAATCCACCTCTTTCTTTTACATCAGTTAAAATTTTAAACTTTATTCTGGGTTTCTTGCCCTGCCAGACAAATCTAGAAATATCTCTCTGCCACTTCTTGAAACAATCCATCTTGTCCAAAATTTGCAAAGATTGGAACAAAAATAACATTTTTGGCAAAACATTCATCTTTATAGCTGCATTTCGACCCAACAAGGAAAGCTTCAAATTAGACCAAATTTCTAAATCTTTTTTTACTTCTGACCAACATTTCTCATAATTATCTTTAAATAAGTTCAAATTTTTCGCTGTCATATTAATCCCTAGGTATTTCACTTTCTTGACCACAGTTAAACCTGTTTCATTCTGAAACCTGTCCTTTTCAATTGGTGTTAAATTCTTCTCTAATACTTTAGTTTTTGACTTATTTAATCTAAATCCTGCCACATGACCAAATTCTTTAATCAGTTCCAAAGCTCTTTTCATACTAGATTCCGGCTCCTGTACCATCAAAACCAAATCATCTGCAAAGGCTTTCTAGGCTCTGTGGTTTAGACCACAGCACCACCCTTTAGTTCCCTCTTAAAAATAATGAAACAACGGTCTTCTTTTTGAAAGTAATTATAAGGTTTGCTTACATTCAGTTCACAGAGTGATCCTGAAGGCAGGCTTTAGCTTTTAGTTACAGTTACAAAGAAAGGTGTGGGTTTATCCTCTTGTGAGGGATGAGCACATATGCTGCTGGCTGAGAGCTGGTACACAGCAAAAGCATCAAGAAAGTCGAGAGGAATAGCATCAAGAGGAAGGGAGAGCACCAGGAGGAAGATGGCTGTGTGACAAGCCCCTTTATAGGGTCTGTCAGGGTCATGCCCATCTACCTGGTCACACACAGGGGAAGGATGTTCCAGACCAGGTGAGACAGGAAGTCCTCCTGGCTAGAGCAATATTCCCCTGTGTGTCCACTCTGGGCAAACAGGAAATGTTGTATTTGACTGCTTTTGTGATGTCACATCCCCCACTTTTGGTCCCGAGGCCAAACCCAATGTTACAATTGGTGTATTGCAGCCACTGAAAAGGGCAGTTGCACCATTTGTTCCTCCTCTGTACCATCTACTCAACTTTACTTGTGTCATGGCTTCATAGGGTTGGAAATAGCGTTCTGTTTTGGTTCTCTCAGTTTCCCATGCTTCTAACCTTAATTTCACTTCTCCAAATCGGCAGCAATTCATAATTTATTTTAAAGAAAAAACCTAATGAAAATTCATCAGCCTCTTAGTGCAATTTTCTCCTGATAAACATATGCAGTTTTGCCTAATGCACAAAATTTTTTTGCAAGCAATTTCCCCTAATAAATTCATTTTTGTAAACGTTGGTTGGAGAATTGCATTGCAAAATTCAAATAAGTACAAATTTTGAAGAATGGCTGTGTTTTGGTTTGCATATTGTTTTGGAATTTGATAGATTAAACATAGGCACAGAGTTTAGGGTCTCCTCCTCCATATCCATGTCATCGTGATGTTAAGTGTTTCCCCACTCCTCACCAGTGGCATCCAGTGATGGCAACAGGGTGTGAAATGCAATACAACGTAATGCAATGCAATCAAGCAAGTTCTACTACATGTTATGAAAGGAGATAGGAAGTGAGATACATTTGCTGTTTTCAGCAGCTGTGAATTTCATGTAAATATCAGGCTTGGTCTGCAGGAACTGCTATTATTTGGAACAGGATGTTGGGTGATGTGAGATATGGGCCTAATTAAATGTATGTGTGTGTGGGTTAAACCACAGAGCCTAGGACTTGCTGATCAGAAGGTCAGCGGTTCGAATCCCCGTGCCGGGGTGAGATCCTGTTGCTTGGTCCGTGCTCCTGCCAACCTAGCAGTTCAAAAGCACGTCAAAGTGCAAGTAGATAAATAGGTACCGCTCCGGCGGGAAGGTAAACGGCATTTCCGTGTGCTGCTCTGGTTCGCCAGAAGCGGCTTAGTCATGCTGGCCACATGACCCGGAAGCTGTACGCCGGCTCCCTTGGCCAATAAAGCGAGATGAACGCCGCAACCCCAGAGTCGGCCACGACTGGACCTAATGGTCAGGGGTCCCTTTACCTTTACCTTTACCTTTACGTATGTTGGACTGTCTTTGTAGACTGGCTTTGTTCAAGTCAAGTCTGACTGATTGTCATATTTGGTAGTGTCCCCCAATGTCAGGTTGGCCAATGACTTGGTTGCAATGGTGTTTCCTTCCCTCACAGCACATTGCACATCTCATTTATGGGAATTACCACGAGATTTTCATTCTGCAAACAGCTCTGTGCTTGTGGCAGGCTGTGACTTGGGATTGTGTCAGTTGACTTGCAGAGATGATCGTGGACGGAAGTGCAACTTCATAGTAGGAGGCTAGACTCTTTTATTTGCAGAATAAGAGTTGGAAGATGTCCAAACAGAGGGTGGGATTGGGGTGAGGCAGATGGGAAGGAACATTCTCTTGACCCCTCCTTCTCTGCACATACCAGGTGTACATATGCCTGTAACGCAAGATAATTATTTGTTCATCTGATGAAATGGTGCACGGAAACATACGTTACAGTAAACATGCTAGTCTTAAAAGTGCCACAAGACTCTGTGGATGGGTTGCCCATGCTGGTCTTGAACATGGATCAATGTCTAAACTGCCTCCACTGAAAGGTGTTGTGTCAGAGGAAGCATCTGTGGTGTTGGTCTGAAGTGGTAGTTTTGTGCAGGCAAGTCACTCATTCATATCGGTGTGTTTGACATACATGCATGTGGAAATCCACTCTGTGGCAGAGACAAGAATGAAGAAACATCAGCAGATGAGCTGATGAGAGAGAGAGAGAGAGAAAGTGCATCTTTTAGTGCTTGTTTACAAATATTGTTACTTGCTTTAGAGATTGCATTGCAGAATATTTTGCCAATCTCTTTGCTAACTTATTGGTCACTCTGTGTCACTATATGTAACTATTAAATACACTCATCAAAATAACAATTACAGTTTCCCTCTGTCTCTCCCCATAACAACGCCGGCTACATCCAGTTGTATCCTGAATTTTTCCTGCTTTTGCTTACTCTCAGCTCGCTTCAACCTGCAATTCATATCCCCTCAAACATGTAAACAAACCAGGTCATGAAAATGACTCAGAGGTTTGTTAGCCCCATATGACAGATTGTATAAACAGGCCCTCCCACAGCTGCACACAAATGAATTGTGCATGTGTGTCAAGATGGGATAAGATGGATGTAGATATAGATTTGTATTTTGCAGTAGCTTTCTCAAAGAAATAATTAATCAAAAGTGACTGCAAGACTGAAAATGAGCTACACAGACATTTATTTGAAACCTTAATATATCGACATCTCCATTAGGGCTCAGTCCCACAACCTGTTTTGTAGTACAAGATTCTCAGAAATTATAAAGAGTAGAACATATGCAGAATGCTTACCTCTTAGTTAGCAACTGACTCCAAGCAGCTCCCATATTTGAGGATTGGAGAAAAGGCTTCCCAAGCAGAGGGTATGAGGATCACATACTTATATGAGAAGCAAATGGCTGAGCCATGAAGAGCAGGCCCTCTGAGGATTGTAGTGACCTGGGCCACTTCTGGCTTCTGCCAAAAATAAATAAAAAATATAAAATGACAACACAAAAAACCAAAATAAGGCAGGAAACATCAGTGAGCGGTTTGATCTGAGAGGGCATGTTCACCTCAGTCTAAACTTGTGCCATCAGAACCGATATATATATCATTAATATTATGGATATTTTAAATTAGTTAATTTGACAGGGAACAACAAAGCAAGTCTTTTACTAAATCACATCTCTCCTTTGCAGCTCCAAACTGAGTGTGTGTGCGTGCCACATTTTGGTCTGATGCAGATAAAAAAAGTTGTGAAATTTATCAAGTGCCAACAATAAATGACAAGAGTCTAAATTTGAGGCCCTATTTGAGCTTGGGACATGGGTGGTGCTGTGGGTTAAACCACAGAGCCTAGGACTTGCCTAGAAGGTCGGCGGTTCAAATCCCCGTGACGGGGTGATCTCCCATTCTTCGGTCCCTGCTCCTGCCAACCTAGCAGTTTGAAAGCACATCAAAGTGCAAGTAGATAAATAGGAACCACTCCGGCGGGAAGGTAAACGGCATTTCCGTGCGCTGCTCTGGTTCACCAGAAGCGGCTTAGTCATGCTGGCCACATGACCCGGAACCTGTACGCTGGCTCCCTCAGCCAATAAAGCGAGATGAGTGCCGCAACCCCAGAGTTTGCCACGACTGGCCCTAATGGTCAGGGGTCCTTTTACCTTTTATTTGAGCTTGACACACTGGTGGAGGAAGAGGAGTGTGGGGGTAGCACACCACCCCCGGCAGCGCGATCCCGGTGGGGTGCCATCATGGCTGCCCCCCTGCCCAGGCTGGGTGCCACACCCCCACAGACAGCATGCCGGAGCACGAAGCTCCGCCACTGGCTTGATGTCCTGATCCAAATGACTCTTCCGCCAACACTTGAAAGAGCGAGGGAGAAGAAGCATGTAGAGGAAGCCAAAAAGTAGATCTGCAGCTCATATGGGAAAAAGCAAATCAGCTTGTTATGATTTGCAATAGGAGCCAAGGTCCCTTCATCTCTCCCCATAAAATATTTGAGGGGGCCAGCCCCCCCAATTGATGGGCATTGCCATTCAAATACTGTGTGTGCCACATCATGTGATCGATTATGTAGGGTGGGACTTACCTGCCCACCCCCCAATATTTTATTCAAGTTGGCCCCCCTGTACATCACAGCAAGCAGTTACAAAGTCCTAGCGACTTAGTGAGAAGATTAGATGAATGGATATCTTATAGACACAGACTATGTATCGACAAATATTATGACATTTGGAAAGCTTTTGTATATAAAAAGTAGGTTAAATAAATGTATTAGAATAGTAATTTCATTCATATACCTTTGTATTAGATTGGTATGTACAGAATTATAGTGTTTTTATGCACCGTTTGTTTTTCATTAAAAAAAAACTTTTTTAGCTGAAATGTTTTCAATGAAATATCAAAATAATAATAAAAAGGAGCCAGGCTAGGTCTTCTTCTTTTTTTAAAAAAAGAAAAAATATTTTTCAGATTCTGACCTCAGCCCTTTCTTCTGCCGAGCAAGCCAAGTTGGAATAACTTTGTCCACAGGCTCAGCAAGGAGCGCCTCTGAGCGCCGAGGGGGCGGCCCTTTGCGCGCTGGCACCACCAGTGGGACGTCCAAAAGCGCGTGGGGTGGCGGGTAGCAGCCTCCCGGTTTCCGCGCACTCGCGCGCAAGGCTGCCCGGAAGAACCCGGGAGTTGCGTTTGCCGAGCGAGGCGCGGAGGCAAAAGCGGAGCGAGCGCGGACGGGGCGCCTGCCTGCCTGCCTACCTACCTACCTACCTGCCTTGGCCGCCGACCCGGGCGCTCAGTTCTTCCCCGCGGAGCCATGGGCTCCATCGCCTCCGCGCTGACGCGCTCGCGCAACGCCGTGGTCCAGGTGCGCTCGGAGCCGTCGGGGGCTCCGCCGGCAGCCGCCAGCAAGCCGCGCGCGTCCCGGAGCAAAGGGGCGAGCAAGGCGGCCACCGCTGCCGCGCCTGCCCGTCGCCGCCAGCCGCCAGCCCCGGGCGCCTGGGAAGGCAGCGACCGGCCGGGCCAGGCGGAGCACAAGGAAGCCCGCCAGGAGCTGTCCGTGGTGCTGAAGCGCCCCGAAGAGGAACAGGGACCGGACGGACTTGGCTTGCCCCTCAATCCCCGCCGCTGCCGGAGCGCCTGTGAGTGTTAGTAGATTGTGCCTCGCTCCTAGTCATTCTGTCTGTCTGTCTGTCTGTCTGTCTGTCTCTCTCTCTGTGTGTGCGTTTTGCTTTTCTCTTCCCTCTCATCTTTTTGCGAGTCTCTCTGCTACCCTCACGCTTCCATCCGTGCCACTCCTCGGACCTCCCCGCTCAGGACTTTTGAATCTGCTCGGCTTTCTGAGCCGGGCAAAACTTGCTTGGAAGTTTAGTTGAGAGAGACAGCGGCAACGGAGGTGACTGGGTAGAAACCACTTCAGGCAGGGGAAAGCGCAGCGCTCTCCAACGCTGTGACATGGCAAGCGGTGCCGGCTGAAATCCCCTCGCCCTGTATCAAAGGATAGTTGCATATTTTTAAAAATTGTTTAACATCTGGTTATTCAAGCAGCTCAGAGTGGCACTGTAGCCTCTCAACAGCTCTGCGGAGCTAAGTAATAGTTTCAAGGTCCGCTCACTGCCGAATGGAGGTTTGTATCTGGGTTTGTTGCGCAGCGCTCCGTGGTGTGGTTGTATCTGATGGGTGTCCGTTTGCACGCGCTAAAGTGATATATATTTGTTTCTGCAGAGCAATGCAGGGCAGGAGGGTCGGTCCCTGCCCAGAAAATGTGCAGACTATATCTGGCACAGGGGAGACAGCAGAGGAAGTGCAGGCAGGAGTAAACAATAGGAAGAAACGCGTGCAATAAGCCTGAGTTACAGGAGGGCTTGGATGTTGATTCAACAGTTTGGGCCGTCAGCAGCCTCAGAGCATACCTTCTAGCAGTTTGCAAGCTGAAGCATGAGGATAGGTGACAGTGAAGCTGTGACTTACAGCATGTTCTTCCAGGAAGACCTTCCAATAAAAGACTGTGCCCCTTCACTCCCCCCGTCAGAGAATTCACAAGCATACTGTCACTTGCATTTCAAATACTCGTTCATTTTTTAAATGCTTGATTTAATTTCTTTGGTACCTCTCCCATCCCCATCCCAACCATGGTTGGGTGAAGACAGGATGGTAAGAGATCATGGTTATGTTATGCTGTGTATAAATGAATGTTGCTTGAGCTGTTAGCAAATGACTGCCGTGTGTATAGGGAAACAATAATTTAAGGGGGGGGGAGGAGGGAAGGAACGGGCTTTTAAAAGCACAAGGCGCTGGCAAGGGCAGAATACAGTTAAGAGTGTACATTGATATGGCAAACAATTAAGAGTCATGTGATTTTGAAAAAGCCCCGCCTTTGAAAAAAACGTGCTGCAACTTTTTTCAACCACGGAGGAAGCTGAGAATCCTTTTGCGTTGTAAAGATCAACAGATTCATCATGGCATAAGCTTTTGCAGACTAGAGTTTGCTCTGTTAGGTGCATGAAGTGTTATCCTCGCTTGACAGGCTGCATATGTGTGCGGGGGGGGGGGAGAGAGAGAGAGAGAGAGAGAGAGAGAGAGAGAGAGAGAGAGGTCACAGGGAAATGAACATAAACCCTTGGAGAATGCTGGTCTCACATCCAGGTAACCCAGTACAGCAGTACCTTGGGTTAAGTACTTAATTTGTTCCGGAGGTCCGTTCTTAACCTGAAACTGTTCTTAACCTGAAGCACCACTTTAGCTAATGGGGCCTCCTGCTGCACCCGCTGCACCGCCAGAACACGATTTCTGTTCTCATCCTGAAGCAAAGTTCTTAACCCGAGGTACTATTTCTGGGTTAGCGGAGTCTGTAACCTGAAGCGTATGTAACCTGAGGTACCACTGTACAAAGAATTAATTGCAGGTAGCTGAGCTGGTCCATTGGAAAAAATATATATGCCTCAAAGCATTTAGTTGACCACTGTGTGATACAAGACAGTAGATTAGATAGGCTTTGTATTGATCTTATCTATTTTGTCAACTTTTATGAAAGCAGATAATGCAACATAGGAATGTGCAAGACTTTGAATGAGTTAATATTGTTGTGATTACAATAGATATATTTTACTTGTTTCCTTGTATTTCTTTTTTATATACATTTTTATTAGTTTTTTAACATATCATTTCCAACAATCATTTAACATACATTCTTATCTTATACAATATTTTAGACTTCCGTCAACTACCTCTGAAGATTTTACATTCTTTATCACTTAATCTGCATTTCTTAATTTCTCTATTACTTTTAATTGTCCTTAACTGATAATTCTCTTCATAGTCTTCCTTGCAATATTTCGCACAGTCCTCCTTACAAAACTTCATGCAGTCCTACTAGCGTAATCTGTTTATTACAATTGCTTTTCAAATAGTTCAAATATTTACACCAGTCCTCTAAGAATCTCTGGTCCCGCAGGTTTCGAATCCTTCCTGTCAGTTTGTCTAATTCTGCATAGTCCATTAATTTCATTTGCCACTCTTCTTTCGTCGGTAATTCTTCTTGTTTCCATTTTTGTGCCAATAATATTCTTGCTGCTGCTGTTGCATATAAAAACAATTAACAGTTCTGTCTATTAATATCCTCCCCTACAATGCCAAGTAAAACTGCTTCTGGTTTTTTAATAAATGTATATTTCAACATCTTTTTCATCTCATTATATATCATTTCCCAGAAGTTTTTTACTTTCTTACATTTCCACCTTGAATTTCTATCCCAGGGGTCATCAAACTTTTTCAGCAGGGGACCGGTCCACTGTCCCTCAGACCTTGTGGGGGGCTGGACTATATTTTTTTGGTGGGGGGGAATGATGCAAGAGCACCACAAACCCCGTTGTCTGCTTACCTGTGTCTTGCGAGCAGCAGGGGCTGGCAGCCACAGTGGCAGCGGGACGATGAGCAGTACGCTAAAGGGCTCTAGAGAGGGGCTGCTTTAAATGGCACTCAGCCAGCTCAGCCCAGCTCCCTTCCTCCTCTAGGCAGGGCGGGGAGAAGCCAGGAGGAGGGAGGGAGGAAGCGCCGCCGCCACTGCCGTGTGAGGGACAGGGAGGGAGAGGGAAAGAATGTGCACGCTGGTGATCCATGCGGTGATTTCCAGACCACCCGCGGGCTGGATCCAGAAGGCACATGGGCCTGATCTGGCCTGCGGGCCTTAGTTTGTCTACCCATGTTCTATCCCATTCTTCCTCCCAATGGGAGCACAGTAATCAGCTCCACACTAGTTTATGTCAAGGTTACCAGATTTTTTTCAATGAATCCGGGGACACTTTAAATCAATCAATCAATCAATCAATCAATCAATCAAACTACACGTTCGGGACGTTGGTGCTGCAGCGATGGTGGTGTCAGAGGGGCGGCCACCGCCTTGACCTCAACCACCATGTTTCCCCTTCTTCCAAGGCTTCTATCTCCTTTCTCCATGAGCCTGGGCAGTCCCTGAGTTGTTGGTTCTTTGGTGGTGGTGGTGGGAGAAGCAGTGCGTGGTGGGTCAGGCGTGGAAGGCAGAGAAGGAGGGCTAGAGTGGCGGCGGCGGCGAGGCTTGGGCAGTGCGATGCCTCCTTTCCCATCAGAGCAGCCCCAATACCATTCCTACTTCTGTGCAAGCAGGAGGGGGCAGGGATCCCTCAGCTGGGAAGGGAGGCTTCCCGTTGCCTAACTGAGAGATCCCTGCTCCCTCCTGCTTCCATGCAAGCTGTGATAGACAGCGTGGAGCCTCCCTTCACAGCTGAGAGATCCCTGCCCCGTTCCTGCTTGCACGCAAGTAGAAGTTGGGAGGTTGCTCTGATAGGCAGCATGAAGCCTCCCTTCGCAGCTTAGTTGCTGGGGTCAGGGGAGGTGGAGGCGCCCGGAAGCTGCATCTCAGAGCCCCTGCACCACCATCATATGGGGACTTCTGAGCAGCTCCTGAAGCCAGCCAGAGCCAACTGCTCCGGGCTGCTGAGACTGCCGCTGCTGCATTTCCAGGGGACATTAGATGAAATCCGGGGACATTCCAGGGATGGAATTTGTCCGGGGACTTAATCGCAGTTCTGGGGACTGTCCCTGGGAAACGGGGACATCTGGTAACCCTAGTTTATGTGGTCTGTTAGCACCACCAATTGATAGAGATGCACTTGGGAAGAGAAACAATATGACAGATTCTGTGAAGGCAAGCTGCCAGCAGCTCAAAAGCCACTGGAGCTGTAAGCATGATCTTTGCATCCCTTCTCTTTTAATTTTTCTTTTTCTTGGCCGCTGCTCCTTTTTCTTGGGTTCAGCAACATGGGAGGTCCCATAGCTCAGTGGTAGAGTGCAAGCTTTGTATTCAAAAGGTGTCAGGTTTGAGCCATATTGTGTTGTTGTTGTTTAGTCATTTAGTCGTGTCCGACTCTTTGTGACCCCATGGACCAGAGCACGCCAGGCACTCCTGTCTTCCACTGCCTCTTGCAGTTTGGTCAAACTCATGCTGGTAGCTTCAAGAACACTGTCCAACCATCTCGTCCTCTGTCGTCCCCTTCTCCTTGTGCCCTCCTTCTTTCCCAACATCAGGGTCTTTTCCAGGGAGTCTTCTCTTCTCATGAGGTGGCCAAAGTACTGGAGCATCAGCTTCAGGATCTATCCTTCCAGTGAGCACTCAGGGCTGATTTCCTTCAGAATGGAGAGGTTTGATCTTCTTGCAGTCCATGGCACTCTCAAGAGTCTCCTCCAGCACCAGAATTCAAAAGCATATCTCCTGCTAAAAATGATACAGGTAGCAGAGCAAGGAAAGACCATTGGAGAGCAAGAGTCATTCAGTCTAGCCAATGCCTGGGTAGATAGACCAACAGTCTGACTCATATGGGGTGTGATATAAAATAATCATCTTGGCAATGAATGCTTTCCTGTCAATTCTCTGCTGATGATGTGTATCCAGCTCACCATTATTATTTTGCACAAATTTATTAGAATGCATCCTCATGATAATGCAATAAGCTGAATGAATAGAGAAAATGGCAAAAGTTGCACACCATCAGTGCAAAGTTTTCCAGTTCACTAACTAGCAGCTCATCAAAGCCCATTCTACTTATCACAAAGGAAATGCATAATTAGACTAAAATTATTTTAAGACATCAAGAGATGTATACGTCTAAATTGGCCTCTTGAGGGTTTATTTATGGGTGAGGACATGCAGAGCTCATGGAATATACTCATCACTGTTTGGCAAGGTGAGCAGGCTGCAAACATGGAATGCTAGAGCTGAACCATTTGAACCTAGGGACTTGAGTGGTGCTGTGGTATAAACCACTGAGCCTCTTGGGCTTGCTGATCAGAAGGTTGGCGGTTCAAATCCCCGCGACGGGGTGAGCTCCCGTTGCTCTGTCCCAGCTTCTGCTAACCTAGCAGTTTGAAAGCATACCAGTGCAAGTAGATAAATAGGTACCGCTGCAGCGGGGAAGGTAAACGGTGTTTTCGTGCACTCTGGCACTTACCACAGTGTCCTATTGCACCAAAAGGGGTTTAGTCATGGTGGCCACATGACCTGGAAAGCTGTCTGTGGACAAACACCGGCTCCCTCGGCCTGAAAGCAAGATGAGCGCTGCAACCCCAGAGTAGCCTTTGACTGGACTTAACTGTCCGGGGTCTTTACTCCCTCTGGGTCTTCATCTTCATATTTTCCCATCGCAAGCCCAGGCTCTTTTTGTATAACTCCAGATACATTTGAGTTTGCACTTACAAGGGGAAAGGGATTCATTTTTAGAGCAATGCTGTGCTAGTAGGCAGAACATCTTAGGGAGCTGTGTCCCTCATATTGTTCAGGATCTTAAAAAAACTAGTTACAGATAGGTAGCCGTGTTGGTCTGCCATAGTCAAAACAACAAAATTTTTTTCCTTCCAGTAGCACCTTAAAGACCAACTAAGTTAGTTCTTGGTATGAGCTTTCGTGTGCATGCACACTTCTTCAGATACACTGAAACAGAAGTTGCCAGATCCTTCTATATAGTGAGAAGGTGGGGAGGGGTATTACTCAGAAGGGTGGTGGGAATGGGTGATTGGCAGATAGCTGTGATGAGCCTGTTGACGACTCTTAATGACTGCAATAGGTCTTACAGGAAAAAGCAAGGGGTGAGAAGGTGAAAAATGGCTTTGTCATGTATAATGAGATAAGAATCTCATCCAGAATGAGATAAGAATTTCGTGCATGCACACGAAAGCTCATACCAAGAACTAACTTAGTTGGTCTTTAAGGTGCTACTGGAAGGAAAAAAAAATTTTGTTTTAAAAAAACTAAATAATCATGTCTGAGATATTGGGAGCTTGAAAAAAACCTTTCAAACTGATCAGCTAATGAGGGTAAAAGTGCACTTGTAATTGAACAACATGGGATTTAGAAAGGAAATGCTGTTTTGACAATGGCAAACATGTTTTATTTAGTTGCTGAGGAAGAGAGGGAGGGAGTGAGTTGAAAACTTTGTTCTTAAAACCACATGCATCAATCCATTGAGGGAGGTTCATCCGCCTCTCCTCCATTCCCAAATGACTAGCAAGTTCTATTTAGACAAATAAAAATTGTATGTTTACATGGTTTGCTAGATGCTAGCCATGCACAAAAGTCAACCCACAGTTAAGTATGCCTTGTTCCGCTTTCACCAGCACAGACTTGTCCTTCACCAGATACTTCTTATGAAGCTCATGCCACAATGTATTCTTACACACCACCTCCAATCTCTGCCAAGCAACAGCAAGATTTCAGGGGGTTCCAGACGCACAACTAGGGTTGTGTTTCTGTTGGAAAATCAAGGCACAGCGGAGCCTGCAGTGTCTTAGAATTATGGTTTATTCACACACATTTACACCTGAAGCCTTATGTGGAGGGGGGGTCAGAACATTACACCCCATTAGTGTCTCTCATTGCTCCCTTCATAGCTTCAACATGCTTGGGTCCAAAGCAGGAACCAGTCATGGCCCCATGTCTCTTCGTAAAGTCTCTTCCCGCCAGCACCACATGTCAAATTTGTTCCCAGAACACCTGGCCCAAAACCTCTGTGTAAAACGACAACTTTTCTTTCCTTGTGACATCACACCTACATTTCTGGGGCAAGCTCCCCCTTGGTTACTGGTCGGGACTTTTATCTTGTAGATGGATTGACGGTGGGTTTATGGCAAGGTCTGTTACGAGAAAGGAGCAATGCAGCAGCGTGCTCCAGGTGGCTGGATAGCCAAACAGGATGTTGATGTTATGGGACTGTACCGTGGGAACAAAGGACAGTCTATTCAGTGCACTGAGCACCGGATGTTAGCTCAGAGTGTCACATGACCCTGTACTGGAAGTACATGGGAGGAGTTTTCTCTCTCTGCTGTTGGTGATGAGAGAGAGCAGTCACGTTTTCTCTGTACTGCTGGAAGGACAGAAATAAAGGCATGTAAATACATTTCTGTCTGTCTCTCTCCCCTCCCTGGGGAGGAGTGGTGTGTTCTTCTCACGTTGGGAAGGATCGCCAATTGAGATCTCGCCTGATCCTGCCGGGAGTCGCAGACAGGGAGGTCAACAAGGATTCAAGCCGGGCACCTGGAGGGTGGCCAATTCCTCTGACTTTTGGCTTGAATCAACAAGGTCATCATCTCCCTCTGTCCGGCATTAAAACAAGCTCAGCATACCTTAATTATCAAAGCTCTGATTAAACCCCAGAACAGGCAATCCCTGTTTTACACAGGGGTTCTATTCTGGACCCCCCCAAATTGGCAGAGGGCTTATAAGTCTACCCTGCCTCCACCCTGCCCCTCTTCATGATGTCTTTGGGGCTACTTCTGGGTTCGGCGCTGTGCACATGTGCGCAATCATACATCGTTTGGATGTGCTTAAATCGGTCATGGCTTGTACCCAAGAATATAGAGGAAGATATCTGGCACCCAGGGATAACTCTGTCAAATGACTCTTGGCTGTTTCAGCTGTTGAAAAGGACTCCATCATACATTGCTTAGCAAACTAAAAAGGAGATTACAGCTATGTCAATAGCTATATAAGAAAAATTGGATGCAGTTAACTGGGAAGGAGGGATGTGGGTGGTGCTGTGGGTTAAACCACAGAGCCTAGGGCTTGCTGATCAGAAGGTCGGTGGTTCAAATCCCTGCGATGGGGTGAGCTCCCATTGTTCGGTCCCTGCTCCTGCCCACCTAGCAGTTCGAAAGCAGGTCAAAGTGCAAGTAGATAAATAGGTACCACTCCAGTGGGAAGGTAAACGGC
The DNA here is from genome assembly GCF_027172205.1 of Podarcis raffonei. Taxonomy (NCBI): domain Eukaryota; kingdom Metazoa; phylum Chordata; class Lepidosauria; order Squamata; family Lacertidae; genus Podarcis; species Podarcis raffonei. Next base: position 53,122,779 of record NC_070613.1, on the reverse strand, counting down.
GTTTCCGTGCGCTGCTCTGGTTCGCCAGAAGCGGCTTAGTCCTGCTGGCCACATGACCCGGAAGCTGTACGCCGGCTCCCTCGGCCAGTAAAGTGAGATGAGCGCCACAACCCCAGAGTTGTCCGTGACTGGACCTAATGGTCAGGGGTCCCTCCACTTCTCTGAACAGAGATGGCACAGGAAGCAAACCTGACAGTGTGACTCTTGGGCTGTGTGACTCAGGGCACGAATGTTCACAGTGAGGAATTAACTCTTTGTTGTCACAACTATACTTAGGAAGAGGTATGTCCACCAGTCCTATGTCTTTCAGCAGTTGCCACAACAGAGAAGCCCCACCACCAACCTTGGCTTATGTATCTTCCCCACCCAAATTGCATGAAAGCAAACAAAGACTTCGCCCGCATTTCATCTTCTGCTTCTCCCACTCCAACCCTCTTCTGGTCCTGGGAGACAGTGGAGGAGGAGAGGTGGGGGCAGGGGAGGAGGTGTTCAGTCCCCGTATGGGGCAGCTGCATATTCCTGCATTTCAGAGGGTTCTAGATGATCCTCAGAGTCCTTGCTAACTCTACAATTCTGTGATTCTTTTTGTGTGTGCTCCATATCCAAGAGCAAAGAAGCCATAAAATACCTTCTTCAGTGCATAGTACAGTGGTACCCCAGGTTGCATATGCTTCAGGTTACAGACTCTGCTAACCCAGAAATCTTACCACGGGTTAAGAACTTTGCTTCAGGATGAGAACAGAAATCGTGTAGCAGCGGCGTAGCGGCAGCAGGAGGCCCTATTAGCTAAAGTGGTGCTTCAGGTTAAGAACAGTTTCAGGTTAAGAACAGACCTCCAGAACGAATTAAGTTCTTCACCAGAGGTACCACTGTACTACTTAAAGAACAGCCCGGTGAGACATTGTACTGCTCCTATAGACTTTAGGGACGCGGGTGCTGCTGTGGTCTAAACCACCAAGCCCCTTGGGCTTGCCGATTGGAAGGTCGGTGGTTCAAATCCCCGCGACTGAGTGAGCTCCCGTTGCTCGGTCCCTGCTCCTGCCAACCTAGCAGTTCAAAAGCATGCCAGGGCAAGTAGATAAATAGATACTACTGTGGCGTAAAGGTAAATGGCGTTTCCATGCACTTTGGTTTAGGTCACGGTGTTCCATTGTACCAGAAGTGGTTTAGTCATGCTGGCCACATGACATGGAAAGCTGTCTCTGGACAAAAGCCAGCTCCCTTGGCCTGAAGTGAGATGAGTGCTACAACCCCATAGTCACCTTTGACTGGACTTAACCATCCAGGGGTCCTTTACCTTTAGACTTTATCTGGAAAGCAGCTGCAATGGTTGTTGCTGTATTTTAATGATGACAAGTTTATTGACAATTGCAATTAAATGTAGGAATTCATTTTGGGGCATAAAGGATTGAACAGCTTTTCCCCTGCTAGCATAATAGAATAATAATTATGTGCATGAGTGCACATGTCTTTTTTTGCCGAAGAACTCATCAAACATTTTAAAAGATGTTCTTTGTTTTGCAAATGTGCACAGGATTCAAGTTCTTCAAAGCAAGCTTCCATGCTCTGGCCAAGGCGTGCTCACATATTTCTATTTCATGCTCTTTGGCTTTGTGAAACAGAGTTGGTTAGTTGCACAGCAGGCTGAGGCCTTAACTTTAATAGCCCCGCACAGAGATCAAATGGAGTGTGCTAGTGCACAGATGGGGACGAAAGCGTAAAAGACTGTAGGCTGCATTTACAAATGTAGGAATGTGAACGTCATGCCATGATCTCTCAGGAAACAAACCAAGGCAACTGAGACAAAAACTAATCAAGGGGAAACTCTCCTGGGGGTGAGCGTACAAAAAGGAAGAAAAGAAAATGTAAGATTTAAACACATACCCTGTGCTAAAAGAGAGAGAGAGCTGGAAATGTAAACACTATTTAAGAAGTGAAAAAGCCATTCTTTGTCAGATTTCCAAAATCCCAAGCAGTCAGAATGAGATTGAAAAAGAATTTGGCCCAAGCTGTGTGATAAAAACAAACAAAAACCAGCCACAACTCTGCCCTGAGAATATATTGCATATTGATGCAAAGTTGCCTTTTAAATACTGTTTTGGTATGCTTGAGTCTGAAGATGTTGCAGTGTGTGGCAGAATTCCTTTTGTGATTTTGTGGGTGGGTGGGAAGGGGCGATTAACAGAAGGAGGAAAGAAACAGAGTAGTTGAGGGAGGTGTGCATATTGGTAGGACAAAATGGGATTTTCCATGCTTTTTTCAAAAAGGAAAAAGCGCTGCATGGGCCTCTGATCTGCAGCTGCTTTGATTTTAAAATAGGCACGGGGAGAACCCCAAACATGTGATTCAAAGTTGTATTTAAAGTAATGTCTGGTGACTTGAGGTCATGCAAGATGCAGAAGAATTGAAGCTCTTGATGTGGTCCAGTTCCGCACTGCCTTGTATATTTCTGGGGCCCGTTTGCTTGTCACAGCCTCGCCATAAGAGTCACTTTTCTGTAGCTTCATTCCATAAATTGGCTGGGACTTTTAAAGTCACCATAGCCATTTGGGCAGGGGCAGTATATCTTCAATGTGAAATTGACAGCCTGATCCCAGCTGGGTGATGATTTTGCGTTACAGATAAAGACCTCAGGCTGGTGACCCTGCCTACATGGTTGTGGGTATTTAAACATTGCTCCCATGGCACAATCAGGTAGCGTTTGAACGCTGCCTGACATAAGCCTGCCTCTGCAGTCCTCAACCAGGAAAGCCAGCAACTTACTAAGAAAATATAATGCTAAAAGTGTCACCTGCAGCAATTCTGTGGTAGATCTTTGATCCAAATAAAATTCTCTAGGTGTAAAAAGTGCTAAAGATTAATAGCCTGAAGCATCCAGATGCTCTGGAAATTATTTGGGGGTTTTGGGGGGATGCAGGAGGCTGGTCTTGGAAATAGCATGGGTCTCTGGGCATAGACTGCATGTACTCATTCCCTGGTGCAATATGGGGTGGTGAACGTGTTGGACTCCAATTTCCATCCCCCCTAGCCAGCATGCCTAATGGTCAGGGGTGAAGTTAATGTAGTCTTAGCAACATCTAGAACAGGGTGGTCCAATCCATGGCCCTTAGGCCACATGTAGCCTACGAGGCCTTTTTGGCAGCCCTTGGCAACATTCAAGAAAAAAACATTTTAAAGCCTAAAAAGAGTATTTTTTTCTGTCATGCGTTGTTCACAAAAGTGCATATACCTGTTCGTGTATTAAATCTGTTTAAACATTAAATTTAGTAAATCTATTAATTGTGTATGTAATTAGATCTATTGATTGCGTATATTTTATAATGCTGAAGACATTGTGAGCACTTTAAATTACAACATGGAGATTTAATTCAGTGTGTGGTCTGCAGGCTCTGTGTTGAAGTATTCTTGTGGCCTAGTCTGTATGAAAAGTTGCACCTCCCTGATCTAGAAGGCACAACATTGACCACTTCTGCATTGGGTTTTAGTGTCAGGAGTTCAGCCTACACTCGAGTAGGACCCTGGCAGAGACACATGCCCGACTGGCATGTTCTATCCCTCCTGGTCGATCGTTCGGGAGCTTCAAAAGCCTTCTTCAGCCCGAACATCACAGCGACTGATGCCAACAGACACCGGCACACTTAGGGATCCTCAGAGTCTTCGCAGCTTGTGTAACAGACCTCAGCAACTCAGCATTTTGGCTAATCTACTTTATTTACATATAAACACACACGGAGCATTGCAACATGGCTCCCTCTCTCTCTAACATCAGACAGCAAAGAGAAAAAGAACAAAGGACAATAGTCCCACTTCACGGAACACAGTAACACAAACACCCTGTCTCTGTCCCTTCCCACTTCCCACTTTGGAGTCAAAACATACACCGTCATGTGACAGACAACAATCCCATGACTGCAATCATGGAGCAGGAATTCTAACATTTAGGATTTCCCATTTTCATAGTGTTTAATAGTGTGAAAAGCTGGTACAACTGCTTTCACTTGCACCAACCGCTGCATTATTAACACCTTTGAAACGTGTTTTGATGGCTGTGTAGAACCCTATTCAAATGGGAACATGGTAACTGGAGGTGATAACAGGGTTGGTACAGTACATGGTTGTGGGGAAGATTATGCTGAGCAGAACACATGGAAAGCCCATTCGCACCATGTCCTGCATCCCTGTCGCTGGGGAACGAAAGGTTACTAGCAGCTCTTAATACTTGCACAGTACAGTTGACTACCAAGGGTATAATTACACAAGCATCCAACTGTGATTTTGAGAAATGACTCAAAATTATTGTTCCCGGCTACAATTATGTGTTCATTCTACCCCATTTGGTCTCAAAGAGAACCTGATAGTTATTATTAAGTGAAACTGTTAATAGGCAGAGCAAGTCGAAAGCTCAGCTGCAGCTGCTCTGAAGTTGTCAATATGGCAACTGCTAACTTCACCCCCCACTGCTATACTTCCCAGGGCTCTAGCTCCTTATTCACGGATATTTGCGTGGTTACCTAGAGCTGTATAAATGCGTCATATAAGCATGACTATAGGGAAGAGTGGAGGGTCATGCCTGCGGGCCTCACCCTGCCTGCTGTGCCTTCAGCTTATGCATGTGAGCTTTGTACAGCATCCAGCTGCACCCATGTGGGCTCTGTCAACACAGTTCAGAGAACACTCCAAAGGCAGCGTCCCCCATCCATGTGAGCAGAGCAGACATTAGACCAAATGTGCAGAAGTTGGGTTATGTGGTTAGCAGGCATGCTTTTGCTGAAAATGCTTCTGGGCCCAAGCGCCAGGTCCTTTCGTTATTTATTTTATGGAATAAATCAGAGCTGGGGAACCTTTGACCTTCCAGGTACAGCTGGACTCTGATTCCCATCAGCCCTGGCCAGCAGGTGTAGTGGTGAAGGATGATGGGAACTGTAGTCCAACAATATCTGGAGGGTTCCCCATCCCTGAAATGATAATAAAAATTGCCTATGTAAAATAGTTTACATACATGATTGAAAACATACTAAAACTACATGAATGCAATTTAAAAATCCCTCATGATAAAGCCCTCCCTCATTTGAGCATAACAGAGGATTCAATGATCCCATCTTATTTTTGTGCAGTTGGTTCCTCCTGCCTAGAACCTGACATTTCCCCCTATTTAAATACATTTTGTTAGTTTTGGCCCAGTTCTCCAATCTGTTAAGGTCATCTTGAATCTCGATTCGGCCTTCTGCGGTATTAATCACCCTGCCCAGTTTGGTGTCATCTGCAAATTTGATGAGCGTCCCCCTAATTCCTTCATCCAAGTCATTTATAAAGACGTTGAACAACAATGGGCCCAGGACAGAACCCTGCAGCACCCCACTTGTCACTTTTCCCCCAGGATGACGAGGAACCATTAGTCAGCACTCTTTGGTTTGATCAGTCAACCAGCTACAAATCCACCTAACAGTTACCTCATCCAGACCACATTTTACCAGCTTCTCTGCAAGAATATTATGGGGGACTTGGTCAAAGGTCTTACTGAAATCAAGATACACTATGTCCACAGCATTCCCCTGATCCACCAAGCTTATAACTCTATCAAGAAATGAGATTTGTCTGGCATGACTTGGCTTTGAGAAATCACAGCATCTTAGTAATGCTGGGTCTTAGTAATCGGATGCATCTATGAAATACTATACAGTGGTACCTCTGGTTAAGAACTTAATTCGTTCTGGAGGTCCATTCTTAACCTGAAACTGTGCTTAAGCTGAGGTACCACTTTAGCTAATGGGGCCTCCCACTGCCGCCACGCGATTTCTGTTCTCATCCTGAGGTAAAGTTCTTAATCTGAGGCACTATTTCTGGGTTAGCGGAGTCTGTAACCTGAAGCGTATGTAACCTGAAGCATATGTAATCCGAGGTACCACTGTATAAGAAAGAAGGCTGACTCAACACACAGCCCTGCATTGTCGGCCGGGGTGAGGGAGGCACTGGCCATCCCACAAAGCCACCGCACCCCTAAAAGGGGGTAAGTGGACTTATTGTGTCATTGCATCACAATTACTCTTTTTTCTTTTCTTGTTTCATTAATGCACAGAATTGCCCCGTGCTCATTGGCAACCCCCAATGCAATTGAGAAATTTGATCCACTCATAGAGACAATTGCATCAAAACTGCTTCTTGCCTTTGCGGCACTGTACCTGCCACTGTGTACGTGCGCACCAGTAATGAACTGAAATCTGAACCCAACCGTCCGTGCAGAGAAGCATGTTGTTATTGGGTAGTTACAGAAGGAACAAAGGAGGATTCCCTAACTCATTGCTTCCACTTTGGAAACAAGACCAGCTGATTCAAAACCTGGAGGGGAATCTCTCTTGAAGTCAAACACAGCCTGCAACGTTTACTCTCCAGGTAGGTTGGTTGTGGAAGGTAAACCGAATACTCACAATTTATGCCCAGCTGTGTGTACTGACAGACATGGGCACAAGAGCGAAGGTACCTCAGCCCCCCTGTTAGCACATGTGCTCAGAACATGTGTCTTTGAAGCCTGTTCTTCTCTGTTCTTCAGGGAGCAAACCCTTCAGGAACCTGAGTGCCTGGAGGGAAATGAGTTGGTTGCTAGGGGAACCTCTTTTGTCCGAGAGCTCTGGAGCTGTTCTGTCGGAAGACGGGTTACCGTCTGTCTCGTACACCTGGCCTGGAAAAATGCATGTTTCACCAAATATACAGAAGAACAGTGTGTATTGAGATGGAACTTTGATCTGAATAGTGAAGTGCCGTTGTATAGTTCCCCAAAAGGAAAAGGACTCTGAGATCTGAGTTTTTACAGAAATTGGGTCTTAATGATAAAGTGAACAAAAGGCAAATTCTGTGGGATAACCAGCTTCATATAGCCAACATGATTAAATCTAATCAATGCAGGGAAGGGTTAATACCATAGAGTAAGTTGCCTGCCAGGCTTACTTTGGTCACTCACCCTCACCTTAGGAAGAAGGTATTCAAGCCTATTGTTGTACCCGAGAAACTCTACCAGAGAAGCTCAGCATGTGAAGAGGTTAGGCTGGTTGCTGCAGCTTAGTCGCATGGCTCTTACAAGCCATTCTTGTGTTCCTGTACCAATAATTTAGAAACTTCCACAACTGTCACTAAGCCAAGTTTTACTGCCTGTGTTTTCTGATTACTGTATGGAAAAGCACATGAGCCTGACCTTTAGAGGGTTTGTAAGTAAACCATTTTTAACACACCAAATCTATGGTCTTTTTCTATGCTAGGGGAAATGGGAAACTTTGGAAGCAACTAAGAAAGAGGATATTTTAAAGGTCTAAAAGCCTATATTTCCATGCTTTACTTCAGGATTCCTCAGCCTCGGCCCTCCAGATGTTTTGAGACTACAATTGCCATCATCCCTGACCACTGGTCCTGCTAGCTAGGGATCATGGGATCCATCCCGCTCGCTGTCTTGGCTTCAGCGAAAGGAACCTGAAGCCTCCAGAACGCAGCGGGAACTCGTGCTGCGCTCTGAAGGCTTCAGGGGGCTATCCCTGAAGCCTGGAGAGCGAGAGGGGTCGGTGCGAGCGCTCCCTTTGCGCTTCGGAGGCTTCGCGTTGCTATCGCTGAAGCCAAGGAGCCAGCATTCACTCCATGGGACGCACACACATTTCCCCTTAATTTTTGGAGGGGAAAAAGTGCGTCCTATAGAGCAAAAAATATGGTACATTTAAATGGGAGTATTATTTGCTTATATTGCTCCCAATAAGGCAGACGAGACTTAAACTTGCTTACTTTTGGCAGGACCTTGCCCACTGATTTCAGCTCAAGATACTCCCAATCATGCCTTTATAGGATTGTGGCTAAATGCAACTCTTCTTTCAACATCTTGTTGCCAGAAGACCACTATTCAGATCTGCGAAATTGTTTACAACTCGGAGCCCAGGAAGTGTCTGAGCAGATGCTGGCAGCGGTTCCAAATTCTGAATGAGCTCGTGTCTGAATTAATGATGGCTTAGACTGTGAATACTGTAAATGATTCAGCAGTAGAAGTGCTTTATGCTGGCTGTGAATTGGCGTGCATCCATGGAACGTCTTCCATTGTGTCCCTTACTATAAACCAGAGCTAGTCTCATTGTTTCTCAACAGCGCTTTGTACCTGCAGACCTAAGGCACCAGTCTGCAATAAAAAGAGCAGAATGATTTTGTTAGACAATGAGTCTGTTGAAGAAGACAAGAACTCAATTTTGGTTTTGTTTGAGTTCCAAGGGTAGAGATTGGTGGCTGTCAGGTAGCCTGGTGGACACTTGAAAGAGGACTTTGCTCTGCTTGTTATGGCTGAACATCATTTAATAATAATAATAATAATAATAATAATAATAATAATAATAATAATAATTTATTATTTATACCCTGCCCATCTGGCTGGGCCTCCCCAGCCACTCTGGGCGGCTTCCAACCAAATATTAAAATACAGTAATATATCAAACATTAAAAGCTTCCCCAAACAGGGCTGCCTTCAGATGTCTTCTAAAAGTCTGGGAGTTGTTTTTCTCTTTGACATCTGGCGGAAGGGCGTTCCACAGGGCGGGTGCCACTACCGAGAAGGCCCTCTGCCTGGTTCCCTGTAACTTGGCTTCTCGCAGGGAGGGAACTGCCAGAAGGCCCTCAGCACTGGACCTCAGTGTCCGGGCAGAATGTTTGGGGTGGAGACGCTCCTTCAGATATACTGAGCCGAGGCCATTTAGGGCTTTAAAGGTCAGCAGCAACACTTTGAATTGTGCTTGGAAACGTACTTTGCTATGCTTGAAAAGAGGGTGGCTCTGCAGCTACCAGTTCAACAGGGGCCAGGGATGGGGAGCCCTTTGCAGCTGGAGGGCCACCTTCTCTCATGGGCAACCTTCCAAGGGCCGCATACCAAGGACAGGAGGGGCCAGAGGCAGAACTGGGGCGAGCGGCGCAGTGGCTGTGGCTCTTACTTTATTCCACCCACACAAATTTCTTTTTCATTCCCACCTCATTTCTCCACCTTCCATTCATGCTTGCAAGTTCACAGCCGAAGGAGACATTGCCATTGTCACAGGGCTGCCAGGCGAGAATGGCAGAGCGAGGAATTAACTTGTCAAAAGCACTCTTACAAATTAGGAAAAGGCATGTCCATCAGGTCGAGGTTAAAATGGTTAAAAATGAAATGTGCAGGTGCTGGGGTGCGGTGGGGCATGGAGAAATGTGATCAACAACAGCTGACAGGCATCATTACTTATCAAAACACAGGATTTTAATCAATTTCCCCCAATTTTCTTTTCTTTGAAATCATTATTTGGTTTTACAAATGCAAAATTATAAACAACAAATTGAAAAAAGTACGCATATGGAGGTAAAAGGTAAAGGTAAAGGTACCCCTGCCCGTACGGGCCAGTCTTGACAGACTCTGGGGTTGTGCGCCCATCTCACTCAAGAGGCCGGGGGCCAGCGCTGTCCGCAGACACTTCCGGGTCACGTGGCCAGCGTGACGAAGCTGCATCTGGCGAGCCAGCGCAGCACACGGAACGCCGTTTACCTTCCCGCCAGTAAGAGGTCCCTATTTATCTACTTGCACCCGGGGGTGCTTTCGAACTGCTAGGTTGGCAGGCGCTGGGACCGAGCAGCGGGAGCGCACCCCGCCACGGGGATTCGAACCGCCGACCTTTCGATCGGCAAGCCCTAGGCGCTGAGGCTTTTACCCACAGCGCCACCCGCTTCCCATGCATATGGAGAGATTTTCCTCCAAATCTCCAGACTTCCCCTGCCCCCTCCATAGGGTCTCATTTTAAACATTTATTACTACATATTCTTTGATACTCCAGTTTTTATATCAAACCATATTATCCATGGTCAGTGTTATGCTACAAGTGAGTCAGAATCTTGCTAATGTTTCCATCTGTTTACAGTGGTCTCCTAAGTAACTTATGGGGACGCGGGTGGCACTGTGGGTTAAACCACAGAGCCTAGGACTTGCCAATCAGAAGGTCGGCGGTTCGAATCCCCGCGATGGGGTGAGCTCCCGTTGCTCGGTCCCTGCTCCTGCCAACCTAGCAGTTTGAAAGCACGTCAAAGTGCAAGTAGATAAATAGGTACCACTCCGAAGGGAAGGTAAACGGTGTTTCCGTGCGCTGCTCTGGTTTGCCAGAAGCGGCTTAGTCATGCTGGCCACATGACCCAGAAGCTGAACGCCAGCTCCCTCGGCCTATAGAGCGAGCTGAGCACCACAACCCCAGAGTCGGCCACGACTGGACCTAATGGTCAGAGGTCCCCTTTACCCCTGTAAGTAACTTGTAAATTTTCCCCATTCTTTTATAAAGTTTTTGTCCTCTTGGTTTCTGAGTTTCCAGTCAGTTTTGCCATCTCGGCATAGCCCACCAGCTTGGCTTGCCACTCCTCTCTGGTAGCAACTTTGTCTTCTTCCCATCTCTGGGCTAGTAGCATCTGGGCGGCTGTTGTGCCATACATAAAAAGTCTTTTCTGTTCTTTTGGGATGTCAGTCCCTGTAATTCCTAATAGAAAAGCTTCTGGTTTCTTAACAAAGGTTATTTGTGTTGAATAGTTCGTTTAAATGTTATGGTTCATTATTGTTTCACAGGATGTGTACCACTTTTAAAGCCAGGGTGCATATCCTGACTTAGTTTTTACAGCTGTGTAGCAGTGTAGCAGGTGCTGATAAGTCACTGTGTCAGCAATTGTGAATGATATATAATGTGCAGTATGTGCCTTATTCTGCCCTGGTGGATGGATGGGTGACGATTATAGACACTATGTAAGGTTTGGGAAGTTGTTAGTAAACCTTGCAAAGATATCTTTGCATCTCTTCAGTGTTTCCATCTGTGTGGTCCACTCTGCATGCCCTCTGTGACATGTTTCAATGCCCAATAACTTGAAGCTTTCCCCCCCCCATTTCATTATATATCATCTCCCAGAAAGCTTTTATTACCATACAAGTCCACCACATTGGACTTGTGCACAATGGTGGAGGAACACAGTTCCGTCGATCTTATCTGAATGTGGGATTTATGCCTCTGGTTCAGTTCTGCTGATACATGAACTCTGCAGTCGGGTCATGCTATTTGAATAAACTCCCCCCCCCCAAATGCATCCTGGGCTCTGGAAGTTGTACCTGGCCATGAAGATAGGACCCTGATGTCGGTGGCTGTGCAGCTAACAGGCTTGAGTGAGAGGGAGGAACAAGAGGCAGAAGACACTGCAGACATAGGACAGGCAGCTGAGGAGGAGGCAGGAACTGAGGCTGCAACAGAATCACAGGAGCCTGTCGGTCCTACTGTATTCAGCTCCCCTCCTATACAGAGAACACAGTGACCCCCTCCCTGATGGAGTGTAAGACTGCAGGGAAAACAGCTGGATGGGGAGGAGGTTCAGGAGGAAGTGGGAGGCACAGATTGTCAGTTCTGGCAACTGCTTTACCGGAGCAGTTTAAGAGCAACATCAGCCCCTGTGATGGGCAAGAAATATGGCGCCTCTGGATTGGACAAGTCTTATTTAGCCCCTGCCTGCTGCATGTTCCCAGCTTTCAGCTCCACTTTCAAAGACTGATTGGGCTGTCAGGGAATAGATTTAGGTATGGTCGCCAGTGCCTCCGGCCTGTTCTTGACGACATCCAAGTTTTCATTTCTCCCTCCCTTCGGTTGTCTAAAACAAATGTTGACTCGTTTGTATCAGAATTATGCTTAGTGATGAAATGCACTTTTCCTTTGAAGCCAGCTCTGGCAAAACTCATTTTCAAACCCAATTGGAGGGCTTTTGTGTAAGGAGATGGGGAAATGAAAGAAATAATCCATGTTTTTTTCATATCCGGTCTTTACTGTGTTTTATTGTGGCCTTTGATACTTGTAACCACAGCAACAAATGGTACAGGCTACTCTGTGTCAAGGCTTCTCATCTTGCTAATCATATTCCACTTCCAGATACCATATATATCACAAAGTGAATTAACATTTAACAAAAACACAAGAAGATGTTGCAGAAAGTGCCCATCTCCTCTTTTAAATGACGAACTGCGATGGCCAAAGGCCTCTGAGCGTGAGGCGACCTTTGGAGAGAAAGCCGGTTGTGTTTCTGTCTTGACAAAGACAGACCAGGCTGCTGGGCAAAAGGTTAATGCCAAATTCTGACCAAATTATGTGGATGGAACCAAATGTTTCCATTCAGAAATAGGATGTGAAAACACTGGACCGGTGTGGCAAGAAGGAGCTAGGTTAAACTGTGGATTCAGGATTCTGAAATGATGTCTTAAATTATTATGTTAAAGTTTGCTTTTATTTTTTTGAGCATATAATTTCTAAAACATTTTTAAACACTTAGCTTTTGTGTAGCACTACAGAAAGAGTGTTCAAAGAACTCCACGGTATATTATTTTATTGTTATTTATTGAATTTATATACCGCCCTATACCCGGAGGTCTCAGGGCGGTTCACAGAATAAAATCAAAATATAAAACCACAAAATACATAATCAAAATAAAAACAACAACCCAATAACCCCCCCCAAACCCCACTACATTCTAAAAGGGCATAGGATGTCTATCAAATCAACGAAAGGTCTGGTTTAAAAGGAATGTTTTTGCCTGGTGCCTAAAGGTGTAATAATGAAGGCGCCAGGCGAACTTCCCTGGGGAAAGCATTCCACAGATGGGGAGCCACTGCAGAGAAGGCCCCGTTCTCGTGTTGCCACCCTCTGGACCTCTCGAGGAGGCAGCACGTGAAGAAGGGCCTCAGAAGATGATCTCAGGGTCAGGGTAGTTCATATGGAAAGAGGCAGTCCTTGAAGTATTGCGGTCCTGAGCCATTTAAGGCTTTATAGGTCAAAACCAGCACTTTGAATTGGGTCCAGAAACTAATTGGTAGCCAGTGCAGTCGGATCAGGATCGGTGTAATATGCTCAAACCCTCTTGTTCCAGTGAGCAACCTGGCCGCTGAATTCTGCACTAGCTGAGGTTTCCAAACCATCTTCAGAGGCAGCCCTGTGTGTAATGCATAACAATAATAATTTAATAATAATTTATTATTTGTACTCTGCCCATCTGGCTAGGTCTCTCCAGCCACTCTGGGCGGCTTCCAACAAAGATGAAAAATACATTAAAATGTCACACATTAAAAACTTCCCTGAACAGGGCTGCCTTCAGATGTCTTCTAAATGTCAGGTAGTTGTTTATCTCTTTGACATCTGATGGGAGGGTGTTCCACAGGGTGGGCGCCACTACCGAGAAGGCCCTCTGTTTGGTTCCCTGTAGCTTTGCTTCTCGCAATGAGGGAACCACCAGAAGGCCCTTGGCGCTGGACCTCAGAACAATGGGGGTGGAGACGCTCCTTCAGGTATACTGGGCTGAGGCCGTTTAGGGCTTTAAAGGTCAACACCAACACTTTGAAATGTGCTCGGAAATGTACTGGGAGCCAATGTAGGTCTTTCAAGACCGCTGTTATGTGGTCTCAGCGGCTGCCCCCAGTCACAATGCATTATACATTAAATGTGTATACATTAAATGTGTGGAGAACAGTAGGGTTGGGGTGACAAGATTGTGCCCCATGTCCTGCACCCTGCTGGCCCCATGCCTGACCTTCATGTCTGGAGCCAAGATCTCAGAAAGGGAATCTCCACATGAATTGATGCCTTTTGGATTTGCATATGATTTCTAGGGGAAGGGCCAGCAGCAGAGTTTCACACCCCGCTTCCAACAGAAGACTGTAGCATCACATCCACCTTAGTAGGTAAGATGCTTACTGTAAAAGAGAAATTTTCACCAGGTGGTGGAAGGTCAACAGAGAAGGCATAAGACAAGTCACCTTAGGCATATATTTATTTTTAACAGCATCTTTATTTCTAATCCATCTTTTCAAACGGTAGGGTGTTTGGAGGATAAAACTACAGGGATGAGAATTCTGGCATGGTTGCTTTTCGTTCTTTAATTAGCATTTGACTGCCTTTATGGTGTGGAAAGTGACTCAGCAGAAAGTACTGTGAAGAAGTGTTTATAAATAGCCAATTCACAACTGAATAGTCACTCATGTAACGCAGTCACAGTGTTCACTTCTTATGCACGGAAAACCCAACACGTCAGGCCTGCAGACTGAAATGTCTTTTTTGCAGATCCATTTGTATGGCTGATGTGGAACACATGTTTGCATCCCCTTGACTTTGGCCTCATTGGCTCGAGATAGTATTAGGGCATAAAATCGTAGAATTGTCTTTGTGCATGATGTACCCACTTTTGCCCCACTATTATATCTGCTCAAACAAGTCTTGGCTGTACAAATGTTTCAGGGGATTAGATTCAGGTAGGTAGCCATGTTGGTCTGACGCAGTCGAAATATATATAAAAATAAAAAAATTGTCCAGTAGCACCTTAGAGACCAACTAAGTTTGTTCTTGGTATAAGCTATCGTGTGCATGCAGGTATCTGAAGAAGTGTGCATGCACACGAAAGCTTATACCCGGAAAAAACTTATTTGATCTCTAAGGTGCTACTAGGAAAGCAATGACAAACCTAGACAGCATCTTAAAAAGCAGAGACATCACCTTGCCAACAAAGGTCCGTATAGTTAAAGCCATGGTTTTCCCAGTAGTGATGTATGGAAGTGAGAGCCGGACCATAAAGAAGGCTGATCGCCGAAGAATTGGTGCTTTTTAATTATGGTGCTGGAGGAGACTCTTGAGAGTCCCATGGACTGTAAGAAGATCCAACCTATCCATTCTTAAGGAAATCAGCCCTGAGTGCTCACTGGAAGGACAGATCCTGAAGCTGAGGCTCCAATACTTTGGCCACCTCATGAGAAGAGAAGCCTCCCTGGAAAAGACTCTGATGTTGGGAAAGATGGAGGGAACAAGGAGAAGACAGAGGACGAGATGGTTGGACAGTGTTCTCAAAGCTACCAGCATGAGTTTGACCAAACTGCAGGAGGCAGTAGAAGACAGGAGTGCCTGGCGTGCTCTGGTCCATGGGGTCATGAAGAGTCAGACACGACTAAACAACAACAAAGGTGCTACTGGACATTTATTATTATTATTTATATATATTTCGTTGAAGGGGAAGTGGCTTTATTGTCTATTGTTAATTATTATTTTGGCAATTGTCATTTTCCTTTGTAAGCCACCTTGAGTTATGGTTGCAGACTGAAAAGTGGGCTATGGTGAAGACAAAATCGGAGTCTGGCGGGTTAGTAGTGGTACAAAACTAGGGTTGCCATATTCCAAAAAGCAAAAACTGGGCCCCCAAAACCTACGGCTGGGGGAGTATGCGGGGCTGCCAGGGGCTGAGCATGGCAGCACAGCTGATAGGGAAGAGGCAACAGTAGTGATGTATGGAAGAGGCTTTCAAGAGCCAGAGAGGCAGTTCTGGGTATTCGGTGGGCTCCTGCCTCCAGTCCCAATGCAGCTCCTAAACACTGCCACCTGGGTCTCTTGCCAGGAACCCCCCGCCCACCACCACCTCCTCCTCCTCCTCCAGCACTCCTAGCCCCACTGCTCACAGACGTTGGGCTCTGGGAAACCAGAACAGAGCAGGAAGGGGGAGCCCGAGCCTGAAAAGAGTAGGTGACGCACTGTCCTCCGGCCAAGGCAACTGCTTCTGCTTCCGGGGCACAGCATACAAATTAAATAATAATAATACCCCCCAATAAACCTGGATATTTCCTATAAAATGCAAAAGCCTGCACGTTGCCCCCCCAAAAGAGGACATGTCCTGGAAAACCCAGACACATGGCAACCCTATGCAAAACTTGTGAAATATACTCGGAGTCCTGCAGTGATTTCATGCTCTTTATTGCAGCTCGTAAAACAGTGATTGAATTGCCCCCCAAACCTCAGGCTTTTATATACATTATTTACACAATGAGTCCCGTCTGATTGGCTGATTCTGCTTCCCTCCTGGAGCCTGATTGGTCTTTTCCTGCAGGCCAGTCAGTTGTTGCATTCTACGATCCTACCAGCCTAATAGGCTGATTAACTTCCTCCTGGAGCCTGATTGGTCTTCTCCTGCAAGCCAATCAGTTGTTGCATTCTAGGATCCTACTTGCCTATTGTTCAAGCTTAGTACATAACACCTGGCAGGTCTGTTTGACTGTTTCACTGGAGACAAGAGTGGAATGAAGCCCTTCTTGAAGCATGGTGGTCTGTTTTCAACTGCTGAAGGGCAAAATACACAGGTAAACGGCAACAGGTATGCCAAAAGGCTGAGGAAAGTGGACATATTCAGTCTAGGGATGAGCACCGTTATCCCAAGCCAGTTGCACATAACTGCTGATCACAAATAGGAATGCACACCTTCACCCACAACGAAAGACACGTCCAGCTAGTTTAATGAGGCCCAGAGAAAGATCATGCTCTGGATGCGCAAGCAGATGAGCATCTTCAAGGGACTTGGCATCAAGCGCCACCTGGTCCTCCTTCTCCTCTCATTGCTGCTTTCGGCACTCCTGCTTTCTCCCTTTGGCCCCAAAGAGATGAGGAAGTGAACGACAGCAACAGTGGGAAGTAGGATCACTGGATGCCACCCCATACATGCTCACTGGCTCTTTGGCGAGAAAGCAGGTGAGAATTATAACTGTGCTCAAATGGGTTCTCGAAATTTTTCCATCTTATTTGTGGGAAATTATCCACCCTGTTAGGGATGCGGGTGGCGCTGTGGGTTAAACCACAGAGCCTAGGGCTTGCTGATCAGAAGGTTGGCGGATCGAATCCCCGCGACGGGGTGAGCTCCCATTGCTTGGTCCCTGCTCCTGCCAACCTAGCAGTTCGAAAGCACATCAAAGTGAAAGTAGATAAATAGGTACCGCTCCGGTGGGAAGGTAAACGGTGTTTCTGTGCACTGCTCTGGTTCGCCAGAAGCGGCTTAGTCATGCTGGCCACATGACCCGGAAGCTGTACGCCAGCTCCCTCGGCCAATAAAGCGAGATGAGAGCTGCAACCCCAGAGTCAGTCACGACTGGACCTAATGGTCAGACGTCCCTTTATCTTTTTATCCACCCTGTTTGTGGGTAGAGATATTGGGGGGGGGCAGCATTTAATCGAATTCTCCTAAGGGCTCCCTCTCTCATCTCTGAAAGTGACAGTAGCAACTCTGTAGATGGCTTGGTCACTATGTTGCATCCTCCCAGTATACAGTGGTACCTCGGGTTAAGAACTTAATTCGTTCTGGAGGTCCGTTCTTAACCTGAGGTACCACTTTAGCTAATGGGGCCTCCTGCTGCTGTCACACAATTTCTGTTCTCATCCTGAAGCAAAGTTCTTAACCTGAGGTACTATTTCTGGATTAGCAGAGTCTGTAACCTGAAGCGTCTGTAACCTGAAGACTGTAACCCAAGGTACCAGTGTATTTGGGGGGAAAAGCTCTGCAAAGGGGCCTTCTTTTTTAAAGATGGGTTTGAGACAAAGAAAAAAAAATCTAAGTCATTTTCAGAGAAAAACTATCTTCTGAGACATTTCAACTCTATCCTCTCTAGTGATAATAATATTGAATAAACAAAGTAATTAAAAACATTTCTGGATAAAAATTAGTCTTTGCCAGGGCTGCATTAGGAAAATTGTGGTTTCGGTGCTTGTTATCATGTTAGCCCTTATCAAAATGGCCTTCACCTCCATGGTCAGGAAAAATAAATAAATCTAGTATAATTGGGCTGCATTAAGGCACAAAGCACATTCGAGGCACAATTCTTTCCCTCAAAGAATTCTGGGTAGTGTAGTTTACCCCTCAGAGTTACAATGCCCAACAACCCTTAACAAACTACAGTATCCAGAATTCTTTGCGGAAAAGAATGTGCTTCGAATGTGCTTTAAAGATATAGCATGTAGGCAGCCGTATTCTGAACTGTTTTGCAACAGTGCTTCGTCCTGTGAAAAATGTGCTTCATTATTTGTGCTCTGTGGATTCCACGGATCCAGAGAAGAACCACTGATGTGTCCTGAAAACAAACATTTTTTCCCTTTTCCCTTCTTTTTCCTTATTTCCCCTTCCCCTTCGCCTTTTCCCAGGAGTTAGCTGGGATGTGGGCAGCATTGCTGGAAAAGGAGGTTGATGAAGAAAGCTCCAGTGGGATAAGGAAAGGAAAAGAGAGAGTGCAGAATTCAGGGGGAGAGAGAACTATGGAAGTGTTGGGCAAAGCCCAAGGCAAGGGAAACGCAACAGAATTAATAAAAGCAACACTGCCACCTGCTGAGAGCTTTAAAAAATTGCTGCTGCTGTGGTGTTAAAGAAATAAGACCTTTGGGTGGGAAGATTGTGCAGTGGGTATAGGGCGGTATATACAATCAATCAATAATAATACTAATAGAATGAATGAATGAATGAAATCAGGATCCATAACATTCTGGGTGCCCATATTTATAGTTGTAACTCCTCTGCAGGCATGTTTTCTCAGAAGGAAGACCCACCAGATTCTGCCCTAGTAAGACTGTTTAGGGTTCATTTCTAGTATGACTTTTTTTTGCAGTCTTTTTTTTTAAAAAAAAACTTTTATTTTGCTTTAAACAGGTACATATAAACAGGTACATATAAATATAGACAACCAAAATTACAAAGGAAAATTCCTTAATAGTAATTTAAAAAAAACTTTAAAAACGACAAAAAATATCGAAGTACATGACACAGAACATAAGCAACTATGGGAAAGATAAAAGAAAAGAAAAGAAAAGAGAAAAATAGAAAAAAAAGAAAAGAAAAAGGAAGCTGAACCAAAGCAGGAAGGCTCATCTATTGTACACTTCCGTCAAGCTCGCAACAGATAATTATTCTTATCAATTCTCTCTATCTGCATTCCAAAGGAATCTCTCATCTTGGTATCAGGGAGCACTTCTCTATGCGGCATCATTCTAAACATAGCCAGATCTTTCTTGTTGAGCCCTTGTCCCCTAAATAATTATTTAAACATCCCCATTCTTCTTTCACCAATTTTTTAGGTTTATCTCTTATTGCATCTGTCAGCTTTGTGAGCTCCAAGTACTCACACAATTTGACTACCCATTCCTCTTTAGTGGGTGTATTTTTATCTTTCCAGTGTTTTGCCACTATAACCCTTCTAGTATGACTGTATTCATGTCCACTGTTGGGAGTGTGGGGTTAAGAGCTTGCTGCCACTTACAAAAGAAAACTTTAGTGAAAGAAAGCTGTGTTCATGTATATAGTTAAATATTTGTCTAGCTAAATGCTTCATATGAGAGATTGGGGGGCGGGGCAGAAATAGCTTAATTTTAAACCTGAAAAATGTTCCGGAGTATTATTCTTTTCCCAGGTCCTAGTCCAACACTAACTGCTACACCACCCTGGGGCTCCTACCCCACCCTTGGAGAATCTGTGCATAATATATTTTTTTTTTTTAAATAATATTTATTAGCATTTTCAAAAAACAAACAAGAACAAAAAATAAACAGAACAAAAGAAAAATACAAAAATACATAACAAAATTAAACAACAAAAGAAAAATAGAAAAAACACATAAAGTTATCGTTCTTAACCTTATTTCTCAGACTTCCTCACACCTCCCCTTCTTGTATTCCAATTTAAGTTGTCAATTCAGCAAGTCCTTAACTTATTTCTTTACCTTAACTTATACATTTATTCTAACATACCATTTTTTACTTTACTTCCTTTTTTCCATTTCCTCCATTTATTTTTAACAATCTTATTTTCAATTAATTTAAAAAAGAAGAAACCAATTTTACCTTATTAAAAACACACATCAATACTTATACCTCATTAGCTATTCTTAGACCTTTTTCCTAAAGTCGACCAAAATTTCCCTTCCACGATTTACCCAATTTCCTTACCACTAATTAAAAGTAAAAAAAGAAAACAAATTATCCTTATGTGCCCTTTGGATTCCCAACCTCCACCCACCCTTTTCCCGGTTCCAATCCCCGACCAATGTCCATCAGTCTTTGTGTTATTTATTTAACCTGGAGACCTCACATCTGAGGCCCTTTTATCTCTCTCAGTTCCTTTCTGCCGGTCTCTTTGATGGTCCTTAATGTTAAACCCCAAATCTCGAAGGGGCTCCGGACCAGCAGAGTCCTTGTTGCTTCCAGCCAGTCTTCCATACTTAAAAGCAAAGCCTATGGGGGGCTCCAACTTTTGTTTCAAATTTCTTACAGATCCAGATGTCCCCAAGGCTCCAGCTTTCACCTTCCGCAGATTTATAATCCTCAGGTCTTCAGATCTCCTCCAAGGGAGATCTCTCCATTTTCCAGGCTCCCATTCAGACCAGGCTTTCCACATCCAATTTTTATTATCCTTTTTTATCATCATGTCAGGCCTCATATTGTAACTCTCCTTTAGCTCCTGCACGTCTCCTGCTTCTCCTTCATTTTCTTCAAAAACAACACCTTGCTTCATCATTTCTGCACTTTCAGTTTCATTTATTTGTTCAGTTGAGTAGGCTTCCTGTTTCAAATCTTTATCCAGCTCAAAACTGTTGTTTACTGACCGGTGTAGTAGTGATATCTTTGTAGACATAACATTGTATTCATCTTTCAAATTTCCCAAGAGAACGAGCGCTCTGTCCAGTTCTGCTTGGAATTTACATACTCCAGTCATTTTTGTAGTGTAGTATCCCTATTACCCCTCTAGGGGGATTTTAGTTCCTTAATGTTCCTTTCAGCTCGAAACCAAAAGTCCAGTTATTTTGTATCAGCCCTCGTTGTTTTCAACAAAGTTATACCAGATGAACCAACAAAAACAGCAGAAACAATGTTCTCTTTTTCCAGCTGGCAACTAGCTGACTAGCAGCTCTCTTGACAGCTGTCAAAATCTTCCATGCAACAGACTTTCTCTTGGGGCGTTCCCGGGTCTCGGGGGGGTGGTGAAATTCCAGTCCCCAAATTCTTTTTATCCTCCAGTAAATCCTTATAATGTCAAAACCGTGAAATCAAGATCTTTTCACTAGAAAACAGGTTCTCTCGACCTTGGTTGCCCAGTCCTTTGCTTTAACTTGTTTACAAAGAGGGGGGGGGTGACTTCCTTTTTAGCCCCTTCCCGCTCGTTCCAAATTCAAAATTAAATTTTTTTTTTAAAGTCCCAATCTCCGTATTACTCACGGGTTAGTATTTTAGAGTCCAGTCGATCTTGGAAGAAGTTGGCGCTCTCTGTCAATGGCTTGCGGCTTCACTCCGTAGGCGAGGGAGTACTCTCAGCACCACGCCTCACCCTGCCTCCGTTCCGAAGCCTTTAAAAAGGCTCCGTCGCGGATTGGGGGGGGCGCAAATGGTGCCCGCCGAGTCTCTGTGTTCACAGGCATCCGCGCCTGTGATTTTAAGGGTCCCCGCTTCGCCGCAGCGGCCAGACCCAGACGCTACGGAGCCGATTCCCTCCGGAGCTCGGAGGGAATCCGCCATTAAACAATGGCGCCAACCCGGAAGTCTCATCTGTGCATAATATTTGCATGAAGAGGGAATTGTGCACTTTTCCTGGTCAGTACACAAAATTTCCAGCAGGCCTTGAGGAATGTACATATTTCAACTGCTTTTTGTACACCATCTGGCTATTATGCACATTCTCCAGTATATATGCACAGTCTCCAAGAAGCATGCCTCCCTTTTCTGACTGTCTTTGTGGCAGGAATTGAACATGGGATGTTAGGTTGGCCAAAGCATGTGCTGTTTTGTATCAATGCCCTACGGTCACATTCGCCATACCAAAACACTCATATATCAACAGCCATGGTTTCCCCCAAAGAATGCCGGGAACTGTAGTTCTCCACACCCTTAACAAATGACAGTTCCCATGATTCTTTGGGATGCAGGTGGCGCTGTGGGTTAAACCACAGAGCCTAGGGCTTGCCAAACAGAAAGTCGGCTGTTCGAATCCTCGCAACGGGGTGAGCTCCCGTTGCCCGGTCCCTGCTCCTGCCAACCTAGCAGTTTGAAAGCACGTCAAAGTGCAAGTAGATAAATAGGTACCCCTCCGGTGGGAAGGTATACAGCATTTCCGTGTGCTGCTCTGGTTCGCCAGAAGCGGCTTAGTCATGCTGGCCACATGACCCGGAAGCTGTACGCCGGCTCCCTCGGCCAATAAAGCGAGATGAATGACGCAACCCCAGAGTTGGTCACGACTGGACCTAATGGTCAGGGGTCCCTTTACCTTTACCTAACCGCTCACCTAGAAACCCACTGTACTTTTAGACCTCTGAACTCAGCTAAGAGAGTTTTTGGATTAGTATATGTCAAAGTGATTAGATATTTGTTCATCTGCGGTTCACCTGTTCTATTCCTCTCAAGAAAGGCCTGTAAGGGGCTTAGGAGAAAGGAAATTGGTTCAGCTAGTGACCTAAGGTTACCAGATGTCCCCATTTCCTGGGGACAGTCCCTAGATTTACAAATCAGTCCCCTGACAAAATCCATCTATTTATTAGAAAGTTGGAAAGTGTTCCCAGATTCTTTGAAAAAAAATCTGGTAACCTTAAGCTAGTCTTCCTGATATTGCTTGCTAACATGATAAGAAGAACGCATACTGGAAATATTTTTGGAGCTTCAAAGCTTCCATTATATTGATGGTCACAGCTTGGGAAGTCACACATGACGTCAAGTCATCTTCTGTTTTGAGCGTTAGTGGAAAAACATTGTTTAGGAAATGCTGACGTGCGAGTGATTATCTGGGCTTCAGACAGTTCACAGTTTAGGAGCAACTTCAAGAGACAAGAAAGGAATGTCTGTTCAAAGAGGTTAATATAATCAAGGAAGAAACAGGAACGTGGAGAACATGTGGGTCTTAACTTATAACCAGTAACTTTAATAACTCCCTTGTTAAAGAAGGCTTATCAGAGACTTTTCAGGTTGGATATTACTAGCAAAGCTTAGGTGTTTAAGGCTATAGATATTACAGCAAGTTCAAAGGAAATCTTAGGAGACTTTTGAGACCTCGGGCTCTCACAGGGAGCCAACCTGGGCCCCAGGTTATGGGTTACGTCATGCATGCCCTCCCAGTCTCAGAACCTGAATTCTGGTGGTACTGGAAGTCAGGTTTTGAGACCTTGTGAGGCCTTGGAGATGGTGTCGGTCTTCCAAGACCTCAGAAGACTCAGAGATGCTTTCTGAGGTCTTGCAAGACATTGGAACCCGACTCTGGTGGTACCGGAAGTTAGGTTCCGAGGTCTCAGAAGGTCTCAGAAAACATCTCCAAGGCCTCGGAGATGCTCTCCTTGTGAGACCTCATCAGTTGGGTGGGGGTCCTGCAGTGTGGGTGCTTAGCACCCACAACATTTTTTGTGTGGGTGCTTGGGCACCCAGACCACCCTATATTTGGCATCCCTGGCCTCTCATATCATCACAGACTCTTCCCTTCTTTACAAAGCAACAATGCATGCTTGAGAACTTTAACAGTGAAAGGCAAGTAGTTCTGAATATGAAATTTTACTTAAGGCCATAGGAAGCTTATTCTTGGATCTGATCTAGTTCAGCAGTCGCTGCAAGAATCATAGAATTGTAGAGTAGGAAGAGACCAAGAGGGTCATCTAGTCCAACCCCCTGCAATGCAGGAATCTTATTCCCAATATGGTGCTCGAACTCATGACCCTGATATTAATAGCCTCCTGCTCTATGGATTGAGCTATCCAATCCCAGCAACCAGCAGCTGCTTTTGTGGTTTATTGCTGATTGAGAAGCAAAGAGAGAAGCAGAAAAATGCGGAAACATAAAAATAAAGAGAGAACTGGATTCAAAGAAGTGCCTGTAAACTCTAGCACATTTGAGAATCAATTTCTCTCTTGTTTCTCCACTGCAAGTTGGCCAGTATTTCACCAGCCAATGACCACCTTCTTTCTGCCCACTGCTTTTTTAGATTGTGACCTGAGCAACATTTAGCACATTTAACCCTCAATCCTTTTTATGGGAATGTGTATGTACTTAAGCCTGTCCCACTGAAATAGCTCTACCTCTCTTTTAAATCCTGTCAAGACAGAAGTACTGTTTTTGGGGGATAGGAGGTGGGTGACTCCCTGGTCCTGAATGGGGTAACTGTGCCCCTGAAGGACCAGGTGCGCACCCTGGGAGTCATTTTGGACTCACAGCTGTCCATGGAGGCGCAGGTCAATTCTGTATCCAGGGCAGCTGTCTACCAACTCCACCTGGTACACAGGCTAAGACCCTACCTGCCTGCAGACTGTCTCGCCAGAGTGGTGCATGCTCTAGTTATCTCCCACTTGGTCTACTGCAATGCGCTCTATGTGGGGCTACCTTTGAAGGTGACCTGGAAACTGCAATTAATCCAGAATGCAGCAGCTAGACTGGTGACTGGCAATGGCTGCCGGGACCACATAAAACCGGTCCTGAGAGATCAGCATTGGTTCCCAGTACGTTTCCGAGCACAATTCAAAGTGTTGGTGCTGACCTTTAAAGCCCTAAACGGCCTCGGCCCAGTATACCTGAAGGAACGTCTCCACCCCCATTGTTCTGCCCGGACACTGAGGTCCAGCACTGAGGGCCTTCTGGCGGTCCCCTCTCTGCGAGAAGTGAGGTTACAGGGAACCAGGCAGAGGGCCTTCTTGGTAGTGGCACTCGCCCTGTGGAACGCCCTCCCTTCAGATGTCAAGGAAATAAGCAGCTATCCTATTTTAAAAAGGCAGCCCTGTTTAGGGAAGTTTTTAATATTTAATGCTGTATTGTTTTTAACACTCGATTGGGAGCCGCCCAGAGTGGTTGGGGAAACTCAGCCAGATGGGAGGGGTATAAATAATAAATTATTATTATTATAGCGCTTGATCACAGTGGTGGGATCACGTTCTAATGAAACCACTTCTCACCAGTTGCTGCATATTTATGGCCTGCAGGAGCATGCAGCTGTAAGCAGGGCTTTGTTTAAGTCAAGGAACTGGAATCTGCAGGCCTCGCATGCTTTTGGATTCCAACTTCCATCAGCATAGCCATTAATTCCCAATGGGAGTTGTAGTTCAACCACATCTTGGTGGGCGGCAGGTTCCATATTTCTGGTTTAAGTTATGATTTACCAGAGCTTCTAGAATGTGCCGCCAGTGTCTCTGAACATGTGGAGTACTAATAAAGAAAAGATTGCCTTTGGCAATGTTTAGAGCCACCTCAGCCCAAATACCTGGAATTAGGAGTAAAGGCTTACAGAGCCTAGTGGGTGGCCATCAGATAGCCCTTTTGGAAATTCAGTATAATAATAATAATAATAATAATAATAATAATAATAATAATAATAATATCTTTATTGTCATTGCCCCCTCTCAGGGACAACGAAATTACTTGACTGCTCCATAAAAACACTAATTAAAACAATACAGTATAGTACAGCAAGGAAGATTAGATGACTTTCAAAGTCCAGGCTTCCCATTCAGGGCCGAGATCGCTCTGGAGAAGAAGCTGTTCTTAAGACGGCTCGTTCTTGTCTTCATCGTCCTGTATCTCCGTCCCGACGGCAGGAGCTCGAAGAGACAATGACCAGGATGCGATTGATCTTTTACTATGTCCAGTGCCTTCCTATGGCACCTTGTGGCATAAATCTGCTCTAAGGTGGAGAGTGGGCAGCCAACAATGCTCTCTGCTGCCTTAACAGCTCTGCACAACCCCATCCTGTCCTGGGTAGTACAGCTTCCGTACCACACACATAAGCCATAAGTGAGCACACTCTCAATGTATGTATCAGGATGCTGTCAGCAGCTCCCGGCTGGTTGCCCAGGAAAGTATAAAGACAAGGAAAAGTACCTTACTGTCCTTTTTTATTTCAGTCTTTACAGAGAGAGGCTGTAGAACCCAGCCACTTGAATAATGGCGTTGTCCCGAGTGAATGTCCACTCCCTGCCTCTCCCACTTCCTCATTCGTCATCTTCATCACCTCCTCTACGGGTGCCACTAAGTGTCCTCGCTCTTTGCTCTCCTACTTTTAAGGCTCGCCGGGTTCTGGGAGATGGAGGGTCTGGAATGCTTTCTAATGGCAACGGGTCAGCCAGGTGTTGCCAGGGCCGTCTTAACCATAGGTGCCAGGGGTGCAGGGCACCCAGGCCTCAGGCTCTCAGGGGCACCAGGCTGAGAGTCCAGGGCCCGAGAGTTGGAGTCCGGGGAAGAGCCCGCCTGTTGGTCGGAGCGCCGTGGTGGGCTCTTCTGCTGCAGGCGGCTCTGCGCCGCGAGTTTGGGGGTGAGTGAGCCAGCGAGGTGCTGAGGTGGCTGGCTGGCTCCGCCCTCCTGCGCGCCTGGGATTGGCGTAGGGCCATGGAGAGGCCCGCCCAGTGCATGCTGCTTACACCACGAGGTGCCCGGCTTCGCTCAGTCACCAACGTCGATGTCTTGGGCTGGTTTGTTGCGCTGGGCTCCTTATGTTTCCTAATCTGCGGTATTCCACGTAGTGGATATCTGCCAGGTAGCGAGCTGGAGCAGCCCGATACAACTGCTCCCCCAGAAACAACCCAGGTTTCACACGGGCTATGTCCTCCTGTCTGGCAATATCCCTTAATCTTTGAGCGATCACCGCCTTTGCGTGGCTATACGTCATGGACTCTATATAATGGGAGGACAACCTGCACTTCTGCACTTCCTCCACTATCTCCCCTTCCCATGGAGATTTAAAGTTATCCCTCAGAATTAAGGGGGCCAAACCCACCGGTCTGAAACAGAGCTTGAGCCATAGCCATAACTTCGCTTTCAGGGCCACATACCTAAAGGCTTGACAACCGGTTTCCAATCTCATGATCGCGCCTGCCACGGAGGGGGGGGGGGGATCCTGAGTATGGCCCTGAGGAATTGGGTTTGGATAGATTCCAATTTTTCAAAGTCCCTACGTGAGCCCAAGGCAATGCCCACCAGCAGAAGAGGGAGGACTTTCATTTTAAAGAGTCGCAAGGCAACTTTGACAGTTTGTGCCTGTTTCTTGGAGTACAGGGTTCTAATCACCAAGGCTGCTTTGGATGCGTTCGAAGCTATGTATTCTCTGTGCGCCAAGAAGGACCTATTTGATCTTACAACCTGACCCAGGTATTTGAAGCAACTGACCTGCTCTAAAGGAATACCATTAATTGACCATAAATCAGGTTTGAGTCGAGCAGCAAAGACCATTATTTTGGTCTTGGCATAATTTAGTTGGAGCTCGTGTTGGGTCTCATATTCATGAAGAGCTCGAAGCATCCTCCTTAATCCGATGGGGGAGGTAGCTAATAGGGTGGCATCGTCCGCATACAGTAGGACATTCAAGGCTCGTCCTGCCAGTTTTGGTGGATGGAAATCAGCATTTGCCATATGCACCACTAGCGAATTAATATAGAAATTAAACAAAGCAGGGGCAAGCAGACAGCCCTGTCTTACCCCCCTAGTGGTGGCAACCGGATTGGAGACTAGCCCCTTACTATCTAGCCTAATCCTCAGGAGGGTATTTGTATGCAAATTAATAATCAGCAGGAGAAGGCGGCGGTCGATAGATATCGCTGCCAATTTTGTCCATAGCTGGTTCCTGGGAATTAGATCAAAGGCCTGCTTAAAGTCTATAAAGGCGACGTGGAGGGCTTTTAGGCCATTGCCAGCGTACTTGGTGGCCAAATGATTTAGGATTAAGATTTGGTCTGTTGTTGATCTTCCGGGGCGGAAACCCGCCTGTTCCTCTGCGATGATATTGTTGCTTTCCATCCAGGTCGTTAATTTGTTAAGTAGAAATCTTGAATAGATCTTCCCGATAACATTTAGCAGGCTAATTGGTCTAAAATTGGCCGGGTCTGTGCGCGGCCCTTTCTTGTGAATTAACACAATCAGTGCAGAGTTCCAGCTTGGAGGAAATTGTGCTGTTTTGTTTATATAAGTAAAAAGAGCTGCTAGGGGTGGACACCACCAGTCCTTATTGGCTTTAATAACATCTATGGAAATAAGATCGTCTCCGGGTGCCTTGCCTGCCTCAAATTGGCCTACAAGTGTTTCCACTTCAGAGCAGGTAACAGGATCCCACTCAGGCAAGGGGGCCAAATCTAACCTTCCTCCGCTGGCAGCGTGAGCTGCATATAAATCGGAGAAGCTTTCCCAGGTGTCAGCTGAAATTTGGGGTTCTATCCTTGACAACGGTCTACCCAGGTATTGAGAAATTTGGTGCCAAAAGGAGGAGGGATTTCTATTTTCTGCAGCTTTTAGAAGGTTCTTCCAATCATTTCTTTCTGCCGCAAGCTTCTTTTCCTTTAATAGTTCTTTATACCTTCTCTTGAGGTTCATAAGGTGACTGCTAGGTGCGGGGTCATTTGATGCCCTATATGCCAAGAATTCATTATATAGGTTGTTCTTGAAGTGTCTACATTCCTCATCAAACCACTTTTTATGAGAGAAATGGTTACTATTCATTACCGGGGCCTTAGCCAACGAAGGTTTTAGCAGTTCTACTAAATTGTCATATATTGGCAGTGGCTCAACTGCCTGGATAAGGGAGTCCCTTGTCTCTTGCAGTTGGTCAGACCACAGGAGTTCATTTATCCGTTGAGCCATGTTGTCGGTCCATTTTAGGGCAGTGGGCCTCATCTGAAGCTGGTTATTTGTAATAGGCACACAGGAATAGGTAGCCAATTCTCCATCCAGGGTCAGAGAGAGTTCTAATGGAAAATGGTCACTTTCCAGGACCCAGAGAGTTAAAAACAGACATTTGAAAACGTCTAGCCATCTGGACTTTGCAAGTTTCACACAGGTGGGGTGAAAACTGTGAGATGACCAGCCCGGCCCACACCTTGGTCGCCCACGTACCTTGCTTTCAGACCATACGGGTGCTTTTAATCCAATCCTTCCTCATCTCAGATAAACACACTCTGCTTTCTTTGTTGTTTACAGGGTGAATTGGTGTACACTTGGGGCTTTTTAGGTGTGTAGCAATTAGTGTTTATTTTTTAAAAAAATAATAGTCCCGGGAGGGAAATTCAAATACAGTGGTACTTCGGGTTACATACCCTTCAGGTTACATATGCTTCAGGTTACAGACTCCGCTAACCCATAAATATTACCTCGGGTTAAGAACTTTGCTTCAGGATGAGAACAGAAATCAGGCTCTGGCGGTGCGGCGGCAGCGGGTGGCCCCATTAGCTAAAGTGGTGCTTCAGGTTAAGAACAGTTTCAGGTTAAGAACGGACCTCCAGAACGAATTAAGTACTTAACCCGAGGTACCACTGTAGAAACAAAATAGTACTTGCCATTTGTGAACTTTGAAACAGGTAACATGGACAGATGTGGGTTGCCATTCCTTCCCCCCTTCCCTGGATTACTTCTTCAATATAATTAAATAATCAATGTGCTATGTAATATTAATTCAAATAATAATACCTTCAGTGATGAAGCTTGTTACTCCAGTTTTGCTGTCATGACAACTGCGTCTTGAGTCACTTGTGCTGTGCAATTTCTTCAGAACAAAAGGAGCAAGATTCAGAATTAAGATAAGGTGCCGCTCTTAGAAGTTTCAGCATTAACTGATGTCCTAGACAAGCAACGAGGATACTTGCTTCAGTTAATTAAAAATAATAATTAAACACTGTAGGTCTTTTGCTGAAACAATTGAAGGAGCTGCTCTAGTGATTTTCCTTCCCATTGTTCCCAGTGACAGGGAAATTGAAAGAATGAATGAATGAAAGAAAGAACCCAGGAAGGGATAGAACAGCACAAGAGCGCTGCTCTGCCCTTATTTTGGTGGAGTAATTGAGTCATCTTCCCTATGCCTTTAGGATTGCAGCCTTAGGGAAAGTTATGTGAAGTCCTGTGAAGCATCTGTGAAATGTAGCAAAAACCATATGTGCCCTCCCTCTTGCTCAGCGCAGGAAGGCAGAGTTTCTGACGTTGAAGTAAGTAAGAGATCTCTGTTCAAGCAAGTAACAGTACACTCTTGACAGTGGACAACAGAGTTGTGGAGACACCATTCAGGAGTTCAGGAACTGGACAAGGCATTCAGAAGCAGCAAAGATGTCCCAACTGTTTACACACCCTGCCCACCAAGCTTTTAATGATGTGCTCAGTGGTGAGACTTGCTCTTTTTGAATGTCGAGACTGCGCTCCTCTAGAGTGTTGTTGTTTAGTCGTTTAGTCGTGTCCGACTCTTCGTGACCCCATGGACCAGAGCACGCCAGGCACCTCTGTCCTCCACTACCTCCCGCAGTTTGGTCAGACTCATGTTTGTGGCTTCGAGAACACTATCCTCTAGAGTAGGTGGGTATATTTCCATCTGTGGAGGTTGCACTTGGTTCCAGGCAACAATTCTATGCTCTCCTCTTCCAGTTCCTGATCCAATGCCTTCTTCTGAGTTGAGTCCCCATTGACTGCCCACAGTATTTCCCAGCTTCCACTAAGGCTCCCTGTCCTGCTGGGGTGGACCTCATTGGAACTTATGTGATACCTACCAAAATGCAGGCAAAATCTATGTGAAGTTAGAATTTGGTGAAATCTGATGAAGGTTATGAGACCCTTGGTAGAACCCAGTTGATGCTTATGCAAAATCTAGTGAGAGACTCTAGACATCGTGAACCTTCCCGTGGCAGTGTGTGGTTTGGGCTGACACTTTGGTGGGAGGGGAGATTTAAGCCATTGTCCCAGGCATGGTCCTGATCTGGATGCCCCTTCCTGTGGTTGCCTTATAGTAAGAACAGCCGAAGATAGGACACGAAGGCCACACAGATGATTAACATTGTTATGTACTGAAGTTCTCACCCTGGGCCAGCAGGGGGATACTGTAGATAGTTTTCACTCAGGTCCACATATGCAAATAAGGGATCGAAAGTGATGTTCAGTGATTGGATAGTTACAGAAAGTGGTTACTGTTGCGTTGTAGTGGAGCTCTATATAAGCAGGCTGGCTGAACCCTTCAGTTCAGTTCAGTTCTGGCCTGTGAATAAACAAGAGCTGTTTGAAGAATCGCTGTGTCGTCTGCTATGTTCACCCACAACTTAACAAACATCAAGTCTAGTTCAAGTGAAACATTACAGTGCAGTCATACCTCATGTTACGTCTGCTTCATGTTACGTTCTTTCAGGTTACATCCTGCGGTGACCTGGAAGTACTGGAAAGGATTACTTCTGGGTTTCACTGCTCACACATGGGCAGATGCACAAAATGACATCACACGCATGTGCAGAAGTGGCGAATCACAACCCACGCATGCGCAGATGCACCGCTGCAGGTTGTGTTCCTTTCATGTTGCAAACGGGCCTCTGGAACGGATCCCGTTCACAACCAGAGGTACCACTGTATTTGGCAAAAGGCACCCTGCTCCTGTTCCTCAAACCACATACAATACGTACAACGGGAAAGATTCCCAAAACGACTCAAAGGTTGATTTCCGCATGCCAGCAAATCCCGCCTTTCAAAGCACAACCATAATATGGCTGTCATGATTAAAAGTAGATTTTACCTTATGTTTTTCCTATGCTCTTATTGCCTGATGCTTGATTTGCAAGTCAGACACATCACATTATCATGAGAAAAGACTGCCTGTTACCAATAGCAGCAAATGGAAGCATGAATGCCTTAATCCTGAGCTGCTTTTGTCAGACATTCAGACATTTTTCATTGCAACAGCCCTCTCCTCCTCACATATCAGCAATATGGCTTTCAAACTCGGGCGTAAGGGTGATATAAAAAGTCATTGTTAAGAAAAACCTCCCCTCTCAAAAACAGCAGGCAATTTAATTTCCTTTTTGTATGAAGCCACACAACACTTTCTTTCAGTCTCTCTATATTATTATTGGTGTCTGTGGTAGTTTGAGAGCCTTTTTGTAAGCTGGGGGGCGGGGTGGCCACCCACAAGGCATGGTATGTTTCTGTGTGTGTTGATGGAGGAGCTAGCTGAGGGAAGATCAGTCTCTCTCTGGAAAACTTAGCAGCGTTCACAACGCAGGAGACAATAGTTGACTCAAAGCAGTGAATCCGAAGCCATTTCCTTAAACCCCATAAACAAATCTCCATCTTCCATCAAAAACAAGTCCAGGTTATATGCAATATCCTTATGTGGGTCCCTTCTCGAGCTGTCGGTGAGTGCCTGGAAGTGGGGAAGGAACCCCTCCTTCCTTCAGATTGCAAAGTCTTCCTGGTGCCAACTTAACTGAAGAGAATTCAAAGAGCAGCAGTGCTCCTTGCTCCATCCCACAGCCAGGCAACAAGATATTAGGTTTGGATATTGAACTTTGCTTTGCTTTTCTGATTTCCCCACGAGTGGAAAATTCCAAATTCACTTAGACTCTTAATTCCAGGGTTCTGGGTTTGAGGCCCGCATTGGGTGAAACATCCCTGCATTGCAAGGGGTTGGACTAGGTGACCCCAATGGCCACTTCCACCTCTACAATTCTATGATTCTATGCTTCTACAAAAAAAGGGGGTGGGGTGAGATTGTTGTTGTTGTTTAGTCATTTAGTCGTGTCCAACTCTTCGTGACCCCATGGACCAGAGCACGCCAGGCACTCCTGTCTTCCACTGCCTCCCGCAGTTTGGTCAAACTCATGCTGGTAGCTTCGAGAACACCATCCAACCATCTCATCCTCTGTCACCCCCTTCTCCTTGTGCCCTCCATCTTTCCCAACATCAGGGTCTATTCCAGGGAGTCTTCTCTTCTCATGAGGTGGCCAAAGTATTGGAGCCTCAGCTTCAGGATCTGTCCTTCCAGTGAGCACTCAGGGCTGATTTCCTTCAGAATGGATAGATTTGATCTTCTTGCAGTCCACGGGACTCTCAAGAGTCTCCTCCAGCACCATAATTCAAAAGCATCAATTCTTCGGTGATCAGCCTTCTTTATGGTCCAGCTCTCACATCCATATATCACTACTGGGAAAACCATAGCTTTAACTATACGGACCTTTGTAGGCAAGGTGATGTCTCTACTTTTTAGAGTTTGTTAGGTTTCTGTTATGCCACTGTGCAGTTCTTGGAGTCACAAGACTCTGTTGACATTCCAGACTGTTGGAAGTTTCACGGGAGACGGGAGACTGATGTTGATGTTACTGGTTTCCTGTTTCTTTGTTCCTGTTGTTGTCTGTCACTCACAGAGAGCAGACGCATATTCTTTCTGTCCTGTGTAGTTAGAAATAAATGTAGCAATGTAGCATATATTTCTGGCTCTTCTACTGCTGTCTGGGTACTCTGCGTAATGGGGAGCGTGCCTAAGCCTCATTAAAGGCTTAGGTCGTTAATCACCGTCGGAAGAGAACCTAGATGGATTCCGAAGATACAACAAGGAAGAGAGCCATTACAGCTCGGTCGTACAGAGGCTCCGACAGAGTTCGGTTTGAGGGCAATGCCGTATGGACGCATACCCTCCAACATTTCTCCGATGAAAATAGGGACGTCCCATTCCATAATGATCATTTCACTGTTTATACTCCACATGTCTTATTCAGTTGCTCCAGCACTCTGGGCAGCTTCCAACATATA
The DNA here is from genome assembly GCF_027172205.1 of Podarcis raffonei. Classification (NCBI taxonomy): domain Eukaryota; kingdom Metazoa; phylum Chordata; class Lepidosauria; order Squamata; family Lacertidae; genus Podarcis; species Podarcis raffonei. The sequence goes on along the minus strand of NC_070613.1, from coordinate 53,089,473 downwards.
TAAAAACATAATAAAACATCAAACATCTAAAAAAACAACACTTCCCTATACAGGATTGCCTGCAGACAGCTTGGGGGCGGATAACTCCATACCCTCCAACATTTCTCCAATGAAAATAGGGACTTCCTAAGGAAAAGTGGGGCGTTCTGGGATCAAATCAGAAACCAGAATGGTATCTCTAAATCAGGGACATCCCTGGAAAATAGGAACACCTGGAGGGTCTATGAATGATGCCAAAAAATGTTGAATTCAAACAGCCTGAGGCACCCAAGGCCAACATCTCTTCAGAATTAGTGTGATGAAGCCAACTATGTGTCATGCAGGGCTGTAGCACCTCAGGGTGCATGTGGGAAACTGGTTCTTTGAAAAGTTCCTGCACATGGGCAGGCAATGCATAAGGTGGCATCTTAGGTTGGCAGCCTCCCCCTGATGTGTTAGCTATTTGCACATACATGGAAGTCCATCGTTCAGCCCGGACACTGAGGTCCAGTGCCAGGGGCCTTCTGGCGGTTCCCTCCCTGTGAAAATTGAGGCTACAGGGAACCAGGCAGAGGGCCTTCACGGTAGTGGCGCCCGCCCTGTGGAACATCCTCCCATCACATGTCAAGGAAACTTTTAGAAGACATCTGAAGTTCAGGGAAGATTAATGTTGTATTGTGTTTTTAATATTCGATTGGGAGCCACCCAGAGTGGCTGGGGAAACCCAGCCAGATGGGCGAGGTATAAATAAGTTGTTGTTGTTGTTGTTATTCTAATTTTGAAAAGTTAAGAGATTACAGACTCTGCAAAGAAGATGCCAAAATATTGACTGTCATCGCAATTCTGTAGAAATGGCAGAGGTTCCACTGTTTGTGAGGAAATAGTAGGAATGGTATGGGATTGCTAGTAAGGGAGCAACAATGAATTGGAACTTCACAGTGAGGGCTCCAATCCACCATGTGATTCTGCGAGGAATCACAAGCCACTCGTCTCGGTTCAAACAGGCATGGCAAGATGCCCTGAACCAGACCCAGACGGGATGAGTGAGGCATTCTGAGGTGCTTTCATGAAGTGGCCTTTGATTATTTGTTTACACTGACTACCTCCCTGTCCTGTCCTCTTGGATGAGCATCTTCTTCTGCACGCCTTTCGTGCCACATCATCTTTGCCACTTCATAATCTTCATGCCGCAAGTATAAAGAGCTGCGCCGAGTGGTGCATAACAGTATTAATAATAGTGATAACACCCACGCCATATCCTCCTTCATTTGAACTTATAATAAAAAAAGCTTTCAATTGCCCACAGTATTCTAGCTCATCAATATTTCCCCCGCCCTCTGTTTCTTTTTAAATCCACATTCATTTTCCAGACCTTACTTTTGAAAGTCTCCGTTTTATGGATCTGCATCCACCGCAACAGGGTTTGAGAACCAGTGGCTCTCCAGATGTTGTTGGAGTCCAGCTCCCACCATCCCTTGCCAGTGACAAGCCTGGCAGAGGCTGATGGAAGCTGGAGTCCAATAACATCTGGGGGGGAGGACACAGGTTCCTCATCCTTAAACTGTGATGATAAAGTTTATGCCATTGAAATCAGTCCGGAAGCAACCTTTAAAAAAGCATTAACTGTAAAGTAGTACCTCTGGTACTGGGACGCGGGTGGCGCTGTGGGTTAAACCACAGAGCCTAGGACTTGCCAATCAGAAGGTCGGCGGTTCGAATCCCTGCAATGGGGTGAGCTCCTGTTGCTCGGTCCCTGCTCCTGCCAACCTAGCAGTTCGAAAGCATGTCAAAGTGCAAGTAGATAAATAGGTACCGCTCTGGCGGGAAGGTAAATGGTGTTTCCGTCTGCTGCTCTGGTTCGCCAGAAGCAGCTTAGTCATGCTGGCCACATGACCTGGAAGCTGTACGCCGGCTCCCTCGGCCAATAAAGCGAGATGAGCGCTGCAACCCCGGAGTCGGCCATGACTGGACCTAATGGTCAGGGGTCCCTTTATCTTTACCTTTTAGTACCTCTGGTTACGTACTTAATTTGTTCTGGAGGTCCGTACTTAACCTGAAACTGTTCGTAACCTGAAGCACAACTTTAGCTAATGGGGCCTCCCATTGCCACTGTGCCGCCACCGTACGATTTCTGTTCTCATCCTGAAGCAAAGTTATTAGCCCAAGGTACTATTTCTGGGTTAGTCTGTAACCTGAAGCATATGTAACCCGAGGTACCACTGTATTGCATTTCTGGAAATGCTAAATAACTCTAAAGAATAAATCACCCCATTTCTTTTGATGGTCTAGAACAAAAGATTCCACAGGGCCAAGAAGGGTGGCTTGAGGTGTTTTGGCACCTGAGGGAAAATGCCGTGGAGCCACCCCCAAGAATGGGAGGTCAAACTCTGTAAAGGCTTCTTCTTCTGTAAGCCCATGTGGAGTTTGCCCAGCTGGGTGTGTGGGTGGGGATATCCTTTCCAGATCCCTCCTCTCGCCTGGCTGTGGGGCTTTGCATTGGTTCTTCCCTTGAGGAGAAGATCTCCACACACACACTCCCGGTCTGGCAGCAAAGTAGGGTGGTGCAACATCTCCCTTCTTGTCAATTGGGGGGCATTCTGCAGAGTTTTGCCACCGGTCCCCCTCTGCCCCTAGAGCCGGGAAGACGTGGTGTTGGCATGGAGATGCCGCCCTGGGAGAAGTACCGCCTGAGGCAGCTGCCTCACCCTGCCTCATGGGTGAACCAGCTGCGAAGCCAAGGTAGCTTGCTCCACTTCTCTACTACGTTTCTGACCCACACCTGAAAATCCAGTGTTTCCTGGCTTATTCTTTATAGCCAGAGATGCGTGTATGCTGCAGTTCTGTGAAGCATGGAAAAATGCATAGAAAGTTGGATAAGACACAGTAGACACCTAAGAACAGGCTTCCTCAACCCCGGCCCTCCAGATGTTTTTGGACTACAACTCCCATGATCCCTAGCTAGCAGGACCAGTGGTCAGGGATGATGGGAACTGTAGTCTCAAAACATCTGGAGGACCGAAGTTGAGGAAGCCTGGCTAAGAACAAATCATAATTCTAGTCAGTGATTTCTTCTGGGGTACTCAAGGGTACGCAGTACTGAAATGTTTTTTCCTAGCAGAAAAGCACTGATTCTAGTCTTTATGCTTCAAAGTACAGGATATCCCAGGAGCCTGATGGAACAGCTGGATCACAGTGCAACCCTATGCTCTGTAATTGAGGGTGCTTAACTCCCAGTTAGGAGCGCATAGGATTCAAGTATTAGCTTACTAGCAGTTGGGGTGCACAGCGACTACCCCTTCCCGTGAGAAGCAAAGGAGAATTAATTACCGTATTTTTTGCACCATAACACTCACTTTTTTCCTTCTAGAAAGTAAGGGGAAATGTCTGTGCGTGTTATGGAGCGAATGCCTATGGATGGCGGGGGAATCTGCTGCAGTCGTGAGCAGAGGATCCATGGTTCCCCTTCCTTCCCTCCTCCGTGGCTCGCTTTGAAACAGCAAAGCGGGAGAAGAGCCGCTGAGTGGGGAAGAGAGAGGGACAGAGAGCCTGCTTCTTTAAAGGAGCAAAGCGGGAGAGGAGAGGAGCCGCTTACACGAGTCCTGTCCAGTTGGTTCCTCCCCTTATACCCCCTCTTCTTCTTCATTATTAGCAGCATCCTTCTCCACCCACCCCACATGTGCTCCTTGTCCCTTGAGTGCTTTTCCTTCCCTCCCCACTTAAAACGTGGTTACAAAGCACGGATCCACATGGATCCTCAGGATTTTTGCACTGGGTCACCCCAAATTCACCATCAGATCACATAGCATGTCCATGGCTACAGCCTGCACCAAAAAAATCATGCACCCACTGTTGCCTGGGGCCGCAATGGCGCAAAAACATGGTTACAAAGCATGGATCCACATGGATCCTCAGGATTTTTGCATTGGGCTACCCCAAACTCACTGTCAGATCACATGTCTGTGGCCACAGCATGAACCACAAAAATCATACATCCACTGTTTCGTTTAGAATATTTCTTTTTCTTGTTTTCCTCCTCTGAAAACTATGTGCGTGTTATGGTCGGGTGCGTGTTATAGAGCGAAAAATACGGTAAGTAAAAAGCAACATTGTGGAATCGTAACATCTGCAAAATGAAAGAAATCATACTGATGTGCTTAGTGTTTCATCGGCAGTGTTTCTTGGCACAGAATTTGGATTGATTTCTTTTCTAAGCATGGGGTACACAGCTCAGCAGGACTGATGCAAACCATGGCACTGCCTGAGCTGACCCGCCACTCCTCTTCCTCTGCCTGCCTCCTCTGTCTCCCCCCCCGCCACTTACTTTTAAATGTTTGGCCAGACGAAACAGCCCTTTCCTGATGCTACGACTGTTGCTGGAGCTGCTGTTGACACCGGAGAGCCTTTGAAGTCACTGCCAACACCAGCCCGGCATCTTCTTGCCCACGGGTAGGCAAACTAAGGCCCGGGGGCCGGATCCGGCCCAATCGCCTTCTAAATCCGGCCCACGGACGGCCTGGCAATCAGCATGTTTTTACACGATTTAAAATGCATCTCTGGGTTATTTGTGGGGCATAGGAATTTGTTCATTTCCCCACCCCCGAAATATAAGATCTGAGGCACAGTGGACCGGCCCCCTGCTGAAAAAAATTGCTGACCCCTGTTCTTGTCACTATGTGGTCTCCTCTGTGGCTGGCGCCTATAGAGGTTGTGTGCAGAAGCGGCTTTGGGCAGCCACACCCATTCATCTTGGCTGCAACCAGGAAGAGGGCGCCAGGAGGGTGCCACTGGTTGTTTGAGGAAGTGTGTGCAGGCTCTGGGGTATATGTGTGTGCTGATTTGTCACCCCCAGTCCCCATCACCAGAGGCAACGACCTCATTTTGCCTAATGGGTGGCGCAGGGTACATACCGTATTTTTCGCTCTATAGGACGCACTTTTTTCCCTTCAAAAATGAAAGGGAAATGTGTGTGCGTCCTATGGAGCGAAGACGCCATAGCCCCGCGACCCTCTCCCGGCTGGAGAAGTGACGCGTGACTATGGCAGCAGCCTCTCCGCTGCGCCTTTCCACTGCTCCCTGACCTGCTCTTTGGGGCTGGTGGTGGGCTTCCCCCCGCCAGCCCCAAAGAGCAGGTCGAAAGGAACCTGAAGCCTGGAGAGCGAGAGGGGTCGGTGTGCACCAACCCCTCTCGCTCTCCAGGCTTCCAAGGTAGCCGTCTGAACGCACCTTAAACGGCACCTTGTTTTAGAGCGGGAAAACAAGAGGGGGAAAATTCTTCCCCTCTCTGCGCAGCGCCTCCTGCCACTTCGCTGAAGGGGCGCGGGGCAGAGAGCGGAAGAATTTTTCCCCCTTGTTCTCCCCCCTCTAAAACAAGGTGCGTCCTATTGTCGGGTGCGTCCTATGGTGCGAAAAATACGGTATTTAGCTTATAAAATGGTGAAAGTAAAGGGACCCCTGACCATTAGGTCCAGTCGTGGCCGACTCTGGGGTTGCGGCGCTCATCTCGCTTTATTGGCCGAGGGAGCCGGTGTACAGCTTCCGGGTCATGTGGCCAGCATGACTAAGCCGCTTCTGGCAAACCAGAGCAGCGCACGGAAACGCCGTTTACCTTCCCGCTGGAGGGGTACCTATTTATCTACTTGCACTTTGATGTGCTTTCGAACTGCTAGGTTGGCAGGAGCAGGGACCGAGCAACGGGAGCTCACCCCGTCGCGGGGATTCGAACCACTGACCTTCTGATCGGCAAGCCCTAGGCTCTGTGGTTTCACCCACAGTGCCACCCGCGTCCCTATTTAGCTTATAAAGTCTCCTAAATAGTCTGTTTTAAAGACCACCCTCTCCATCCACTCAGGGATTTTCACTCAAGGTTAGACATATTACATGTTTAGAGATTGAAATATATTGGAACTTGGCAATTTTTAAGGTAAAGGTACCCCTGCCCGTACGGGCCAGTCTTGACAGACTCTAGGGTTGTGCGCTCATCTCACTCTAGAGGCCGGGAGCCAGGGCTGTCCGCAGACACTTCCAGGTCACGTGGCCAGCGTGACGAAGCTACCCTGGCGAGGCAGAGCTGCACACGGAACGCCGTTTACCTTCCCGCTAGTAAGCGGTCCCTATTTATCTACTTGCACCCGGGTGTGCTTTCGAACTGCTAGGTTGGCAGGCGCTGGGACCGAACAACGGGAGCGCACCCCGCCGCGGGGATTCGAACCGCCGACCATGCGATCGGCAAGTCCTAGGAGCTGAGGTTTTACCCACAGCGCCACCCGCGGCAATGTTTAGAGAGATGTAAATTAGCTAACTTAATTATGACTACTTGAAGGCCCATTGGTTTCAATGGCATTGCTCTAAAGCAAGGGTCAACAACCTTTTCCAGCCATGGGCCGGTCCACCGTCCCTCAGACCATGTGGTAGGCTGGACTATATTTTGGAAAAAAACAATGAACGAATTCCTATGTCCCACAAATAACCCAGAGATGCATTTTAAATAAAAGGACACATTCTACTCATGTAAAAACATGCTGATTCCTTGAAATATACTCAGAGTCGAGAGCGGATTTCATGCTCTTTATTCAGCTCATAGTGGTGAGGAGGAATGAAAGTTTCCCCAAAGTATCTGCTTTATATACATTATTTACACAATGGGCTGCACGTGATTGGCTAATTCCAGAATTCTCCTGTAGGCCAATCAGGTTGTGGATTCACTTCCATCTGGAGCTGGATTGGGTGGCTCCTGCAGACCAATCATACTCCTGCATTGTTCTAGGACCAATCAGACTGCTGCATTCTGAATCCTATTCAACTCAGTACATAACATTCCTGGACCGTCAGTGGGCCGGATTGAGAAGGCGATTGGGCCGCATCCAGCCCCCGGGCCTTAGGTTGCCTACCCCTGCTCTAAAGCAATACCCACAAATGCTAATCAATACTTGATTGATATATGATAGTTATATGATCATGGAAGAGCACCCCCCCCATGTTTGCAGAAGAAGCTGTGCTTTCTGTAACTTCCTCTCTTACTTTTCCTGCTCCTTCTGACCTCGCCTTCGGAATCTTCTTGGTGTTGCTTTCTGCTTTAGGTTGCAGACTTAACCTCACTTGCCTGGGAGTAAGCCCCACTGACTTCAACCAGACTTACTTCCGAGTAGGGCTGGGATTGTACTCTTAGTTAGCATTTCCCCCGCAGCCTCAAATTCCAGGGTACTTAAATGTCTGCTTGGCCAATTTGATTAGTCAGTGCATTTTGTTTTTTTTTATAATAAATGTTTTACAAAACATAGAAACCATCAAATCACAAAAATCAAACAATCAAATATGACAAGACAAAGAACAGAAAAACAAGAAAATACACACTTAACAAAGAAAAAAGAAGAAGAAAAAAGAAAAATCCACTTTTAAGTTTCAAAATTCCATATCCCTCTGTCCTGACCTCCTCACATCTCTCTTTTTTGTGTTCCTCTTTATTCCGTCAAATTCAGCAAATTCTAACCCTCTTTTAAACCTCATTTATAATTATATATTTCCACTTATTATGTCTCCAATTTCCCTTGTCTTGGTCCTTTACTCCACCTTGTATACTTTGACATAATATTATTCTAGTCATACCCCCCTTCTTTTTAAGATTCTTCTTTTCATATCTCTTTTAACCATATCCCAAATGCCATGTTACCTTCACTTCCCACATCATATTAACACTCAAACATTTTACAATATTTTTGTAAATAGTCCTTGAACTTTTTCCAATCCTCTTCCATCAATTCTTCTCCCTGGTCACGGATTCTGCCGGTCATTTCTGCCATCTCCATATAGTCGATCACTTGCATCTGCCACTCTTCCTCGGTGGGTAAATCTTGTGTCTTCCAGTATTTAGCGAGAAGTATTCTTGCTGCTGTTGTTGCATACATAAAAAATGTTCTGTCTTTCTTTGGCACCAGTTGGCCGAGATTAGTCAGTGCATTTTGAACATCATGGTTTCTTCATCTATATTAATTAAAAACAATGCCTCTTCATTTAAGCCTTTCCCATGTTTAGGCTGAAAGAAACTCTCTCAAGTGCAAGCATTTGACAACCATTAAGTCCAAGCTTGCAACGCACTCTGAAACTTGGTTCATGTCTGCAAGTTCCATTAGAATGCCCTCATTGAAGGCGCCGTAGAAATGCAATTTATTAGGAAATAGTGGCCTTTTTATCAAGGGTGGTGGAAACAGTGGCAAGCAAGCATTTTATTTTTCAAAGTATGGTTCTGAGTTGTTGCTTTTTTTGCTGCCTAAACTGCTTGATTGGCTTTCCTAGTAAGCCATATGCTTTGGATGGTTTCCATAACAGTCAAGGAAGTAGATCCTATAATGGCGTCTCCTCTCCCTTCATACGCATGTGGAACTACCATTGACGCTGATGGGACTAATCAGTGTGGACTGAAGGGAGAATAATTTCCATTGTCCTAATCAGCTTTTAAAAAATATTATTACTGAAGGCGTTGCAGTAACCTGGGTAGATCCTTATAAGCACATCTGCAGAATACATCGCCACTGGCATGGCACTGAGCTCGCTCCACTGGGTTTCTGTGGACTGCTTGCTTGAAGTCCCTGCATAGTTCGTCCGCAGCTGTACTTTCATAACATGAAAGACCATACAACTGGAATATAAGTGAATAGACAAATAGGAGGAATTTGTAAGAAAATGGGAGAGAGGGCAGCCTGTTCCTCTAGTGCGATTATTTCTTCTTTGGTCAGCGATAAAGTATTCTGCTTCTCTTCCTTCGCTCTCCTACCCGTCTGGTGAATTCTGAAGTACCCATTAGGTGGTCCTGTTTAGTGGCACAGGAGACAATGTCACCAATGTCACGTCCATTTATTAAAAAAGGGCCTTTTGGCAACAAGATGGAATTGTTCTCCCAGCCTGCGAGGGTTTTTTCTTGTTTTTTTTTACATCTTGCAGATTCCATCTCTTTTGTTTTGCAGTTCTGTTGTTGAGGCTGTTGCTAGGAGAGTTCTTCTTCAGCTTCCCGCACTCTCTGGTTCCCGGCAGGGACTTGCAGCTGTAGTTCTAGAATTCGGTGGAATCAGATGAGCCGGTCATCTTCCGTTTCCGTTTGCCTCTTCAAACGGTGCACATGTAGGGAGAGGGACTAAGTCAAGTGGGTTATTCACAAGATGTATCGTATTTTTTGCTCTATAAGACTCACTTTTCCCCTCCTAAAAAGTAAGGGGAAATGTGTGTGCGTCTTATGGAGCGAATGCAGGCTGCGCAGCTATCCCAGAAGCCAGAACAGCAAGAGGGATTGCTGCTTTCACTGCGCAGCGATCCCTCTTGCTGTTCTGGCTTCTGAGATTCAGAATATTTTTTTCCTTGTTTTCCTCCTCCAAAAACTAGGTGTGTCTTGTGGTTCGGTGCGTCTTATAGAGCGAAAAATACGGTAGCTTTCAGGGGAACAGGCAGGGTCTGTGATGAGTGATAGCACATGCACAGGAATTACTGCAAATGTGCGTTACAGAACTGAAAGCAATTGTGTGTGAGCGCACACCGACTCCAATACCAAGCAAAAACAGTTTGAAACCTGTTCAGTTGTGATGACTTCCCCCAAAGAAAAAATACAGGCAATGAGAGTCTCGCAACAACAATCTACACCACAAATAAGGAGACTCAAACATATCCAAACAGAAGCACAGCTGGCCACCAGAAGCAAATTGTCTGTAAAGAAGGCACACCATGTCTGAAGATTTGCACCTATCATATAGCTGTCTTTGTTCAAGCTGGAACCCGACAACTTTTCCCTAAGGGGAATAAACCATCAATAACTCAAGAAAGACTCATAGCTGAAATGGACTTTTAACCGGTGATCCTGAATTCTTGTGGGTTTATGGTGTTCATTGTTATTTGGCATTGATTTGTGAACTTGCGTCAGTGTAATAGAGATATTGTTTGGATATATTTGTATCTCTTTGGGCCGGCTGCATGCAATACTAAAACAATGTATGCCTTAATAGGAATGTGCAAGCATTCCATCACCCAGTAAAGCGCATAGCTGTCAACGTTTCCCTTTTTCCAAGGGAAATTCCCTTATTCCGAATAGGATTCCTCACAAGAAAAGGGAAAAGTTGACAGCTATGGTAGAGAGACAGCAGCTCCAGAGCTCTTCTCTTGGTTCTCCTTCTGTGCTGCTCTGAGTGAGGCCATGGTTTTGCACAGCATGTCACCTAAACCAGGACTCATGGTTTGTCTCACTCCAGGCAAACCACCAGCTGTAACCAATGTGTATTGTGGGATTCCCAGTTTGTGGTTTTTCGAGAGGAGACAGACTATGAGTCTGAGCTCTGTTGACACACTCACCTAAACACAGTGCAGTCAGAGGGGGTTCAGGACGAAGAGCACAGCGGCTATGATCTCCACTCTAGGAACCTTCATGCTAAAGCCATATTTTGGCTGGGTTTCATGTGTGAACCAGCTTGCAATTTGTGGTGTGGACTCCCAGAAAGAAAACTGGAAAATGTAGATTTGAGTGATTGCTGAGAAATCTTTACTGGGGATCCCTCGCCCCCTTTTTAAGGTACTAGCAGCCTGCTGCCTGGTGTGGCTCAGGAATTCTGAGAAACTAAAAGACCAGTTTCAAAATCTGTGGTTAAAATCAGAACGTTTTTGAAAGGTTTAGACTATCGCCTTCATTCAAAATGGCATCCAGCAGCCTCCAAAAACCTGCCCCTTTGATCTGGGACTGCAATTGAGGAGTGTGTGCATGTGAGAGAGATCCAGGATTAGGTCTCTGTTTTTGTTTGGAAATGCTAAATGCAGCTGAGGGAAGGTTCAAATTGAATCAAAACTGTGGTGGTGCCACCCCCACCACCAAAATAGGCACACTACAGTGGCACCTTGGGTTACATATGCTTCAGGTTACATACGCTTCAGGTTACAGACTCTGCTAACCCAGAAATATTACCTCGGGTTAAGAACTTTGCTTCAGGATGAGAACAGAAATCGTGCTGCAGCGGCACAGCGGCAGCAGGAGGCATCATTAGCTAAAGTGGTGCTTCAGGTTAAGAACAGTTTCAGGTTAAGAACAGACCTCCGGAACGAATTAGGTACTTAACCTGAGGTACCACTGTATTTGCCTTGCAGGGAAAACACAGATGTATCCTTATGGCATCTAGGTAAATGTTTCTCCTTTTGCTGCAAAAAGAAAAAAGCTAAGTTTTACTCAGAGAATTGAAACCGATGGACTTAATTTAATCTGAGTAAAATTTAGCTGAATGTCACCATATATGTGTTTTTTTGGGGGGCGGAGGCGGGCAGGGAGAGGAGATGTCTTCAATGGGGCAGCCTCAATCTCAGTCTTATCCTTTTTAAAAAGTGGCACGCAGGTCTTGGATCTTTGGATCCTATATCCCATTTGGCAGTGCTTTTCCCCCCTTAAAAACTGTTTAGAGGTCCTCTCATTTTCCTACTCATATTGAAATACTACCCCTCAATGAGGCCAAACTTAGATTCACAAAATGTTTAGGGCTATGCCTACCCCTCAGCCCCCCCCCCAGAAAAAAGCACTGCCATTTGGCCCTTAGAAAGCTCCTGGTTCCAAATGTCCCTGCAGAATAGTTAGCATAGTATAGAAGGAAATGCTGTCCAATGAATGAGGCTTGAGATGGGTTTGTATATTTCAGCTTTAATAATAATAATAATAATAATTTTATTATTTGTATCCTCCCATTTAACTGGGTTGCCCAGTAAAATAGATTCCAAACTGTCTTCTGAGCTCCTTCACTGGACAACTGCAAAATATTGTATTTCACTACAATATTAGTAGCACAGCCTGATTTTGTTCTTGTATACTCTAAAGTAGATAACACTGATTTGAGTGGAATGTAATCCCCATTGAGGCTGCAGTCCTTTGCACATTTACTTGGCAATGAGTGGCACTTGTTTCCCAATAAACACAGGTAGAATCAGGCTGCAAGTCTGTAGCCTACCAAACTGTAGGCTGTAGCCTACCAAGATGAAAATAAACCTCCATTCCGTAAATTTGATCCATCTCTCCCATATTCTTTACATCTGTAGCCAGGGTTTTACAGAGCTTCAGGTGGGCTGTGATCAGCTGAGTGATGGGTCACAAGATATACTGTCCTAGTCTCAGTATAGTGACACCAGGCCACACTCCTCACTGCCCTTGTTTCACACACCAAGTGTACTTTGGATTAAGTACTTAATTCGTTCTGGGGGTCTGTTCTTAACCTGAAACTGTTCTTAACCTGAAGCAACACTTTAGCTAATGGGGCCTCCTGCTGCCGCCGCAACGCCGGAGCACGATTTCTGTTCTCATCCTGAAGCAAAGTTCTTAACCCGAGGTGCTATTTCTGGGTTAGTGGAGTCTGTAACCTGAAGTGTATGTAACCCGAGGTACCACTCTATAGGGTGGCTACATTCAGCATGGACTGGTTGTAACAATTACTTTGATAAAATACATATTTTGTTATGTGCAAATGGCTTTAGATACCTATTAGTTCCATAAATTACCGCATATCATATATTCCACACAAAAAAGTTACAATTTGTTGTTGACAAAGGACAGCTGGACATATAAAAGGCCCCATTACCTTCAGTAGCTTAGGGCCTCATCAACCCTAAATCTGGCTTTGGCTGAAATGTGCTCTTCCACTCTGAGAGTGCCAGATGTGCTTTTAGGGTAGCACAACCTGTTTGGCTGCACCGGGGACTGTGTTGCAAGGGGCGCCACAACAGTGCTGTAGAATGGAGCGTGAGAGGCGTGTGTGTGTGCGCGCGCACCAAATTTTAGCATGCCCCAGGGCGCCGCTGAATTTTGAGGACCCCAAGTCTACCACTGACAGTGGTTGTTGTTTGCCTGGGGGAAGAGAGGACCATATGTGTTCAAAGGCGCAAAAATAAAATAAAAAAAATAAAATAAAATAAATGATTCTCCTTGCTCCACCAAATTTTGTCTCTGGCCTTTGGAAGTTTGTCCAGAAGGAGAAGTTCCTTTCAGGCTGCAAAATGTGCCCTATTCCTGTTGATTTTGCCCTGAGTATAAATTGGAATTAGCTGTGCCATTAAAAATAATTGTTGATTTTCTTTTCCCCTGCAGCTCTCCATCGCTATGAGCAAAATAATGACCCCGAGGTTTTTATTAATTTCATTTTAATAGAGCAGTGTGCATGTGCAGTTTTACACGCTTATTTTTCACCCTTTGGCTTTGAATCTCTTTTTATCAGTTCCCTTCAGAGCATTTTAACACTTCTTGTGTGTGTGTGTGATGAAAAATGGCTATCCCATCTCAGCATGGAAGACTTTGGGGGTTAAGTGGAGGCGGAGAGTTCGGTCTGTCTTTGCCTCGGTGGTTTTGGCAGGCTGCCTTGCTCTCCCGAGGGCTGAGTGCAAATATAATAGTCAGAATTGAATTTTTTTTTAAATCAAATTGGCTGATATTTATTTATTTCAGTTTTAAAAAATGCCTTTTCACTGAAAAAGTCCTCAAGGTGGCTTATGAAACACCATCCACATATTGGATTGGTCCTTTTAGTGCTGTTTGACGGATGAATCTGGGAAGATGGCTCCTAACTCATCTGTCTGTATCCTCCTTTTTCTCCCTTTCCCGTAAAAATTGCTTCTCCTGTGTAAGGTGTTTTGAGACACCCACACAAAAATAAATCTAGAAGAGGCTTTTTCAGACAATATAGGGCTGATTGCCCAGGTTGTGCAGGAAAATGTATTTTGCTTCTGCCTTGAACCTTTTAGTGTTCTGCATTCTACGGTTTCTTTTTATTCACATCTCCAGTACAATATTCCAAGGCCATTATATAAAAGCGATTGTTGGATTGTACAAGTGCCTGCTAATGCTTGATATTGTGCTGAGCGTTGCAGGGGTCTCTCAAAGTGGTGCTTACCTAGGGCTCTTTTTGCATCCCTTTCTCTCTTTATGGGCTGAAGAGTGTGGTGGAGACAGAGGAGGATGTTGCGGGAAGTAAGCAGTCTGCAGAATATTTGGCCATAAATGGTTACAGTAACAGAGGTTTAGTAAATCACAACAGCTTCATGTGTCAAGATAAAGCTATGATTTTGTTCCCTCCCCATTCCACCATCAACCTCAGAAAGTTGCTGAAGTGCAGTAGAACGTTGCACAAAGGTACCTGAAAGAAAATGGATTTTTAGGCAGAGAAATAGGGTGCAGTTTTCTTATCGTGGACCAGCCTCACTGGGTTTTCTTTAAATAGATGGTGAAGCTATAGGGAGAAATGGACGTATTTTGGATACCTTTGCACTAGAGAAGTATAGCAAGAAGCTGCAACAGTTCCGGTCTTGCTGTCAGGGACTCTTGCATGGTTGGTTCACGTTGCAAAATTCTGACGACCATAACAGAGATATAGAGCAGGAAGCTAAATCTCTTGAGTTATAGTACAGTCAGGTACAGGCGAGGAGCCCTACTCCAAAAGCATCCATGTTGAAATTAGTAAGGTTCTTCTTGGGGATTGGTGAATCTGTCAATTTTGGTTTCTCTCCATTTTCTGTTTCTCACAACATCAGTTTGTGATCCCTTCCCCCTGGAAGGGCCTCAAAAAATCCATCAGTATTTTAGTGTGACTTTCTTCCAATACAGCCGTACTTTGGAAGTCGAACGGAATCCGTTCCGGAAGTCTGTTTGACTTCCAAAACGTTCGGAAATCAAGGTTCGGCTTCCAATTGGCTGCTGGAAGTTCCTGCAGACAATTGGAACTCACGGAACCCACGTCGGACATTCGGGTTCCAAATAACATTTGCAGACTGGAACACTCACTTCTAGGTTTGCAGCATTTGGGAGCTAAAACGTTCAACTTGCAAGGTGTTTGGGATCCAAGGGTGTACACACTTTTGCATGCAATTTTGCCTAATATACCTATTTCCCCAAAGCAGTGTTTGCTAATATGCATGTTGGGGGGCAAATTTCTTGGCTAGCAAACTGCATTGCAAAATTAGAAGAAGTAAAAATTTGTGTTTTTTGGCTGCATTTCGGTTTGCTTATTGTTTGAAAAAGTGAAAATTAGGTGGGTTCACATTTAAATACATACTGGATCAACTCTCACCCCCCTTCTCTCTCTCTCTCTCTCTCTCTCTCTCTCTCTCTCTCTCTCTCTCTCTCTCTAGTGGTACCTCGGGTTAAGAACTTAATTCATTCTGGAGGTCCGTTCTTAACCTGAAACTGTTCTTAACCTGAGGTACCACTTTGGCTAATGGGGCCTCCTGCTGCCGCCGCGCGATTTCTGTTCTCATCCTGAAGCAAATTTCTTAAGCCGAGGTACCATTTCTGGGTTAGCGGAGTCTGTAACCTGCAGTGTCTCTAACCTGAAGCGTCTGTAACCCGAGGTGTGTGTGTGTGTGTGTGTGTGTGTGTGTGTATAAACAAATGTTACAGTAAAGACTCAGCTTTCCTAATCGTAGTGTAGGGTGATGAATCCCGCCATCTTTCTTGTTCTTCATTTTGTATCTGCATTTTACAATGCAGAAAATGGAATGTCATGTTCACACTACAATTTGAAATCATTTTAAACTATAGCCAATTTTCAACCTGGTCCCTGGTTCCAGTCTTCTGGTCATGTGTGCAGTAAGATTCCTGTGGTAGGTGCTGGAGGAGGACAGATTGCAAGAAAGTGCATGAGGGCCAGAAGAGGCTCTGAATAAGCCATTGCTGCCTCATCTAATTTCTTGAGTGCCGTACAGTGTTTGTTCTACATTTGCGAGGGGTCATTCCTTTACTGTGGTGGCACCTGAGCTCTGGAACACTATACGGTTTCGGATGCTTGCTGAAAACCTTTCTGTTACTGCAAAGTGATTTTGTTACATTTGTTTTAAACATTTTATTCATTTTATCCTTGTTTTCAATTATTGCTTTATGCGTTTATTTTTATTGGCATGTGCATTGTAGTCAGCTTTTGCTTATAAATGAGTTTGCTTGTACATCAACTGGATAATTTTTTTTTTGAGCAAGCAAGTTTATACGTTTCCTAAACAAAGGCCGAGCATCAATCTCTGATTTGGCAACCCAGCAGTAGGAGCCGTAGCTGACTGCCATTGTTTTCCCAATTGAGAAGCCCTCGGAGGTTCAGTTTGCTGAAGGCCCAGGGATGGGAAACCAGTGAGATGCTGTTGGATTCCAGTTCCTGTCAACCTCAGCTAGTACGGCCAATGGGCAGGGATGATGGGAGATGAAGCAACACCCAGAGGACCATCAGTCTTCCACTTCAGAACGTAATGTTCAACACTCTCCCCCAAATACAGTTCCCAAAGTACCACTGAGAGCCAGTGTGATGTAGTGGTTAAGAGAGGTAGACTTGTAATCTGGTGAACCGGGTTCACTTCCCCGATCCTCCACATGCAGCTGCTGGGTGACCTTGGGCTAGTCACACTTCTTTGAAGTCTCTCAGCCTCACTCACCTCACAGAGTGTTTGTTGTGGGGGAGGAAGGGAAAGGAGATTGTTAGTCGCTTTGAGACTCCTTAGGGTAGTGATAAAGCGGGATATCAAATCCATACTCCTCCTCCTCCTCCTCCTCCTCCTCTTCTTCTTCTTCTTCTTCTTCTTCTTCTTCTTCTTCTTCGACCAGTGCGTCTTCCTCCTAGGAAAGTGTGTAGAGGATTGCAGCCTAAAACACACAAAGACACAATGACCTCTCCTTAGCTGTGGCTAGCCAGATGCCTCTGAGATTTTTATTTATTTCTTTAGCAAGATCTAGATACCGCTTGATTAAAAAATACCTCTAAGAGCACGGTGGTACCAGCTCTCCCCCATTTCAAGGCAAAACAGATATATATTGGTCCCTGAAAAGCAGAATATTGCTCCTCTGAAATGAAACTTCATCTGTATGCGCTTCTTGGCTGTGTGAGAAGACTTCTAATTTCCCTTCCCTCAGAGCCTATCAATTTCATGTGAACACGGTGACCTAAATTCCTAAATGGAGGGGTGGGTGTGTCAGGCAGTGGTGGGAGTTTTGCTGTTCACACTTCCCCCTTTTATTTTTCTGTCTGGACAGTTTTCTAACCTCCTTTTAAAAAAAATAAACAACAACAACAGCCGCTTAGCTCTCATCATTTGAGAACATTCAGGGAGATGAACGAGTTGGCTTGGCAACGAAGGACCATCAGGAGGTTAGGCAACCACTGAGTGGCTGCTTGGTGGCTGGCTGGCTTCGTAGCAAGTCATACAAATATGATAACATTTTAGTTTCTTGGCTGCCGCTGCGGCTGCGCATTCATTATGAGCAGGAGGGTTTTAGGGAAGGAAGTAAAGAAAGTTTTTGAATCATTGGTACAACTCATGAAGTCCAAGCAGGGGGAGAAAATACTGGATATGGATTGCTAAGTTCATCACCCTTGATATTTTCCCATTTCTTGATATATTTATTCTCTGTCAATGTTTGACTGACTACGCATACAGGAACGGGACGACAGTTGCTCACCGCTGCTGGTGCCTCCCTCCACCCTGTTCAGGTCAAGGCAATGGAGGAGCTTCTGTGCATACAAATGGTACACATACAAATTTTACCTCCATGAAAATGGACATTGCTGATTCACACCAAACTGACCCACACCGCCCTCAGCACTACCCGTGTATAAGACGAGTCCCAATTTCAAACCTATTGTTTGGGTAAAAAAACCAACCACCTAGTCTTATATATGGAAAAATACGGTACTCCCTTGATTAGAATTAAGTGTTGCATTTCTGAACAGTTG
The DNA here is from genome assembly GCF_027172205.1 of Podarcis raffonei. Classification (NCBI taxonomy): domain Eukaryota; kingdom Metazoa; phylum Chordata; class Lepidosauria; order Squamata; family Lacertidae; genus Podarcis; species Podarcis raffonei. Next base: position 53,071,795 of record NC_070613.1, on the reverse strand, counting down.
GAATGGTCAAAGGGGCCTTTTTGTTTGTTCAGGAACAGAGGCTGTCCTGACTAGTGCATTTCATAGCTCTGGAACCTGATAAAAAGGGTAGACTGAGCTTGATTATTATTTCCTCTCTTCAAGCAGGTATGATTTTAAAGTGAAACAGAGTTCCATAGGCAGTAAAATGATCATCTAGCCTAGATAGCACACAGGCTGTCTACAAGTCCCATTCATTGCTAATCAACTCTCAGGCTTGGTTGGTAAAGCTTTTGGCTCCATCCTTGGGTTTGGTGGTATTATTATTATTATTATTATTATTATTATTATTATTATTATATTTCTATACGTTTCTTCATCCAAGGATCACAGGGCGGTTTACAATATAATGAGCAAATTTCCTAAGATTTTTGTTTCTTTGGAAAGTAAGGGAGCATCTTGCTTTCCGATGTGATTATTTTATGGGGGAATAAACAAAGGGGCTTGATGCAACTCATGAGATCCTTTTGATAGATATTCTGTTGATCTCATCAGAATTTTTGTTGTGATGGAATCCCAAGAACACAAAAAAAGTTTAGCGGCAGGAAGTGAAGGAAGGAGCGATAAAGACTCAGAGTTCCAGGAGGGAGGGTAAGGTATTCTATTACTTGTCGGAAAAATAAATTACTAACATGTAACAAAAACACCTGGAGTGTGTAACACTCTGTTTCTTGTTTGATGTAATAAAGGAAATCAGGAAGGGCTGAGATTGGGAGAATCCAATAAGGAAACCCTCATTCAATACCCACTGGTTCCACATAGGCAGAAGATATATGTTTGATAGACCGCGCCCATTTTTTATTTTTTTAAAAAAGATTGGTTAGCAGATGATTGCTAAGAAGTCTGTTCAGTGTGGTCCTCATCAGTTCAGACTGGATATACAAAAACATTTAACTCGCTTCGTACAGATACAGAGAACTGAAATAGGGTCCTGTGTGTAGTTGGCAAAACATAATATAACATTGTGTGGGAGTCATTTCAAACTTGCCTGTAGACCATGTGACAATGTTTTGCAGGCTCTGACACTATGGTTTTGTTGAGTTTCAACTTACACTCCCGCAAGTTGCCTCAAAAGGATTTGTATCCTTAAAAGCAGGATATACAGTGACGATTCTGAATAGAGGAAACCACGACTTCTTGCAGTGAACGTGAGACATGCACCTCATTTTATTTCCGCTTTCACTAATGCAAGTTTCAGCTCAGTCACAATGAAGGTGGGATAAAGCTATAAGGGATCGTTCTTTGTAAATCAAGTATATATTAGAATACTTCTCTAGCCACTCTTCTGTATCTCCCCCTTTAGAAAATAAAGGAGCACCTTGCCTGCACATTTCTGTGTCTGCAACAGAAAATATTATTTTTCTCTTTCAGCTCAAGAGATTTCCCATTAGATTTCAAGAGAGCACGTGTTTTGCTTCTGGTGCTTCTGAGTCACACTGAGTACTCCTTGAAGTAGAATGGCAAAACTTAAAATCTTGTTGATCTACCAATAGCAATTAAGTTCCTAAGAATTTGGAAATGTCCAAAAGGCTTTTATGACGAAATGAATTTGGCTTGACGCAAGCATATCTGAAAGCTGCCAATAATTTATTTCTTACTTAATGAAAGCAATATATATATATGAATATATATGAATATATGGATATATATATGAAAGCCAATGATCTGGAAACATTAAGGTGGTTCACAGCCATAAATACAACAGTATCCACCACTTAGTAAAGACCTACGTACGGGTCCTGAAGACCTAAGTAAGTACAGTGGTACCTCGGGTTACAGGTGCTTCAGGTTACAGACGCTTCAGGTTACAGACTCCGCTAACCCAGAAATAGTACCTCGGGTTAAGAACTTTGCTTCAGGATGAGAACAGAAATCGCACAGCAGTGGCGTGGCAGCAGCAGGAGGCCCCATTAGCTAAAGTGCTTCAGGTTAAGAACAGTTTCAGGTTAAGAACGGACCTCCAGAACAAATTAAGTTCTTAACCCAAGATACCACTGTACATAAGTTTTCAATAAGCAGTGAAAGCAGATTACTGTGAGTAAATCAAATCTCTGAGGGGATGGGAGCCACAGCAGAGAAGGCTGCTCCCCTAGTCATTGAAAAATAGACACCTGCAAATTGTGATCTAACTGGGAGGGCCTCTGATCTGTAATAAAACCCAGTCTCTGAAGCTTTGCAGAGAGATTGGGATTCTTGTATCCATGGCAATTGGTTAGCTCTGTCAGGTAGCAGAAAAACAATCACTGTACTTTTCCGTGTATAAGACTAGGGTTTTTTTACTTTAAAATAAGGTTAAAAATCTGGGGGATAGTGCATATGCCCATTTTCCAAATATGGGGTCCACAAAAGGAGGGGGCGTCTTATACATGGGGGTATTTTATACACAGAAAAATACAGTAAATCTGCATTTGTGGGATTTGAGTTGAAGAAGAGAATGTATTCTCATTGGTAGAACACATGTTTTAATGTGCAGAAGGGAGGCACAACTAAACAGATCAAGTAGGAGGCAATGTCAAAGATTCCCAGATCCCAGAGAGCAATTTCCAGTCTGAGTAAACATAGACATATATGTATGGCAACTTTTTATGCTTACCACTCAGGCCCTCTGCTCTGTAGGACAACCCGGGGGCATTCAGACGTATACTCAGGGTCTGCATTTTGGGCAGAAGGCCAGGGACCCCACTCAGCACAATGTGTGCGAGGGTCCCCCAAATTCACCAGGGTTGGCATGCCATATTTTGAAGTAATTGAAGTGATAGATATTATCATCTAAAGGCAGCCTCCTCACAGGGCCTACCTAGCCAGGGATGCGGATGGCACTGTGGTCTAAACCACTGAGCCTCTTGGGCTTGCCGATCAGAAGGTTGGCTGTTCGAATCCACGCGACGGGGTGAGCTCTCAATGCTTGATCCCAGCTCCTGCCAACCTAGCAGTTTGAAAGCATGCCAGTGCAAGTAGATAAATAGGTACCACTGCGGTGGGAAGGTAAACGGTATTTCTGTGCGCTCTGGTTTCCATCACAGTGTTCCATTGCACCAGAAGCAGCTTAGTGCTGCTGGCCACATGACCAGTCTGTGGACAAACGCTGGCTCCCTTGGCCTGAAAGCAAGATGAGTGCCGCAACTCCACAGTCGCCTTTGACTGGACTTAATCGTCCAGGGGGTCACTCCCAGGACCATTATGACAAGCACCCTCCCCTCACAGGCCATTAAACCCAGAGTCTAAAATTATCTGAATATACCACAAGCATTGGCTCTTGTACATAAATTTGTAGATTGTCCTTTTCAAAGCAAGTGCCTTCCCTTCCTTACTCAGTGAAAGGGAACACTGGCAACTACTCTGTTTTTCTTACCCAGTGGGCAAAGCAAGCGTGACGTTGAATGTAGCCTAATGGAAAACGGGTACTTGGTTCTTGCCCAAGGAGGACCTACTGTGTTGAGCTAAGGCCTGTATCTTCCCTGTCCAAGTCCAACAATAATTTTCAGAGCTGGCACCAGAGGAGTGTCTGTATTCATCTGGCAGAATAGGGATAATTGACTTAGCTCTCGGCTGATTTCAGTCCATCGTGAATTAGTGGGTTCTTAAATATGACAATGATGTGGCTGACAATTCAGATATGGAACGGAATGAAATGCTTTGGTTGGAATCCATCCCATCATTAATTTTAATCTCTCCTTCCCATTTGCCATATTTCCCCCCGACTCTCATCTAATGCCGTTATGAATTAAACGGGTGACTGCACCAAGTGAAAAATCTGAAGTGACAGAAGCAACAGGCTCTGTGGAATGCTTCATTAGAATTTGGCATGGGAAAAAATGGTCAGCTTTGGAGTAAGTAGAAGGAAATCAAACTTAAAACAGCTGAGCATTAGAAAAAAAAATTATTGTATTGCCTTCCGGCTATTCTGTGTAAAACCAAATACCACTGAAGTAGAATGTATTTTCCTGATGAAGTCATCCTAACATCCAGATGGTGTGTTTCTAGGGGAGGGGAAAGGCTCTCAGAATCTCTCAGGCACGGATCTCACAGTTGCCATAACCAATCTGAAAAGGGTGATCACATTAGCTAGCTAAAAATTATCATAGCATAATTACAGGGATTTCAGTTCATCTTTCCTGAGGAGCTCTTCCCCGGTTTAAGGTTTATTCATGTCTGAGGACATTTTGGAGAGCTTAAGGCATGAGGTTTGATTCCAGAAGTTTACAGGATTAATTTTATAGGGAAGTGTAATCCCTCGATAAATCACCCTGGTTATGGATTCTTCTAAATCTCTCTCACACACTTATATATACACACAGAGAGATACAACCACATTAAGTATACTGTTAGTGTTTCATGGAAAAATAACATGGTTGCTACCAGTCACTTTGAGGTAACGTTTACTAGCTAAAATTGATGATGTGAACTTGCTACATGATGCATAAATGGTAATGCCTTCTAGTCATGCAGAATGTCCCTAAGCCTCCTGTTCTGATTGGGATCAACTGACCAGTTAGAATCAGAATTGTAAAACTGGTATTTCTATTGCCAATCTGAACAGACATCACAGGAGGATGGTAGCAAACACTGTTGAATAGAATCAGCAGGTTCACTCTCCTGTGTCTTTCTCCTGGTCATCTAGGTCATCCAGATAGTTGGTCAGAGTGGTCTCAGTGCCAATACTGGGCTGAAACTCTGATTAAAATAGGCCTAGAAAATTGACTTCATCCAAGAGAGCCTGGGTCTGATTCTGGAAACTTTCTCAGGAATAGGGGAATTGGCTACTGCTCTGTAGTTATTCAAACCTTCAGTGCCCATGGAAGGTTTCTTCTGGAGAAGCCTCACCACAGCCAGTGTAAGGCAACACAGGACCATTCCCTTTCACAATAAGGTGTTTATAACTTCTTTGGTCCAACCAAGCTTTTCCCTCCCTGATAGATTTTGAAAGCAATGAAGGCTAAGGACCCAGAATGCAAGTGGGCCCATTAACCCAACCTAGCACCTTGCCCACATCCTCAAGCCACATCAAATGAAATTAATCTGTCAATATCACACCAGACAGCATTCTAGACATCTCCACGGATTCACTGGTTATAACTGTGGAACCTAAATCACGATGGATACAAGTGATTTCATCCTCAAAATGATTTGCAAACTAGCCACAGTGAGCCACTGAGAGTTCCAGTATTGTGGGAGGGCCAATGGCAGGTTCCAATGCACCTCATATTGAGATGGGTCTAGGGTCAAGTCAGTGTTGGCTTTACAGTGGTACCTCGGGTTACAGACTCTTCAGGTTACAGACTCCGCTAACCCAGAAATAGTACCTCCGGTTAAGAACTTTGCTTCAGGATGAGAACAGAAATCGTGCTCCAGCGGTGCGGCGGCAGCAGGAGGCCCCATCAGCTAAAGTGGTGCTTCAGGTTAAGAACAGTTTCAGGTTAAGAACGGACCTCCGGAACGAATTAAGTTCTTAACCCGAGGTACCACTGTACTTGAAATGTAACATCTATTTCCGAGTGGGTGATGTTTGCATTTTGAGTCTGCCTTCCTCCCCATTCAAACTTCATTAGCACCGCTAATTAAATGGCCTCTACATCTAAATTAGGGGTGTGAATGGAATGCATTTGCTTTAGGGTTTCAGAAAATGGGCTGGTAGATCTTTCAGTCCTTTGACCCTCCCTCTCCAGAACACCAAACTGTCCCCTACTGGTGACCACTTATACACAACAACAACAACAACAATTTATTTATACCCCGCCCATTTGGTTGTGTTTCCCCAGCCACTCTGGGCGGCTTCCAACAGAATATTAAAATACAATAATCTATTAAACATTAAAAGCTTCCCTAAAAGCTTCTAAAAGTCTGGTAGTACATACCTTCCCCTGCTTCCAATACCCAGACACATCTTGACTCTGACACATGCATTCTCAAATCTCAGGACCTTGAAGAAAAAGCCCCCATCCAGCACACAGATCATGCTACCACCTGCCATGCACCCTGTGTTATGTGCCTATGAAAGGTGTCCATGATCTCACCAGCTCACCATTCCCCAACAACTCTTGTCTCTCACCAAGGTCACACAAACACGGTTCTTGGTGTTTCTCTTTCACACCCAGGAATCGATCCCACCAACAATTGGACCCTCACCCTAGTGTCTCCCTAGGGGAGCACTATTGTGCTTGTGTCCTCCTGGACTTCCCTGGTTGGCCACTGCAGGAAATAGCACACTGATCAACATAGATTTTTGGTCTGATCCAGTAGGCCTCTTCTTTCAACATTAACTCTTTTGCTATAACACATCCTCCTCCCTCTGTAAATTCAATTAAAACAGCCCTCCTTCATCTTGGGCAATTAAATTTCTGCATGAATTTAGTGTACCGTTGATAGGCAACATGATTACACCTTGCATTTATTAAACTGCTACATTGTCTTGCATCTCAAAGGATCCAAACATGTCTAGTGAACAGTCCACATGAAGCATTGTGTGATGCTAAAGGGCAGCCATGGGGCATTTAGCAGTGAAATTACCTAAGATTGAAGAGCACAGTTTAAAGAATGTGTCCTGGGAGAAACCACTGAGATAAGGAAAGTGAATTTGCTTTGGAGCTGCGGGACCTGAGCCTGCTAGGGGAAGGGAGAGACGTTGTTCAGATTCAGCAGAAAATAACTAGATGCAACCAGCAACCAGCATGAAATCAGGTTTAGACTATTCTGTACTTTGCATATTCTGAGGCGAGTTTGTTTCATGGCTTCTTTTTTATGAAGTGGTAAATTCACTGTTTAGGTGACCTAGAAAACCACTTGGGGGAAAAAAAGACCTCCAGAGAAGGATAGCAAGAGCAGCACTTTAAAACAGCCTCATTCTTTGCATCTTTCAAAAGATACTTAATGTTGTAGAACACCCACTGTGCTGAAGTTACTGCAGGTTTACAGATGGGTGAATTGAGGGGCACGTGTTTAATGACAAGGCTCAGATGGTGCTTTATTTATAGAGAAAGGTTTTTTTCTATAAGGTGCCAGGCTGCCCTTATAATTTAAGACGGAGAATTATGGGTAACACGTTTAGAAGCTGTAGCGGGTGCAGAAAATTGTACCGTAACTCTTGGCTGGGTTGTCACTATTGCCTTCCTTCCAAGCGCAATTCAAGGTGCTTCTAAAACCCTTATTTGGGGAGACCCCGCAACATTTGCGTGGCCCAAATCATTCCATACTGTCCCATTATGCAGTCCTTTCTTTCCCCCCGAATTGTCTCTTAGCAATCTCTTATGTGCAAGACCTCAATAAACTCTCACAAGAATCCCAAAGGCAAGATTTGGATGTGGAGAGCAGATTTTTTCTATAGCTGAAGTGGGCAATGTGAACATGAAGGAGAACCACCTTACTAAAGAGTGTAGGATGAAAAGGTCACTGAGTAAGGGAAAGTTACCTCCTCATGAAATGTGGTGGGTAGGATGCTCATATTAATTGGGATGGCTCAAAAGCCTAGCAGGTACCTTGGGTGATGAAACCAGGGCAATCTTTGGGGTTGTAATCATATTTCACATCTCTTTTCCTTGTGAAGGAGTGGTTAAGGGTGACTAAGGTTAAATTCAGAACATGAGGTCTTCTGTTCTGGTCCCACGGGTCATAATGGGGTCAGTGCAGCAAGGCAGGCCAGTCATTACAGCACCAAGGAGAGCTCCTAATATGACACTTCCTCCAGTAGTGCCTGGGTCAAGGCTGAAGCATTTTAGACCTTTGCATCCAGACCCCTCCCATTGTCCCACTCCTCCTAGAACCTAGTACTCTATCCCTCCATGAATGTATGCCAAACAAGATGCCTGCATTGGCTCACAAGATCTGTAGAATGTGATGTCCTTAGAGATGAGTGTGATGGTCAACCCAGGGGCTGGAGTATCTGGTCCAGGCATGGGCACCTTTCACCGGGGGGTCTCTGGTTCAGTGGTGGTGCTCTGGTCCAAAGGAGGTCAGCTCCTCTGCCAGCACTACAGCCTCTGTATCTGGCTGTATCTGGACTTCAGGGTCCTGATACTCTTAGACCTTTTAAGGATTTGAATTGAAGACAGGGAAAGGCATGCCTAAGGAAATTCTAGGATGGAGATAAAGGAGCCTTCTCACTGTCTGGATCTGCTTACCATGTCACGAAGATCCTGTGATCCCAAAAAAATCACAGGCTTGGGCACATGGCAACAGTGGGGTGGGGAGGGAAGTTACCATTTTTAACTACTTTCCTTTAACACATACATTCAGAAACTTCATATAGAGACCTTTAGGCAAGTGAAGAGAACTTGTTTATACCACTTTGGGTCCAGGGGGCTCTAGAAACTCCTTGCCAAGGTACAGTCAGGAGCCGATTAGGCTGCAAATCTTCAAAGATCCCTTGGGGGGGGGAGGCTTATAGAGGCTCTGATTCCCACAATCTGCTTCTATCCCAGCAGCGCTGAATGTTCCATACTGTTGTGCCTAGAGCTCCTCCACATTTCTGCGACATGCACAGTTGATTTGTTTGGCTCAGCGGTGTTACACTAATTGCTGCTGGATTTCAGATCCCAGCGTCTCTAACTAGTGGTTAAAACCTCTTGAGTAGGTATGTCAGTAACATGCTGCTGTGACATTCTTAGGGGGTGGAGAATTACTGCTGGGCATGTCTCTCTCTCTCTTGGATCCAGCATTGTGCATTCAGAGATGTGTGAAGTCGGCGGTGAGTGCTGCCGAAGGGAGAGATTCAAGGGCAACTAATTGCCTGCTTAGAAAAGCTCTCATCCCACAAGGGGAGAATTGCTGCTGCTGCTGCTGCTGCTGCTGTTCTTGCTGCCTAGAACACTCACCAGCAAGATCATCATGACAGAGGCAAGCAACAGAAAAGAAGGATTTAAAAAATGTCGGAGTGCCACCTTCAGCATTGATGGCTATAGCTTCACAATTGGTGAGCCCCTTTGTGCGGGTGTTTCTTCTTCTTCTCTTATCCTTTTGTCTCAAGTAGGAAACAGGGGTGAATGAGGGGGCTTGTCCAAGATGCCTCTTGGACGATGCTGCTGCCCTCCTGTAACTTTTGCTTTGCTCTGTCCCTCCTGCCGCTTTGTTGACTTCCTTTTATTCAGGGAAGGTGCCTTGCCCTGAACCACCGCGCTTTTGTAATGTTTTTGGCATTGCTTTGGCAAGAGGTATGCAGAACTTTTGTTTTGTTGGCAGCCCTTATCTCAGGAAAGCCCGTGTTTTTGGGATTACATATTGTCAACTTGCTTGCTGCATTTCCTTCCTACAAGCTCAGGAGCACAGAAGCTGTGTGTGTGTGTTTGTGTGTGTGTGTGGAGTTTCTTTGTTTTTCCTTACTTGTGAGTTTTAAGTAGGTAACCAAGCTTCTGTAAACCCATGGTCACTGACACAGCAAACCAGATCTTTCCTGAAATTGCCCTTGTACCACGTAAACAGAAATGAAGTGGAACTGGAAATGGAAAGAGAAGGCACACACAAATCACATCCATTCTCCTTGGTCCCTGCTGTAAACAGTGGCTCATTTCTAAAAAGAGGTTAGTGTGGAAAACATGCCTTCTGCTTGCACCTGATCCCAAAGACCTGGAGGCTGGTTGCGGTTACTCAAGTGCTGGGAGACACTCTGCACAACCTCAGATGAACGTTGATCTTGGCAATCATTTCAATACTCCAAGAGCATTGACAAAAAGGGGTCCAGAACTGAGCCATGCCTCATATCAAGCCCTCTAAGGTGGACTGAGCTCTTTAAACATAAGACCCCTTTGTTCCACTCTGTCTTTTTGATGGAGAGGGGGAAGCAAAATTGCTCAGAGCCACAGGTTCTTGCTCCCTCCTGCTTTCTTTTCCCTTATCAAACCCACTGTACAGTAGTTAGACTCCTAGGGTGAATTAAGCAGGCTGTTCTTTTGAAATTTTACATCTGACTGAACTCCACTCTGCAAATCTCTGCAAACCTTAACGAAGCAAGCTATCTTGCTGACTTAATTTTAGTTTGCAATCCGAGTGGCCTATTTATGAAGAACAAATTCACTTTTATGCCTTCTCCTATATCTAATGGCCAGCTGCTGATTGTGTTGTGCTTATTCTTTGCTTCTGTGGATTGATGTTGATGTAAATAGCACAAGAGCTTCAGGCTAGATGGAGAGCTTAAAGGTTCTCGATGGCATGCAAGAACTTTTGTCATGGTCTTTCTGCTGTCTTACATGCTGCATTCTACAGTTATTAAAAATGATGCCTTCTGTGGGAGTCACTTGAACATCAGAACATGTGCTTTTTTTGGAGGGGGGGAATTGTTGTAGCTGCATGGAATTGACAATTTCTTACTCATGTAGGAGATCTGAGGATTAATATTGTGTGTGCCATCTTGAACTGAATACTAAGGCAAGAATCCTAGACACACTTACCTAAGAATAAACTCCATTGAAAACAGTAGGACTTACTTCTGAGTATAGGTTACGCTGTAAATAGGGGTTATGCATCAAAGACTAGATGCTCCAGATAAATCATGTTCCTTCAAACATGATGTATTAGGATGACTAAAGTGACATGTTTATAATTGCATTATTTTGGTGTTTCTATTTTTGGGCTGTTGAGGTAGCCATGGGGCATGGCTTTCAGCACACTCCACTGATTTGAAGGAACAGGGGCAGTTAAGCTTGTGCCTAATTCTCCTATTAAAACCAAGGATATGTGCTGTATGATGCCCTCTGTGTTTACTCAAAAAGTAAGCACCTTTAAACTAAGGTGGGACGTACTCTCAAGAGTGTGCACATAAGACTGGAACCCAAACAGCACAATCCTGTGCAATTTGACTCAGATGCAAGGCCCGTTGTGTTCACAATGTGTCTTACCTCTCGGGTCTGTATGTGCATATGATTACAGTCCAAAGTGCTTAATTTTGGCTAGACCATGCCCATGGTTAAAGTTAAATTCTTATGTATATACAACCCACCCCAAGTATCTGCCTTTTACTCAACACCCTCGTTGAGTGTGGTTGGAATATGTCCTTGAACTGATAAGGACTCTTGCTTGCCTGACTGCAGGATAGAGAGGGGGGTGTGTGTGTGTGTGTGTGGTGTGGAATGAGCCTGCTGTGCAGAAGTAAAGTTTTCACTCCTTGCTCTATGCACTTTTTTGCCCCTGGCCCCTGCCCATGTGCTTGCCAAAAGGGAAGGCTGTCTAAAGGATTCCCCCCATATATGCTCTAACTGGATGCCCACCTCAGTTAGGATCAAGTCTTTGCGTGGGCTATGCTGCCTTTATAGCATCAAGATCTTTGCCTGCCTGCCTCTTCTTATCCCTCTGAACTTTGCAGTCAGACAGCCCCGAGCAAGCTTGTCACATTCAAGTTGGAAGGAACTCTAGCGGATAAATTTAGCAGCCTGGAAGAGAAGGCAAACACAAGTGGGACGTTTATGCTTCCAAAAAGAAAAGAATCATGAAAACTACGGGCCAGACTCACCCTTTCTCTAAAGTGCCCAAGATGGGTGTTTAATTCACAACAACCTTGTGTGGCAAGCTTGTCAGAGGCAGCGACTTTGCCAAAGGCCACCAGTGAGCTTTGTAGTTGGATAGTGGTATGAACTTGGCTTCTTGCATCCAGGGCTACCATGTTGCCAGTTTCTTTATAGCATCCCAGCTCAGCTGATTTCAGGGCCAGCCCTGTTATTTGGCAGATTGATGCAAGTGCGTCAGGGAGCAGCAGTGACTGCTGTGTACAACACACAGTCTATCTTATGTCCCAGCGTTGGGTGGTGGCAGTTGTGGAGAATCTTTTTCTGCCCTTTAAGCAGCACAATGTCTTGAGCAGCTCAGATTCTGAATGATGCTGAAGGACATCTGACAGCCATCTCATCCCATCTCCTCAAATGAGGCAGACTTTCCCCCAAGCACACATTTTTGCTGCTAGATTAACTTTGGGTTTCCTTAACTTTTGATACCTGGGTTGAAACAGGAGGCATACTTCACTTTAATTCTCAAATATCGATCTCTCTTTCTATCTTCTCCATCACCTCCCAGAACAATAGACAAGCATGCTTCTAGTTCAGACAATATATGTTCACAAATAGGAAAGAGCGTGGGGTGAGGAGATATGGGAGGCAATTTCAGCAGGTGTCCTATCTAGGATGTAATCTTCTCTTTCCTTGCTTAACTGTCTCTGTGGTCCTCTATCCTGGCACCCCACCCCCAGTTGCTGAAGTGGAGGAGGTCTGGGTTTGGGGCATTTGTGTCTCAAGGCGAGGTACCTGCTAGGGTTCTAGGAAGAAAAGTGTGAGCGATGTGCTCTTGTTCCTATGTGTGTTGTGAGGTTGGTCTCTTCTACTACGACTACTACTACTACCACTACTAATTGTACCCTGCCCATCTGACTGGGTTGTCCCAGCCACTCTGGGTGGCATATACAAAAACATAGTGAAACATGAAACATTAAAAACTTCCTTATACAGGGCTGCCTTCAGATGTACAGTAGTCTAAAGGTTATATAGTTACTTATCTCCTTGACATCTGCTGGGAGGGCATTCCACAGGGCAGGCGCCACTACCCAGAAGGCTCTCTGCCTGGTTCCCTATAACCTCACTTCTCACAGTAAGGGAACCACCAGAAGCTGAACCTCAGCGTCTGGGCTGAATGACAGTGGTGGAGACGATCCTTCAGGCAGAAAGATCTGAGGCTGTTTAGGACTTTAAAGGTCAGCACCAACACTTGGATTTGTGCCCAGAAATGTACTGGGAGCTACTGTAGGTCTTTCAAGACTGGTGTTATATGGTCCCAGCAACCACTCCCAGTTACCAGTCTGGCAGCCGCATTCTGGATTAGTTGTAGTTTCTGAGTCATCTTCAAAGGCAGCCCCACATAGAGTGCATTGCAGTAGTCCAAGCGGGAGATAACTAGAGCATGCACCACTCTGGTGAGACAGTCCGCGGGCAGGTAGGGTCTCAGCCTGCGTACTAGATGGAGCTTTGTGTGAAAAGTGCTCTTTCTCCTTCTTTCCCATCTTCAACACCCACCTTGTGAACTCTTTAAGTATGCATGACACAAAGCCAGAAAGCTTTGTCCCCAAGCTACATACTCTTTTACTTGAGTTATTTTCACCTTCTTTTGGAGGTGTGCTGTGATTGGGTGATGAGTTGCATACCATCCTGGATTCGGTCTTAGTGATGTGGATGAGACAGTTCTCTTTGGAATCTATGCCTAAAAAAAAGACATACAAATAATGACAATTTAAAAATATGAAATACACATAGAAAAAAGAAACAATTTCTCTTTAACTTCTTAGCCTCTAACACCTCCTGATTCTATCTATGTAAAAGTATTTAATCATAGAAGTATTAATACTAAAACTTGTTTATGAAAACATTGTAACACACCTTCATAAGGGAATCTGGTTTTCCAGTGCTTATGTCTCCTACGCTTAACTTATGATTGATGGATGTTTTAATTACCCATACAAAAATAAATTAAATCTGAAATCAGGCAGGCGCCTTAACTGCACTCTTTTTGGTGCCTGCTAAAAGCATATTTGTTTAGGCAAGTCCATCCAGAAATGTAGAATGTTTTTAGCCTAGCGTTGATTTTATTTTATTTTTTGAATGCTTCAGATAGTTGTTTTTAATCATTTTTGCTGATAATTTAATTTTTAAAAATTTTTGTAAACCTTTAAGGTTTTTTTTTTTACTAACAACCAAGTGACAAATAAATGTTGTGAAATAAATAAAATAAATATCATAACAAACCAAATCTTCTGGTACAAATTCCGAATGTTTTATGCTTTACATGCCTTCAGTTGTATTTTGGCAATTGTTCATGGGCAGGAAACTTGTGAAAGTTTTTTTGGGGGGGCTGACTGGCAATTCCCCCCCTCTTTTTCCTGTTTCCAAACTTTTTTTCAAGCTTATTTTTACCAGCTATCTCCTGCTAGCCTAGCCCCACATCCCCCTTGAAATAACTCTGTCATGCAAGAACACTGACCCAAAGGAAGGGATGGGGCGGAATTTTGATTTGGATCACACTTAAAGGCAAACCTACCAAATTTATACTTGAGGGCTGCCATATGTCTGGAGTTTTCTGGACATTACCAGGATTTCAAAGGCAGCATTGACGTTTGCGAAGCCTTGTCTTGGATCAATTTAGGGATCTTTCTAAAAAGAAGAAGAAGAAGAGTTTGGATTTGATATCCCGCTTTATCACTACCCAAAGGAGTCTCAAAGCGGCTAACATTCTCCTTTCCCTTCCTCCCCCACAACAAACACTCTGTGAGGTGAGTGGGGCCGAGAGACTTCAAAGAAGTGTGACTGGCCCAAGGTCACCCAGCAGCTGCATGTGGGGGAGCGGGGACGCGAACCCGGTTCACCAGATTACGAGTCCACCGCTCTTAACCACTACACCAGACTGGCTCTCAAAAAAAAAAAAGTTCAACAACTTTCGGGTGCCCTGGTTTTTACTTATTGAAATATGGCAACCCTATCATACTTTCCACAACAATATGTGGACTGAAACACAACAATCTTTTGAAATTAAGCACATCTCTAAACTTTGCAAGTACAAAAATGCATATACTAGAGTCATGAAAATAAGTGCTGGTGGACTAATTAAAAAAAAAAATCACAAACGGAGAACTAAACTGAAGATTAGAAAAATAAGAAACAGAAATTGACAGATTTGGCCATCGCTATCCAGGGACATTGTGGAGGAGAAATGATAACTATCAAAAGGAACTCTATGGAAACTAAGACTTTGGGTGGCAGCATGGTTAAAGAAAGAAAAGCAGGGGAAAGGAGATTGCAATTTTGGGGATTCCTTATAAAGTATTTCCAAACTTTTGCCTCCACTCCAAGATTTGCCCCCAAATTTTGAGCTGTAAGCTAGGCAAGTTGATCTTTCAGATCAGCCCCTCAACCCCATCAAATTAAACAGCACCACTACCAGGAAGTAGAACAACAAAGACCCTTGTCGTTCTGCCCGGGCACTGAGATCCAGCTCTGAGGGCCTTCTGGCAGTTCCCTCTTTGTGGGAAGTGAGGTTACAAGGAGCCATGCAGAGGGCCTTCTTGGTAGTGGCGCCTGCCCTGTGGAACGCCCTACTAGCAGATGTCAAGGAAGTAAACATATGTCAGCCCTGTACAGGGAGGTTTTTAATGTCTGAGTTTTTAATGTTTGAGTATTTTGTTGGAAGCCACCCAGAGTGGCTGGGGAAACCCAGTCAGATGAGCGGCATGAAAATAATAAAACCACCACCACCATCTTTACTATTAATACTGGTAGAGGACCATTGGACCAGTGTACATGCAGGTCCCACTATCCAAACTTGCTTATTAAACAAGAATTCACTTATCCAAACATGAGGAATTAGTACCCAAACCTTGCTGTATACAGATTCAGATATCCGAACAGCCAGACCTGTGTGTAGCACTGTAAACAAATAAGCAGCTTTAAGAAAGCTTTATTTTTTTATTTTGCTGGTCCGCAACAGCCATTTTGCCAGAAAACATGGTGGGGAGCAGGGAGGGAGAGAGATCGGACAGATAAGAGAGCAGTTTTTCCTTCCTTGTTTGCCTTTTGCAAAGTTTCAAAGGGTTTTCCTGGATTGCCCCCCCCCCCAATTTTGGGGTCAAAATTCCATGGTCAGGAATGCATAAGAAATTTCCTCATAGGAATCAATGTAAATCGTTGACTCATTATACAAACACTTGCGTAACAAACAACGCATTGTGTTCAGATAATAAGACCCGTGTGTAAGGGTGATGCGCCTTCTATTATGCACCAGACTCTGTGGTCCACATGGTGTGTTCCTTCCATTTCTTTAGGAATGGACTATTTTAGAGCACTAAGTTTATAGACTCACTCTGAGGTCAGAGTCACATGTAGAAGCTCTGCCAATCTAGCCCATGTGTAGGAGGTGAGGGCTGGAGGTCAGTCACTCGCCCACAGATGGTGTGCCATCTTTAGGCATCCCAAATGTTTTTAAAATGTTAGGCAAGGTGTATTTTCTTTGAGTGTGTGTGTGTCAGTCAGTCATTCAGAGCATTTGTTTGTCGCTGTGGAATATGAAGGTGATCTTTGAGGATCATCCACACCAAAACAACAATGCAGAGCATTAGGCAATTCAAATGAAAGACATTTAAATATATCCTCTTATCTATCTAATCGTCAATATGTTGTTAAAGTAAGTGAGTGATGCCATCCCTCTGAAAACTGTGAAGAGGTGTAGGCAGGTGGCTGAGTCCTGCAGATCTAAATTCACAGTAAATTCATACAGCAAGCGCACATGATCAATTGCTAGGAATACCGTGAGCGAAATACAATAGAAGAGACTTCTATGAGATTGTAGCTACTCCCGGCCTAGCTTGGCACCCATTCTCTGTAGGCTTCTCTTTCTCAGCTGCTTGCTTCCAAATGACAGGCCTCTTGTGGTGATCCCATCTGTCTTCGCAATGCCCATGGAGCTCTTGATTTTCACAGGGCGAACTCAACCACCTGCCTGCACACCAATGTACAGCTGCCCTATTTGCAATTGCGGTGCTACTATTTAGAGATGTTGCTAAAGAGCTGAGAGCCTCCGTTGCTCTGTGCAGCTTTTGTAAAGTCAGAACGTACTCAACGTTGGTGGCCTGCTGACTGAGAAGTGTTGCAGTGCAAATGGAAAGTGGCAATGGAAAATGAACTCATTTGGGACCATGTCCACTTTCAGCATCAGTACGGAGTGGTGCTTGTGGCAGTGAATCACTCTCCTGCAATTGGTGTGATGGTTTGGAAAGTGCCAGGTGCTCTGGAAATAAAGTAAGTAAACGTTTATGAACTGATACACAGCACCTGAATGGCAGAGATGACAGGGAAATTAAGCAATAAGTGGTTGCTCATTTCTAACTAATGTGCCTAGCTGGTCAATTAATTGGTTGCAATCTTCTTTTTAAAGGCAATTCAGGTTGTTTTGATGAGTTGAATGTTAAAATTTTCAGTTTTTTATCTGTACTGATATAAGATTATTTTTCCAAAGATCCAAAATGTAGTTACTTTGGAAGGCAAAGTAGAATTGTAGGCGTACCTTTATGGTGGAATATTAGTTTGCTTGCAATGGGAAAGCACCATGACATCAAATCCAGGTGTGGCAGCAGAAGCTCTGGACAAGGCTTTGGGATTGGTAAGGGTTGGATAAGGCCCATCAAACTCACTACAATGTTGTTGGTTAGCAGTAAGGTGGAAGAGGAAATTGGGATCCAGCATGTTGGATTTTCCTCTGCTACAAACAAGGTCAGATCACCTGCAGCTGTTCACGGCATACAGAAAGGTCATCTCCACTCAAGTCAGTACTTGGCAATGGGTGGCTTTCACATGGCCAGCTCAGCCCATGGCAGCATCAGTGAAAATCCACAGAAGCTCACACTTTGCCCTTTTCAATTTGATGTTGTTGGAGCATTGCTGATCCTTAAGGAAGATTGCTTTATTTGCATTTGATTGACTGGAATGCTCCCTGTGAGGTGGTGGGCACCAGGTGTGTTGGTAGCTGTGCCTGACATCCCATATGGTGGGAATCTGTTGGTGAAAAACATCTTAATCTCTCCAGGTGAGAGGTGGGGAGAGAATGTGTGTGTTGCCCCAGGTGAGAGGCGGGGTAGAAACTGATGTTCTTCCTCCTGTTTTTCTCCAGTTACTGGATTGTTCTTATTCAGTGGACTTATCTTTCGGTATATGATTATGGGCTGTTGAATGCTTGAGTGTTTTACTGACGTGAATGGAGTGCTGTGATGGGTGCAAGGAGATTGTGACTGTTGAGAAATTGGGTATGGTGGCAGGGTTCCTTGATTGTATTAAGGAGTGGTTTTTTTGGTAAGACTTATTAGGTTTTCTCCTGATATATAGTTGTAATTATGTTGCATTTTGATGCTATCTTGTGATATGTTGTATACAGTTTGCTTTTGTGGTTTTTTATTTATATTGCTTTGAAATTGCTCAATTATACTACTTAAAATGTGAGTATTCTTATCTTCATCACTATTAGCAATAATAGTGAATGTAGCATTTGTATCATATTTGTTTTGAAATACTGATTTTTGTTGAGATAAGTAACCTCCTTCAAGATTTCTGTTGAAACAAAGTGGTACGTAAGTTAAAGAAATTTTAAAATGCCCTTTGATGTATTGGGTTCATATCTTGGTGCTTTTAGATCTTATAGCCATTAACACCCAAATGTCTTGCTTAATTGCCATGTAAGAAGCTCCAAGTCGTTCACGAGCTGTGGTCTTTTCTAGAAGGAGCAGATTAGGCCAGAGATATCCATGCCCTGATGAAACCCAGGTAGACTACTACAATGCTTCAGATGTGGGGCTGCCTTTGAAGACTGTTCAGAAACATTAATTCCAAACAGCAAGACTGTTACGTTGCCTACTATCTTGCCAGTTTTAAAAAGAACACCAGTGGCACAATTCAAGGTGCAGGTACTGACCCATAATGCTCTAAATAGCCAAGGACTAAATAGTACATGGCCCCTTATGAACCAATGGGATCCTGGCTTTGCAAAGGGATATCCGACACTTCCTATTTCCAATCAAACATAGCAATTTTGGTGAGACCAAAGGCAGGCAAATAAGGACCAAACTAGACAGGACAAAGGCAGACCCCTTTTGTGTAAAGCTGGATCTGCCCCCAAATCAAGAGGGGGTACACAGGTGTGTGTGTGTGTGTGAATTCCCTCACCTGTCACCCCCCAGGACTTTTCTATTTGGCTTAGCCCTGCTGTCACTGGCGAATGGGGAAGTAAGTGGCAGGCAGGAAGATGATCCACTGCCTTCACTTCAGACCCATTTGCTATTAAAAATAAGACTTCCACACCCCTACTTCATACGTGATTGGCCAGATTTGGGTTTAAACCAACAGCTCTGTTTCCATTGCATCTGTCTCGGGCTTCAGATCTGCCCCATAGAAATATGTGAGTAGAACATCTAGGGTGGACAAAAAAAGAGGACACAGATGTACGTACATTAAACTTCCACATGCCAATTTAAACATATAGGTGCACATTTAGAAATAATGGTGATAATTTAAATAAAATTTATATCCATTTCATCATAACAGGGAAGACGTTGACCCAGCTGTTGATGGGCAATTTCAACTGCTTCTCTACTTTACGATTCCTTTATTTTTAAACTGGGCTTGGACCAGACAGCCCATCAGACTGTCTTCTGTAAATGAGGCCACATGGACACCATAAGGGCATTTTCCTTTATCAGTGTCAGGATGTGGCCACCCAACTGGAGGCTTTTAAATGGGAAGCGGAAATGAGGGCTATGGCCTACTCTAGTCATTTATTAGCCTCTGCGGCTACTGCCCCCCAAGAGACGCAAAAACACATTTTCTGTTCTTTTGTTAATATTATTATTTGATATACTGCTTATGTGCCGTAACTAAAATGCTGAATAAAAAGGATAATTCTTTACAGTTTGTTTGTTTTGCATACAGGGAAAAACTGCTTAAGCAGAGTGATCAAGTTCCTGTTTCTAGCCTTTTTTCAGAGGGAAGCCAGTGTGTCTCCATAGCACAGCTGCCTTATTATGTTATGTTTAGAGTAAACTACAATAGAATCAGGATGTTGAAAATCATTATTTTGAAGACAGCATAGCAACCCTAGCTCTTGAATCCCTAGATTATCCAAAGATTATCCAAGAAGAAAACAAAGTCCATTGTTCATGAGTTTGTATTTTAGCTGAACCTTTGTTTCTCAAAGCAGTAGGTTTTACATGGCTTCCTCCACATGAAAATCTAATTATTTGGAGAAATTAAAAAAGTGGGGGAAGTGGCTGAGTTTCTATGAAAGGCATCTGTTTCTGAGAATAGCAAAAATAGGAAAACAGGAGAGAGAAATTTAATGGATAATCATTTTACAAAATGTGCTGTTGTCCAGCTGCAGTGTAGATATCCTTGTTTAGGGGGGAAATTCTTTTTGTTCTTGAAGTCCTGTGAATGATATCTAAGACTGTTTTCCTTTCTTTTTAAAAGTATTCTAAAGCATTTACAAACAGTACTAGGTTTTGGAACTCTGTAAAGACAAATACAAAGAATGTTGTGCTAAGCATATCTCTCCCCTTCCCTGGTATGAGATAAATCTGTATCCAGTTCTACTAACCAACTGGATGGTAATCCTTGATTTCCCTCCCCTTTGATTGGTTTCCCACACCTACTGACTCACTTGTAGGGATGAATTCTCATAATTCATTGGGGCAGTCATGGCAGTTAAAAACTTACTTAAGCCTGTAGTGTACTGAAGCCCCTACAGAGTGTTTCATATACATTTACCTCAGTAACTTTTACAAGAGCCCTGTAAACTGCGTCTGTGTTACAAAACTCCTAATGTAAAGTGGTGGTGGTGATGAAATGCGAGAGAGATAAAATTATTTTTCCTGAGGACAGTGGCCACCAAGCAGAATTTGAACCAGCGACTTCCAAGTTCACCCTCCCAGCCACGCACAACATTACACCAGCTGTCTATCTGACATATGCTATAATTTTTAGGAGCTCAGCATGGTCTCAAAATATTAGGGGAAAATTTCTGCGGATGTTACGGAGAAATTAGTATGACTAGGAAACACAGTGTTTGGAATTTACTTAAGTCTATAAGATTAACTTTTTTTCTGCTTTCTAAAAAACCACTAATGAGGATATTGTTTTTTTCAAAGCATCTTGTTTAGCTAGTGAATGAGCTTTTCATGCAATGATTCTTCTGTGAGCTTCAGACTTTCAACTGGAAATAAGCCCTTGTTATTTCAGTAGCTGTAGTCCTGTGGCTTGGCTGTTTCATGATGAAAGAAAACTTGTAGCAATTACTAGGCAATTGTGCTTAATGAGATCTCTTCTGGATTTCAAACAGGCAGCAAGAGCAGTATACTAGAACAAAACAATTACAGTCACTCGGACCATTCTGAGACATCACATCCTCATTTTGTTGTCTTAGCAGCTATAATTCCACTGAAATCCCCACTGGGGAAGGGAGGGACTGTCTTCTTTATTTAAATCAAGATTCAGGGCATTTGGGCTTTTGCCATCTCTCATTCTTCCTTTAAGGAGGTTTTTCCCTGACAAGTTGCCATTGGGATAGTAAAGAAATATGCAGTTCTTTTGTTTAAGGCTTTAGTTCAGTGGTAGAGCTCATCCCATCATCTCCTGGTAGACCTAAAAGTCTTCAGTCTGAATCCCTGGAAAGCCACTGCCACTCAAGAAATACTGGAACTAGACAGACAAATAGTCTGACATACGCTTAGTCTGAGGGACCAAACAACTAATTAAATTGAATAGTTTTATTTAGTTTCATTCTAGTAGTTTGTTCATCAAACAGATATTAAGGTTCATTGTCTTAAACAGGGTAGCCAACATGGTGCCATCCAGATGTTTTGGATGACAATTCTCATCACTCCTGAACCCTGGCTATATTAGCCTGGTGTAGCCAAAAACATCTGGCAAGCACCACTTTGGTCTAATATCTCCCTGGTATAAAGGTTATACACAGAGTACAGTATGTTAGAGCATAAAAATAACTTCCCTAGTTATTTCTGCCTCTTTTATGTATCTCTGGTGTGGAGTAATGTTATGGCTTCTCCCTGCACCAGGGAGCAAGATTAATGGTGGCCTGAGGAGGAGGCATGGGTTCCTACAATGTTCTGGTTTTCTGAGAAAATGAAGAAGTCTGAAGTCGTTCATATACAGGCATAATGAGAGCCCCACCATTAGGCAGTGAGGTTGCTGCTGTTAGGATATTTCCGTTCCACCTTAAAAGGGAGCAGGATGTTTGTGTCACAGCCTGCGTATTTCCTGTCTCACAGGATGTTTATGTTGTCAGTTGCTTTCGTTTTCTTCTTGTTGCCTGAGCAGCCGGAGCAGGCGGTCATGTCTTCCTTTGTTCTGACCAACGCTGAATAAACTGTAAATATGCTCTCCTGCTGTGCATCTTTTGCTGTGTGAATTCTGCTGATAGAGTGTGCACCAGTCCAAGAATGTGGCAATGTTTTCTTGAGGCTTCGTGTCGCTATTTGCTGATACTGCGTGACTACGGGAGATCGATGGAACGTCCAGCAGCCGGCTTGGGGGCTCAGATGGACTTTGTCTCCCTGGCAGTATCCCAACAGCTGCCTCATGTGGTGGATGTTGGAGGATGGAGAAGTAGTAGCCTTCTGTTGCTCCCACCCCCTGGCCAGCTATTCTGCTGCTCTCATGTATGGTGGAGGGTTGAAATAAAATTAAGGGTCAGTCCATTTGGATTCTGTACATTTTTTGCCTCAAGCAGAAAATGTCTTAAGCCAGCCTTGGTGCTTCGTTGCCACTGCTGCTATATTCTTCAGATGTTAAGCATAAAGGTAAAGGGACCCCTGACCATTAGGTCCAGTTGTGGCCAACTCTGGGGTTGCGGCGCTCATCTCACTTTATTGGCCGAGGGAGCTGGCGTACAGCTTCCGGGTCATGTGGCCAGCATGACTAAGCCACTTCTGGCGAACCAGAGCAGCGCACGGAAACACCGTTTACCTTCCCGCTGGAGCGGTACCTATTTATCTACTTGCACTTTGACGTGCTTTTGAACTGCTAGGTTGGCAGGAGCAGGGACCGAGCAACGGGAGCTCACCCCGTCGCAGGGATTCAAACTGCCGACCTTCTGATCAGTAAGTCCTAGGCTCCGTGGTTTAACCCACAGCGCCACTCGCGTCCCTATGTTAAGCTTAAAAGGTAAAGGGTAAAGGGAACCCTGACCATTAGGTCCAGTCGTGACCGACTCTGGGGTTGCGGCGCTCATCTTGCTTTATTGGCTGAGGGAGCCAGCGTACAGCTTCCGGGTCATGTGGCCAGCATGACTAAGCCGCTTCTGGCGAACCAGAGCAGCGCACAGAAACACCG
The DNA here is from genome assembly GCF_027172205.1 of Podarcis raffonei. Taxonomy (NCBI): domain Eukaryota; kingdom Metazoa; phylum Chordata; class Lepidosauria; order Squamata; family Lacertidae; genus Podarcis; species Podarcis raffonei. The sequence goes on along the minus strand of NC_070613.1, from coordinate 53,048,936 downwards.
TTTACCTTCCCGCCAGAGTGGTACCTATTTATCTACTTGCACTTTGACGTGCTTTCGAACTGCTCGGTTGGCAGGAGCAGGGACCGAGCAACGGGAGCTCACCCCGTTGTGGCGATTCGAACGCCGACCTTCTGATCGGCAAGTCCTAGGCTCTGTGGTTTAACCCACAGTGCCACCCGTGTCCCTATGTTAAGCATAAAAGGTAAAGGTAAAGGTATCCCTGCCCGTACGGGCCAGTCGTGTCCGACTCTGGGGTTGCGCGCCCATCTCGCTTAAGAGGCCGGGGGCCAGCGCTGTCCGAAGACACTTCCGGGTCACGTGGCCAGCGTGACAAGCTGCATCTGGCGAGCCAGCGCAGCACACGGAAACGCCGTTTACCTTCCCGCTAGTAAGCGGTCCCTATTTATCTACTTGCACCCGGGGGTGCTTTCGAACTGCTAGGTTGGCAGGCGCTGGGACCGAGCAACGGGAGCGCACCCCGCTGCGGGGATTCGAACCGCCGACCTGACGATCGGCAAGTCCTAGGCGCTGAGGTTTTACCCACAGCGCCACCCGCGTCCCTATGGTATGTTAAGCATACCAGGCAGCAAATTCTCCGCTTCACTGAGGCTTGCCTTTGCCTAAACAATACACATTAAGAACTGACTAGAAGCACGTTCACCACTCTCCTTAAACTCACAGTTAGGAGGCGACAGCTTCCCCAACTGAGGAGCAAGAACTGGAAAGAACAGCTACAACTGTCTTCACTGAAATTGCAGAATGCAAGATTTGCCATTTGCGATGGGTTCCACTTAGGGAAAGCCTGCTCCATTGAGGCCAGAATTTTGGACACACTGATGAATTTTAGGACAGTGGGGATCTCATAGGGGATATTAACTTTCCCATATGGATCTCTTGGGACAGGCAAGAAAGATAGGTAGACCATTCCCATCTGGTATGCCTTTATTCTGCCACTTTATTGTGTGGAATTGACTTGGATAGTGTTGCCTTATGACAGAGGATGGCACCCAGTCTTCCTGCCTCCAGATCCTTCCTGATATCATAATCCGCAGCCAGCATGGCCATTGATCAAAGATGATGAGAGGAGTTGTGTCACAACATCTGGAGGGCCATAGTTTCTCCCTTCCTGTCTTATAGTCCGAGTTCTGTAAAACACATTTTGCTTTCTTGAACTTGTTTAGATCCACTGCACAGCACAGATGCAACTCTAGGAGTTCATTAGATTGTCATTTCTGCTAACTATGGCGGAAGACATTTCACAGTTGCCAACAGAACATGGTGCTGTGGTTCCATAGCAAACCATTCGACACTCTTAAATCTCACTAAAGGTAGTCTTGTAATGCTTCTCAGCTTTGTTCTCTCCCCTCCATTCAGATAAATGCCATTAATATGCCTCTACAATTGCTTCTCAGATTTATCATCCTTATTCCCAAGTCTGCTGCTAATATAGGAGGTTTAATTGTTCTTGAAGGAGGGTGTGCATAAGCATTGAAAATGCCAATTACGACGCCCCCGATAACAGAGATCAGCCTTCTCTGGGAAGATGTGCTTGTTTAACTGACAAAGTTGTCAGAGTAAATGTTCTTTCTCTGGAGATTCTGTTTATTCTCCAGCACCTATATTCTACACAGATTCTCTCTGTTAATTAAAATCATTCATGCCATTTTATTGGGTTGCCTTCCCTGCGATAATTTCTTCTTGTCATTTTGGTGCATGTTGCCCTTTTGAACGCTACATCGTCGTTTAGTTCTAGTCTTTTAGTTTATCAGGCATTTGCTTACTTTACATGCCTAATTATCTCTAACTGTCTCCACACCGATATTTAAATGAAACCTTAGGGAGATATTCCCATCCGGCAGTGTATGTTTGTGTTATGCTTAGTCACTCGTGCTTGAGGTCTGTTTTGTATATAGCCTTTTCTTTCTTTCTTTCTTTCTTTCTTTCTTTCTTTCTTTCTTTCTTTCTTCCCATTCTTTTACAAAATTAAGTTCCTTGTCAACATTTCAGTGAAGGAGGCGTATGCCTTAAGGCCCACATTCTGTAATTATTTTATTTTTCTGTAGGAGGATTTGTTCATGGTGCTATTATTATTATTATTATTATTATTATTATTATTATTATTATTAATTTGCTTTCAGGGCTAGCAAGCAGCTTTGCCAGAAGTGAGGGACAGCTGCGGTTTGTGCTATTTCCAAGGCAGGAAAGTTTATGAGCAAGAGTGTAAAAACCAAGCATTAGAAGCAACAGGGTTTCCCTACTCCATGTTCAGAAGCTAAAGCATGGAATATCAGGAGTAATGTTCATGATGAATCTGGAGAGACAAAAGACCCAATTCATACCTTATGGCTGCCTACTATGAGGACTCAAAACATGTAGGCATTGCTTGTTGTGGTTAGACACTAATGCAGGCATAGTCAAACTCGGCCCTCCAGATGTTTTGGGACTACAACTCCCATCATCCCTGGCTAACAGAACCAGTGGTCAGGGATGATGGGATATGTATGATATGTATTTGGATAATTTGGAATACTTAATGTGATTTGATTGGATTGTTAAAATGGAAAATTTAATTAAAAATGTTATTTTTTAAAAAAAGAAATAGCAGGGACTGAAGCCAGGTGAAAATAGAGAAGTTTGCTTACACTCAGACCAGCTCATGTGGAAACCAGGTATTGGGAGCCCTGCACCCAACTGTACTCTTTAAGTGCCCTTCTAATTCAGTCCCTTCCCCCAGTGTGTCTACCTGCTGGAGATTTTGATGACCAATAGCAGTGTGGTGGTCTATGTCTTCGGGAGAAGAAAAGGCTAAGCAGTAAACACTATACAAATATGGAGTGGAGTCCCTAAGACGTTGGGATGGCATCTTGAATGCCTCCTTTCGGCAACTCCTGCAGCCATGCTGGTGCTAAACATAGTACTCTGCTTTCCTCTGGACCACGTCAGTGAGGCCGAGAGGTTGGATCTTGTTGTCTGGGCAGCCCAGGAACTCCATACACATTGCCCAGGATTGCACTCCAGAGATCTGCACCAGGAAGTTGTGAGTTGCCTGCCATTGTATTCCGCCACCCATTTTTTAAATTCATTTTATAACACAACTTAACAACACAAACAGACAATACAAACAAATTCTTGTCTTATCCTTATTTTTTTCTAAACATTGTTAGGTTAGCTTCCCCAAGTCCCCCCATCTGATTTTCATTTTACCTCATCTTTAGCAGTTTACATATACAGTGGTACCTCGGGTTACAGATGTTTCAGGTTGCATACACTTCAGGTTACAGACTCCGCTAACCTTGGATAGTACCTCGGGTTAAGAACTTTGCTTCAGGATGAGAACAGAAATCGTGCTGCAGCAGCAGCAGGAGGAGGCCCCATTAGCTAAAGTGGTGCTTCAGGTTAAGAACAGTTTCAGGTTAAGAACAGACCTCCAGAACGAATTAAGTTCTTAACCCGAGGTACCACTGTATCATAATTTTTAACCATTTATCACACTTAACATAAAAATCTTGACATTTTATCCCTTACAAGTAATACTATTTTAAAATACACTATGTTCTACTTCTAACCCTACAGCCTATATGCACTTCCAAAACGATTCTAAGATTTAAATATTAGCATATTTTTCCAAATATTTTTTAAACTTCTTCTAATCTTCTTCCACCGTCTCTTCTCTCTGGTCTTGGAGTCTCCCAGTCAGTTTGGCAAGTTCCATATAGTCGAGTTGTCTGCCATTGTAACCACCCACACTGCCCCCAGAGTGTATTACCACTCCAAGACATTTGGGGGTGTGGAGTGGTGGTCACTGTTACCGAATTATTTATTACTTCTTATCATTTATTTAATTTCTATACTGACCTTCATCTGAGGAGGACAGGGTGGTTTACAATATTAAAACACAAAAATATAGAACATAGTAACAAACAAAAGCAATGCCACCCCCCCCACAGGGAGAAGAGGAACAGTTTTGCCTGGCACCTAAAGATATGTAAGGAAGGAACCAGGCGAGTTTCCCTGGGGAGAGCATTCCACCAGCAGGGGGACAATGCAGAAAAGGCCCATTCTCGTGTTGCCGCCCTCTGAACCTCTTGTAGAGGGAGATCCACAAAGAAGGGCCTCATGATGATGATCACAGGGTCTGGGTCATTTCATATGGGGAGGGGTGGTCCTTGAGGGATCATGGTCCTGACCCATTTAAGAATTTATAGGTGAGCAACCTGCCCACCGAATTCTACACCAGCTGAAGTTTCTGAACCATCTTCAGAGGCAGCCCTACGTATGTCACATTGGGGGTAATTATAATGGGACGCGGGTGGCCCTGTGGGTTAAACCACAGAGCCTAGGACTAGCCGATCAGAAGGTTGGCGGTTCGAATCCCCGTGACGGGGTGAGCTCCCGTTGCTCGGTCCCTGCTCCTGCCAACCTAGCAGTTTGAAAGCACGTCAAAGTGCAAGTAGATAAATAGGTTCCGCTCCGGCGGGAAGGTAAATGGCGTCTCCGTGCGCTGCTCTGGTTCGCCAGAGGCGGCTTGGTCATGCTGGCCACATGACCCGGAAGCTGTGCGCCGGCTCCCTCAGCCAATAAAGCGAGATGAGCGCCGCAACCCCAGAGTCGGCCACGACTGGACCTAATGGTCAGGGGTCCCTTTACCTTTACCATAATGGGGGTAATTAAAATGGCCGAGCCCTCACCCCTCATGGTGTCTGTGGTGGGGGAAGACTAGGGCTAGCAACAAGGGTGAGCCATGCTGGTTTTCTGAGCCCCCCCTCACTACATTGATGTTGACTTGGTTCTTATTGTTACAGCATGGGAAGAACTAGAAGGAAAGCAGTTGTTCTTGGCTTAGGTGGTCTTTAAACGTGGCAAATAAAACTCAAACCAAATGGGGTACAAATATATTCATGACTATTTTCATTTAAGAACAAGAATCACTTTTCATGAGCATTCCAGCACATACCATTTGTGGAAAAGTCAACCCCACATGGATTTCTTAAACCCTCAAGCCTGCCATACACACCCTTTGGCTACTGAATGCTGGGAGTAGCTTTTGGCATGCCCTCACTGACTTGCATTTAGGGTAGTTTGTTATGGCCTGACTTCCAGAGGCCTCCAAAGCATGTCCATGGCTTGCCACAAGCTGCAAACAGCTGGAAGTGAGTGATATGAAACATTTACCTGTGGTTGGGACATGGCATGGTTGCAATCATAGGTCCCACAATCCTTCCCCCCCTTATTTTTAAAGCAGCAACTTCATATATTTTAAGGAACACGCTACTAGATGCCATTCCAGATGGCACTTGTCAATGTGTGGCTTTCATCACAAAACATTTCTTCATAATTTGCAGTCAACACACTGCAATTATGAAGCCAATGTAAAGGAAACAGTATGGACAGGCGTCTGCGAATAGAATGCTACCTCACCATTCATGAGCAATGAGTGCGCAATACAAGCAGGCACGCCAGATGGTTCAAATTTTAGGGTGAAGGAAAGTACATACTTCTCATGCATGTGGAAGGTCCAGCATCTCCAGTTAAATGGTCGGGTAGCCGGAAATAGGGAAAGGGATGTGGGTGGCACTGTGACTTGCCGATCAGAAGGTTGGTGGTTCGAATCCCCGTGACAGGGTGAGCTCCTGTTGCCTGGTCCCTGCTCCTGCCCACCTAGCAGTTCAAAAGCACTTCAAAGTGCAAGTAAATAAATAGGTACCGCTCCGGCGGGAAGGCAAACGGCGTTTCTGTGTGCTGCTCTGGTTCGCCAGAAGCGGCTTAGTCATGCTGGCCACAGGACCCGGAAGCTGTACGCCGGCTCCCTCGGCCAGTAAAGCGAGATGAGCGCCACAACCCCAGAGTCGGCCACGACTGGACCTAATGGTCAGGGGTCCCTTTACCTTTTTAGCCGGAAATGGGAAAGACCTCTTGTAGAGATGTTGGCAGTCAGAGTAGACAATAAATAGTTTGACCTGGAATAAAGCAACTCTGTATCCACACGTACAATTTTAAAGGCTCTTCCTCTGTTTCTGATTGCTGCTTTTTTCTGAAATGTGAGTTCACTCGGCCTGTACTGGACAGAAATGTACACGGTTAATTTCCTGAGGGTAATATAGAAATGTGGTAGGTACCTTTGTTGCCAGGTATCTCATGATCAAATCATCTTCATATGGTGAAGAACTGTCTGCTCAGGCTGGTACTGGCTTTCCGGGCTCTTTCCCATCCCCGCTACCAAAGGCCTTTCAACTAGAGATGCCGGGAACCTTTCACATGCAAAAATTTCTAGACATGCTCTGGTTGATTAGGGCTAGGAGCAACTCATACAAAGTAAGACTTTGCTTATTTATTTGCCTGCCTGCCTGCTTTTATAACCTTTTTTTCTCTTGGTTTGCACAAGGAAGTTAATACAAATCACAGAGCACTTGTTTAAAAATAATACAAGATGATCATGATGATGATGATCATAAAGCTAAAAATCTTACAGTGATCTGCAGGGAAGTGAAGAGTCATTTCCCCTCTGCAGGTGGCTGTTGATGTTCTCTGGAAGCCCAGGAACGTAGTTTGGGTCCTCTTCATTTTGATTTTCAGTGTGGGTAGCATCCTTTTGATTGCAGATGATTGATATCTGTGGTGCCACCAGCAGTGATAAGTGAAAGGCTGGCTGTGATTTGCTAAACGAGCAACCGGCTGGAGGCTGCTCTGTGTCCTGAGCCAGTCACATCCAGCCCATTGCTACAACGGTGAGGTCCAGCTCACTCATGAGGCAAGGGGAGGCGACCGTCTTGGATGGCAGAATCCACAGGGACAGCAGATCCGGCCTCCAAGGAATGCATCACCTACTGTTGCTGCAGCAGTGGCAACAACAGGTCTGGCATGCTCCTTGGAGGCAAGATCTATCACCTCATTGGAAGTCATATAATCATAGAGTCTTACGAGTTGGAAGGGACCCAAGGGTCTTCAAGTCCAATCACCTCTACAGCAGCCTCTTGGTGAATGGGAGGCACTGCTGGTCTCCTTCCACCTTCTTGACGTAAATCTTCACCCACCCCTTCTTCCTTGGCCTGCTGATGAGATGAAACTCTAGGTATCTGAATTGCAGATATATTAGTAACCCACTTTTTGGGAGGTTGAAGTTGCTGTATGCTTGCTGTGCTTTTTCACTTCTCCACTTGTGTTCATTACAGGGAACCTCAGGACTGTGGTTGAAATGCAGCCTCCTGGGTCTCTGTGTAGTGGTTGGGACTCTCCCCAGGTCACACAACCCTCTCCAGTCTTGCTTCACTCCCGTCTTGGATGTTGTTGCTTGGCTGGCATGCATTTTTGAACTCTTTACCGCCTGAGTAGAGGTCGGAAATGCTGAAGTAAAGGGTAGCAAAAATGCAGCTAAGAAGCTCAAATCATATATATGACTGACGCCCTTCTTTGGAATCAATATCCAGACTTTAACATTCATTTTTCCCCATAATAATATCAATTATTTTCCATACATAAATATAACAGAAAAAAGCCAACAATAATAAAGAAAAAAGAATGAAACGGGAAAAAACCACATAAAACATAAAATACATCAAATCACCACATAAACTGAAACTTAATTACTCAAAATCCATCTTCATAAACATGACTTCCTCAAATCTCTTCCATCTGAGTTTCTTAGTAATTATATATGGATGTCAGGGAACTGCCATCGGAGCCAAGAGTGGAGGTAAGGCTCCCCAACGATGCAGGAGAAGGGACCAGCAGGGAGAGAGAGAACACTTCCTTTGGGGAAGGAAATTGGCGTGACACCAGGAAGAAAGGGGAGCAGGGAAGGACTTCGGAGAGATGGCTCCAAGACTCTTCCACAGAGACCAGCGGGGAGAGCCCAGGACCTCCGCTGGCCATGCCCACTCTGCGCAGAAGACTTCCGCGCAGGGAGGCTAGGCGGAGACTTGGCGTCAAAGAGCTTTTATGTTGGAAGAAGTTCAGGAAACGCCCACTGACGGATTCTGCCAGTGACTGACACAGCCACGGAGAAAGGGCTGTCCAGCCAGGGAAAGGTTTAGCCAGACAACGTTGCCTAGAGCTGCAGCACCCTTTACGCACAAGCAACCCCCAATTCCCTTTACAATAGCTGTTTCCAATATCATTATTTCATAAAACGATATCACAGTCATAATCATATTTCCTAACTTTTCTTATCGTACATTTTCTTATTTATCTATTTAATCCCAATTCAATCCTAGGCCTAATTGATTCTTTCAAGTGATTACATATCTTTAATATTGCAATATTTATTCAAATAGTCTTTAAATTTCTTCCAATCTTCTTGGTATTCCTCTTCTTTCTGGTCTCGGATTCTCCCGGTGAGATCTGCCAGCTTCATAAACTCCATCATCTTCATCTGCCCAGACTTTAACATTCAAAAACTTTACTTGCAGAAACTTATAGGTAAATTAAAACATAATATTTACAGTCACATTCTTCTCCAAGCATGGGCTTACAGTCTCTTCGTATAACTTCCAAACAACTGTATTTTCCTCTCTTTTCAGAGCTCAGCACTTTCAGCCTCCATATCTCAATTAGCCCATGCCTTGTAGCTCCTATGAGAGATTTCCACTTTTACCTTCTCCTGCAGCTTTGCTCTCTTTCTTTCAAGCATAGAAGAAGCACTCCAACACTCTATTCAACTTAGCAGTGTTCACAGTGGATTCTAAAGCACAGTCATCTTGCTTCACATAAAATGGAGTCTCTCCTTCACCAGATACCTCCCATGTGACTAATGTTAGCCAATTACATGAGAACTACTAGAGAACTCCCTAGAATTCAGTTACCAACCAACCAAATTTAAACACATAGTAATGCATACAAGTAATTTAATTTCAGTGAATTAAATTACTATACTTAACAAGAGAGTTGTGTGTGTAGAAATTAGCTTACTGTACAAAGGTAAAATACACATTTATTGCTCCATCCACTTCTGTTTCTCTTACACACTCTGGACTGGATTGAGCCTTGGTTATGATGACAATTACTGTTGCAAAACGGCATGTTTAAATGATACGATTAAAAAAAAAGGTTTTTTAGGGAGCAAGTGTCTGTATAATGCTGGCAGTGGTGTTAAAACTGGGAAAAATAGTTTATGGGAATAAAAACTGGTATGTTTGAGTCCTTTGACACTTTCCATACATGATGTCAAAACACTTTTAATGAATATCAACTTCACCCCAAGTAGATAACTGTTATCTCCATTCTACAGCTGGAGAAGTGAAAAAGCACAACAAGCAATATAGGCAGGTATGAAATGTATTTTGATGAAAAGACATTAATAGGATGAAATGATTAAATGGGTTTTTTTGCGGGGAGGAGGTGAGGTGGTGCAGCTGGAAAAGTGGAGAATTACAAAAACAGGAGCGGTAAAAAAGAAAAGAACCCAGCATTTTTATATATCCAGTGGGCAGGTTTGCTTACTAGTTATTAAACCTTGGGTTACTATCCTAGAATAAGTCATTAACAAAGAACAAAAGCTTGCAGAATTTGTGACTTAGCTGATGGGGAAGAAATTTGGCTCAGTTTGAATTTTAATGTGATCTGACCTAATTCAACTCCCCAAAAGAATACATGAAACAAATCACACCTATCCTTTGAAACTTGCACTTCTCTGAATTTTGCAATACAGTTTTCCAACCCCAAAATGTGTACACAAGGAGAAAAATTGCTTTAAAAGGCAGATATAGTTTACAGAAGATAGTCCTCTGTTGCAAGGGGTCCTGTGTTTGAAGGGCGCTTGACTATAGTCTTCCCGGCCAAGGCAAAATATACTGCATTCCTATTTATAGGATGGCAATTATTTCTAAATTTGCCTCTAGACATACAAAAGAAAAGAAAGAAAAAAAAGGTAACGGATCCTTGACAGTTAAGTCCAGTCACGGACGACTCTGGGGTTGCGGCACTCATCTTGCTTTACTGGCCTAGGCAGCTGACGTTTGTCCACAGACAGTTTTTCCGGGTCATGCGGCCAGCATGACTAAGCCGCTTCTGGCGAAATCACAGCAGCGCATGGAAATGCCGTTTACCTTCCCGCCAGAGTGGTACCTATTTATCTACTTGCACTTTGACGTGCTTTCACACTGCTAGGTTGGCAGGAGCAGGGACTGAGCAACGGGAGCTCACCCCGTTGTGGGGATTCGAACCGCCGACCTTCTGATTGGCAAGCCCAAGAGGCTCAGTGGTTTAGACCACAGTGCCACCCGTGTCCCCAGACATACAAATAAGCCTATGCAAATCTGTGTACAGTTTTGTCCTCTCTATTGATGATGCATAAGTTGCCATCCTAAATAGAAAGGGCATGGGAAGTTGGCACATTTGCTACACAGGGAACAGGGCGATATCTTTTTAACTGACAGTTAAGCTTTTTTCTCAGAACGATTCCTCTGTTCAGTAGATCACCAGTGCCTGCCTATGACATTTGATTTCAAACTGTGAGGGTAAAGGAAAACCTTTCACCTGGTGTCAGCCCTGCCCAGCACGACCTGTCAAAATGACCTGGGGCAGTTTTGCAACCTAAGGATGCTAGCTGGAAAAGTTTCCCTGCTCCTGTTGCAAAAATACGAAGATATTGGGCCTGCACCTGAAAAACCAAATATCCTCCCTATTATCTGTTGCATTTAGGAAACCCTTGACTGAATTAGAAGTGCTAAGGAAACTGCATATAATTGGCACCCACGAAAACAGTTTTGAATGGTTCTTAGGAAATTCCTCCTCTTTGTTAATGAACCTTCAGGGGGATTAAGACTCCCCTGGGGTTTAACCCCTCTTGGGGCAGGGCAAGCTCTCTATAGAGAGCTGCTAAGACAACACCTGGGCTGGCTACACCCAGTTCATTCATTAAAATGATCTGAAAACAACAAGTATTTTGTCCATTTGCCAAGGACAAAAGCAGATTGCTCCTCAGAAAACAAAACAAAACATGCAGCTTGGGCGATCTCTTGAGCAAATATTCTGAAGAAGGAATTTCCATTGGCATGAAAAGGGAATCTAGGATCTCAAAAAGCTTATTTGTATGTTGCATGTTGCTTGGTGCAATGTGAAGACACATTGGACACTTGAGTTTGTTGGGCGTTTTGCCTCTCAGAATGAAATATAAAAGCACCTCAGATCAAAGGTGTGTTCTTCATTCACTCTCCCTTGCTCTGTGCTCTCAAGTTCTGAGGTAATATTTCAATTCCGGGTTTTTGGACCATTGCATGGTTTTCAATAACATAGATAAGTATGTCCTGGTCTCTCATAGAATATAGTCGTCCCTTGGCTCCCAAACGCCTTGGGAGTCGAACTTTCCAGCTCCCAAACGATCGAAAACTGGATGTGAGTGGGTTTGCAAACGTTCTTTTGGAAGCTGAATGTCTGACAGGGCTTCTGTGGCTTCCGATTGGCTGCAGGAGCTTCCTGCAGCCAATCGGAAGCGGCGCTTTGGTTTTCGAACATTTTGGAAGTCAAACAGACTTCCAGAATGGATTCCGTTTGACTTCTAAGGTACGACTGTATAGCAAAGTAATGTGGAAATATGGCAAACTGAACTTAAGACTGGGAAAATGAGAAACTGAGAGAAACCAAAATTGACTGTGCCATCCACACCTAACCAGAGCAGAGCCTCTGAAGGTTCCTCCATTATGGTTCCAGTATTTACATACAGGGAAAGGATCTCTTTCAGGTAACTTAGTCCCAAGCTGTTTTGGCAAAGCAAAGTGGCTTATTTGCCTCTTCTTTTCCATTCCTTTAGGTTTCCTGGAGAGAATTGCTCAGATCTGAGGAAACAGAAATATTTGGTCTACAGCATTCCCTCTAAAACGAATATTAAATTTTGGTTTCCAAGAAGTGACTTCTTAAATAAATACTGGTATATAGAAATCAATCAGTAACAGGGAATTGGGGGAACAGGGCTTTCCTACATGCTGAGGGAAGTGGTGCGCTATATACTTCATTCAAACCTTGTTTTCTCTTATTTGTGAATCACAATGTGGCACAGATCCCTTGAGCCAGAACTCTTATTTTAAATGTCATAGCATTAGTAAATGAGATCCCATGTGGATTTCTCACGTGCAGATTCCCCCTGCCCTCGGCTGAATGTTGTTGAAACACCAAAGTTGTTGTTCTAAATGGGGGGGGGGGGAGTTGTGAAAACTTTTCAAATGGCATATGCATCCATGGCTTTAACTTTTTTTTAAAAAAAAAACCCCTATATAAATATGTAGTTGTTGTTCTAGGGTGAGAAATGCGGGCAGACAACATCAGGGTCTGCCTCAGTCAAACTTTTGCTCCCACCAACCACTGGGCCAACTTTACATTTCATATCATTTATGTGTTTCTGTGTTTTAAAATGGTAAACTGCCTTGGCAGAAAGGTGGTACTGTATAGAAGTGCAATCCATCCAGCCATCAATACTGAATGGGAGAAATTGTCCGCTTGCGTCATATTCCCCCTTCTATTCACTTGTTGTTGTTTAGTCGTTTAGTCGTGTCCGACTCTTTGTGACCCCATGGACCAGAGCACGCCAGGCACTCCTGCCTTCCACTGCCTCCCGCAGTTTGGTCAAACTCATGCTGGTAGCTTCTATAACACTGTCCAACCATCTCGCCCTCTGTCGTCCCCTTCTCCTTGTGCCCTCCATCTTTCCCAACATCAGGGTCTTTTCCAGGGAGTCTTCTCTTCTCATGAGGTGGCCAGAGTATTGGAGCCTCAGCTTCAGAATCTGTCCTTCCAGTGAGCACTCAGGGCTGATTTCCTTCAGAATGGAGAGGTTTGATCTTCTTGCAGTCCATGGGACTCTCAAGAGTCTCCTCCAGTACCATAATTCAAAAGCACCAATTCTTCGGCGATCAGCCTTCTTCTGTTCACTAGTGTGAGGCAAAGGAAGTGGGTTCTGTGGCAGCCTCAGAAGGTGTATTTTGTGGCCAACTTTGAGAAAGCTTGGTTTGGCATCCTTCTCCTTGAACGTTGATTATAGTCTTCCAGCTCCTGCTTCCTTCCTCACAAGCGCTGTCTCCTCTTCCTTTCCTAAGGGTGAGTCCTGCCCTCACCAAAAGAGAACAGCACAAGTAAGCAAAGAGTAAGGAGACATTTTCATACCCTCCAACATTTATCTGATGAACATAGGGACGTCCCATTCCATAATGATAATTTTACTATTTATACCCCACACTCTGCCCCAGCCATTCTGTGCAGCTTCCAACTTATATAATAACATAATAAAACATTAAAGATTTAAAAAACTGCCTTATACAGGATTGCCTTCAGATGGCTCGGGGGTCGGATAACTCCATACCCTTCAACGTTTCTCCAATGCTTTGGTGTCGATGTTCAGTCAAGAAATACAGTTGAGGTGACTGAAAAAACAGAACGCCTCTCTGCATCAAACAGAGTCCGCAAGGAATAAGTCGGCTTTATCTGCCTTATAGTGTTTGCCAGCATTTCCTGCTCTAGGGACTCGCCGAGCCAGTTGTTGATTTTAAAAACAAGGTACCTTAAGTGTAGGGTTATGTAACAATGTTTGAAGAGGACTAATTTATGGCATTTACTCAGGCTGCTGAAATATCCGTTCACACCGTTTCCTCTCCTTGGTTTTCTGCCCAATGGTGTAGGATCAAAAATCCATAATGAAAAAATCTTGGCTAAGAGACATAAACAGAGACTGTTTTCTCACAATTATAAGTGCCGTTGATTAACTGCTGGAAGACGAAAAGGGATGGGGAGGGCAGTGGGCAGCCTGTGTGGACCGGATGTTTATGATGAGTTTAGCAGGGGGGGGGGGAAATGCAAAATTTGGAGAGAGAGGAGAACTGCCACCAAGCTGTACTCAGCTGTTCATTCTTGGAAGCTGGCAGCCTGTGGGAAACCCATTCATAGGATGCTTGTACATGAACGAGGGATATAGAAAACAAGATGCTGAGAGGATGCCCTGAAGCAGTGGTAGCCAACCCAAAAGTCGGTGGTTCAAGCCCACCTAGGGATGGCAGTGGGCAGGATTTCTGCATAGCAGGGCATTGGACCCAATGACGCCCAGGTTCTCTTCCAATGCTACAGTTCTATGGTGCTATGTTGTACAATGGTACCTCAGGTTAAGAACTTAATTCGTTCCGGAGGTCCGTTCTTAACCTGAAACTGTTCTTAACCTGAAGCACCACTTTAGCTAATGGGGCCTCCCACTGCTGCTGTGCCGCCGCCACGCAATTTCTGTTCTCATCCTGAAGCAAAGTTCTTAACTCGGGGTACTATTTCTGGATTAGCAGAGTCTGTAACCTGAAGTGTCTGTAACCTGAAGTGTCTGTAACCCGAGGTACCAGATGTTGTTGGACTATGTTGATACCACTGGCCCCTAAAGGCCGATTAAAATGTTCCATGCATCTTTTAAAATTTGTTTGGAGAATTTGCACCCTGCTCAAGAGGGTCTTCCACTTTTTTTCAGTATGCAGTTAACCCAACTCATCCTCACCACAGAGCTTTATGTTTCAGCCTCTCGTATTCCACTTATGGAAAGTAACATAAGATGATAACACTTGTACAGGTGCAATAACTTCTAAAGCAGGGCCCAGCAGTGGAAAGTCGAGCCCAGCGGGAATAGCTATCTATATAGCATGGAGTTACCCAAGAGAGGATCCTTCATTCCCTTCATGAAGCACCTTAGATGTCCTTAGCTGCAGTCTTAGTGTTGAAGCAAAGCCTGCGGCAAGGCTGGGCAAGATGGAACAATGGTCAGGACAATGTCTGTATTCTCGAGAGAGAAATGAATAAACAACTGGTACTAAAAGCAGGGGGACGTGGGTGGCGCTGTGGGTTAAACCACAGAGCCTAAGACTTGCCGATCAGAAGGTCGGCGGTTTGAATCCCCGTGACGGGGTGAGCTCCCGTTGCTCGGTCCCTGCTCCTGCCAACCTAGCAGTTCAAAAGCACGTCAAAGTGCAAGTAGATAAATAGGTACCACTCCGACAGGAAGGTAAACAGCGTTTTTGTGCACTGCTGTGGTTCACCAGAAGCGACTTAGTCATGCTGGCCACATGACCCGGAAGCTGTACGCCGGCTCCCTCGGCCAATAAAGCGAGATGAGCACAGCAACCCCAGAGTCGGCCACGACTGGACCTAATGGTCGGGGTCCCTTTACCTTTACCTTTTACTAAAAGCAGGAACAAGGCACAGTGCCTTAAATCTTCAAACTATTGAAATAGTTTGTCCCAATCTTGACCAAAGAAGATTGGCAAACCAAGTTAATGGACTATGCTGAAATGGCTAGATTAACTGGAAAGCTCACAAATGAAGACGACAAGATTTTTTTTAAAAAAATGGGAAATGTTTATTATGTACTTACAAAAGTATTGTAAACAAGTTAATTCACTGGCAGGATTTTAAGAACATTTGTAATTTTAGAAATAACGCAAGACGTTTGAAGTAGAAAAAATAATTTGGAGTAGAAATGATATGCAGTTGAAAAAGAAATTTAAGGAACCAGGGGAGGGGGTGGGAGGGAAGTCACAGGATTTGGATAATCCCATTTTATGGATTTGATATTGCTTTTACGTATATTTTTCTTTCTTTGTGGTGGTTGTGTTTGTTTTTTATTTTTGTTGAAAATTCAATAAAAATGTTATTAAAAAGAGAGAGAAATAGTTTGTCCCAGTGTTACTGATGTGATGCTGATACCTTTTGAAGTTAGTAGCTGTTTCCTTTGGGGAAAAAAGGAAACTGCCCCACGGGAGTCTTTCATTACCAGAAAGGAGAGAATTTTCCATTGCAGCAACAGATTTGCACCCAGGGATTGGCTCCTTTGTAGTGTCAGACTGTTGGGTGACTTTTAGTGTTAACCCTGCATTTGATTTTTATGTGTGTGATCATTTTTATTTATAAAAGTTTTTAGAGGGGAAATTCTGCACTTGTCCTGTGAATTCCCATCCACATATCCTACCGTACAACAGTGCTGTCCTATAGATGTCTACAGTGGTACCTTGGGTTAAGTACTTAATTCGTTCTGGAGGTCCGTTCTTAACCTGAAACTGTTCTTAACCTGAAGCACCACTTTAGCTAATGGGGCCTCCCGCTTCCGCTGAGTGATTTCTGTTCTCATCCTGAAGCAAAGTTCTTAACCCGAGGTACTATTTCTGGGTTAGCGGAGTCTGTAACCTGAAGCGTATGTAACCCGAGGTACCACTGTACTCACAAGTAAGTCCCATTGTGTTCAATAGACAGATGAGGTGATCAGGCACTCCCATTTCTTTAAGAACTTGCCATAGTTTGCTGTGGTCAGCACATTAAAGGCTTTTGCATAGTCAATGAAGCAGAAGTAGATGTCTTTCTAGAACTCTCTAGCTTTCTCCATAATCCAGCGCATGTTTGCAATTTGGTCTCTGGTTCCTCTGCCCCTTCGAAATCCAGCTTGCACTTCTCGGTCCACATACTGCTTGAGCCTGCATAATAGCGCTTACTCCCAAGTTTAATGGGTAGAGGATTGCAGCCTTAGATATTAAATAATAAATATTAAGAGAAGCTAGTAATCTGAAAATTCCAGATCTTTAAGCCCATAAACTGAAGTTCTGTGGATGCTTACATTGGAGTAAGTCCCATTGAGCCTAGTGGGTCTTACTTCTGAGTAAATGTGCCTTGAATTGTGCTACATTTCACACATAATTGGGTTTAAATATGTGCATTGGAAAAATAGCAAATAGTCTAAAACTGCCATATGTTCTTTTCCATGTGACATGTGATGTTTTTGAGAATTGGCACAGAATCTGTGAGGTTCATATTTTTTAGGCACTGTAGCATTAACACATTTAAAAGGTTGACCTACATTTCTGAGGACAAATCCATATGCCATTTCTTACTGGAGATTTTCCTTCAAGGCACTGTTTTCAAAAGATAAAATAATCTGTCTGTCTGTCTCAGAGAGAGAGAGAGAGAGAGAGAGGGAGGGAGGGAGAGAGAGAGAGAGAGAGAGAGAGAGAGAGAGAGAGAGAATATTATAGGGACATACTATATTGGCCCATGTGCCAATAAGAACAGATTTTCAGAGATGCATTAGTATTCACCTTGAAAATCAGGCAAAATTTGTTGTTTTAATTGCCAGATGGCGTTGTTTTCTTTTCCCAGAATGCAGTGTGGTTGTTCTGTTCTTGCAGATGGGTAGCAGTGCTTGCTTTGATGGAGAAGTTCTATCTTTTCCCAATAACCCCACCTTTGGTCGGGAGCTTGCTTGTGATTTGTGAGCCAAATCAGAAAAGCCGGACACTGAAACTGTTAGACTGAGGCAGAAGCTTTGCAATTTATTTATGTCACCGGGCCTGGGAAAGCCCTCTGAGAAGACTTGCTTTCACACTCCTTTTAAGCCAGCCTGTTGCTCTGCGGTCTGGAAAGAGCAGGATTAAAAGTTACCCTTGGAAAACTCAGAAGCTTTTGTTGTTGCTCCTTCATGTCCTAAGTCCCATGGTATAAGCTTTTCACTTGGTAAACTGAAGCAAATGCATGACAGTGGGGGAAGGTGCATCTCCACCCCCATCTTTCTGCCCGGACACTGAGATCCAGCTCTGAGGGCCTTCTGGCGGTTCCCTCACTATGAGAAGCCAAGTTACAGGGAACCAGGCAGAGGGCCTTCTCGGTGGTGGCACCTGCCCTGTGGAACGTCCTCCCACCAGATGTCAGAGATAAACAACTACCAGACTTTTAGAAGACATCTTAAGGCAGCCCTGTTTAGGGAAGCTTTTAATGTTTAATAGGTTATATTATTTTAATATACTGTTGGAAGCTGCCCAGAGTGGCTGGAGAAACCCAGCCAGATGGGCGGGGTATAAATAATAAATTATTATTATTATTATTATTATTATTATTATTATTATTATTATTATTATTATTATTATTATTATTTTATTATTATTATTATTATTATTATTATTATTATTATTATTAGCTAGAAGTAAGCACCCTTGTGGGATTGTTAGGGTGTCCTGCTTTACAGAGGTGGGTCTGGTCCAACTCTGGTTTAAAGATAAAGAAGAGACAGCCAGGGCCTTTGAAGTTGCCCATCAACAGTCAGGACAGCAAACTGAACGGGGAATGTATGTCACCCAGTCAGAGGCGAAGCAACCTGCTCCGGTACCCAGAGTGGCATTCGTCCCAGGGGGTGTGATGCGCATCCCGGGGGTGTGGCTCTGCCCACATGGCATGGCGCACATCCTGGGGGTGTGGTGCGCCACCTGTGGGGGGCGTGGTGTGCATCCCAGGGAGTGCCACCGATCAGGGGTTGGCATTTTGTCACCCCCCCTTTGGAAAGGCACCCGGGGCAGCCCGCCCCCCCTGCCCCCACCTCATGCTGGATTTATGTATAAGCTAAACAAGCTATAGCTCAGGGCCTCACTCTCTTGGGGGCCCCAAAAAAAATTAAAGGAAAAAAAACCCAGATGTACATTTCCAAAACATAAGATAAAAAACAAATAAAATGAAACCTACCAGTACATACAGCAACAGTGTTTTTTGTTGTGTAAGCTCCTATGATGTCAGTAATGAGTCCTGCCTACCAGCCTGCTCCCTAAAATATCACTGGTTTGCTCATTTCTATAGATAGGGTGCCTATATTCTGCATGTGCAAATGGTTTTAGATACCTATTACAGTGACACCTCGAGTTACAAACGCCTCAGGTTACAAACGCTTCAGGTTACAAACTCTGCTAACCTAGAAGAGTTACCTCGAGTTGAGAACTTTGCCCTTGATGAGAATGGGAATCGTGTGCCGGTGGTGCAGCGGCAGCAAGAGGCCCCATTAGTGAAAGCACGCCTCTAGTTAAGAACAGTTTCATGTTAAGAACGGACCTCTGGAACGAATTAAGTTCGTAACTAGAGGTACCACTGTAGGTCCATAAATTACCATATCGCATATATTCAACACAAAAAACAGCGACAGTTTGTTGTTGACAAAGGAAAGCTGGACATATAAGGGTCCCCATTACCTTCAGTAGCCTAGGGCCTCATCAAACCTAAATCCAGGCCTGAGTTCACCCGTTTAAAGTCTTCCTCACTCAGAATATGTGCATTGTATTTCCCTTTTTTTTTAAATATTATATTTTATTAGGTTTAACAATAGAAAAATAGAACAATAAAAATACAGAGAAACACAGAGAAAATATGAAAGACAACAATACAAACTTTCACAATACGTAAAATACAAACATTTAGCAAGAGAAAAAAAACAATCGTCACACATAAAATAAAATAAGAAAAACACAAATCACTCTTTTCTAAATATTCATCTTCACTTAACTTATTTTCCTGACTTCCCCACGCCTCCCTTTTTTATATCCCTTTTTAACAATTAGTTCAGCAAATTCATATCCTACTACTTTGTCCTTATAATATTTTACCTCCCAAATTTATAATTTCAAATTTTTATCTCTTATTACTAGAACCCCTTCATTTTATTTCAATGTCATCAGCATTCATACATTTTACAATACTTCTGTAAATAAATTTTAAATTTCCTCCAATCTTCTTCCACCAACTCTTCTCCCTGATCTCGGATTCTGCCAGTCATCTCAGCCATTTCCATATAGTCAATTACTTGCATCTGCCATTCTTCCAAGGTGGGTATTTCTTGTGTCTTCCAGTACTTTACGATGAGTATTCTTGCTGCTGCTGTAGCATACATAAAGAAAGTTCTATCCTTCTTTGGCACCAATTGGCCAACTATGCCCAGGAGAAAGGCCTCTGGTTTCTTCACAAAAGTGCATTTAAGTACCTTTTTTATTTCATTATAAATCGTCTCCCAGAAAGCCTTAATCCTCAGGCACGTCCACCAAAGGTGAAAGAATGTACCTTCAATTTCTTTACATTTCCAACATTTATTATCGGGCATATGGTATATTTTTGCAAGCTTGACTGGGGTCATGTACCACCTACACATCATTTTCATAATATTCTCTCTTAGGGCATTGCATGCCGTAAATTTAATTCCAGTGGTCCATAACTGTTCCCAGTCAGCAAACATAATATTATGTCCGACATCTTGTGCCCATTTTATCATAGCAGATTTTACCGTTTCTTCCTCAGTACTCCATTTCAACAGCAAATTATACATTCTTGATAATATCTTAGCATTGAGTTCTAACAATTCTGTTTCCAACTTTGATTTTTCCACCTGAAAACCAATTTTTTTATCTTGGTTATAAACCTCTCTTATTTGAAAATAATGTAACCAGTCTCGCACCTTCCCTTTGAGCTTCTCATAATTCTGCAATTTCAACTTGTCACCTTCCTGTTCCAAAATTTCACAGTACTTTGGCCATTTTGCCTCCATATTAAGTTTTTTCATAGCTTTCGCTTCCATAGGTGATAACCACCTTGGAGTTTTATTCTCCAAAAAATCTTTATATCTTGTCCAGACATTAAATAGTGCTTTCCTGACAATATGGTTTTTGAATGCTTTATGCGCTTTAACCTTGCCATACCACAAATATGCATGCCACCCAAATACATTATCATAACCTTCAAGATCTAGGATGTCAGTGTTCTCAAGAAGTAGCTGGGTCGGAAGAGCACCGGAAATAGCTTGTGCACATGTGCATGGGCCTCCTCCAACCCAGATGTGCACTGGAAATAACGCTTGTGCTATTTGCGCATGCACACAAGCTATTTCCGCAGCGCCGCGCCGGTAAGAGTGGGTGGTGGCAGTGGGCGGCGGCGGCGGGCCGAGTAAACGAGTCCCTGAGGCCTTATTCGGCCCGCAGGCCTTAGTTTGGGGACCCCTGAGTAAGTTTATCAAGAGCCAGTGTGGTGTAGTGGTTAAGAGAGGTGGACTCGTAATCTGGAGAACCGGGTTCGTGTCTCCGCTCCTCCACATGCAGCTGCTGAGTAACCTTGGGCCAGTCACACTTCTCTGAAGTCTCTCAGCCCCACTCACCTCACAGAGTGTTTGTTGTGGGGGAGGAAGGGAAAGGAGATTGTTAGCTGCTTTGAGACTCCTTCGGGTAGTGATAAAGCAGGATATCAAATCCAAACTCCTCCTCTTCTTCTTCTGTACATCTCCATATCAGAACTTCTTCTTTTTTTTTAAACAACAATTATTTTCCACGTTCCTTTCCAACCTTTATATGTCTTTTTCCAGGCCCCCAACATGGGGCTCAAACCCACAACCTTGAGATTAAGAACCAGGCGAGGGAAGGAGAGCCTGCCGCCACTGAGGCCCAACCCTGTGTGACGCTCTGGCTCTGAGGGGCAGGCAGAGGGCAGGGCTGCTCTGGGCAGAAAGAAAGGGGGAACAGAGTGGAGCACAAGGAGTCTTGATTGATTTATTTTTTAATGCTTTGTGGATCTGCATCCAATCTTGCCCCTTTCTAAAGTTTATTTATTGGTGTGTATGTAACGGGGTGGGGAGTTGTAAATCCACCAAATAATAAAATAAAATTTGGATTAAGGGTTTTTCTCAGGGTGTGTGTGCTGTTTCTCATTGGTTTAGCAATGGTGGCGCTCTCCCTTCTTCTGATAGGAAATGCTCAGGTTGTGTGTGTGTGTCCACTGGGTCTGTGTGAGATATTTCCTCCTATTTTCATCGGAGGAATGTTGGAGGGTATGAACATATGGTGTACTAATATAAGCAGGGGGAAAAAATCAAAATAAATTTGAAGACTGCTATGTTTTCCTAAGCCTATTTAATGTCTTGTTCTTGCTTTTCATTTTGCCCTTAGAGAGATATTACATTTTCCTATGAGCAAACGGATATCATAGCAATGATAGGGAACCCTTTCCTCCGTGAGGAGAACTCATGGCGGGTGGGGCCAGGGCAAAAGTGGTTGGATTAATGCAGGCATAGGCAAACTCTGGCCCTCCAGATGTTTGGGACTACAATTCCCATCACCCCTGACCACTGGTCCTGTTTGCTAGGGATGATGGGAATTGTAGTCCCAAACATCTGGAGGGTCGCAGTTTGCCTATGCGTGGATTAATGGATGTGACTCGTCTCTTCCTGGGAGACCAGGATTCAAATTCCCTCCCAGCCATGAAGCTCACTGCACGACTTTGGGCCTGTCACAGCCTCTCAGCCTAAGTTCCAGTTTTCCCTCAAATTTGGGTCCATAGCTCTTGTTGGACAGCTGTAGCTCCCATCGTCCCTGACCACAAATCTTGCCAGCTAGGGGTGATGGAGACCCAAGTTTGATAAACACTGATATCTACCTCGCAGAATTTTTCTGGAGTGTGGCCTTGGGGTGAGTGTGGTTAGAAGATGATGTTAATGTTGATGATGGTGATGACGATAATTATTATACCTCTCCCATCTGGCTTGGTTTCCCCATCCACTCTGGGCAGCTTCCAGTACATAAGAAAATATAATAAAACACCAGACATTGAAAACTTCCCAATGTAGGGCTGCCTTCAGATGTCTTCTAAAGGTTGTATAGTTCTTTATCTCCTTGACATCTGATGGGAGGGCGTTCCACAGGGAGGGGTCCACCCTAGAGGCATAGCTGTCAACCGTCCCTTATTTGGTGGGAAAGTCCCTTATCCCAGTGCTGTGACCCGCTGCTGTCCCTTATTGATGATGTCCCTTAAATTTCCTGGGTTTCAAAGGAAGCAGCTCCCTCCCTCCCTGCCGGCCAGGGAGGAGGGAGGCGCCAACTGTGTTGCTTGGCTGCCTTGCTCACCCAATAAGGAGTCTAAGAACGACTGGGGGGTGGAGCTTGCATGCCTTGTGCCGATCAAATCGGCCGCATTGCCTGGGGACTCTCCTTTGCTCAGCGCTTCCCAGCGGAGAGGTGACGGTGGTTTTCCTTTCTGCATCCCCTTTGCCGGGTTGCTGCGCTGTGGGAACCACCGCTTGAGGCTTCGTTTGGCTGCTGGCTGGGCTTTCTGCCTTTGGC
Organism: Podarcis raffonei; assembly: GCF_027172205.1. NCBI lineage: Eukaryota > Metazoa > Chordata > Lepidosauria > Squamata > Lacertidae > Podarcis > Podarcis raffonei. The sequence continues at coordinate 53,026,092 of NC_070613.1, read as the reverse complement.
TCAGAGGGGCTCAGAAGATGAACCTACCTGTGCTCTGAAAATCCCTTATTTTGGCTGCTGATACTTTATTTTTGAGGCTGCTGGTCCCTTATTTTCAAATCTGTAAGTTGACAGCTATGCCTAGAGGGTTAGCTCACAAAACTCTTACCGAGGAGAATACAAACCTAAAGGGTTTTCCTTTATGGTACAGAATCTAAAATAAATTTTGGAAGGGGATTAAGACATCCCCACAGAGCAGGATGTTGTAAGAGTTCCATCTACTGGCTAACGTGAACAGAAAGAGTGTCTCCTATAAACTCACAGACTTCCTAGTACTGAGGCAATAGCAAGTTAAATTTCTTTCTAGGTTGCCGACTGACCGGATTAAACAGCCGGACGTTCTTGGTCATTAGCCAATTCATGTGCACAAATAGAAAAGTGAAGCTTTCATGGCATTGAGAGAAACATCTTTGGTTGCCAGCATCTGTTGGTTCTTAAAGGCACACCAAGGATGCCTTGCTGGAAATTTAGCAACTCAGTTAGACAGGCTGTTATATATTCAGTGGCCTGTGTTTGCATGAGCTTGAGTTCAGGACTAAGGATTCTAAGCCCCTGTGTTCTGATACCCAGTCGCAGAATATTTCACTATTTGGACCTCTGCCATTGGCCCTTAAACTCTGAGTCATGATTCGCAGGCTTCATGACTTCCTGTGTCCCACTGGAAGGAGTCTACGCTTGACAAGGGGAGTCTATCTCTTTTTCTTTTTTTCTTTTTTATTTCAAAAAAAAAAATTAAAAAATTCCAACATCAAATTCAAAATCCATATTCATTTTCTAACATAAGCCTATTACATAGATTACCTAAATTAAAATATATCTAATTACTCTAGGCTTCCCTTTGCTATATGTAAATACCACGCAATTAACAAATTATATTATAAATGATATTATAGGTTCCCATATACCCCCCACTCCCCTTCACCCATGTGTGATATCAATATTTTACTTCTTCCATCTTGTTGTGTTGTTATAATTTCAAGCCAAGCCAAGTCAAGTTTTATTACGGCAAAAGCCAGTGATACTAAACACCACAAGATCAAACAAAAAGAAATCAACAACAACATCAGAAAAGAAAAAAAAAGGATTACACAAGGGAACTTCGCAGTGTGCCATTCAACAGAAGAGATTTACGCTTCCTGATTACTAAAGTGCAAAATTTGGCCACCTCATATGATATTGAGCTTGAGGAATCTTCCAGAAGGTATTTTCGTAGAATTTCGGGGGAGGATTCCAAATAATGTTGTAGGGGTATAAATTTTGATAAAAGCGGCAAAATAAGTTGAACTTGCTCTTCACTATAAAATTCGCAAAATAGAAGGATGTGTGTGACAGATTCTACCTTATTAGACATACAGGGGCAGAGGCGCGCATGCATTGGTACCCGCGTGAATTTGCCGTACAGCACTGCTGAGGGCATTGTCTCAAAGCGGGCTCTAGAGAAAGCCCTGTTCGGGGTCAATTTCGTCCAGGGGGTCCGGCACACTTCTCTTGCGCAGCTCTGGTCTTCCCCCCGGGACCTTTGACTCAGCAGAGCGTAAAATACAGCGGAAGTAGAAGCTTGAAACGTTCTGTCGTGTGGTGGCAATAACTCAGGCTGACACTTAGCAGTCTCCTTATCTTTAAAGTCTTTATTCCTTAGCAAAACACAATAGCTATAAATCTCCTGCCTGGCGAGAGTTCGCCCATGTTGCTCCTTTCTCCATGGAGCTAAACACGCAGACTGAAAGCACACAGAGAAACCACTCCCTTTCCGTGTTCTATGCCCGCCCTCAGAATGTGAGGCGTCATCACTCAGAACTCTTAACCCTGTAAGTTCTGAGCCTCTCCTATCACCCCCTCTCGAATCACGTTCTGAGAGGACTTCTGAGTGTTCAACACCTTCCCCATTGCCTTCCGCCCCTTCCTGGCATCATTGTTAGGCACCTGTTGAACCTCACAAACCTTAGGTTCGCACTGTGCGAAACCAACCCACGCATTTGTGACCTGAAACCTCTCAGGTGGAATTCCCTTTGTAGCCCGCGAAGACCGCCTGGGCACAAACTGGGGTGCTCCTCCTGACCCACTGGGGCCAGCATTTGCGTCTTCCTCATCAGACTCCCCCTCTGACTTGACACGTCTGTGAGCTTTCTCCATTATGCGCACAGGAGATGAGGGCTCACTCTTGGACACTCTCTTAACAACCTGTGGAGACGCCCTACTCTGTTCAGGGTCCTGGTCTCCACCAGCAGGTTCAGGCTCTGGCTCTCCTTCCTCCTCAGAGTCGTACAGACAATCTGAGACAGTGTCAGAGCGCACTTTGCGCCTTGCCCAACCATCCTGCTCAAAGAACTCAGCCTGTCTACTGACCAGAAGCTTGGTCTGATCACCTTCTGGATATGCGAATCTCCACCCTTTTGTCGCAGGCTCATACCCACAGAAGATCATTTCCTGGTACTTTGGACCACCCTCTTGCTGCAACCACTTTGGTACAGGCACCATGGCTCTGCTACCAAAAGTGCGAAAGAAATGCACAAGCGGCTTCTGCCGATGAAGCAGGAAATACGGGGTGTCACCTACCACTGCATTGTAGCACCTGTTCATCGTGAAATTGGCCGTTTTTACCGCCTCCCCCCAAAAACTGTGAGGCAAACCAGAGTCATCCAGTAGAATCTCGGATGCTCGAACCAGAGCTTTACTCCTAAGCTCTGCCACGCCACTCTTCTGAGGAGAAGTCACCTTGTGACGTATCCCCCTCTGGCGAAAGAAACCCTTTAGAGCAGACCCAGTGACCTCAGAACCACGGTCAAACTGGAAACCTTGCACCTTGGTGGAGAACCTCAGTTCCACCTCTGCAACCCAATCTTTGATCAGTTGCGCTGCTTCCTCCTTAGCTTTCAGAGAAAAAGCCCAGGAGTTCCTAGTAAAATCATCTGTCAGCACCATCAGCCACTTGGCCTTGCCCAGACTTGGCTGTGGCATACCTAAAAGGTCTGCATGCACAAGCTCAAAAGGCCTTGTGGTCACTCTCTCCACCCTGGGATGGCTAAATCCCTTGTTTCTGGCTTTTCTGCAAGCCTTGCAATTCAAAGGTTTACCACATTCTTTTACCTTGCAACCTTTGGTGCACTCTGATAACATCTGGACGTCCTCACAGGACCCATGTGACATCCTCTTGTGCCACATGCAAGCACACGACACATGAGTGTGGTCAGTGGCTTTCCCAGCATTCCCCTCACCCTCGAGAGGTGATTCCAGAACAAAGAGGTTGTTCTGATTTTTTCCAACACGTACCAGTTGCTCTCCACCTCTGGAAATTGTGCAAACATTGTTTGCAAAACTCACAGAATATCCCTCCTGTAAAAGAGAAGGTACAGACAGCAGGCAATGTTTTATCTCAGGGAGAACATAAACCTTCAATTCAGCCTGTAAGAAAGAGACAAACATGTTAGAAACATGGGTTACACGTCCCTGTGAACCTGTAGCAAATCTAACTGTTTTCTCAGTTGAAACAGCCTTGCAGTTCCACATTTGTCCATCAGGTGGCGCTGTGACCAAATGGGCATTCGCAGCCGAGTCAACAACCCAACGTAGCACTCTCCCCCCTCCGGAGTTGTCCTTCTTTGTTGCCTTAGCAACTGACTTCCTGCTCCCCCCGACCTTGGGGCGTTCGCTGCAGGTGGTGTTTTCCAGAACCGCCATCGAAGCAGTCAGCTGATAAGCTTTCTCACGCCTGCTCCCTCTGTTGCCATGGAAACCCGGCTGGTTCCCATGGGAAACGACCTTGGAACCATCCTGCCCCGGCTCCGTTGCTCTCTGTGGGCAGCTGCGACACAGATGTTCAGCCGAGGCACAAACAAAACATCTCCGAGTGGAAAACTTTGCAAACGTGCCTTTGGTCTTCTCTGCCCCCCCAACCTCTCCAGCAGCACTCCTGCTCGAGGCTTTTCTGCTGTTGGGAAAATGGCTTTTGGCTTCTGCTGTGGTTTCTCTGCAAACCCCCTCCAGCTCCTGCCAAACAGCCTGGGCACTCTCAAGACCCCTGGAATGGCCTCTCTGGCCTGCACCCCCAAACTTGGGTGCACAGCCTCCAGAGGAACAGCTTGCCTCTGCTTTCCTCTTCCCAGCTTCCAGCAGCTTTCCAGCACACGGCTGCCTGTCTCTCTGGCGTGTCAAAGCATCGCAGCAGCTTTCAGACACGGCTCCAGCCCACTTTGGGCTTCCAGGGCGTCCCACAGCCCCTCCTTGACTCTCTGGGCGTTCCCCGGCTTCTGTGCAGCTCTTGGCCCCCTCTGGGCGTCCCTCAGGCTGGCGTCTAGCCCCCTCTGGTCTGGCTCCCACTCTCTTCAGTGCCTGCCAACCGACCCAGGGCTCCTTCCCGTCTGCCTCTTCAAAAGGGACTGCACGCGATTCATGGCTGTCTGCCATCTCTCCCCGGGGGCCCAGCTTACTTACAGGTACCTCCCGGTCCGGCAGATCTCAGCTCCTCCCGGCTGGCTCCAGCTACTCCTTAGCTGGCCTTTGGCTGCTCCTCAGCCGATTCTGCCTGCAGTCTCTCTTTCCCAGCGTCTCATCGGCTGGCCTCCGGCTGCAGCCTCCTCACACGCACGAACGTTGCTTATCTTTATTGCTGACCCCCATAACCTGTTCGGGGTCAATTTCGTCCAGGGGGTCCGGCACACTTCTCTTGCGCAGCTCTGGTCTTCCCCCCGGGACCTTTGACTCAGCAGAGCGTAAAACACAGCGGAAGTAGAAGCTTGAAACGTTCTGTCGTGTGGTGGCAATAACTCAGGCTGACACTTAGCAGTCTCCTTATCTTTAAAGTCTTTATTCCTTAGCAAAACACAATAGCTATAAATCTCCTGCCTGGCGAGAGTTCGCCCATGTTGCTCCTTTCTCCATGGAGCTAAACACGCAGACTGAAAGCACACAGAGAAACCACTCCCTTTCCGTGTTCTATGCCCGCCCTCAGAATGTGAGGCGTCATCACTCAGAACTCTTAACCCTGTAAGTTCTGAGCCTCTCCTATCAAGCCCATCTATAAGCTTCGTTAGTGATGTTAGTTAAGTAAGGGGCAGTTGCAAAATTAGGCCAAGCTTTTAAGCATCTATACGTCTCCGGGAGCAGGGCGTCTTCTTGTTGTAATTCGACATCGTAAAGCGAGAGCTAAGTCAATTATCCCTATTCTGCCAGATGAATACAGACACTCCTCTGGTGCCAGCTCTGAAAATTATTGTTGGACTTGGACAGGGAAGATACAGGCCTTAACTCAACACAGTAGGTCCTCCTTGGGCATGAAGCAAGTACCCGTTTTCCATTAGGCTACATTCAACGTCACGCTTGCTTTGCCCACTGGGGAAGAAAAACAGAGTTGTTGCCAGTGTTCCCTTTCACTGAGCAAGGAAGGGAAGGCACTTGCTTTGAAAAGGACAATCTACAAATTTATGTACAAGAGCCAATGCTTGTGGTATATTCAGATAATTTTAGACTCTGGGTTTAATGGCCTGTGAGGGGAGAGTGCTTGTCATAATGGTCCTGGGAGTGACCCCCTGGACGATTAAGTTATAATTTCATAATTATTCAATTGATTCTATTATTATTTTCTTGCTTACCCCTGCACGTTTTACACATTCTCTATTAATATTTTAGTTCCGGAACCATATTTTTTCATGAAAAAATATAGAAAGTCTATCTCTTTGGTTAGCCAGTCAGGAGGCAGGCAGTTCAAGGTGAATCTCAACATGATAGGCAAACTTTGTGCACCTGGGGAGAGGCAAACAAAAGATGAAGTGCTGCCACTTTAGAGTAAGATTATCCTGGGAGCCTGGTTTCGGGGCTGTTTAGTCCAGGGATATTGGATTGCATTTTGATCCTCTTTATTTTGTCATTTTGCTCCCGAAGAGTCTTCTGCAACTTATGCATTGTCTGTCTTTTAAAACTCCATATCCCCAGTGGTGGAGGAAGGGGGGTGCAGTCCACCCCGGGTGTCATCACTGAGGTTGTGTGTGACAAAATTAGTTTCAAAAAAATTAGGCTCACAAAACTTTTTAGGAGTGATGTGGTGCCTGCAGGTTCTGCGCTGCCTGAAAGGGCAGCGTGGGACTTGCGTCTGCCTACTGCCTCTCCCTCAGCCACCCTACAGAGGCCCCAAGTGTCAAATAGGCTCACCCTGCCCCCATGGGCAGATTGCCCCGCCCCCCAGCTGCAGGACACGCCCCCGCACAGGCACCCGAGCGGCTAGATACGCCGCTGCATATCCCCTCCCCCATCTTAGTGAATTCTTTAATGGTTGCCTAAACATGGTGGAGGGACGCAGGTGGCGCTGTGGGTTAAACCACAGTGCCTAGGGCTTGCCGATCAGAAGGTCGGTGGTTCGAATCCCTGCAACGGGGTGAGCTCCCGTTGCTCGGTCCCTAATTCCTGCCAACCTAGCAGTCTGAAAGCACGTCAAAGTGCAAGTAGATAAATGGATACCGCTCCGGCAGGAAGGTGAACGGCGTTTCCGTGCGCTGCTCTGGTTCGCCAGAAGCGGCTTAGTCATGCTGGCCACATGACCCGGAAGCTGTACGCCGGTTCCCTCGGCCAGTAAAGTGAGATGAGCGCCGCAACCCCAGAGTCGGTCACGACTGGACCTAATGGTCGGGGGTCCCTTTACCTTTACTTTTTAAACATGGTGGAATCTCTTTCTATTTTAGAACCCTCATGCTTGGAGCTTTAACATCACACTATCTAAGGAGGCTTCAGAGAGTACCTTGGGAAATTGTGGGGGCTGTTGGATAAGGGGCAGATGGTTAGTTATTTAATCTTATCACCAGAAAGTGTGGAATGATGCTTCCTTGATGCGATGATGGTCATCTAACCTTCCTGTGAAGGAATCAAAGTGAATGCTCATTTGGGATTTCCCAGCATTTGATCTCTCTGCAAAGAAATCAGACTGAGTGCTCATTAAGCCGGTCTTCAGGAAGTGGCCTTGGATAAAAGAGTGCTAATGAGCTAGAATGATGAGTTAATGTTCTTTAATAGACGGCGGGTGCCGCCTAATGGGATCTATAGAAAAGGGATCATTGACATCTCTCTGGAATGTTCTGAATGGGGAAAGGCAAAGTGACAAACTCTCCAATGAAAGGCAAGGGACAGCTTTCTCCCTGTGTGTACTTGCAGTTGCGTGGCGAGTTCCCGCCCCCCACCAGGATAAATAAAGACACGAGACACCATAGTTTAAGGTTAATGGGCGAATTAGGCCACAACTTTATTGAATTCAGGAATGAGAGGCATTGGCTTAGGCATTGGTCCTAACGACTATCCGGCTCCAGCCCACTTGCTGGAGACATGGGGAAGGGTTAACACTATATCGGGGGAGTCTCCCACCGAGGCACGTCGACTAGGAGCTCCCCCGGGTCACCGCTCTGGGGCGTGCCTTTGGCCCACACCTCCATAGGCTTCGGACAGGGCCACGCCCCCCGGAGTCCTTTAACGGACCACCCTTCACTCACTGGGGGGAGGTGATGGCGTTCCTCCCCCCCCATCCTCTTAACCCCTTCTTACCAATGCCTACCGCCAATGCCGAAAAGTTGTGACGAGTTGCTACGAGGTAGGCGAAAAACCAAATGGCTGAAATTGCCAATTGGGAAAAATTCCTACCATGCCCCTTGCGGTGACAGACCGAAGTCCATAGCAAAGTCAGAGACCTACCTAAAGCCTACCTAAAGGGAGGGAGGTTGGGAAAACGTGAGGGCTAGCCGGCGAAAAGAGGGCGAGCCCCCTCTGCGTCGGCCCTAAATAGGGCAGGTCACGCACCCCCCCAGCCAGCCGATTGGCTGGCTGGGGGCAGACGCGGCCGGGATTCCCCTGTTCTCACGGGGGCTGAAACCAGCCTCCGCTCATGTGGGGGGTGGGCGTGAAGCCCGCAACCCCACCTCCTGGGCAGGCCGGAAGTGGCTTTGTGAGAACAAGACCAGGTGAAGGCTGCTAGCATCTTGGGGGCAGATATCTCTTGCTGATGATCTGATGCGCAGTCGTGGGTTTTGTTTCTGCTAGGAGTGATTAGGCTGCTTGTGTCTATCTGATTTATTTATCAGTAACAGAATGAATGAATGAATGAATATTTATTTGCGTCAGTCATCGGCCATAGCAATAAAACAACAATACAATATACAAAGAATAGAAATAAAAAGCCAATTATAATTATGGGTAGGCAAACTAAGGCCTGGGGGCCGGATCTGGCCCAATCACCTCCTAAATCCAGCCTGCAGACGGCCCGGGAATCAGCCTGTTTTTACATGAGTAGAATGTGTCCTTTTCTTTAAAATGCATCTCTGGGCTATTTGTGGGGCATAGGAATTTGTCCATTATTTTTTTTCCAAAATATAGGCTGGCCCCCCACATGGTCTGACGGACAGTGGCCTGGCCCCCTGCTGAAAAAGTTTGCTGACCCCTGTCTTAGGGTTTTGAATCAATAGTCAATAGTGGTTCTTATTCTAATTGCCCCAGCTAAAAACCTTGCAACCTTTGCTGTCACCTACTCATCTTGATCTGCCAAGAGAAAGAACACTGTGGCAGTGGTTGGGAGACCTGGAATGGACAATAAAAGAGGGCTGATAATCTCATTTATCCGTAACAGAACTATTACCAATCACCAAGAGTCTCCAGCTAAACCCAGGTACCGCTACCCCAGGAGCTTTTCTCTACCTGTGGAAGTAGGGAGAATGCAACAGGATTTTTCCTCTGGTCTACAGCCAAATAAATCAAAGCACACCAGCGTATGTTCCTGCAAAGTGCTCAGAAGCATGATAGTCCTGTTAGATTACTTAGGTTAGCATTTGCCAATCTTCACCACAGTTCCCATCAACTTCCAGCCAGAATGGCTGGCTAGGCTTCTGTCGAGAGTTATAGCCTGGAGGGCACCAGGTTGGTGGAAGCTGATATAGATAATCAGAGAAACCTTATTTGTAGCACTAACACCCCATGAGCTGCTGTTTAGCCGTGACTCAGAATTGCTTTTTTTCTGTTGCCTTTTTGTTGCCACCCCTGAACTTTAGAATTCCCTTCCTTCCGCTGCATGGAATGCTTTTATTATGACATTATTATAATGATGGTTATTATGATGATGTTATTATAATGATTAATGGTTTAAAGATTGTCTTGTTATATATTAAGTTTTGTAAAAAAAAAGCACCAAGTCAGTTATAAAAGTTCATTATCTATCTATATCTATCTATCTATCTATCTATCTATCATCTATCTATCATCTATCTATCATCTATCTATCATCTATCTATCTATCTATATCTATCTATCTATCATCTATCTATCTATCTATCTATCTATCTATCTATCTATCATCTATCTATCATCTATCATCTATCTATCTGTCTGTCTATCTATCTATCTATCTATCTATCATCTATCTATCTATCATCTATCTATCTATCATCTATCATCATCTATCTATCTATTATCTATCATCATCTATATCATCTATCATCTATCTCTATCTATCTATCTATCTATCTATCTATCTATCATCTATCTATCATCTATCTATCTATCATCTATCATCTATCTATCTATCTATCTATCTATCATCTATCTATCATCTATATCTATCATCTATCTATCTATCTATCTATCTATCATCTATCTATCATCTATCTATCATCTATCTATCTATCATCTATCTATCATCTATCTATCTATCTATCATCTATCTATCTATCTATCTATCTATCTATCTATCATCTATCTATCTATCATCTATCTATCTATCTATCTATCTATCTATCTATTATCTATCATCTATCTATCTATCTATCTATCTATCATCTATCATCTAACTAATCATCTATCTATCATCTATCTAATCTAGATTTTAATTCCAAGGATTGAATCTGACCCCGTGCAAATGGAGTTCCTCTTGCACAATGGGACTTTCAGTTTCCTCTCCTCCCCTGAAATCTGTTCCAGAGGCATCTGGGGCAGATTTTGAGGGTGCACAGAAGGGGAGTTGGTGTTGTACAAGCAGATGTCTGCTACATGAGAGGAATGGCAATGCTTCTGGAAGCCACCCCAAAGGGTTAAAAGGGCTGTGAGGTGTGCCTTAGTGATGCTTGCAATATATGCATTTTAAATAAGAGCTGCATTTTGTCTTTCAGTTGCAAACGAGACGGGGGACAAGAATGCTCGGCCGCTTTCAAGATTCGCCCGTAAGTAGCTGAGTTTTGTCAGTTTGCTTCCTGAAAGTTGTGCAGATCAGTGCACTAGAACTCCCTGCAAAGGAACATGTCAGACAAACGAGCAGTTTCCACTCCCTTCTCCTTAACTGTACTCTTTCCTTCCTCCCCTCTTTCTGCAGTCATGCCAGCAGGTCCATTTGTGAGCAAGATGCCTCCACTATTGGGAGAAATTCCAGTCTTTTCCTGGATTCCACCTTCCCCTGTTCCCCTACCTAGCCTCTATTTTTACCATTGCTCATCATCATCATCATTGATTTATTAATTGCCTTCTAAATGATCATCTCAAGGCGATGTACACTAAATATATTTGCCACTCTCAGTTTGAGATTAGTGAAGAATTAATAAGTACAGTGGTACCTCTGGTTACATACGCTTCAGGTTACATATGCTTCAGGTTACAGACTCCGCTAACCCAGAAATATTACCTCAGGTTAAGAACTTTGCTTCAGGATGAGAACAGAAATCGCACGCCGGCGGCGCAGTGGCAGCGGGAGGCCCCATTAGCTAAAGTGGTGCTTCAGGTAAAGAACAGTTTCAGGTTAAGAACAGACCTCCAGAACGAATTAAGTACTTAACCCAAGGTACCACTGTATGTGGATTTAAAGCACAAGAAAGGAATCTCAGAGCACTCAGAGAAGAGCATCCTTGAGCTTACGAACACTTGCTGAAAGCCCATCCATTTCCTGAGGATTTGCTTTCTTCTAAACTTATTTGCCATTGACCTTGCAGATCCCTAAAAAAATTTCTTAAATGTAATTCTTTTTTACTTCCGCTTTTTTGTACACTTCCTTGCTTTTGTGTATGAAAGGTGGTACAGAAACATTTTGGCAAGATATTTTTTTAAAAGGGAAAGTGTGATTTGAAATCACTTGGATCGCAATACAGAAAGAGGTTCTGTGCTATCACTTGTGGTCTGAATCGGCACAATAGATTTTTTATATATATATAAAATGACACCATGTGTCAGGGAATCAGGAGCAGGAGCACTGGGGAGAGAGGATTGGGAGAGCGAAGGGGAAGAATCTGAGGGCAGCGTAGGGGAGTATGACAGTGGCCCGAGAGATTCCATGAGCTTCTCCAGCGAATCAGAAGATTCCCAGAAGGGGGCGCCGATGGTCAGGACAAGGGGGGTCCCAGGGGGGACGCACCAGAAACAAGGAGCCAGAGGGGAACCCCAAAGCAGCAGTGGAGGATCGGGACCAGTTTCCCCACCAGAGCATAGTGGGGGGGAGGAGTCACATGTGTCAGGGCCAGCGTCTCCTCCAGAGAGGGAGTCAGGGCTGACCACGCCTCCATCGGAGAGTGGGGGAACGGAAGGGAGGTCAGTTGCAGCTAGCCCCCCCGAAGGGGGAAGCAGTGGCAGCAGCAGTGAAACGGTCAGGAGGAAAGCTGCTGGCTGGGCGCGCGCGCCAAGTTCAAATGTGCAGGCGCGCGGAACAGCAGGAGACCCGGATGGGGAACCAGCTCCTAAAGCCCGCCGGAGGGAGGGAGAAGGCTCAGGGGAATCAGCGGGAGAAGAGGCTAGAAAGGGCGGAACCCCGGCGGGCAGGCGGACCCAGAGGAGGAAGGAGCAGCGGAGAAGGTGGAGCAAGGCTAGGATCTTAAATTGGTGTCAGGGGGGAGGAGACTCAGACGGAGCATCAGTGGTCTGACACTTTAGACGTGGGGCTGCGCGCTGCGGCTCTGGAAGTGAAACTGAACTTCAATAAAGACTTTTATACTTAACAACGAAGCAGCGTTGGTCCTTTGTGAGCTGGGACCTAGGGTAGCCCTGACACCATGTATGTAAATTCCCAGGATGCCTTCATTATCAACTACTGTTTTGTATGACCATCATCTGCAATTTTCTTCATTTCTTACTCTTCTGACCTTACAGTTTATAACCTCATGGTAAGGTAAAGGTAAAGGTACCCCTGCCTGTTCGGGCCAGTCTTGCCAGACTCTAGGGTTGTGCGCTCATCTCACTCTATAGGCCGGGTCACGTGGCCAGCGTGACAAAGCTGCATCTGGCGAGCCAGCACAGCACACGGAATGCCGTTTACCTTCCCGCTGGTAAGCGGTCCCTATTTATCTACTTGCACCCGGGGGTGCTTTCGAACTGCTAGGTTGGCAGGCGCTGGGACTGAATGACGGGAGCGCACCCCGCCGCGGGGATTTGAACCGCCGACCACGTGATCGGCAAGTCCTAGGCGCTGAGGTTTTACCCACAGTGCCACCCACGTCCCTCTTATAACCTCATACCCTCCAACATTTCCCTGAAAAAAGGGACATCCTATTTAATACTAGTACTATTACGAATTTTAACTTTTTATACCCCAGCCAGCTGATTGGGTTAGCACAGCCACTCTGGGTGACTTCCAGTATATATAAAAACATATGAAAACATTAAACATTAAAAAAACTTCTCACTACAGGGCTGCCTTCAGATGTCTTCTAAAGGTTGTATAGTTACAGTGGTACCTCGGGTTAAGAACTTAATTCGTTCCAGAGGTCCGTTCTTAACCTGAAATTGTTCTTAACCTAAGGTACCACTTTAGCTAATGGGGCCTCCCGCTGCCACCGCGTGCTGCTGCACGATTTCTGTTCTCATCCTGAAGCAAAGTTCTTAACCCGAGGTACTATTTCTGGGTTAGCGGAGTCTGTAACCTGAAGCATTGTAACCCGAGGTACCACTGTACTTATCTCCTTGGCTCGGGGGTCATATAACTCCATACCCTGTAACATTTCTCCGATAAAAGTAGGGATGTCCTAAGGAAAAGACACGGGTGGCGCTAGGGACATGGGTGGCGCTGTGGGTTAAACCACAGAGCCTAGGACCTGCCAATCAGAAGGTTGGCGGTTCGAATCCCTGCAATGGGATGAGCTCCCATTGCTCGGTCCCTGCTCCTGCCCACCTAGCAGTTCGAAAGCACATCAAAGTGCAAGTAGATAAATAGGTACCGCTCCGGCGGGAAGGTAAACGGCATTTCCGTGCGCTGCTCTGGTTCACCAGAAGCGGCTTAGTCATGCTGGCCACATGACCCGGAACCTGTACGCTGGCTCCCTCAGCCAATAAAGCGAGATGAGTGCCGCAACCCCAGAGTTTGCCACGACTGGCCCTAATGGTCAGGGGTCCCTTTACCTTTTATTTGAGCTTGACACACTGGTGGAGGAAGAGGAGTGTGGGGGTAGCACACCACCCCCGGCAGCGCGATCCCGGTGGGGTGCCATCATGGCTGCCCCCCTGCCCAGGCTGGGTGCCACACCCCCACAGACAGCATGCCACGCCCCCAGGATGCACGCCAGCCCTGCCCCCGCCTGCTCTCCGCCCACCAGTGCCGGAGCACGAAGCTCCGCCACTGGCTTGATGTCCTGATCCAAATGACTCTTCCACGAGGGAGAAGAAGCATGTAGAGGAAGCCAAAAAGTAGATCTGCAGCTCATATGGGAAAAAGCAAATCAGCTTGTTATGATTTGCAATAGGAGCCAAGGTCCCTTCATCTCTCCCCATAAAATATTTGAGGGGGCTAGCCCCCCCCAATTGATGGGCATTGCCATTCAAATACTGTGTGTGCCACATCATGTGATCGATTATGTAGGGTGGGACTTACCTGCCCACCCCCCAATATTTGGACTTACCTGCCCACCCCCCCTGCACCCCCCACGCTACGCCACTGGGTACCACTCCGGCAGGAAGGTTAACGCCGTTTCTGTGCGCTGCTCTGGTTTCGCCAGAAGCAGCTTAGTCATGCTGGCCACATGACCCGGAAGCTGTACACCGGCTCCCTTGGCCAATAAAGCGAGATGAGCGCCGCAACCCAAGTTGTTCATGACTGGACTTAACTGTCAGGGGTCCTTTACCTTTTAAGGAAAAGTGGGACATTCTGGGATCAAATCAGAACCGGGGATGGATTCTGTAAGTCCAGGACTGTCCCTGGAAAAGAGGGACACTTGGTGTGTCTGTAAACTATGTCCCCCTCAACCATGAATATTATGTACCTGGTACTCAGGATGACACTTCATGCAAATGATGAAGTGGACTGAAGTTCACAAAAGCTTTTGCCGTAGTAAATTTGTTAGTCTTTAAGGCGCCACTAGACTTATCACTATTTTTGCGCAATGAAACTAGCAGGGCTCACCCTCTGCAAATTGTTGTTAGGGTGCAGTATTCCCATATTGCCACATGGTGGCAGTAGAACAATATTTTGCACGCTGTGGCTTAGAAGGAAGAAAACGCAAACGCTGCCACAATGCAAATAATGTGAATTATTCATTTCACATGCACATTGAGGCTTTTAATTTTTTTTTAACAACAGCTGTTGAAGATCCAGTGAAAGTTACTTTTGAAATGGCATAAGATTTCAAGCGATGAAGCGCACCACTAATAGGTCTGTGGATTTTGCCCTGTTAAATTCTTTCAGCAGATAGAATGACTCACATAAGACTGAGCACGAAAAGCTGCCCCCAGAAAGTGATCTTTTAAGTTTGGCGGGCAGTTGAATGCTGAATGATTTTATTTTACGTATTATTTATTAATTTCATTAAAAAACTATACACCTGTGTGGTTGTAAAAAATCTCAAAGAGGTTTTCAAAAAGGATATAACAACAGAGTTCAAAACAAAAAAATTTTTTTCTTTCCAGTAGTGTTCTCCTACTGGTTTCTCTGTCAAAGAATAAAAAGTAAACGCCAAAGAATAAAAAATAAACGCCAAAGAATAAACGGACATAAATCGGACATCAAGAATCACAAGACAGAGAAACCAGTAGGAGAACACTTCAATCTCCCAGGACATTCTATACAAGATCTCAAAGTAGCTGTTTTACTACAAAGGAATTTCAGAAATAGACTGGAAAGAGAAGCTGCTGAATTGCAACTCATTACCAAACTTAAAACCATGGAGAGACCTGGTCTGAACAAAGACATTGGATTCTTATCTCATTATACATGACAAAGCCATTTTTCACCTTCTCACCCCTTGCTTTTTCCTGTAAGACCTATTGCAGTCGTTAAGAGTCGTCAACAGGCTCATCACAGCTATCTGCCAATCACCCATTCCCACCACCCTTCTGAGTAATACCCCTCCCCACCTTCTCACTATATAGAAGGATCTGGCAACTTCTGTTTCAGTGTATCTGAAGAAAGCTCATACCAAGAACTAACTTAGTTGGTCTTTAAGGTGCTACTGGAAGGAAAAATTTTGTTTTGTTTTGACTATGGCAGACCAACACGGCTACCTATCTGTAACAGAATTCAAATAAACAGATGGCGAAAAAGCCTGCCAGTCCCCAGCTGCTGGTCTATTAGTTCCCCAAAGACCAACCTCCTAGCCAGTGTTGCTCTCAGAGGATAGGCAGCCATTTTGCACAAGACTTTATGTTCATTAAATTAGCCATCCTGAGCCCGGTCTTGGCTGGGGAGGGCGGGGTATAAATAAAATTTATTATTATTACTTCACCTTGCTTATCTGCATAAATAGGGCTCATGCCTCAAATTCTGAAATTGGAAAGCTGGGAATAGCCTGGATGTACAGCTGCCATTTCTATTTAACTGTTTCATCCGTCATTCCCCCTCCCGCCGCCCGATGAAATCTTTCTCTCTCCTAGAGCATACCGACAAAAATGGAATGGCAGACGAAATTATTTGAGTCCGCTGAGATGGCAAGATTGACAGGGAAAGTTAGGAATCGAGAAGATCCAAAATTTAAGAGAGGATGGGATAAATACATGCAATATTTAAAAGATCACTGTAAAAATGTAGAATTTTTGGCAGGCTTTGAATGACTCCTGTAATGTGATATAATTCTTGTAAGTACTGGATAATCTCAAAATAGATGCTGTCTAATATGCAGTTGATATAGAAATGTACAGAAGCCAGGTTGGGGAGGAAGGAAGTCTTAATATGGAAATAACTTTGCCTTCTTCCCAACTTTTTAATTATTTTTTACTTCTTTTATTTACCCTACTGTTGGAGAGTTACAGCTGTGATTCATTGTATAAAATCAATAAAGATTAAAAAGAAAGAAAAAGAAATCTTTCTCTCGCCTGACCCTGCTTCCCCCCTGAGTTCTTCCACGCAGGATCGAAGTGGAAGAGCGAATGTCACATCCAAGTTGAGCTTTTCTGTAATAAGAGGATGGCAGCGACAAATCTCGGCTCCCAGGGATGTATTTCCCATTTGCTCCCACTATGAGAGGAGCTTTGAGTGAGAGACGCTGAACGTTAACTGAAGCAAAAAGCACGAACGGTAATTGCAACAGGAGAAGGCAGCCCCCCTGGGATAGCAAAGTGGAATGATCTCAGACAACTGAACGTGTTTTTCTTGAAAGAAGAATAAGCTAAAATTCCACATTTCAAAAACCTTGTGGGATTTATAATCTGCAATTTCCATGCATTTCATTTCATTTCATTTGCATTTCATTTTTATTAAAGGTATATATGGCCCTTCGCCCAAAGACCACAGGGAACACAAATATGAATATAATACATATCAACTCGCAAATATCTAGACAGAATATCTAGATAGAAACCAAAACAGTTATTTGACTACAATTATAACAAGCATTTTGGTTTCATGCTGCAAGTGATTTCTGGCTGTCTTTGCAGAAGAAAAGGGTCACAAGCTGCTTTTTTCCTTTTTCCTTTTTCAAAAAAACGTTCTTCATGAGCTGTTTAATAATAATAATAATAATAATAATAATAATAATAATAATAATAATAATTTATACCCCGCCCATCTGGCTGGGTTTCCCCAGCCATTCTGGGTGGCTTCCAACAAAAGATAAAAAATACATTAAAACATTAGTCATTAAAAACTTTGCTAAACAGGGCTGCCTTCAGATGTCTTTAAAAGTTTGTTAGTTGTTTTTCTCTTAGACATCTGGTGAGAGGCTGTTCCACAGGGTGGGTGCCACTACCAAGAAGGCCCTCTGCCTAGTTCCCTGTAACTTGGCTTCTCGCATCGAGGGAACTGCCAGAAGGCCCTCGGCACTGGACCTCAGTGTCCGGGCTGAGTGATGGGGGTGGAGATGCTCCTTCAGGTATACTGGACTGAGGCCGTTTAGGGATTTAAAGGTCAGCACCAACATTTTGAATTGTGCTTGGAAACGTACTGGGAGCTAATGTAGGTCTTTGAAGACCGGTGTTATGCGGTCTCAGTGGCCGCCCCCAGTCACCAGTCTACCTGCCACATTCTGGATTAATTGCATTTTCCGGGTCACCTTCAAAGGTAGCCCCACGTAGAGCGTATTGCAGTAGTCCAAGTGGGAGATAACTAGAGCATGCACCACTCTGGCGAGATAGTCCAAGATGGGCAGGTAGGGTCTCAGCCTGCGTACCAGATGGAGCTGGTAGACAGCTGCCCTGGACACAGAATTGACCTGTACCTCCATGGACAGCTGTGAGTCCAAAATGTCTCCCAGGCTGCGCACCTGGTCCTTCAGGGGCACAGTTACCCCATTCAGGACCAGGGAGTCCTCCACACCCGCCCACCCCTGTCCCCCCAAAACAGTACTTCTGTCTTGTCAGAATTCAACCTCAATATATGACACTCTTCCAAGCCACTGTTTTATTTATTCAAGTGCAATGGTCGTTTGTGCCCACTGAGATTGGTAGGGCTGGGAGACCAACCGGTGCCAGAACCAGTGATAGGAAGGGCCAATTCATTTTCCTCCTTGCTGAGTTTCACAAGTGGCAACACTGAACCTAAGGAGGAGGGCTCTCTTGGCTGTGTATCCTGCAAGACCTGCTCCTTGCCTTGCAGACCTTTTTCTACGTGGCTTGGGAGAGTGGGGCCCGGACTGACTCCAGCTACAAAAACGAAGACTGCGAAAGAGGCCAGAAACCATCTTGTCTGCCTCTTGGTGCAGACCCAGGTCTTGAGCCTGAGCTTCCATAGCTGCTGCCTGCCATGAGCCACCATTGGCAGGATTGGCAGCAACCGCAGCAGATAGATTATATGCTTATGATAATATTTTATTCCATTGGTAATTAGGCTTTTTAAAACATGCACTTTCTATTTGACCTTTTTTTGGTAATGTTTTCTTTTGAAATCTTTAAGATTGTTATGATTTGCTTCATTTTCCTGTGTTACATGTGCATTCTGCAGCTGCCCTCCTTTGTAGTGCTTCATTTTGAAATCTTTAAGATAATATTTCAGTTGCCTGTTAATTATGTTGCATTAAATGTATAATTTATATTGGACTTCCTTCAGGAATGTTTTATTTTGGATGGTCTTATTTGATCTTTTAACGTGTTGTAGGACACTTTGAGATTTGTTTCTTTAAAATATAAAGTGGTGTCTTAATTACATCCTTTTAGGCGCCAGGCGAAAACATTCCTCTTTGACCAGGCCTTGGGCTGATTAATATTCTATAGCCTTTTAAATGTGTTTGTGGGAAGGGGGGGTATTGTTTTGTTGTTTCTGTTTTAACTATTTACTTGTGTTTTCACCTTCTTTTTATTCTGTGAACTGCCCTGAGACCTTGTGGTGAAGGTTGGCTTATGCATTTAATAAATAAATAAAATGAACAACAACAACAACTTGAATATTAGGTCCCATTCCCTCTCTCCAGGGTTAATAATGAGACTAACCATTGGCACAGCGTGAGATTTTGCATGGGCAAAAGCCGAAGGACTATTTACAGTGGTACCTCGGGTTACATACGCTTCAGGTTAACAAACGCTTCAGGTTACAGACTCCGCTAACCCAGAAATAGTGCTTCAGGTTAAAAACTTTTGCTTCAGGATGCCAGCGCAGCAGCAGCAGGAGGCCCCATTAGCTAAAGTGGTGCTTCAAGTTAAGAACAGTTTCAGGTTAAGTACACACCTCCGGAACGAATTAAGTACTTAACCTGAGGTACCACTGTACTACTTGTCTTCAGTTCTCTGAAGGGCGAGTTTTCATATCGGTTTGTCTTCTTTTCCGCCCAGGGTCGAAATCTCAGAACTGTCTGTGGAATACCATTATTGGTGGGCTTACAGAGAATCTTAAGGAAAAACAGAAGCCAACCATTGTCTTTGACCCAAGACCTCCTGAAGAAATCTTAGCAGAGGAGCTGCCGGCTGTGGAGAGTCCCGAAGCGCTTGTGAAAACTTCATTCAGGTTTGGCCGATATAGATGTGCCTTGCTTAAGCTTGATCTTTCTTAATCATCAGCACGTTGAAGCCTCAGGGTTGAATGGGATAACTCTTATAACAGATGACTCTCCAGTGCCCTTGCGAAAACAAAAATATTAGTGCACTAAAATTATGGCTGCCAACCTGTGTTTTTCTTACATTGCAATCTAGAAAGATACAAATGCTATACGACTATCAGAGCTATCAGATTGTTTGTGAAATTTGCCATCTGAAGGATTTCATAGTAAATCCTGTTATTTTATAAGAATGCGATTGCAGGCCCGGAAAGTTAAATAATACTCTCACTGGGTGATATACGTTGGGCGATCTGGACTGTGATGTTGAAATAGCATTCTTGAAGGCACAAGAAGGCACAAGAAGGGACAATTGTTAAGATCGGTACTGTATAACACTGTTCTTTAATAGGTTTCCCCTTCTCCACCACTAACACTTTTTTTCCTGACTCATAGGCATATTATCTTTGATGAGCTTTTAATGTATGGATTTTACTTCAGTATATGTGTTTTTAAATTTTTCAAGGAAAGCACTATACTACTGTATCAAGGTTGTTTTTTGTGATTTGATGGTACTGAGAGGTTTGCTATCAGCAAAATTTTGAAAACAACAACATTATTGCTTAGTGCATTGAGTGACACTCTGTCGAGCATGTGTGTTGGTTGATGAGAGGTTTGGTGGGAGAGGCAATGGCAGTGCAGACATAATATTAACCAGGATGCTATCCCATTGCCAGTGTTGAAGTAACAACCAGTGTAATGAGTTTCTGTATATGGAGTTGGTGAGAGGCACCATCTTGTTTCTGCCTCAGGTAGCAAAATGTCTTGGGATGGTCCTGGGGCAGCTGCCTGGGGCCCCTTGGCTAACTTAGGAGTCCACTGACCCATAACTAGTGTTGAAAGTTGGTTCAGCTGGAGAATATTTACAGTCCAGTGCAGCTAGGCTCTGCCGAATAACACTCTATTCAACTTACATCAATGTGCAGAAGACTATAGCCACTGTGAAGTTTGATTCGGTTGCCAGTTCCTGTCAACTTTCTGACATGGAATGGGAGGAAGGGTGCAATATTGTCTTCTGCTTCAGGCAGCAAAATGTCTTGGACCAGCTCTGTCTGCTGTTGTTTTGCAGTAAGAGAAGCAGTGGCCAGGGGTTTGGAAGTGCTGTTTGGCCAGCAACATATTATTCTGGCCTGTGGATAGCAGTAGGTTCTGGCTGTTTCAGATTTGCATTTACACCTAGAAGGCACAAAGTAATAATGGATAATGCATCCAGATACATACATACATCTCCTGGCACAGCATTATAGATGTAAGAACATGTCTCTGTTGTTTCTGAAGTGTTTCCTCCACTGGGCCAAGAGAGCACTGCTGGGGTGGGGTGAAATTTAAGGTCAAAAGGTTAAGAGTTTCACCAATGCTATTATTTTTCATTTAAATTTCACTTTTGACCTTCAGCTCAAGAGCTTGAGAGTTCCACGGTTGTAACTACTTTTCTTTTAAATATATTTATCTTTATCTTTATTACATTTTGATCCTGACCTTCCTCTAATGAGGCCAGCATATGTCACCTCATTGCTTTTATCCTGGAAACATATCTGTGATGGTAGTTACTAGTGCACCTTTATTCAGTAATTGAGTAGAGATCTGTATATAGGTTTCCCTGGTCTAAGACCAGCCCTCAAATCACTTCACCCCCACTGTTTCTAAACGGGACCTTGTGTGTGTGTGTGTGTGTGTGTGTGTGTAATCAAAACACCTTGTTAAACAGTCGTTTTGTGAAAGGCAACTCAAATTCTGCTTCTGTTATCACCTGAAATCTCACCTTTGTAGTTTCTGCTACATACTTGCTTGTACTGTCTTAATATATCTTAAAAAATTGCAGACACTGGCCAAATTATTGGCTATGACTGGCTATTTCATGGGAAGACAAACTAAGGCCTGGGGGCTGGATCCGGCCCAATCACCTTCTAACTCTGGCCCGCGGATGGTCCAGGACTCAGCATGTTTTTACATGAGTAGAATGTGTGCTTTTATTTAAAATGCATCTCTGGGTTGTTTGTGGGGCCTGCCTAGTGTTTTTACATTAGAATGTGTGCTTTTATTTAAAATGCATCTCTGGGTTATTTGTGGGGCATAGGAATTTGTTCATTCCCCCCCCCCCGCAATATAGTCCGCCCCCCTCAAAGTCTGAGGGACAGTGGACTGGCCCCCTGCTGAAAAAGTTTGTTGACCCCTGAGCTATTTGATGGTTAACGTTTGTATTTTATCATTTTATTGATACTGTAAGCTGTCCGGAAATAAATATGGCAGATAAAATTTCCTGTTGACCCTAAAGTACAATAGCTCCATCAGAATTTCCTTTATCTCCTTGCGGAGTCGTGGCTACTGCTGATCTTTCAAGCCTGGGTCCTCACCCTGATTGTGGTAGCCTTGTGTGGAGGATGAGCCTCCTGAAAGAGATTTGAAGCTAGGTGTGGTGCGCTGAACCCTCTCTGCTCTCCGCTGGTGGCCGAAAGGAGGACCCCTGGCTGGGAGCTGCCTCCACACACCTGACTTTCAGTGCTACATGCAGCTTGTTGCAATGTGTGGTGTTGTGCTGGAGCCACGCTAAATCAGACAAATTGAGCATCCGTTAGAGGGGCAGTTGAAGCATACCAGCTCCATCTGGTACACAGGATGAGACCCTATCTACCTGCAGACTGTCTTGCCAGAGTGGTGCATTCTCTAGTTATCTCTCACTTGGACTACTACAATGCACTCTACATGGGGCTACCTTTGAAGGTGACCCGGAAACTACAACTAATCCAGAATGCGGCAGCTAGACTGGTGACTGGGGGTGGCCGCTGAGACCACATAACACCGGTCTTCAAAGACCTACATTGGCACTTAGTGCGTTTCCGAGCACAATTCCAAGTGTTGGTGCCGACCTTTAAAGCCCTAAACGGCCTCGGTCCAGTATACCTGAAGGAGTGTCTCCACCCCCATCGTTCTGTCCGGATGCTGAGGTCCAGCGCTGAGGGCCTTCTAGTGGTTACCTCATTGCGAGAAGCAAAGCTACAGGGAACCAGGCAGAGGGCCTTCTTGGTGGTGGCACCCGCCCTGTGGAACGCCCTCCCATCAGATGTCGAAGAGATAAACAACTACCTGACATTCAGAAGACATCTTAAGGCAGTCCTGTTCAGGAAAGTTTTTAATGTGTGACATCTTAGTGTATTTTTGGTTTTTGTGGAAGCTGCCCAGAGTGGATGGGGCAACCCTGCCAGATGGGCGGGGTACAAATAATAATTATTATCATGAAGAAGGATGACATTGCCCACCTGGCTTCCCAATGGCAAGTGCTGCTGCTGGTTACCACGAAGGACTGAGGGGAGCTCAGCATGGTGTGGGCACACCAGCAGGGATATTGGGTTGTCTCTGCCCTCAGTGCCAGGAAGCCAGATGAGCAATGCTCCATTAAAACCATTGGGATGAATTAATCATAGGAACAGAGGAAGCTGCCTTATAGCAAGTCAGACTGTTAGTCTGTCAAGCTCAGTACAGTCGTATCTTGGAAGTTGAACGGAACCCGTTCCAGAAATCTGTTCGACTTCCAAAACATTTGGAAACCAAAGCGTGGCTTCTGATTGGCTGCAGGAAGCTCCTACAGCCAATTGGAAGTCACGGAAGCCCCATCAGACGTTCGGCTTCTAAAAGAACGTTCGAAAGCAGGAACACTCACTTCTGGGTTTCAATTGTTTGGGAGCCATTCTATTTGGGAGCCAAGGCGTTTGAGATCCAAGGTAAGACTGTATTGTCAACAGTGCCTGCTGGGTAGCAGCTCCTCACCGTTTCAGGCAGAAATATTTCCCACATCTCCTTGGAGGCACCAAGGTCTGAAGCGAGGCTCTTGTGCACATGTTTTTTACTGCTGGTGTTTTTAACGTTAAATTGCTTTGGGATGTTTCATGGAAAGTGAGTCCTAAATAAATTGAAGAAATAAATGGTGCTATTTAAAAATGATGGAACATCATCATCAGGCATGCAGAAATCAATATGCTCAGTTGCCTCTGGTGCCTCAAAAGCTGTGTAGCATATGAGGCAGCATATTAAGGAGTCTCAAAGCGGTTAACATTCTCCTTTCCCTTCCTCCCCCACAACAAACACTCTGTGAGGTGAGTGGGGCTGAGAGACTTCAGAGAAGTGTGACTGGCCCAAGGTCACGCAGCAGCTGCATGTGGAGGAGTGGAGACGCGAACCCGGTTCCCCAGATTACGAGACTACCGCTCTTAACCACTACACCATAAGTAAATTAGTAGTAAGTAATTTTTTATTTATATCCCGCCCTCCCTGGCCAAGACCAGGCTCAGGGCGGCTAGCATCAAATATCTAATACATCAAAACACAATCAAATAATTGATTAAAAGACAGCTTAAAAATTAGAATCAGGATAAAATTAAATGACTGCCCACGAGTTACAACCACAGGGGTCAGGAACCTCAAGTATTCATCAGGGCCAGCTATCCATGTTGGTCCCGCATGAGCTGATAACGGGGCCAAAGGGGTAACTTACAGGTTCCATAAAGGTAAAGGTACCCCTGCCCGTACGGGCCAGTCGTGTCCGACTCTAGGGTTGTGCGCTCTAGAGGCCGGGAGCCAGCGCTGTCCGAAGACACTTCCGGGTCACGTGGCCAGCGTGACGAAGCTGCTCTGGCGAGCCAGCACCAGCGCAGCACACGGAAACGCCGTTTACCTTCCCACTATAAAGCGGTACCTATTTATCTACTTGCACTTGGGGGTGCTTTCGAACTGCTAGGTGGGCAGAAGCTGGGACCGAAAGACGGGAGCGCACCCCGCCGCGGGGATTCGAACCGCCGGCCATACGATCGGCAAGTCCTAGGCACTGAGGTTTTACCCACAGTGCCACCCGCGTCCCTTTACAGGGTCCCATAGAGGGGGGTCAAACTGGGCCCAGACCAAAGGCCAGGTGGAACATCTCTGTCTTGCAGGCCCTGTGGAAAGATGTCAAGCCCTGCAGGGCCCTGGTCTCCTGCAATAGAGTGTTCCACCAGGTTGGTAAGACCTTGGGTGCTTCTTATTTCTCCCTTAGTATCCGTTTCCTTAATTTAAAGAGGAGACCAAGTGAGACAGGATCACTGCTCTCCGGGTTGCATGCAGATGACCATCTTCCACTGTCTCCAACCTGCTTCCTAGGAAAACTGTCTGGCATAAAAACGTTTGGCATGAAAATGTGTGGAAATGACGTATAACAGTGAAACACACTTGCTTTACTGCTCTCAGCTTTGTGCAAACTCTTGACTCTCCTCTGGCCCCAGACTTGTCACTCTTGCCTCCGTTCCCATCTGCAGGGAAAAAACCACTGGTGGCCCAAAGCTTAGGAGAGACATTGGGGAGCCCATCGAAAGGATGTTCATACTTTGGATTCTTGGCAGTTTTATTCCTCCAGGCTGCTGGAAGCTTAGTCCATTAACTTGCACTTCTGCAGCAAAAGAGGGGGGTTATGCGTGGGCTGGTAATGGTGTGGTTTTATCCTGCTAATGAAGCATTTAGCTGCACATTTTTGTATTAGTCATCATCCCCGCTATTAAGGCAGAAAGAGTTCAACACATTTGTCGGAGTGCGCACTCCCTTTCTAATGCAGGGCTGGTTTGCCTTCAATCCCTGAAAGACATGCTGCTTCTCAAATTTCCATTTGCACATATGAGATGCTGAAAATATGATAGGAAATGAAATGGAGCAGGAGATCATTATCATTATTAGTATTGCCTGAGCCACGGAGCTCACCGCTGTAGTGCTCGTCACTCCATAAAGTTTTGTATTCGGGTATCTCTAGTGATCACTGCTTTTAATTTGTAATTTATAAATTTTTAATTTTCCAAAAGCCTTGGCAGTCTCTGGACTGAAGAACAGAATAAAAAGCTTCTAATAAATAAAAATAATTTGAGTGGACTAACGTTTCGTTTGTAATGTACCCTGAGCCAATTTTAAATGAGACACTGGGCATGTTAAAGGCACTTAGATGTGTATTGCTCCATGTGGCCCAGTGTCATGTTTCAAAGACTCTTAAACTTGGGCCATAAGTGTCCTGTTTATGTTTCTAGGGGGAATCCACAGTTGGGAGGGAGGGAGGAAGCAAGGCAGATTGGTTCTCACAGCACCATGGAGAGCTCCAAGTGAGCCTCTTGCTCTGACTAGCACAAGAGGTGAGCTGGGGCTTTTGAGCCTCTGCCCATAGTCAACCTCTCAAATGTTCCCCTTCTTCTCTTGGAGAATTGTAGACCCTTAAAGAGCTAACCCTGTGGCTTGGAAATGGGTGCATCTCCTCCCCTCTGTGGTCTCCTACCTGGTATGTTCCTGGTGGTGCTGGACTAGCAAGTTGTGTCAGAGACACTTGGTTCCTAAGGGGAAATACTTGCGAAGGGTTCTTCCTCTGGTTCTATGAACCTTGGTGCTGTGGGATCCAGTTCGGTGGCCTGTTGGTGCCAGTCTCAGTTTTAGTGGGTCTCTAATCACCAGTACTTGGGCTCAGAGCAGGAACCTGGTTGCCTACCTCAGCCAATGGCATTGTAGCCTCTGAACTTGGGGCCTGGTCACTGGTGGACTTCGGGGTATTGACAATAAGCAGTCAGAAATTACATGCCAGTGTGTCTTCCTTTTGATTTCTGACCATAGATCACAGAAGTGTGATCATTGCACCCATTGGGACTGAGGGAATCTGCACAGATAAAAGTCATATGCATGTAGACTTAAATCACTCATTAACTTGGTGGTCCCTTTGGGCTTCTTTTGTTACATTTAGACAAAGGGAAAGACATTTTGGCTCTTCAGAATGTAGCTCCAGAAAATAATTTCGTAAAAAGCACCTGCTCAATTTAATACCTTTCTGACTTTGTTTTCTGGAGTAAGAACAAAAGAGTTTTCTCTCTCTGACAGCAACTTAGAGTGATGGGAGGGGGGTGGGAATGACAGATTAAGTTCAGATAAATTCCTTATTGTGTCTTTCCTAAACTGAGAGAAACTGATAAGGCAACAGGCAGAAAAAGAATTTCTAAATATTCCTGCCTCATATGCTACACAGCAGGTTTGGTGCAAAATGTTTGGAATGGAGAGTCTGCCTGTTATATTTTTATACTTACAGCCACTGCTCTTTGCCCCTTTGCACAGACAAGCTACAATATTTTCACCACCAAACTATCTGCCCACCCTCCAACTCTCAGCTTTCAACCCTGGCAGCCATAGGGCAAAGGTAAAGGGCAATGGCAGGTCCAAAAATTGCACATGAAGCAGTTCTTTCACATGCTTGAGGTGGTGCTTTAAAAAGTTGAGTCACAAAAGCGGAGAGCATTCAGATGGAGCCCCTCATGTTGTTGTTCTTGTTTAGTCGTTTAGTCGTGTCCAACTCTTCGTGACCCCATGGACCAGAGCACGCCAGGCACTCCTGTCTTCCACTGCTACCCGCAGTTTGGTCAAACACATGCTGGTAGCTTTGAGAACACTATCCAATCATCTCGTCCTCTGTCGTCCCCTTCTCCTTGTGCCCTCAATCTTACCCAGCATCAGGGTCTTTTCCAGGGAGTCTTCTCTTCTCATGAGGTGACCAAAGTATTGGAGTCTCAGCTTCACGATCTATCCTTCCAGTGAGCACTCAGGGCTGATTTCCTTAAGAATGGATAGGTTTGATCTTCTTGCAGTCCATGGGACTCTCAAGAGTCTCCTCCAGCACCATAATTCAAAAGCATCAATTCTTCGGCTCTTCGGACCTTCTTTATGGTCCAGCTCTCACTTCCATACATCACTAGGAGCCCCTCATATATGAAAAGAATGCACCAGGCAGTCACAAGGCCACCTCAGCTGGCCCCCTGCCTGCTGGCAGTGTGCTTGGAAAATTTGAAAAGTTGTCTTCTTCTTTGGCGATCACTCGTAGCCGAATAAGATTGTCTTCCATAAACACGGTTTTAACAATGAGTCTGTAAGTGACTGTGGAGGCCAATTCTGGATCCACACATCCTTCCACAGTGGGGACATTGGTTTCTGGGTGGGAGTTGATCACGGTGTGGATTTGCCAAGTGTGCCTTCCTCTTAGCATGTTTCTCCCTTTCATCCTGAGTTCGAGTGTCTTCAAAGCCCACGTCACCTTTGGTAAAGGCTGTCCTCCAATTGGAGCACTCGCAGGCAAGTGTTTCCCAATTGTTGGTGTTTATACTGCATTTTAAAAGATTTGCCTTGAGACAGTCTTTAAATCTCTTTTGTTGACCACCAGCATTACGCTTTCCATTTTTAAGTTTGGAATAGACTGGTTCTTTGGCTTTGTGGTTTTATCTCGGTGGGTGTGTGGCAGTAGATTGAACTGGTGAAACTTTATAGTGGGAATTGCTGAGGCAGATATAGCCAGCAAGCTTGGAACCAGGATATGGTTTGGAATATGTCTGGGGCAATTTATGAATTCAATTCAAATGTTTATATATATATATAGTTTTTATGGAGCTGTCGTGCCAAATTCTCAATGCTTTCTGGGGCCTGAGAACATCAAATAAGAGGTTAACAGGGTCATGCCTCTACTAATGGGGTCAGGGAGGAAGAAGGGGGGTTGTGAGTACAAAGACATAAATAAGTAAGTAATATCTGCAGTGTGAATTAAAATAACACACCCACTATTTTATTTCATTGTAACCAAATCGAAATAATAATTAACTCAGCTCCATTTTCAAATAATGCATTTCTTGGGCACTATTTTAAACTCATTCTGAAGATGAAAGCTTAAGAATATTGGGATCTTATTAAAGAACATCCTTTGGAGAGCTTCTCCATTTCCTTAATTACTCTAACAATGCTGTTAATATTATTATTCCAAATGCCAGCAATACTTAACCAATTAGAAAGATTATAGAAAATATCAATGAATGTTCAGTAAGCCAACTATACATTTGTATAAGACAGGGTAAACTGTGTGGACTCTGTTGGAAAATTGGAATGAGACTGGAATCTGGCACAATGTTTAATAAAATATTGCCTAAATCTAAATTAATGCATCATTTGGCAGATACCTGCAACTTTAAATCTTTGATGGGTAAAATGGATAACAAAAAAGAATCAGCATAATGTTCATGATATTAATTTATTTTAAACATTTCAGATAATAGACTTTGGCCTTCCCCAACCTATCCCCCTCCTCCCGATGCTTTGGACTCCAACTCCCATCATCCTAGCCAGGTTGATGGGAGTTGGTCCAAAGTTTTTGCAGGGTCCCAGGTTAGAGACGATTGATATAGTTCACAGCAGGGATGCCTGCAGTATGTGTGGCCCAAACTGGCGTGGCTCTCTTGATGTCCTCTGATCATAGGTCATGCTGGCTTGGGCTGCACTAATACTTGCACACTTTCCATTTACTGGAGAGCAAAATTAGAGCCTGACCCATACAACTGCAATGGGCTCTACTTGGGGCTACCTTTGAAGCTGACTCGAAAACTACAACTAATCCAGAATACGGCAGCTAGACTGGTGACTGGGAGTGACCACTGAGACCATATAACACCGGTCCTGAAAGACCTACATTGGCTCCCAGTATGTTTCTGAGCACAATTCAAAGTGTTGGTGCTGACCTTTAAAGCCCTAACGGCCTCGGCCCCATATGCCTGAAGGAGCGTCTCCACCCTGATCATTCTGCCCAGACACTGAGGTCCAGCATCGGGGCCTTCTGGCAGTTCGTTTTAAACCCAAATGTTGTTTTAAACCCAAATGTCGTTTTAAACCCAAATGTCCATAGGAAAAAGTCAGCGCTCTCCTGCAACAGCAATGCTGCTTCACTCCGGGAAAGAAGCGGTCGATTCAAGGCACCGCGCCGCTCACCCCACGTCGCTCCGGATCCCCCGATTGGGGTTTCCCCACGAGTAGGGGAGGCGCAAAGGGAACCAGCCGAATCCCAGGTTCGCAGGCTTCTCCCGCCTGCGATTTCTATGGGTCTCCGCCTTCGCCATGGCGGTCAGACCCTGCTTTCCTCGGAGTCAGTTCCTCCCGAACGGAGGAGCTCCGCCATTGCCGGTGGCGCCAACCCGGAAGTCTCAGTACAAAGTTATTTTGGCACCTGTTTCCACCGCGTCATTTTCCCCTTGCACAGTGTATGACAAAGGAGACAAAGGTCACAGACAGGACATAGCAGACTACTGAGACCGCAAAAGGTCAGACAGAGGGAAGATGTTCAGACAGCTGTGGCCTTATCTGTGAGGGGGAGTGTGCGCCGCACCCCAAGGTCATGCGTGCAGACAGCTGAGGCTGCCCGCGGGCGGGAGTGTGCTCCGCAACCCAGTGATCATCCCTACATGCATGCAATTCTTTACCATGGTAAAGATACAAAGCAGGCCCGTATCTTTCAGCCCAGTGCGTGATTTTTGTTTTTCTCATTGCCAAAGGCGATTCTTGTCTTTTGGTCCTCACCTCTTAGTTTTTGCCTTGTTATCCACCAAGGGATTTTGCCACTGGCTCACACACATGGGCTGTGATAATTACAGGTGGCTTCCGCTCGCTGCAGGAGCGGCCACATGGCGAAAGGACTTGCTTGACAGCAAGCTGATAACTGTGCATAAAGCAGAGGTGCAGCCTCTAAATTTAGCATTGATGAAACCAAATGAAAATATCACTTACAGAGCTCCCTGGTAGGGCGACCCAGTGGCTGCTGCATGCTTAGTAGTTGTGTAGGAAAGGGAATTGCAGCTTGCTTGACTAACTGTGGTTTCCAGTTCCATCCAAACCAAGGACCATGGTTATTACTAACCATGGTTAGTTTAAACAAGCAGGAATCACAAACCACAATTTGAAGCTTGCGTTTGACCCCCAGTTTGGATGGCTAACTGGAAATGAAAAACAAAACCTTCCAGAATTCCCTTTCCAGTCTCAGGACATGTGATGGAAGTTTTGTGTAGGAACTGGGGAGGAAGTAAGGCTCATTTGTGTATCATGTTTAGCATTTATGTTCACATGAAGCCAATATGTCTATCCTAAATTGAACGGGATCGTGCACAGGTTTGTCGCATGCTACTATTGGTCCGTTAAAATGCCTGGCGCAAATATTCAATGATGATTAAGAGCAAGGAAGATCTTCAGGCAACTTTA
The DNA here is from genome assembly GCF_027172205.1 of Podarcis raffonei. NCBI lineage: Eukaryota > Metazoa > Chordata > Lepidosauria > Squamata > Lacertidae > Podarcis > Podarcis raffonei. Next base: position 52,995,634 of record NC_070613.1, on the reverse strand, counting down.
GTGATAAACGACAACTCAAATTTATCTGTTGAATGCATTCTCACTCGGCTTTTTAGCTGAAAAGGTTCCCAAAGTGACTTACACAAATCGGTAGTAAGGTGGCCCCTTTTTCCTCAGGCTTGCAATCTGAAAGGCACAACACATGAGGAAACAAGGGACGAGGAGGGGAGAAATCAAGTGCAGATGCCACTTTTTAAGTTTCATTTCATATAATGATGTGGTTGAGATTCCTGCATTTCAAGGTTAGACTTGGTAACCCTCAGAGTCCCTTAAAGCGTAACAATTCTATGATCCTATGAGCAGCTCAAAATAAAAGCATTGCAACAACTTCTCTGCTGCTGATACTTATTTACTGTGAGAATGGCAGGGGTTTTGAGGGGCGCCAGATCAGTAGAATAACGGCAGGCTGGCAGCCCTAACTTCACAACATTGTCGCCTCCTCCCCATTTGTGTAGGTGAGCATATAGATAACCCAGCAACAGCAGGGCTAACTCTTCATTAAGTCTAAGAACTGACACCTTCCGTGGGTGTCAGATTGCGTGCAACGGCTCCATTTGCTTTTCTGAGGATTTAATCCAGATAGATGTATTTTGTAGGCCAGAATGAAACCAATTCATCACAATAAGACTGGTTCGTCTTGCGTTATCGTGTCTTCCCTCTTGAACTTTCTGTGTTAAATGTGAAATCTAATTCTGTGTCAGCTTGTTATGCGGCCATGATAAATGTTGCTGCTGTAGTGCCATTGGAGTGGGTAGTCACACACTGAGCACTGGGAAGGTTCCCATATGTATATTTTTGTCGCCAATGTATTTCCATGTGAGAGTCAACATCTCAAATTATATAGTCTCATTGAACCCTTTCATCCTCACTGATGCAATAATGTTATATTGTTCTCATTAGACAGAAACAGTGACAGGCCCCACCAGCACATTTAAAGCTGTATTGTACCACTTCATGGCTTCTTGCAAAGAATCCCAGGAGCTGTTTGTTAAGGGTGCTAAGAGTGGTTAGGAGATTCCTATTTCCCTCCCAGAGCTACGATTCCCAGAGTGGTTTAACAGCCGATCCCTCTGTGGTGATCACACAAGGTCCCCGGACGTTTCAGCGTCTATTGATCCCTGTGCCACCACTTGATTTCTCGCTGCCACCACCCAGGCCCTACCTGTTACAATACTGAGTCGTCAGGTTTAAATTGGAACAAAAACTTCTGTTTATTTATTGCACACAAGTGTGTGGTTTCATAAACGGTATCGGTCAATTACAATCATAGGGTGTCTATCCAGACCTATAACTTCCGCTACCTGCTCTCACTCACTAAACCACCTCTCAGATATTTACTTCTCTTCCTAGCCCGTAACTGTTCCTGACTCAGCTTATTTCGCTACCCTAACTCAACCTACCCACAAACTCTATCCCAATTCACTCCCACACCAACCAACCAACCAACTCCCAATGAACTCCTCCCTTCACCCCTACCAGGGCTGGTTTTATAGTTCCTCTGACTCCACCCCCCTGGGTTCTGATTGGGTAACTTGTTTAACTATTTCACCTCCAGCACTCACATATATTAACGTCACACCCTCTTCCCAGAGAACTCTGAGAACTGTAGCTTTTGAGGGGAAGAGCAATCTCCTAAAAAATCCCAGCACCCTTTGCAAACTACATTTCCCAGGCATCTTTGGGGGAAGCAGTGACTGTTCAGGTGGCACCAGTGATTTCAATGTATAGTGCATGTGAGGTCAAAATCTCTCTGCCCATAGAAAGCAATCATGTCAGGAGGCATGTGCTAGATTTTATGTTTTTACATTTTTATTGGTTTTGTTAAACATATTTCCAACAATCATATAACATAACTTCTTATCTTATACAATATTTTAGACTTCCATCAACACCTCTGATGATTTTTCGTTCTTTATCACTTATTCTGCGTTTCTTAATTTCTCTATTACTCTTAATTATCATTAACTAACAATTCTTCTCATAGTCTTTCTTGCAATATTTCAAATAGTCCTCCTTACAAAACTTATTGCAATCCTACTAGCGTAATCTGTTCATTACCATTACTTTTCAAATAGCTCATATATTTACTCCAGTCTTCTAAGAATCTCTGGTCCCGCAGGTTTTGAATCTTTCCTGTTAATTTATCTAATTCTGCATAGTCCATCAATTTCGTCTGCCATTCTTCTTTCGTCAGTAATTCTTCTTGCTTCCATTTTTGTGCCAATAATATTCTTGCTGCTGTCATTGCATATAAAAACAATTTACAATCCTGTCTATTAACACCATATCCTACAATGCCAAGTAAAAATGCTTCTGGTTTCTTAATAAATGTATATTTCAACATCTTTTTCATCTCATTATATATCATTTCCCAGAAGTTTTTCACTTTTTTACATTCCCACCACATGTGATAAAAAGTTCCTTCCTTTTCTTTACATTTCCATTTATTACTTATTTTATACATTTTAGCTAACTTCACAGTTATTTTATGTACAGGGTGTGCCAAGTTGCATTGCAGCATTCAATTATAACATCCCCCAACTTGCTTTCCGAAGTGAGGGATTCCCCGGAGGGCAGTACATTGGTTCTAAGTTTCATTAATGTTACTGGGATCATTAAATATGAATTTAGCTCTCCTATTCAAAGAAGCAACATTGGCTGGATTATGATGACCATTAGCCTTAAAAGGGAATAAAGAATATGAGAGCAGAAAACCTTAAATATGGTGCTATATGCCATGAGATTCAAAGGTTAGAATAAAGCTGTCAGTGAGCCTATTGTTGTTGTTGTTGTTTAGTTGTTTAGTTGTGTCCGACTCTTCATGACCCCATGAACCAGAGCACGCCAGGCACTCCTGTCTTCCACTGCCTCCCGCAGTTTGGTCAAACTCATGTTGGTAGCTTTGAGAACACTGTCCAACCATCTCATCCTCTGCCGTCCCCTTCTCCTTGTGCCCTCCATCTTTCCAAGGAATCTTCTCTTCTCATGAGGTGGCCAAAGTATTGGAGCCTCAGCTTCAGGTTCTATCCTTCCAGTGAGCACTCAGGGCTGATTTCCTTAAGAATGGAGAGGTTTGATCTTCTTGCAGTCCATGGGACTCTCAAGAGTCTCCTCCAGCATCCTAATTCAAAAACCTTAAATATAGTGCTTGGTCCCATCACCTCCTGGCAAATAGAAGGGGAAGAAATGGAGGCAGTGAGAGATTTTACTTTCTTGGGCTCCATGATCACTGCAGATGGTGACAGCAGCCACGAAATTAAAAGACGCCTGCTTCTTGGGAGAAGGGCAATGACAGGCCTAGATAGCATCTTGAGAAGTAGAGACGTCACCTTGACAACAAAGGTCTGTATAGTTAAAGACATAGTTTTCCCAGTAGTGATGTATGGAAGTGAGAGCTGGACCATAAAGAAGGCTGATCGCCGAAGAATTGATGCTTTTGAATTATGGTGCTGGAGAAGACTCTTGAGAGTCCCATGGACTGCAAGAAGATCAAACGCATCCATTCTTAAGGAAATCAGCCCTGAGTGCTCACTGGAAGGCCAGATCGTGAAGCTGAGGCTCCAGTACTTTGGCCACCTCATGAGAAGAGAAGACTCCCTGGAGAAGACACTGATGTTGGGAAAGATGGAGGGCACAAGGAGAAGGGGACGACAGAGGACAAGATGGTTGGATAGTGTTTTCGAGGTTACCAGCATGAGTTTGACCAAACTGCGGGAGGTAGTGGAGGACAGAGGTGCCTGGCGTGCTCTGGTCCATGGGGTCATGAAGAGTCGGACACGAATAAACGACTAAACAACAACAACAACAACATATGCTATGAGATTCAGAGGTTAGAATGAAGCTGTCGGTGAGCCTATTAGCACATACTTACTTCACAAAGCAGCTGCATATTTGTGTGAATTATTTCATAATTACTGTTTTGTGCGCTAATCTCCATATCATTTAAAAAAATGTGTCAAGCATTCCCTGCCACTTTAATCATTGGATTTGTCACTGGCAATAGATGTAAATAGGATAGGTCTGTCTTCAACAGCCAACAGTTTGCAGTAAGATTGAAGAGTATAAAGGGCGGCTAACCTCCAGGGGACGCTGTGGGTTAAACCACAGAGCCTAGGACTTGCCGATCAGAAGGTCGGCGGTTCGAATCCCCACAACGGGGTGAGCTCCCGTTGCTCGGTCCCTGCTCCTGCCAACCTAGCAGTTCGAAAGCGCGTCAAAGTGCAAGTAGATAAATAGGTACCGCTCTGGTGGGAAGGAAAATGGTGTTTCCGTGCGCTGCTCTGGTTCGCCAGAAGCGGCTTAGTCATGCTGGCCACATGACCCGGAAGCTGTACACTGGCTCCATTGGCCAATAAAGCGAGATGAGCACCGCAAGCCCAGAGTCAGCCACAACAGGACCTAATGGTCAGGGGTCCCTTTACCTTTACTAACCTCCAGTTTGGGTGCCAGATCCACCCCTCAATAAGCTTTCTGCTTCCCCCAAGACCCCACCGGGTCCCCATTGAGGCTGTGTGCCTGTATCTGTGTGCATGTGACAGTGTTTGATGGGGAGCATGGGGTAGCTACATCTACTTTTGGCCAAGCAGACTGTGGGCATGTAGCCCCAAGAGGGCTGGCCAAGGGAGAATGAAGCTTGGGGGCCAAAAGGACTTTGATTCCATCAAGGCTCTAGTTATCCAATGACCGTATGACACGCTTTGGGGAAGTTCTCATGTCATTAAAAGCTTCAGCTAATTTCGGATTTGATAATGACTTTATAGAAAAATGTTGCCTAGTTCTAATTTCATTTGAAGGGCAATCTAAAAAGCAATTTCTTGCTGGAAAAGTCCACCCCATCCCTATCCTTATGGGCATATAGGCCTCTTCTTAAGGTGGTCCACTGAGTGCTTTCTCTTGCACTGGACGGCACTTCGGATCAACTTGACGTCTGCTAGATTCCACAGGCAGGATCCTGGTGGAATCTACAAACATATAAAAAACGCTGTGAAAATGCTTTTTAAAAAAAAAAGTTTTGAAAAATACATTGAATTTTGCATAGCTCATGTTCACCATCTAGTGTCACATTTGTATATTGCACTTTACAACACATTTAAAATGTTTTATTTACAGCTATGTAGCTGGTTTACGTCTGCGGAAGCTCCCTCTGTTTAAGAATCGTTGTCCACGGTTCTTGTAAACTTGGATATAACAATCATATGGGCTTATTGTAGCCCACATTTATTCTCCGGTTTTTATTTATTTAAAACCAAGTGATGTTAAAGAAGCTGTGTTAAAAATAAACAGGTGTAGGAAAATGAGGTTCCATAGGTTTGATAATTGACTAGGCAAATTGTAATTGCTTTACTCCAAGTGGCTGTCCTGGATTCTGGAAAAGTATAAAAGGCAATGGGTGGGGGGATGTCAGTGCAAGACGAAATAATGAAAGCCACCAATAACTTCCAAGCATAATATTTAGCTCCCTGTCATCTTTCAGTGTTTTATTTGGTGCCTGTTTATAATCCATCACTACTTCTAATTATGCTGGAAACTAATTCTAAGAAGACAATGTGGTGATATTTTCGGAAACCAAAATGTAATCACAGAGAATGACGTCAGTAAAATTAACATACTTCACAGGAGATGCTGAAAGGAAGGTACATCAGTATAACTTAAGCAGGGCATGAACGGGTTATTATGCACATATCTTTTAGCATGTGCTAAAATCTGTATTCGTCTAGCAACAGACTATTGTGGATGCTGGTCCCATTGTGCTCAATGGATTGAAAACAAATAAAACATTTTTTAAAAAATCTTAAATTATTGCTTAGAAGAGTGGTAGCCAATGTAGCGTTCTTCAGATGTTGTGAGAACAACTCCCATCATCCTTGGCCATAGGCTGGTGCTGATGGGATTTGGAGTCCATAACATCTAGAAGGAACCACATCGGCTACCTCTACCTTTGAATAAAATAATTTAGGAACCTAAAACGAGTTCGGGGGATCAGACAAAAGAGTCGTCTACCCTAGCAGTCTCTATCCAGTTTTGGCCAGCCAGATGCCAGATGCCAGCAGGACACAAAGACATCACTCCTCTCTTCTTGTTGCCCCAAGCAGATGGGATTCAGTGGCTTATGGTCTCTGAATCTGGACATTACAACTGGCTGCCTGAATCTTTCAGATTTGGGTATCAATTCTGCAGGTGGATGGAAGGCTAGAGTAAGACTGGGAGGCCAGAGTAAGATTTATCTGAGAAAGGGATAACAGGTGACAATGGTTTTCTTTTCTTTAAAGCTTTAAAAGGGGGGGGGGAGGAAGGTAGGTACAGTGGTACCTTGGTTATTGAACTTCTCCGTTGACAGACGTTTTGGAACCCGAATGCCAAAAATCCAGAAATAAATGCTTCCGTTTTCGAACATGCCTTGAAAGTTGAACGGCCTCCACTGTTGTGTTTTTCAGCTTTCTCAGTTGAATTGCTGACAGCCCTTTGTGCCTCGGTTTTCGAACGTTTCGGAACTTGAATGGTCTTCCGGAACGGATTACATTCGAGAACTGTATTATTTCATCTTCAACATTTGTCCATTCCTTCCTTCCTTTAAAGTACAGTAGAATGCCCTTCTGTAGCTAAAGCAGCAACAACCAGTTGTTTCAGCCATCTTGTAAAGACTAATCTTTTTCCCACTGGCTATCCCTGACCTGCATGAGTGGTCCAGGTTTTATATGTATGGACCCCTGAATCTGTTGTATGTTCTTTATTGGTTTTAGGTTGTATGTTTGTTTTAATGGACATTGTTTCTCTGTCGGGCATAGTGTATATGGCTTAGAGATTTGTTAAAATATTAAGAGGTTTAGAAATGCTTTCAAATAAACAAATGAACAAATAAATAAAAACCAGTTTTTAGGGCCAAGCCATCACAAAACCAACTAATAAAGAAGAAGTGATTTTTTTTTTTTTAAAAAGAGTGATACCAGATAGTAGATATATTAGGCATGTCAATTAGGAATGGAATTATTGTGAGAGCCATTAACACTTTTAAAGAAAGGTAGCAGTGAAGAGAGATTTCCAAGGCCATCTTAAATGTCTGAAGAACACAGGTCAAAGTTAATTGGGTTTTCCATAATTATGGGGCCAATTCTGAGGAGGCATGACCTGTGGGCACATGAGCAGGACCTCTGAAGTGAATCTGGGTGCACAGGCAGAGTCAGTATGGTCAAGGAAGTCCTTAAGACGACTAGGTTCCAAACCATTTAGGACTTTGAGCCCCCAGTAGCACCTAGGTGGCTGCAGTTTGCTCCAGTGGGAATTTCTGTATGGTTTTCAAAGACAGTCCCACAATGAAGTGTATTACCTTAGTTCAGCTTGGTGGTAACTGGATCATGTGGTTTAGTGCTGAATCGGAACCTGATTTAGCAATAATGAGTGGGTTTTCTGGGGGAAACCAGTGGGGCAAACCCCATGGGGCAAGTCGATGGATGAGCCTTGTTTCACCTCAGTGCTGCACCCAGGTTCAGTGTTTCTTAATTCCTCCACCCCCTCTGGGCCACATTTCTGGAATAAAAACCTGCTCCCACCAAACTGTTAGGATTCTTTTCCCGCGCTTGCAGTCATGGAATTGTTTTTCGCACATGACGGTGTATGTTTTCGTTCCACATTGTGGGAAGTGATGGAGACAGGATGTTTGTATTACTGTATTTCCGTGATGTAGGACTTTTTGTCCTGTGTTCATTCTCTTTGCTGTTTGATGCTGATGAGGAAGGATCAGAATGCTCTGAGTGTATTATATGTAAATAAAGTAGTTTAGCAAATATTGCTGCGTTACTGAGTCTGTCACGCTGACTGCTAACACTCTGCTGATCCTGAAGTGTGCTGATGTCTCTGAGGCATCAGTCGCTGTGATGTTCAGGCTGGAGAAAGACTTTGAGTCTCCCGAACGACCGACCAGGAGGGAGAGAACATGCCAGCCGGGCATGTGTCTCTGCCAGGTTTCTACTCGCGTGTAGGGCACTCCTGACAACTAACAGTGCTTTATTTATAACCTAGAACACAACTACTTTATAACAAGATCATGGGACATCCAGAAAGGATAAACCAATGCAGCTACATGAGAACATGAATCATTCCCAAAATATAATATTGATTGTCCTTAAATCTTCCTATCACACCAACGCGGAAACCAAACCCTTTGAGAACCACTGCACTAGTTCAGGAGTTCCACATTGTTTCAATATCAACGTGCTAGGAAAGTTCTAGAATTATGCTAGTATGTTTCTCATTGTTACTCGTTGAAGAGGGTTCAGGTCAAAGAGATGAAGGTTGGAGGCTGCACATCTATTTCCCCCCCTCTTCCATTCTATTACCATGTTATTGTTAAAGCCTCCTGCTTTTCCCTATCAGTGATGTCAAGGAGATTTAGCTCACGGCAGAGGCAGCAGTAGAAAACAAGCAAGGAATGAAGAGAGAGTGGCGTAGAAATAAAGGCCTTGGGAGCTTGTTATCATCTCAAATCTTTGCATCTGAATTTGACAACTATTGTCACTTGTAAGAGAAATGGTGTTTCAGAAAGACAGGGTGGTAATAAAAACCTTTCGGCTACGCAACTGGAGAGGGAAATTCGATTCCCCTGGAAGGTGAAGTGATCTTGAAGGTATCTCCATTAGCTTGCAAACTTTTTATCTGCTGCATTTTCTTCTATGACATTTTGAAAGGTTATATTATTATATTTCTCTCCCCTCCCCGTTGGCCACAATGGGGAGCTTGCTATGGCTTTGTTTTTGCATCTGTATGAAGATAAATGAAATCTATTTGAAGGATGAAGACCGAAGCTTAGCCAGAGCCCTTGTCTACTGTAAATGGTTAGTATTGTTTTGAAAACTGGTGAGTGTGCTCAAGTTTCCTAATGCCAATATTAATTATTGACAAAACTTATAGACGGGGGACAATAGTATTTTGAACTTTTGCAGATAGATATGCCCATCCTCCTTCAAAATAAACTTGAAGGCAAAGCCTATAAAATATATACAAACACATACAGATTCATACAAACACTCAGCTTTCACCAAGTTAATGGACATAAATTCTTGGATGAACATGTACTATAATGAATTTCAACTTGCTCTTCTGTTTAAATGCAATAAAAAAATTGTATTACTTTATTTCCCATCAGCAACTCTGCATGTGAAGAACTGATGTCGTTTCATTGCTTCAGGGCGCATTCTCCACTATTTTCACTGAAATAGTCCAAGAATGGTCATTTGGTGTGAAGCGAAGGCCAATATTGGAGATAACTTAAAATAGTCGCAAGAATGCTTATTGAATCACACACTGGCATAGTCACATGATGCCCTAGGACCATGGCTTGGCAAGGGGGCCACAGGTGACTGGAGGCATTTAGGGTACCCAACAAGATCCACCATTTTGGGGGGCCTTGGGTGTGGGATCAGACATGCACAAAAGACTAAAAGATGTTTTAGCAGACTGTAGTGACCACGAGGCTCTCATGGGGAGATGGTTCCAGTTTTGAGGGTGCTCTTGGTAGAGTGACCTCTAATGACCTCCATCTGCCTTTTGTAGACTTACCTGGCAGCGGCAGCATCAGGTGACCATTTTAAATTTCCTATGATGCCCCATGGAGTTTTCTTGGCAGGGATACTGAAGTGGCTTGCCGGTTCCTATGACAGCAGTCACAAAATTAAAAGACGCCTGCTTCTTGGGAGAAAAGCAATGACAAACCTAGACAGCATCTTAAAAAGCAGAGACATCACCTTGCCAACAAAGATCTGTATAGTAAAAGCCATGGTTTTCCCAGTAGTGATGTATGGAAGTGAGAGCTGGACCATCAAGAAGGCTGATCGCCGAAGAATTGATGCTTTTGAATTATGGTGCTGGAGGAGACTCTTGAGAGTCCCATGGACTGCAAGAAGATCAAACCTATCCATTCTGAAGGAAATCAGCCCTGAGTGCTCACTGGAAAGACAGATCCCGAAGCTGAGGCTCCAATACTTTGGCCACCTCATGAGAAGAGAAGACTCCCTGGAAAAGACCCTGATGTTGGGAAAGATGGAGGGCACAAGGAGAAGGGGATGACAGAGGACGAGATGGTGGGACAGTGTTCTTGAAGCTACCAGCATGAGTTTGACCAAGCTGTGGGAGGCAGTGGAAGACAGGAGTGCCTGGCGTGCTCTGGTCCATGGGGTCACGAAGAGTCGGACACGACTAAACGACTAAACAACAATGATGCCCCATACTGTAGCATCACTGCAGGGTTCTCTGGAAAATTAGGTTGTCTCCTACCTGACAAGCCAGTTGCACTCTCAAGCGCTGGAGGTAGGTGAGGAATCCATGGTAGCCAGTCTCTCTTTCTGGGGCCTACAAAATGCTAAAGCTGGCCTTGGGCAGGTTACAGCCCTTCCCGCTCTTTTCTAACGCAGTATGTGAAGAACGAAGCTTCAGTCCTTCAGTTTGATGAGTTGTGACAGATCCTTGTACCTGATCTCTGCGTATCTGGAAGGGAGATGATGAAAACGAAAATTGGAGGCAAAAGGTTGACCGTAACTTGTGTGGATGAGACATTTATTTTGAATATACGGGCTGATTCTTTTTTTTTAAAAAAAAAATGTGCGTTCCAATCTTCTCCACACAGACTACTTGATCAATGCAGTGAATGAGTGTGCTGGCATATGACTTTACTGTGATACACATTTATTTTTCATAAGTAAATGTAAGTCTCTCTCCCTTCATCTCTCCCTCCTTCATAATAGCAGTCAAAGGTTTTGTCCTGGTTCAGACATTTACCAGACTGGAGAGAGCATGGGCATACATTCTCTACCATGCATAACGTGAGTGTACAGATAAATAATGCAATTTTCTCTACTCCCCCTTTTTTGGAGAGGATTCCCCCCCCAAATTTGGATTTGGTATGTGTGTTATCAAGCATCACTGTAGGGTGCCTGTATCACACATGGCATGATCCACGTGAGCAAAGCATTGCACCTGCTCACCTCTATCATGCGAACATACTTGCCAGACTATCTGAACTGGGTCAATGTACCTGTGTCCTTAACCCATATATTTTAAATTTTGCTTTGGGCTAATTTCAAGTGTCATTAAGGCAATTACATGGTTGACCCAACTCCTTGGGACAGTCTTTTTCCTGCTCAGCCAAAGAAACATAAGATATATGTATATACATAGAGAGAGACTGATCTTTGTACAGACAACTGGAGTTCAGCTGCTACGGCAGTCTAGTGCCATTGAGAACACTTCAAAGCAGCCTTCTTTCATAAGGAATTCACATTTGAGAGGTTTTTATTCTCTTTTCCCTACCATTTCATATTCTGATAGAAGTATCAAAGCTGCCCCCTGAAAAATTCAAGACATGTTTTATCCCAAAGTAGCTCAGAATCTTAGTTTGTAAGATAGCTTGACTTTCTATTCACTTCTTCGCATTTGTTTTGTCAGTACTAATAGATTGTCAGGAACAATCAATCTCAGAACAGTTTCATATCGTTATAATCCAGAAAATTAAACGGCAAACTAACAAAAAGCAAAAGGCGTCCCTTTGTTTCCCCAAAAGTGGTTGAACTTCTGAATAATTCACCACAGTCATGTTGAACCAGTGCGGAGGGGAGAAATTACACATTTGACCTTTCAGTCCAAGGCAAAAAAGCAGTGAAAACTGGGGAAGGTATGGAGGGTTATAGTATAACAATTCTGCTTAACTGGCAAGGGCCCCCCCAAAAGTTTTTCAGAAATCTACAAAAGGCAAGGAACATGACGTTGGGTTTAGTTATCAAAGAGAATTTGTTAGGTCCTTCTTTTTTGGATATTCCACCCTGTCCTCCTCAAGCATCTGATATTGTTTTCCTATATTTTGTCTAGTAGCAAAATACAGGAGCCTTAATTCTTTTAACTCTTAGGCTCTGGTTCTATCTTATCATCTTTATTGAATCCTCATTATCACCAATAAGCCATGATGAAGAAATGCCAATCTGGTTACTAGATGACCTACCCAGAACCCTACTATTTCCTCCATTATGGGCTAGAAATATGTTCTTTCTTTCTCTCAAACAAACACTCAGATGTTCTGGATTTTGAGTCCATTACCAGGTTCTACTTTAGAAACATGTGTTTTGCACATGTTGCAAGCACATATCTCTACTAGAGGTACCTGGGATAAGTGGCATTTGCTGCTCATATACTTAGTTCTGACATGCAGTGGTACCTTGGTTCTCAAACTTAATCCATTCCGAAAGTAATGCAAAATGGATTAATCCGTTCAAGACTTTAAAAAACAACCCCTAGAACAGCAATTTAACCTGAATTTTACTATCGAATGAGACCATTGATCCATAAAATGAAAGCAATAATCAATGTACTGTACTATAAAATAAATAAGACAGTATTGTAGATGATAAAAATAAAAATTACCGTACTTTTCCATGTATAAGACTCAGATTTTTTCTTTAAAAGTTCTGTTAAAAATGGGGGGGTCATCTTATACACGGATAGTGTATCCCCTCATTTTCTTAATTTTGAGTCCCCCCCCAAAGGGGGTGTCTTATACACAGGGGCGTGTTATACACGGAAAAATACGGTAATTTTTTTTCTTACTTGCACTGATGATCGTCATTGTTTGGAAGGGGGGCTTTTATCCATTTCCACAGTCACACAATCAATCAATCAATCAGTAGCTGAACTGGGTTCCACACAGTCACAAAAGCAAATTAACCGAAGAAGCCTCAAAAACAAAAACGCAAAATAAATAGCGAAAACAAAAGTGCCAAACTTAATCCATTCTGGAAGTCCGTTTGTCTTCCGAAATGTTCAAAAACCAAGGCGCAGCTTCGGATTGGTGCAGGCGCCCCGGAAACAATAGCCAGCAACCGCATCAGACGTTCGGCTGAAAAACGTTTGAAAACCAGAACACTTGCTTCCGGTTTTTTGGCGTTTGAGAACCAAAGAGTTTGAGTACCAAGATGTTTGAGAAACAAGGTACCACTGTACTGCCGTGTGGAGGGGAACTCAAGAGAAACTGGACAAAAAACCCCTACCTAACCTCCTGGAACATTTGTAATATAAGAGGTTACAGGAGTTCAGCAGAAAGTTACAGGACATACACTGATTGGAAACAAAGTAGTATATCTGTCCCAAAACCTCTGCAATCATGAACAGTATTGAAAGTGGGATCTCTCATGATCTCTCTAGTTCCATCATAAGCACCATTCATAAATGCACTGTAAAAAGTATGCCTGAAGGGGTCTCACAGTTGTCTTGAGCCAGCTAAATGTGCATTTAGCAGACAGGTGAAATATTCAGTAATTGCACTAATTAGCTTTTCTGGAGGCAGGAGGGACAAGAGATAATTAAACCGAGTTTCCTGCTCCCCTTTCTAAATAGCTGATCAGAGCTATTATTGATTTCCTCTGCACAGCAACATACATTCAACTCCAGATTCTTTTTGGAGCTCCTGTAATTCCTTTTCGATTTAATTCCCTTGAACAATCTGGTGTCATTGGCAAACTCGATTTATTATTATTTTTTTATGTGTTGCACTTCTATGCTGCTTTCCCTTCAAATGAATCTCAAAGCTGCCTACAAACAATAAGTAATAATAACGGAACAGAACATCACAAGTACATCGTAAATCGTGCAATGCAATTAACAAATCACCCGTAAAGCAATCACTATCTATAAAACACCAAACCAGCAATTTAAAAAAACCAGCTACTAAAAAAATGAGCTTAACTTCACAATTACAGCAACGTCGTTTTAGATGATTAACGAATCAACGGGTCATTCGTAATCTATAAAGCAAGATTAACAAAATAGCAGTTAAGAAATAGGCTAAACACTGCTAGGCTCATTTGCACACAAACTTGGCTACCTCATTCTGATCCCCAAGTCAAGATTATTATTATTATTATTATTTAATATTTTTTATTAAGGATTTTCTTGTTTTACAGAAGTGTAGTGCCTCGTATTTTTTCTTCTTCTTCCATGTAACATTTTTACAAATCCGTTTCATTTGTTGAGGCATTAGGGGGAGAAGAAAAAAGAAAGAAAAAAGAAAGGGGGGGTGGAGAGAGGGAAGATGGATGGGGGTGGGGTCGGGTGGCGGTGTTTCTATTATGTTTAATGTATGTAGAGTTTGGTGTCAGCGTTGCTTGTGTTGTTCACTTGTGTTCCTTTGGTGGTGAGAGAGGTTGGGGTTGGCCTAGGGTGTGATTGTTTGCTTGTGATTGGCTGTGGTGATCTTTGTTTTCGTGTGTGAGTGAGGTGGGTGGGTGTTTTGGATCAGGTTAGCCATATTGATTTGTATGCTGTTGGTGGATTATTGTCATTGTCCTGTTGGGTTGTGTATGTGATAAAGGGGAGCCATACCGGGGTGAAGGCGTCTTCTTCTGTTTGTCCCCATGTCAGTTTCAGTTTATTAGTTAATTTTTCTAGTAGGGCTGTTTCCCATACTATTTGGTACCATTGGTCCATGCTTACTCCTGACAGGTCTCTCCAGTGTCTGGTTATGGTGTTTCTGGCTGCTGAGAGCAGGTGGGTTATGAGTTCTTTGTGGTGTAAATGGGCATTGTTGTCTTGGAAGATGTTTAGTAGGGCCAATTCTGGGGTGATGTCTATTACTTGCTTAGTTATTTTACATATTTCTTGTATGGCTGTTGTCCAGAATAGTTGAATTTTGGGACACTCCCACCACATGTGGAGGTATGTGCCTGTGGAGGTGCACTCTCTCCAGCATTTTGGTGAGGTTCCTGGGTGTATTAGCGCTAGTTTCCTTGGTGTTAGGTACCACCTGTAGGTGAGTTTCAGTTTGAGTTCTTTTCTTTTCGTTGACATGGATTTAAAGGGGGGTTTAGACCACATTCTGGTCCATTGAGTGGGGTTAATCTCATAGCCTATGTCATTCTCCCATTGTTTTTTGATTGCGTCTAGGGGATTTGCGGGGTTTTGGAGTAGTATTTTGTATATTGCGGATACCGTCCCTTTACCGTTTCCCTTTGTTGTTAGGAGGAGGTTTTCGAAGGTTGTCAGGGGCCGAGTTGCTGCTGATTTTACTGTTGGGTTATTAATGAATAAGTTAAAAAGCGCTGGTCCCCAGTACTGATCTCTGGCAGACAAAAGGGAACATCCCTCCATAGGGAGAACTCTCATTTTATTCCTACTCTCCACCCCCCCCGTTCCTTAACCAGTTGCTACTCCACCAGGGGGCCTCTTCTCCCAACCCATAACTGTCTTTGGTAAGGAACTTAATCAAAAGTTTTTTGAAAGTCGAAGTACACAATGTTGATGGAATCACGTCTTTCTATATGCTTGTGGACCCTCTCAAAGAACTGTGAGAGGTTAGTGAGACAGGACTAACCTTTGTAGAAGACATGTTGGTTTTGCTTCTGCAGCAGTTGTTCTTCCATGTGCTTGGTAATTTAATCTTTAATCATGCTTTCCACCAGTTTTCCTGGAACAGATGTTAAGCTAACCCGCTACTAATTTCCCAGATCCCCTCTGGATTCTCTTTAAAAATAATAATACTGGTATTACATTGGCCGCCTCCCAGTCCTTAGGTACAGAGTGAACATTTGTGCAGCCTGCAGTGAACATTTCCCGGTACGTTCAATAAATCAAAAATAGTCTAACATTGGAAATGGAGGACTCTTTATGTCACTACTTCATTGCTCAACTCTTGCACAAATTTCCACCACATAGTCAAAGGGAAAACATACAGTGGTACCTTGGGTTACATACGCTTCAGGTTACATATGCTTCAGGTTACAGACTCCGCTAACCCAGAAATAGTGCTTCAGGTTAAGAACTTTGCTTCAGGATGAGAACAGAAATCGTGCTCCGGCGGCGCAGCGGCAGCAGGAGGCCCCATTAGCTAAAGTGGTGCTTCAGGTTAAGAACAGTTTCGGGTTAAGAACAGACCTCCGGAATGAATTAAGTACTTAACCTGAGGTACCACTGTACATAGGTGTAGGGGGGGGAGAGAGAGAGAGAGAGAGAGAGAGAGAGAAAGAAAGAAAGAAAGAAAGAAAGAAAGAAAGAAAGAAACAAACTGCTGGAATGACAGTATTTGAAGGAGGGAGAAATTCCACACCTGTCTTTTCCATTTGTCTTTTCTACACCGTAATAACCAACAACGAAAACGAAGAAGCCAAGGCGTTTCTCGTCTGGTTGCCTGGGGTGCAATTCTCTTTACTGAAGTGGGTCAATTAGCATAACTGCTATTGACAGAGCAATGCTGGGAGCAGGAGACCAAAGACTTCTTAAGAAATTGCTAGGATTGGGAGGCTCTGTCCCGGATGCAACAGAGAACAAAAATATATGTTACAAAACGTTGTTTTCAATGTTAACTCCATTTTGGAAGGACAGTTGCACTTCTGTTTCCTAAGATTTGTGTTAAAATGTAAGCGGGATGCAAATGAATATCCAAGTTTACTAGCAAGTGTCCACAACACCAACAGGAAACTAAATGGGGAAAGGGCTGCTTTATCTGTGTACAGTGGTACCTCGGGTTAAGTACTTAATTCGTTCCGGAGGTTCGTTCTTAACCTGAAACTGTTCTTAACCTGAAGCACCACTTTAGCTAATGGGGCCTCCCGCTGCTGCTGCGCCGCTGCAGTGCAATTTCTGTTCTCATCCTGAAGCAAAGTTCTTAACCCGAGGTAATATTTCTGGGTTAGCGGAGTCTGTAACCTGAAGCATATGTAACCTGAAGCGTATGTAACCCGAGGTACCACTGTACAGTGAAGCTTAGCACTGTTTTTAGAAATGAACATTTCAATACTGCTTGCAGAAACGATAAGATGATGTAATTTTCAGTGGTCAGTTTTGCCATTTCTGGTCAGTTTTGCCATTTTGCAATAATCCAACAGCTTAGTTTGCCATTCCTCTCTGGTAGCGACTTTGTCTTCTTTCCATCTCTGGGCCAGTAACATCCATGTGACTGTTGTTGCTTGCATAAAAAGTCTTTTCTGCTCCTTTGGAATATCGGTACCTACAACTGCTAATAAGAAAGCTTCTGTTTTGTTTTTTTTAATAAAAATGATTTTAAACATCCCCCCCCCCCCCCCAATTCATTATTTATCATTTCCTGGAATGCTTTTATTACCTTACATGTCCACCACATATGATAGAAGGTGCCTTCTTTTGCTTTACATTTCCAGCAGATATCAGATTCAACTGTGATTCAAAGCTGGTTAATGTGGAATGAAACAGGCTTGGTGATGGTCACTGGCTTACCTGGCTTATAAACAGAAAAAACACACTGAGGCTGCTCCAATTAGTTGTTATTTGCCATGATAGCTTCACTTTAAGAAACACACCACCAGGTAATAGAGGAGGACGCATGACAGGCCAAACTAGACGTGATTTTGATCTGGTCCAGCAGAGCTCTTATATTTTTACAACTTGACCCCGTTCAAGTAAAACGCTCAGTCATCGTGTGGACTGGACTGCCTGCCTGTGATCCAAAATATACATACAGACAAGTCCCATGAATATTTCTTTGAGCGCGAGTCCCACTCAGGTTAGTCCAAAGTTAGCGTGCGTCGGATTGAAGGCTTTGATATCAGTAATGATACATTGGGCTAAAGCCTTTGGTTACAATATACAATTATAGAAGATTGGGAAAAGTTATGGAAAGAAGGTATAAACTTTACAGCGTGTAATGCTTTGAAAGAAAAGATAATAAAAATGATGTATAGATGGTACAGAACACCAGTAAAGTTAGCCAAAATGAATAAAGTAAGCAATAAATGTTGGAAATGTAAAGAAAAAGAAGGTACCCTTTACCATATGTAGTGGGCTTGTAAGAAAGTAAAATGCTTCTGGGAAATGATATATAATGAGAAGAAGAAAATGTTGAAATACACATTTGTGAAAAAACCAGAAGCATTTTTACTTGTTATTGTAGGTACAGGAATTAATAGACAGGATAAAAACTTGTTTTTATAGCCCAACGATGGAAACAGGAAGAATTATCAACGAAGGAGGAGTGGCAAATAAAACTGATGGAGTATGCAGAACTGGCAAAGTTGACTGGGAGAATTCGAAACCAGAAAGACCAGGACTTCCTTAAGGATTGGAAGAAATATACGACTTATTTGAAAGACAATTGCATTAATGTATCATCGCTTGTAGGTTTACAAGAATTTTTATATGGAGGACTATATAAATTATTGTAAAATAATTTAGGAAGGAAATAATTAGGAGACAAAGTTTAAAAGCATTAATTATAATAATAAAATGCAAGATCAGATAACAAATTTGAAAATCACTAGACAGGATTGACGGAAGTCTCAGGCTATAATAGCAATAATAATAATAATAATAATAATAATAATAATAATAATATTTATTTATACCTGAGGATAAATGAGGATGATGTGATGTGATGTAAAGTTTTGTTTGGAAAATATATGTAAAAATTAATACAAATGATTTTTTAAAAAAGAAGACAGTAAACCTGCTGTCATGGCCATGAAGAGAAATAGGTGTGGAAGGTGTTAGGTTGTGGATGAACATATCAGACGACACAGAGATTCTTCAAACAGCTCTTGTTTATTCACAGGCCAGAACAGAACTGAACTGAAGGCTTCAGTCAGCCTGATTATATAGAGCTCCAGTACAACGTTACTGTAACAACTTTCTAAAACTATCCAATCACTGAACGTCACTTCCGATACCTTATTTGCATAACTATCTGCAGTATCCCCCAGCTGGCCCAGGGTGAGAACTTCAGTACATAACAAGGGGTGGATAAAAAGGTAAAGGCCAGTGAGTGCAAAATGCATGGATTTTGGGCAGACCTTTTGCAATCAACATTTGCCCTTCTTGCTAATGCTGCTTGCTGTCTGTGATAATGGTGGCTTGCCGTCAGCACTAGCAGAGGCTGCCATGGTTGTCATTTGGGGGTACTGAAAATCGACTGTCTTCCCTGTGAGCCATTCCCTCGATTCAGTGAAACCAAACAATGGCTTTTGATAAAGTGTTTTTATGGGGAAAGGCGTTGTCTTCTGAAATCTTGAATTTCCAGAGCATAGCCAAGATGCCATTGTTACCACAATATTTTTCTTTTTTTTGCCTGTCACATTGTCATAATAATGATTTAAAATGTCTGAATTAGCGGTGTACGCTGCAAACTGTTCAGCCTTCACTTTCTGGGGAGGGTGAGGTGGGAGTCCCAAACCCCAAACAGCAAACAGATTGGCTCTTTGGTATGTGGAGAACTCTCTGTTCTCTTTGCTCCCTTTGCATAGCAGAAAAACACTCATCTATCAACGCCAGATTTTCATATTTATTTTCCCGTTTTAAATGGACTTTGTGGCAAGCAACTAAACTGTCACTGCAGCGGGAAAGGCTTCGGGAGTGAAAAAACGAAATGAAACTAGATTCTCAAGCTCTGAAAATGTATTCACAGATCATATATTACGGGCCCAGTCACGATCACACCCATCTATTAGTAATTTGTAAACCATTGATGTATTGAGGATTGCTCTCTTTATTTTCTTTGTCTTTAGTGAACCATCACTCCCTCCCCCCTTTTTTTGCATTTTAGGGCTGCTTTTCAAGGGCTTTAAGTTTCCCTTCTGCACTCTGAGCAGCTGTAGGGATGAAGGGAAATATTGCTGAAAGGAAGGTGTGACGAAGATGGCTGGTTGGCACTGTTAGGTACTCAAGACATTGTACTCAATGACAGCAGCAGCAGTAGCTTGACTAATACATCGCAACTATCAAGAGTCACCAGGGTGCAGTGGCTGGAGTATTGGACCAGAGAGTGGAGGGAATTCTGCTTAAATCCCTGCTTTTTCTTCTTCTTTGGTGATCACTTGTAGCCCAGTAAGATTGTCTTCCATGAACATAGTTTATACTGAGTCCATAAGTGAATGTGGAGGCCAATTCTGGATCCACACGTCCTTCCACAGTGGAGACATAGGTTTCTGGGTGGGAGTTGATCATGGTGTGGATTTGCCAAGCGTGCCTTCCTCTTAGCATGTTTCTCCCTTTCGTCCTGAGTTTGAGCTTCTTCAAAATAAAGGCTGTTCTCCAACTGGAGCACTCGCAGGCCAGTGTTTCCCAGTTGTCAGTGTTTATTCTACATTTTTAAAGATTTGCCTTGAGAGAGTCTTTAAATCTCTTTTGTTGACCACCAGCATTATGCTTTCCATTTTTAAGTTCGGAATAGAGTATAGTAGTACCTCAGGTTAAGGACTTAATTTGTTCTGGAGGTCCATTCTTAACCTGAAACTGTTCTTAACCTGAAGCACCACTTTAGCTAATGGGGCCTCCTGCCGCCGCCCCGCCGCCACTGCGTGATTTCTGTTCTCATCCTGAAGCAAAGTTCTTAACCCGAGGTACTATTTCTGGGTTAGCGGAGTCTGTAACCTGAAGCATCTCTAACCCAAGGTACCACTGTAGTTGCTTTGGAAGATGATAATTAGGCATCCGAACAACATGACCAGTCCAACGAAGTTGATGTTGAAGAATCATTGCTTTGAAACTGGTGATCATTGCTTCTTCCAGTACACTGATATTAGTTTGCCTGTTTTCCCAAGTGATGTGTAAAATTTCCCCCCGCTCTATCATGAAGCTCACTGGGTATTTTTGGGTTAGTCACTGTCTTGGGTGAACCTATCCCACCTGGTTGTGTGTTGTTGTTGTTTTGCATGACTCAATAAGCATGTTCCACAAAAATCAAGATATAAATGTATACACAAACAAACAGATGACTTCATGGTAAATGAATCATGCAAAAATGAAGAGGAGAGGTTATTTTCCCACTCTCCATTTTGTTGTGTAAGCTTTCTTTAAAGCAGGGATAGACTCTGTAAGTCTGTAAGGCACCATGGACATGGATTGTATTGAAATGATGATTTCACAGTCTTCATCCTGTGTTTATACCCAGGCAACATTAGAATCTTTATCCCTATATTCATATAGCTCCAACGGTCTTTTCCAGAGAGTAGATAACCTCCACTCTCAGGTAATAATAATTCAGGTAAACAAGCTGACTTAAAGGAAAATATAACTATTTTGTTTTATTTGTAAAATACTCACATCACTCTGTCTGTGATGTCAGGCTCTTTCCTTCTTCTTTTCTTTTTAAACCTGACTTTGACAGAAACAGGATCATATTCTTTTTCTGTTTTGGCTTGCGAATTTCATTGCTGAAAACCAACTCCGAGCTCTATGAAGTGCATTATAATTCCTACCCTCGGTCCTTCGCCTCCATTAGAACCAGAAATTTTGTGATTTAACTTGAGAGGGAGATCGCTGCACTTTACAGCGCTCTTGGCAGGTGTGCTAATTTAATGTAATGCAGTTGGAAATTTAGGGTAGTATTCAATGCTAGTCCCGCTCTTCATAGACGCATTAAAGTTAATGGAGATGGCTAATGTGGTTTCATTAACTTCAATGGGTCTACTCTGAGTAGGACTTGGTTAACTACCATAGTGAAAGGGCAGGTTCAGCCTCTTTTACTCTCTTTCTTTACACACCTGCCTTGCAAGATAGGCTGGCTGGGTGTCTCTAATTCTCCTATAGTTGCCATTACCTCCTTGTGAATCTACAGTGTGTTTCCTCCCCAGACAAGGAGGGATCTGGAGGAGCCCAGTTAGATCCTGGACCGGATCTCCTTGTGCCTCCAGCCAACCCTCCCTGCCCTTTTATGTTGTTGCTGCACTACCTAAGTGGACATTGCTGTGCGATATCTGGACCACCTAGCTTACCAGCCCAGGTGAGCCACCTTGTCCACAGCCATATTGTGGATGAGTTTTATGTTACTGTGACGTGGCCTGGTGTTCAGAATTGCCACCACCAAGTGGGAGGTCAAGTTGGTGCTTGCAACTTGCTGCTTAAGGGAAAGCTGGGGCAGGTGACCACCTTTAATTGTGTGTTGCCCCCTCTCCTCTGATGAGATAGCCTGCACCTCATATCATTATTGCAGTTTTGATGAACGGTCCTCCATACTGAAAAATGCCTTGCCGGGACTTCCGGGTTAGCGCCAGCGGCTAATGGCGGATTCCCTCCGAGCTCCGGAGGGAATCGGCTCCACAGGATCAGGGTTGTACCGCTGCGGCGACGCGGAGACCCTTAAAAATCACAGGCGGTGAAGCCTGTGAACCTGGTGACTTGGCGGGCACCATTTGCGCCCCCCCGACCAGCGAAGGAGCCTTTTTAAAGGCTTCGGAACGGGGGACGGGGTGAGCGGCACAGTGCTGAGAGTCGACTGCTTCTCCTGTGGAGTGAAGCCGCGCTGCCATGGCCGGAGAGCGCTGACTTCTTCTTGTGATTTGGACTTCAAAATAACAACCCGTGAGTAGTACGGAATTTGGATTTTTAAAGAAAATTTTTCGGTGAATTAGGTACGATCGGGGGAGGTGTAAACAGGAAGTCTGCCTCCTCGTCCTGTAAACAATCTAAAGCAAGGACCTGCTAACTAAGGTCGAGAGAATTTTTTCTTTTATTATTGGGCAAAAGACATTAATTTCACGATTTGGCACTAGAAGAAACCTTACTGGAGGATAAGAGCTAATTTTGGGAGCTGAAGTGCCACCCCCCCGGACCCGGGAGTGATCCGCGAGAGAGCCTGTTGAAGGTATTGAAGAGTTTGACAGCTGTCAAATTAGCTGTCAAGACGGAAAAAGAGAACTTTGTTTCTGCTGCTTCTGCTGGCTATATTTGTTACAATTTGACTATACTTTGTTGAAAACAAGGAAGAACTGATACAAACTAATTTGATTTTTGGATTTGAACTGGAAAGAACACTAAGTAACCAAAATCCCTCTAGAGGGGGTTTTGGGACATTACAAGAATGGCTGAAGGAGGGGAAATTCAAGCTGAATTGGACAGAGTCTTTGTTCTCTTGGGAAAGCTACAAGGCCAAATTGATGTTTTGGCTACAAATGTTACAACTCTGGACTTAACAGTAAACAAACTCATTGAATCTGATAAGGAATTGACTCAGGAAGCCCATGCAGCTGGACAAGAAGAGAAACTTGAGAGCTTTGAGAGTGTGAAGAAAGAGATATATGTTGTTCCTGAGAAAAAGGAAGGAGGAGCTGTAATTTTACAGATGATAAAGGAGAGCCAGAGGCTGACATGATGGCTGCAAAGGAAAACAAGAACTTGATGGTGAAAATTTGGTTTGAATTGGAGACTGAAGAATGGAGAGATCTCCTTGTGTGGAGATCTGAAGACCCAAGGATTACAAATCTGATTAAGGTGGAAGTTGGAGCTTTGGAGAAATTTGGATTTGAAAGGAGTAAGAAACAAGATTTAGGAAAAATGCCTTGCCTAAGAGCAATAGCATCCTGACAGTGGGTAGTGCCATTGGTGAAGTCTGATGCAATGGTTACATTGTGGTTAGAGCAAGGGTAAGCAACACTTTTGCTGCCCAGGACCATAAGTAGTGGTAGATGGGCACTCAGTAGGCACATGCCAGTGTGATTTGACATCATCCTATTTGGAGGTGACCATGAATAGAGCTTTGAACCATTTCCCTGCAGAGGTGAGGGGAGAATATTTTGGTAGTGGGAACTGTGCTACTGACAGCCGCTGCTTAGAGGAATGGTGTATTATAAAAGTAATGAACAGTGTTTTGTGGCTGAATCCAGTCTTTCTCATTCAGCTCTGACTATACTGTGGACTTTTGTTGTTGCTTAGTCGTTTAGTTGTGTCCAACTCTTCGTGACCCCATGGACCAGAGCATGCCAGGCACTCCTGTCTTCTACTGCTTCCCGCAGTGACTCCCGCAGTCAAACTCATGCTGGTAGCTTCAAGAACGCTGTCCAACCCTCTTGTCCTCTGTCGTCCCCTTCTCCTTGTGCCCTCAATCTTTCCCAACATCAGGGTCTTTTCCAGAGAGTCTTCTCTTCTCATGAGGTGGTCAAAGTATTGGAGCCTCAGCTTCAGGATCTGTCCTTCCAGTGAGCACTCAGGGCTGATTTCCTGCAATAGCTATTTCATATGTTGACATTGCTTGAGCATTATAGTGATTGTGCGCATTCATGCTTACGGCTCTGTGCATTGCTATGAAAAAGCAGTTGAGCCATTCATGAAATTAAAAAGCAGAACCACACGAACTTGCTCTTCTTTCTGTATGTGGCTGGTAGGCCCAATGGTTTGTTGAACCAGGCT
Organism: Podarcis raffonei; assembly: GCF_027172205.1. Taxonomy (NCBI): domain Eukaryota; kingdom Metazoa; phylum Chordata; class Lepidosauria; order Squamata; family Lacertidae; genus Podarcis; species Podarcis raffonei. The sequence continues at coordinate 52,971,517 of NC_070613.1, read as the reverse complement.
GTTTGTTTGTTTGTTTGTTTGTTTCAGATTGCATCACTGTTTGATTTGTAGTTGTTCAGGAAATAATGTGCTCTGGCATTTTGTTGCCAGAGGTTCCCTGGTTTTTGATTACAGCTGGGTGTATTGATGTGCCGCAACGAAGTAACAGCAATATCCTGAGGGCAAATGTTCTCTTTGCAATGGAGCTGCCTACCTTTCCTTCATATCATAAAAGTTTAAACAGGCCAAAAAGCAAAACAAAACTAATGGTTCTCCATTCTCAACATTTTTGGAATTGAGATAGATAGCTCCTGTTCTTTTGGTATATTTGTGGGAGAATGAGTCACACTTTCAGTCTTCTGCTAAATTGAAGCGAAGGAAAGTTAAAGTGTAATTTAACTTTCAGATGGAAATAATGTTTTTATATTGATGGAGGTTTCATTTTTTAAAAAAAGAAGAAGAAGCCCACATAGAAGTGGGCTACCATTTGAAAAAAGTTTCACCTGCAAGGAAGTGATTGTGGAGGAGCCTCTCTATCTGACATTGTTTTTGCAAAAGATCAGATTTAATTGCTTCAAACCTTTTCTGTTTGTGTGCAGCTTTGCAATGGTTGTGGAAGCACTTAAAGCTATAATAAAACAATTTCCGGAAGATCACACTCACATTTTGAGTTGCATTTTGTTAAGCCATGGCTTGTCAACATGCTCCCGATGTTATTGGATGACTTCTCCCATCATTCCTGACCATTGGCCCTGTTTCTTGGTGGCGATGGGAGTTAGAATCCCGCAACATCTGAGGACATCATGCGTGGTACCCCCTGTGCTTTTTAATTTTTTTTAATTAGCTACAAAGGTTTCTTGCATTCCATATAAATTGGAAAGCAAAACCGAGGGTGAGGAAAAAATAAACTCAGGATTGCCAGATAGATTTTTCTGACCTTCACTTCAAAGAGAATTGTTCCAGATCAATGTATTTCAAGGTGGAGCAGATGTGGTTCAGTGGTGACAGCTAGTGGTCTTAATTTCATGGTTGACTAGGTAGGTAGCAACGGATGGGCAGAATCATGTGCACACATACTCAGGAATAAGCCTCACTGAATTCAATGTCGTTTACTTCAGTACATTGGCATGTAGAATTGCAATGTACAGTGGTACCTCGGGTTACATACGCTTCAGGTTACAGACTCTGCTAACCCAGAAATAGTGCTTCAGGTCAAGAACTTTGCTTCAGGATGAGAACAGAAATCGTGTTCTGGCTGCGTGGCAGCAGCAGGAGGCCCCATTAGCTAAAGTGGTGCTTCAGGTTAAGAACAGACCTCCAGAACGAATTAAGTACTTAACCCGAGGTACCACTGTAAATCAATAATTTTCTAAGCATTCTAGACTGCCCATTCTGCTTCCTTTCCTTCAGCACTTGGTATTCAAAAGCTGCTTCTGAACCAAAAAGTGCCACAAAACGTCGCAGCCCATCCCCTTTGTGCTGCTGTGCGTCCCTCTCCTCCTTCCTCCATGAGCCATCTTCTTCTTGGGCCATCTTTTCTTCCTGTAAAGGTAAAGGGACCCCTGACCCTTAGGTCCAGTCGTGACCGACTCTGGGGTTGCGGTGCTCATCTCGCTTTATTGGCTGAGGGAGCTGGCGTACAGCTTCCGGGTCATGTGGCCAGCTTCTGGTGAACCAGAGAAGCACGGAAATGCTGTTCAGCTTCCCGCCAGAGTGGTACCTATTTATCTACTTGCAATTTGACGTGCTTTCGAACTGCTAGGTTGGCAGGAGCAGGGGCCGAGCAATGGGAGCTCACCCTGCCGTGTGGATTCGAACTGCCGATGTTCTGATCGGCAAGCCCTAGGCTCTGTGGTTTTACCCATAGTGCCACCCGCGTCCCTTTCTTCAAGTACCTCCACCGAAATTCGAGCTTCCTTACCTTCCCAGATCCAGAATTTTTAAGGGTGGGGAGTGGGGGAGGGGAGAGAGAGCACAGAAAAGTCAAAGTATTTTTCTATGTGTGCGCATTGTGTTCCACATGTTAAGATCGATGACAGAAAAAGAACAGTTTATATTATTGACAAGAGTCCAGCAATGAGGGATGGAATGGGGAGAGAGATCCTTGTTTGGGGGTGTGTGCTTGCCCCCCTTCTGCCCCTCTGGCACTGCCCATTAACTCAACACAGTTGCTTGGTTGTTGCCCCATTGCAACACTGCCGTGCTAGGCTGGCCATATTTCAAAAAGTGAATATCTGGACACAAAAGTTGTTGAACTTTTTTGGGAAAAATCTCCCCTCCCCCCAATGAAGGAAATCACCCAAAAATCAGCTCTTCCAATATGGGCTGCCATATGCCCGGGTTTTCCTGGACATTTAAGCCGATTTTCAATAATTCTGCCTGCATGCCATTTTTGACGGATGAATCTGGGAAATTCCGGATGTATGGCAGTCCTAGGCTGTGCACAAGTGACCTCTGGGAATTCTCCACTCAATTTAGGAGCAGAGAAAGTGTGTGTGTGTGTGTGAGAGAGAGAGAGAGAGAGAGAGAGAGAGAAATTCACTGAATTTCTCCAGAGGGGGAGAAATTCCCCAACAATTTTGCAGGCCTGTGGGGCTCGCCATTAGCAGCGGTGCAACTTTTTTCTTCTATCCTCAGGCTTATTTTGCTGTGACCGCATCTGACGGCAGACCGTGTTCTCCTTCATGGAGAGCACGTGTTGCGGTGGGGGCTAACAAGACACCCCACTGTTGCTGGGCGGGAAAAGAGGTTGGCTACCATTATAATTGAGTTCTTCTTGTTGCTGGGGAGAGTCATATGTTGCCATTTTGTGATTGACAGCCATAGCCTTTATATACCCTGCGCACAGTGTTGAGCTTCCTCTTTTAACTGCACGCATCGGATCACCTGCCCTCCTGCCCTCCCTATTTTAGGCTGTTCTTTGGCCTTGGTATGCCTGTCATGGGGTCGTCTGCTCTTGGGGCAGGGGCCCGGTAGGAATTTTGTCCATTTGGCTGATTGGTTGGTGCCATTTGGGTTTTGCCTACTGCGTAGCAAATTGTCACAACCTGTAAGGTTGCAGGTAGGCATTGGTTTTATGAATTGGTTGGTGGAGGGATATGGATTGGCTGTGCCTGCCCCTCCAAAAGTGCTGCTGCTGCAAGGGTTTTTCGTTAAAGGAACCCAGGGGCTTGCCATGCTTTTGTCCAAACCCCTGTCAAGGGGCTAGGGCCACGCAAGAGCCCCTGGGAGCATTTGGGGAGAGGTGAGGGCATGGCACCCAGCTCCATCTTTCTCCCCAAAATGTTTTCCCTTTCTGACTTTGCGAGTGTGCGAATGTCAGTCTGTCCCCGTGCGGGGTCAGATAGTCGCAACCAATGCCTAAGCAACCACTCACATTTCTTGTATTTTAATAAAGTTGTGGCCAAAATTATGCCAAAAACCTTAAACAAAAATCATGTGTCGATTGTGTTTTATTTGGGGGGGGGGGTGTGCCTTGGGGACCTCGACACACAACTGTCACTGTGTTGGCAGCCTGGCTATCATTTTGCATCTTCCACAGTGCCCCAGACCTGGTGTCGTTCCAGGGCAAGGGGAAAATGGTGGCTGCCATCGCCCAGCGGTGAAGAATACTTAAAGAAAATTCTGCAAAGTGGTCTTCTTTTTCAGGACGGCTGTGAGGGGAAAAAAAATGCAATTGTCAGAAATTTCCTCAGGAAAAAAAGTCTTGAGAAATTTCAGCTGAGCTTTAGTTTTGAATATGGCTCCTGCTGGGAGCAGGTGGCTTGGCTCACCAGTCCCCTCACTTCCATATTCGCTGCAGATGCCTTTCTTAATTCCCCTTTTCTCTACACAAGCACGCATAGGCAGTCTGGGTTTCATTCTGGTTTTTTCGAAGGGTCCTCCCACTAAACATTTTTAGGCACTTCTGCAAATCTCTGGTTTTTCGCAAGCATGAAGAAGCGTTCCCTCTTGTGTGTGGGTGGAAGTGTTTTGGCTGCAAAGACATCAGCAGGCCTTGTCCGAGTTTGGGGCTAGAGGGGGTGATGGGTAGGGGCAGCCCAGGATGTGTTGCTGCCAGAGGAAAAGGACAAAATGGCGCCCTTCCTCATTCCTCAGACAGAGGCCAACTGGATTGTCAGCTGGAGCTTCCTTCAATGCTGGAGATGGGATCTTTTCCTCTTCTGCCCTTGAAGAAGCAGGCTAGTTTTATTTTATTTTTTAATAAATGTTTATTAAGGTTTTACAAAACAAAAAAGTCATCATTTCAAATAATCAATCAGATAAAGCCCAAACAAAAAACACAGAACAGAAAAACAAGAAAAAATACACAATTAACAAAAAAAGAAAAAGAAGAAAAAAGAAGAATCCACTTTTAAATTTCAAAATTCCATATCCCTCTGTACTGACCTCCTCACATCTCTCTTTTTTGTGTTCCTCTTTGTTCCGTCAAATTCAGCAAGTTCTAACCCTTTTTCAAACCTTACTTATAATTATACATTTCCAGTTATTATGTCTCAAATTTCCCTTATCTTAGCCCATTACTCCACCTTATATACTATGACATAATATTATTCTGTTCATATCCCCCTTCTCCTTTTTAAAATTCTTCTTTTCATATCACTTTTAACCAAATCCCACCTGCCCTGTTACCTTCACTTCCCACATCATGTTAACACTCAAACATTTTACAATATTTTTGTAAATAGTCCTTAAACTTTTTCCAGTCCTGTTCCATCAATTCTTCTCCCTGGTCACGGATTCTGCCAGTCATTTCTGCCATCAAGCAGGCTAGTTTTAGGGCATCCAGCATGGACCATGTGGCATAAGCAGTTCTGTCCTCCAACAAAAATGAATGGCTGGGTGTGTGTGGAAAGAATGGCCAGAAAACTGCTGCTGCTACCATTGAGCATCTATTACCTGAGGTGGTGGCCTCACTCTGCCTAATGATAGAGCTGGTCCTGCCAACAGCTGTTGGTAAACATTATCTGTGAATTTTAGCAGCATCAGGTGGAGCAGCAATGCTCACCTGACCTCTGGTTGTGTGCGCCGCTGCTGCATACTGAGATAGAGCAAGGGAGGGGAGAGACAGTGACAAGTTCGGCTCAGTATGAACACACCAGCAGAACCAGTATGCAGTGGCAAAGTGGGCGGCTGGAAGTTGGGAATTTGGCTAACGCAGTCCTTAAGCCGTCAAGGCTAATGGCCGTCACCAAAGCTTGTGGCAGTGAATTCCACAGGTAACTGGTGTGTTGTGTGTGAAGAAGTCTTATTCTTGTCTGTCCTGTACTGTAACCCAGAGTCAAACATAACGTGTGAAGACGTCATAAGCCACCGCTTTTGCCAGTTTGTTATTTCCTGGAATCTGGAGCAAGAAATCCAAGCCAAGCTGTGGTAAAGTTTTTGGAAGGATCCCACTAAACAGCACAGCTGCTGTTGAGGTTGTGAAGTTAAGTGTATTATTGAACAACATCTTTGAGAAGACGCAACTCTTTCACAAGCTGAAATGAGAATTTCCAAGTTGAGGAGGCGCCCTTTTGCCAGCTGTGTGGGAGGCCAACCCCTTGATGGTCAAAGTAAAGTTTAAGAGTGTGATTGTTATTTCCACAAGTTCAGGCTCAATGTGTCATGAGGAGCAATAAATCCTACCACAGAGATTTGTTGATGTTGTTTTTTCTGTTTTGGTTTGGTGCCCAGATAATGTGAAGGAAAAAGCAAAGACCAAGAAAAGTTTACAGAAAGCAGATTTTACTACTTCATTTGTATGCGGGGAGTGAGGAACAAATAATCACGAAGCGCAGGAAAGTCCTAGGGGTGCCTTCACCAGCAAACCAAATTGTCGCTCAGTAGATCTGCTCAGGGAAGAGGTTATTTAAGCATGGTGTTCCCCCTAAAGTGTCTGGATGTTTAACTACATAAGGTAAGTCAAACTGCATTCTGAGAGAGGAGATTTAGGAAAGAAGACAGTAACCTGGGTATCTAAGATTGAAATCATTTAGCAATTTGTGGGTTATTGGGTTGCCATATTCCCAAAAGTGGATATCCGGATAAAGTTGTTGAACTTTTTTTCTTTTTCTCAAAGTTGTTGAGCTTTTAAGTTTTGGGGCTTTGGGGGGGATTTTTGTGGATTTACCCCCATAACTTACCCTCGCTTGCCGTACATCAGGGTTTTCCCAGACATTTTGCCAATTTGGCAAAATCCGTTCGGATGCCATTCTGCTGGCTAATTGAAAGATTTTTCTGGGGAAATCCAGACTTATGGCAGCCCTAGTGGGTCAAAGGCTGGGCCTCTGTGCAGCTGTCAGGATTCTGAGTTTCATCATGAGCATGCTGACTAGTCCCATTTCTTCTTCGTGCCTGATTTCAATTCAGTAGATGCATAGGGGCCCGTGGATGTCAAGCCCAGTCCACATAGGGCTGCAAAAACGGAAGGGTATACAGATCATATAATTCCCGCCCACATGGCTGGGGTCTATGTGCAAAGTGTCTGTGAAATGTGATGCTCAACAGGCAGAAACTGAGTGTGCCAAGAGGACAGGAATAAGTAACATGGTCTTGATGTGCCGATGCGCAGAACATGAACGTTTCAGGCTAAGGGGAAGCCAGAGCAGGGGTTAACAACAGCACTGCAATGTGCATCTGGTACTCCTGCCTGCCCCTCCCTCCCTATCTCCGACATTCTCAGGAAAATGTCTACTGTATTGGCGTCATTTTTTAATTAGAGATCAGATTTTGTGACATCCACACAGTCCTATTTACACAAATAGAGCTATCTATCAGCGTAGTAAAGAGCATTTCATGTATTTCATTTGTACAAAGGATTTGCATAACTTAAGGCCACATGGACAGAAAGATAGATAATATTGGCCAATGAAATTCTAATTAGTCCCAATGGTGTCCTACCATGAAAACCTTTAAAGAAAAGGTTTTCTATTAGTAGCATTTACAAAGTACTTCAAATGGAAGATTTCATGTTGTTAAGATTACTTTCCAATCAGTGTGACAAAATTCAGTGTTTCAGATATTTTCCAGGCATATTCTTTATTGTTTCTCATAATTTGCATTTTATGTCAAGCATTCCATTTTATGTCACCAGGCAGAACTTTTTAATGGCTTCTGAAGTGTCAGTCTTCCCCTTGTTTTCTTTCCAATAAAGCTATTTCCATCATTTCTTCAAGTCTGCTAATTTTCTATCTAATAAATGGAAAAGTAGCTTGCCCCGTTTGTTGAGAAATCCAAAATAATACAAAATGGCATGTCCCAATTAATGTCTTTTGAATCTATGGGTAGAAACATTTCCCCCAGGTATTATCAGAATTGCATGTTCCTGTGGCCTAAAGGTTTGTGTCTTATGTTAAGGTGGATTTGTACACCTACTTGATAGCTTTAGCAGGACTAGAGTGCCCGATTTGAGCATACATGAATTCTCGTAGGTATATCTGTGCAACCAAAACATATCCGTTTCCATCCGTTAGTGAATACACCTTCTCCCAAAGAATTTTTTTTTTATAATTAATTTTTATTCAAATTTCCAATAACCAATCCAATTACAATTTAACATCCAATTTAACTTATACATCTTAAAGACTTCCGTCAGCCTATCTGACAATTTCCATAATTTTCACAACTTTTCACATTCCTTAAATTTATGTTGCACTTTAACAATCCTTATTTTATCTTTTCCATTTAAGCGACATTCCTAACTATTCTCTTCACAGAGCTTCCTGGAATCCAACAAGCGTTATTTCCTGATCACACACAGTTTTGATATACTCTGTAAATTTGTTCCAGTCCTCGGTGAATCTCTGATCACGTTGGTTTCGAATTTTACATGTTAATTTGTCCATTTCTGCGTATTCCATCAATTTCATTCTCCATTCCTCCCTCGTTGGCATTTCTTCCTGTTTCCATTTTTGGGCCATCAAAATTCTGGCAGCTGCAACTGCATATCTAAATAATTTCACATCTTTCTTTTCAACATCATTACCTAATATGCCTAGTAGCAGTGCTTCTGGTTTCTTAGCAAAGGTATATCTCAACATTTTTTTCATCTCGTTATAAATCATTTCCCAAAAGCTTTTCACTTTCTTACATTCCCACCACATGTGATAAAATGTTCCTTCTTTCTCTTGACATTTCCAACATTTGTTACTAACTTTAAACATCTTTCCAAGTTTTTTTTTTTTACCTTCTCCCAAAGAATTATGGGAGCAGTAGTTTCATGGGAGTACTGGGAGTTCTCTTAGAGACCCTATACCCCTCTCCTAGGCAGTAGGCACAGGCTGGCATTTCCAGCAAGGGCTGGCACCAGCACTTGGCATCCCTAGCAAGCTGCTGGGCCCTGGCACCTTGGCAAGGGCATCTGTTCAGAAATTTTCCAGACCAGAGCTCCAAGGGATGGCAGGTAGGCCACCATGTCAATTTCCCATAGTGCACCTGTTTGTGTTGTGTCTCCCTAGTGGATGTTGTGAAACTTAAAATGTCAGCTAGATTCAGCCTCAAATGATTCTTTTGAATTATTATTATTATTATTATTTATTTGTACCCCACCCATCTGGCTGGGTTTCCCCAGCCACTCTGGGTGGCTTCCAACAAAGATTAAAAATACATTAAAATGTCACACATTAAAAACTTCCCTGAACAGGGCTGCCTTCAGATGTCTTCTAAATGTCAGGTAGTTGTTTATCTCTTTGACATCTGGTGGGAGGGCGTTCCACAGGGCGGGTGCCACTACCGAGAAGGCCCTCTGCCTGGTTCCCTGTAACCTCACTTCTCGCAGTGAGGGAACCACCAGAAAGCCCTCGGCGCTGGACCTCAGCATCCGGGCAGAATGATGGGAGTGGAGATGCTCCTTCAGGTATACTGGGCCGAGGCCATTTTGCTTTCTACCTCTACTGTTGAAGCCCTCCATGGTTGCCCTGATGGAAAAGGTGGCCTTCAAGAGGGAATTTTATCAAGGGCAAAATCTGTAAGGTCAGGAGCTCACTCTGTTTCTGCCTTACCCATTTAAAACTGCTCCGCTTGGTTTTTTGAACTCAACCTCTATATTAGCCAAAAGGCAATTTTCATTCGCACTCATTTGAATGAATCCCAACATTCAAATGAAATGCAACTGTTTTCTCCTCGTGGACTGATGCACAGACATCTTAACCATCGAGAGAAAGCTGTATTTCTTTCATTAATTGCTTGGGGGGGATGTTGTGATGACATTAGATGAAAAACCCAATTCAGTCTTGTTGCATGTAGAATATTGATAGTATATTTTGAATAGAAAATCAACCTTTTCCCAACAGTCTTATGGCCAAAATCCATACATTCAGTTGCTCAGGTTTCAGAAAGATGCCCAGTGATTTGTTTTAGACTTAAGTGCTTCTGAAAGGCAATTTGGAAAAACCTTGAAAAAGGGGTGGCTTTAAAATTAACCCAAATGCTTTAAAGCAAATTCCATAGCTTTGAACTAAATCCTTCAGCTAAAATGTAGGGATATAGTTTTAGTCTGCAGCATACCCAGTTTTTGGAATGTTCCCTGTGTTTTATAATGAAAGGCTATAGCTTAATATTGTCTTGATTAACAATGGTCTGCTCATTCATCACACTTGCCCGCATGGATGCTCAGTTTTTCCTGAATTTTGAGATGTTGCTAGTGGAACAGAGGTCAATTGTTGGAGCCTCTTGCTCCATGGTTCACATTGCATTCGTAGAACCCTGTGGACATAATTTAGGCTGCTTGTTTGGGCCAGGAAAGCCCTAAATTTCCGAGCGTACGTTTCCGAGCACGATTCAAAGTGTTGGTGCTGACCTTTAAAGCCCTAAACGGCCTCGGTCCTGTATACCTGAAGGAGCGTCTCCACCCCCATCGTTCAGCCCGGACACTGAGATCCAGCGCCGAGGGCCTTCTGGCGGTTCCCTCATTGCGAGAAGTGAGGCTACAGGGAACCAGACAGAGGGCCTTCTCGGTAGTGGCGCCCGCCCTGTGGAACGCCCTCCCATCAGATGTCAAAGAGATAAATAATTACCTGACATTCAGAAGACATCTTAAGGCAGCCCTGTTCAGGGAAGTTTTTAATATGTAACGCTGTACTGTTTTTTGTTGAATGGTTTATTTAAATGTAAAGGTTCATCATTGTTGCACCCGATGTGTATGTCTTTAAGGGGCCAGAGCAAGGGCCAGAGTAAGATAACGAGGCCCAGCTTTACAGCTGTGAAACGTAGCAGGTGCTGCTGAGTTGTATTTGATTAAGGTGTGTGAGCATTTGGGTGTAGTATATAAGGAGCAGCACCTAGCTCTCCCATTACCCTGGGGGATGGGTTGGTGGTTGGGTCTGGTTTGGTTGTTAATGTACTTAGTGTAAAAGGAGTTTTTGTTTTTCTTATTAAAACCTTGTTTAAGTTATTTTTGAGTCCTTTCTTTTTAATGCATGGTCTCCCCAGCAAGCTCTCTGCAGCGTCACCATACTGCAAACAGCCAACACCTTTGGTTATGGGCCCAGCTGCTGAGTGGATGACTGCATATTTTTGGACTCTGAGAAAGGTTTGAAAACTCCTTCTCCTGTTAGCGTAGTTCTGTGGGTCTGGAAGAGTTCCAGAATGGTTGACCGGGTTCCTGAAGCTGAGAAGGCTCTGGTCTTCCCACAGCTAACAGATGAGAACTATAGTTTATGGTCTTTTCGGGTGGAGGCGCTTTTGACCTCTAGAGAAGTATGGACCTATGTAACTGATGACCCTCCTGACCCTGTGACTAATGCTTGGTCGAAAGGAGATGCAAAAGCCAGGGCGATAATTAATTTGGCAGTCAGCGACCAGCAAGTAGTCTATATAAGAAATAAGAAAACTGCCAAAGAAATGTGGGACAGTCTTGCAGCAGTGCATGTTAGAAAAGAGTCAGCATCTGCATTGACGTTTTTCAAGCAGTTGTACCAGACGAAATTGCAGCCTGGTGGTGATTTGGCAGCACACTTGAGACGTCTGGAGGCAATACGCGGCGAATTAATTCGAAGGGACATGGAGATACCTGATATTCAGTATGTTTTTATCATTCTTTGTTCCCTTAACGAGGACTTTGATGGAATAGCTAGCCAGATATCTGCTGTTCCACCAGCACAATTAACTGTGGAAGGGGTAACGGCAAGATTAATGGGCGAGTTGGACAGAAGGGAGGCTTGTGCCATAAGCACTCCTATTTCCAGAAGTAATGAGGAACGCCATATGCAAACTTGTGGTGATACAACTGCATTTAAAGCTGCAAAGCGTTGTTGGTTCTGCAATAAGCAAGGACATTTTGCAAAGGACTGCAGATCCAAAAGAAAGCAAAGTACTCCCAAGTCTGTTTCTGTTCGTCAGTCACGGTCGTCAGCCCAGCAGCCGACATCGTATAGTAGAGACAGAAACGAGCCGCAAGTTTTCCATGCTAGGACAACAGATCGTAAAAGACTTAAACGTGCCAAGTGGAAGTCTTTTGTTGTGGACTCAGGAGCATCTCAGCATATTTGCAACGATCGAAGCTTGTTTATTTCTTTCGAAGAGGAAATTGGTAATGTACATTTAGCCAATTCACAAGTCTTGCAGTCGCTTGGCAGGGGTACTGTTAAACTTGACTCTTTAAACATTACAATAGCGAACTGCATTTACTGCCCGTCAGTGGACAATTTATTGTCAGTAAGGTGCTTTGCTCGTCAAGGCATAACTGTGCGTTTCTTAAAGTCAATGTGTGAGTTTTTCGATGGGAACAAACGTCTATTATATGCCCGGGAATCTGATGGTTTATATAGACTGTATTTTCGCACCTACTCCCAATCGCCTATAAATTGCAGAGCAGCACAGTCAAGCCAGGGGTTCAGGAATGTAAGGCCACATTCCGGGTGTGTCCATGAGGCGCACAGAATTCTTGGACACCTGAATTTTGCTGATGTAATTAAGACAAAGAATATTGTTAATGGCCTCAACTTAAAACCATGTAAATTCTTTATGCAATGTCTATCCTGTTGCAAGAATAAGATTAAGGTTGCACGCAAGGGTAGGTGCTCAGATAGGAAAGTAACTGAGCCATTTGAGCGTGTACATTGTGATTTAGTTGGGCCACTCCCACCATCATTAGGAGGTTCTAAGTACTGGCTTACTCTGATAGACCAGTATAGTAGATATTGTTGGACATATGCAATAGCTGAGAAGTCCCAAGCATTTGAGAAGTACAAAGTTTTTTGCAACTGGGTAAAAACGCACTTTAACAAACCAATTAAGAACCTGTTTTCTGACCGGGGCGGGGAATTTGTTTCTGAGGATTTTGAGAATTTCCTGGAAGCGCAGGGGACTACTCATGAGTTATCTTGCCCCCGAAGTCCTTGGCAAAATGGGCTTGTTGAAGTTGTGCAGCGTGACCTATAGGCAGGGGTTAAAACTTATCTGCACGATGCTAATCTGCCCAAAGACTTTTGGGCTGAAGCGCTTAATGCGTTTTGTTATGTTAGAAATCGCAGTTATCATTCTGGTTTAGATGTCACCCCCTATGAGAAGCTGTTTAAAAAACGCCCTAATCTGAAATACCTACGCATTTGGGGTTCAGATGTAATAATGCATTATCCCACTAAGCAGAAATTGGGTGAACGTAGTGTCCAGGGAAAATTAATGGGCTACCAGCAGGGGGCGTACAGAATTTACATACCAGCAACTGGCAAATTTCATATTACCAGAAGCATGATACAAACTGTAAATTGGAATGGAGTTGCTGTCTTCCAAGATACTGATGGTATAGATAATACTGAGGAAGAAGAGGAAGAAGCAGCAGCAGCAGGAAATGGTGCTTCTGAATTAACGAAAAAAGACAAAAAGTCTGTTGAATCTGATTTGTTTGATGATTTAAAGTTAAAGGGACCAGAGGGGAGGTTAGATTCTCTTGAGTTTTCTGACCGTGAGTTTAGCCTACAGGCATCTCTTCAATCTGACAATGATTTACAACCTGAAACTAGTGGTTCACTTAGTCCCATTAAGTCTGAGGAGTCTGACTCTCCTTCCGGACTGAGACGTTCAGATAGAAAGAGGCAGAAGCCACAACGATTTGCAGATGAACATTTTAATACTGTGTATGCCAATAAGGCAGTTTTTGAGCCAAAAAGCTACAATGATGTTCAGAAATTACCTAAGCAACAAGCTGCAAATTGGTATAAAGCTATGAACTCTGAGATAGCTTCTTTAAAAGAGCATAACACTTGGTCTCTTGTACCACAAACCCCAGATATGAGACTTATTGATTCAAAATGGGTTTATAGAATTAAAATGAATGACAAAAATGAAGTTGTAAGGTACAAAGCAAGACTAGTTGCTAGGGGTTTTCAACAAATTCCAGGCGAAGATTATGATTTGTGTTATTCACCAAGCGTAAAATATGAAACAGTTAAGCTTTTGTTAAAAGATGCATCACAACGTGGACATTCTGTTTATCACCTAGATATAAAAACTGCATATTTGTTTGCAGATTTAAAAGAACAAATTTTTATGCGTGTTCCTGAAGGCATAGACGCCGCTGAAGGTTTGGTATGCAAATTAAACAAATCCCTTTATGGTCTGCACCAAAGTGGAAGGAATTGGCACCAAACTTTAGCAAAAGAATTGCTGGATATTGGTTTTTCACAAGGAAAGGCAGACAACTGTGTGTTTATAAAGGAAAGGGCAAACTCTGTAACAAAAATATGTGTGTATGTAGATGACGTGCTAATTTCTACAAAAACTAAACAGGAATATGATCTGGTAGTATCACAGTTACAGAAGAAATTTGATGTGGTGGAATTAGGCATAGCTAAAAATTACTTATCCATGCAAATTGAGAAAGGCAAAAATGGATCTTTTCTGGTTCATCAAACTGCAAAAATTGATGATCTTGTTGAAATCCTATGTTTAGAAAATGCAAATGGGAAGGAAACGCCTATGGTGTGTGGTTTCACCTTTACAGGTGAAGATAAGCCATTTCCTAACAAAACTTTGTATCGTTCTGCTATAGGCAAGCTAAATTTCATTCAAAGAATCTCAAGACCAGATATAACTTATGCTTTTCACTTTCTGGCAAAATTTGTGGAAAAGCCTACTACACAATGTTTCTCTGCTCTTAAGAGAGTGGTAATGTACCTTAAACACACCAAACATTATAGGTTGCAGTTTACAACATGTATTGACAAAGGTTTTGAAATTTTCTGCGATGCATCTCATGCAGTGGAACAAAATAATTGCAGGGGTGTGTCTGGTATGGTGTTTTGTTATAACGGTTGTCCATTTGAATGGAAGTCCCAGACACAAACCATTATTTGTCTCTCCACAACAGAGAGTGAATTATGTGCATGCGTTCAGGCCACTCGTGATGTAGAATGGTATCTGCAAGTATTTGCAGACCTACAGATGCAAGTAACACTACCAGTAAAAGTTTACCTTGATTCCCAGAGCGGACTTGCTATCCTGTGTTCAGAGACCAATACCCAGCGCACTAGAGTCTTAAGGTTACGTTTACAGTTTGTAAAGAAACTAATTGCTGACGAAATGATTGTATTTGAATATGTTCCAGGTGACAATCAAATTGCGGACATTTTTACTAAAGCACTTCCAAAGGTTACACATGAAAGACATGTACAAAGTATGCTTTATGTTTTTGTTCCACAATGATGAACCGCAGGGGAAATGTTGAATGGTTTATTTAAATGTAAAGGTTCATCATTGTTGCACCCGATGTGTATGTCTTTAAGGGGCCAGAGCAAGGGCCAGAGTAAGATAACGAGGCCCAGCTTTACAGCTGTGAAACGTAGCAGGTGCTGCTGAGTTGTATTTGATTAAGGTGTGTGAGCATTTGGGTGTAGTATATAAGGAGCAGCACCTAGCTCTCCCATTACCCTGGGGGATGGGTTGGTGGTTGGGTCTGGTTTGGTTGTTAATGTACTTAGTGTAAAAGGAGTTTTTGTTTTTCTTATTAAAACCTTGTTTAAGTTATTTTTGAGTCCTTTCTTTTTAATGCATGGTCTCCCCAGCAAGCTCTCTGCAGCGTCACCATACTGCAAACAGCCAACATTTTTAACACTGATTGGGAGCCGCCCAGAGTGGCTGGGGAAACTCAGCCAGATGGGCGGGGTATAAATAATAAATTATTATTATTATTATTATTATTATTATTATTATTATTACTAAATCATTTGGATTTGGATATGGCTAACTCATATCCAGGACGTGGGTGGCGCTGTGGGTTAAACCACACAGCCTAGGACTTGCTGATCAGAAGGTCAGCGGTTCGAATCTCTGCGACGGGGTGAGCTCCCGTTGCTCGGTCCCTGCTCCTGCCAACCTAGCAGTTTGAAAGCATGTCAAAGTGCAAGTAGATAAATCGGTACCGCTCCGGCGGGAAGGTAAACGGCATTTCTGTGTGCTGCTCTGGTTTGCCAGAAACGGCTTAGTCATGCTGGCCACATGACCCGGAAGCTGTACGCCGGCTCCCTCGGCCAGTAAAGTGAGATGAGCGCTGCAACCCCAGAGTCGGCCACGACTGGACCTTATGGTCAGGGGTCCCTTTACCTTTTAACTCATATCCAGTGTGGTATCACTATGACTTTCCTGTGACTCAGTATCGTGGAACTTTGCTACCATTTGGATGATTGACTCACATGTGTTGCTAGGTTCAAGCCCATGGGGGCAGCAGCACTCCCCCCCCCCAATCTGGTCCATGGCTAATGGCATGAATGGTACCGTAAAACCTCAGCAATCCCATGTCATTCAGTCTTCCAAATGTTATTAGGACAGTGTGCATTTAACCACAGGGAAGAGACAACTGTATCACTTAAGAGAATGTATGAGCCAGAACAAAGATACTGTAGTCTGTTTGTGCATCATCACAGAACGAATTCAGATTATTGATTCAAGTTGTGCAGGACTTGCTCTAAAAATAGACATGGTATATTTTGTCTGGTTATGGGAATAGGCTATGTATTTGTAGATCTGGGATGCGGAAGATCATATCTGTTAATATGCCTCCTCTAACAGCACTTTGATGATCTCTGATCTCTGAAACCCAATGTTTGAACTGCAGACCGGAATGCATCATCAAAAGGAAAGTGTCTTTTAGTAGATCCTGAAAATTACATCACTAAATGGGTGGCTGGCTTCACTGCCTGTGAATCTAAAAACTGTTACGAATTACTGCAGGAAAAAAATGGTTAGCTGTAAAGGGGAGGTTTTTTGTACTTGATTGCGTAAATTGTATTGATTGAACTTTTTTTAATCTTGTATTGTGGGAAGGGTATCAATACATTTCAATATTACATACTTGGTTGTATTTAGATATTATGATCACTCATAACCCTACAAACAGGACTGAACCTGTTCTGTGTACCCAATCTTCCTTTCCGTTGATTGGGATTTTTTCTCCTGATGATAAATTTCTGTCCCTGAGAGCTGGTTTTGGTGAATGCTTCACACACTTAGTGCTTGCAGTACTTTTGTCATTACAGTGCCCATGCCGACCCACCCCTTTCTGATTTTAAGACCAGATTAGCATTTTTATTTTATTCTATTCAATACAAGGTGGTCTTTTCCAAGCAGGAGGAGCACCAGGTGGGCTGCTAGGTCTCAGCACTGAAAAATGTGCCGCAATTTATGAAACAATGACCTTGACAGAATGAAATGTTCCTTTTTTCATTCTCAACTGCCTTGTCTCAAAGGTGGAGGGAACTAGGTGATTGAGCTGAGCAAAGGGGTAAAGATGGAAGAATGATAATAAATAAATGTCTATAGTAACTGGGTGCTGTACAGGAATCCTTTTGCTTTTAACCCACAGGGCCCTGTACCCAAAGCTTACAATCTAATTAAAAGAAGTAATAAAGTGACTTCAGCCCTTTTGAAAGAAATACCCCAGATCTCTTTGCAATGCACAAGGGTAGCCAACATGGAAGCTGGGAATTGTAGCGCCAATATCTGGAGATCATCACATTGGGTACCCCTGAGCCAAGAGCTGAAGCCGGGATCCTCTGAGACACCTTTTCACAAACAGCATCTCCAGTTCCAGGGATTCCATGAAGAAAGTTGTATTGGCAGGCAAGCACACACACACACACACACACACAACATGGGAGTTCCATGAAGCTGCACTCCTGCACTCCTTGAGCAATTGTCTTGGGACTTCCTTCCTTCCTTCCTTCCTTCCTTCCTTCCTTCCTTCCTTCCTTCCTTCTCCATGCTTTCCAGGGGTTAAATCAGGAGTGACCAGCAGGGCAATGCTTGCAGGATCCATTGCTGCTGGTTATTGAGAGGGAGAGCCGAGTGGGAATCCTGACATGGTGCAGGCACATAAGTGGAGCCAATCCGCTGCTCTCGTTGCTTGCCTCAACCCTCCCCTTCTAGGTAACCAGCAGTGACATGTGGCACTAGGAAGCCAGAGAACAGCAATGCTGTGCCATCCATTCAAGCGCTCACCATGGGAAAACATTGCGCTCCTCTTGGCTCTTTCATTGAGTTGCAACCTGGTGGTAAGAGTTAAATATGATGCTCCTTTGATGCAGGAGAGATAAGAACTCTCTCTGATTTACGGTAAATACACCTCAATGAAAGGAAATGCCAAAAACAGTGCAGAAAATAATGCAACTATTTACTCTAACACTTGCAGACTAAAATGATAGCAAGCACCACTCAGATATGCTCGTGTGATTTCTGTCCCTCACCTCAGACCAAAATGCGACTTGTGAAAATTTCTGCTCTCATTTCTGATGGAATACTCTGACATCTCTAATGAAGAGCACGTGTCAATAGTTTTGTTGCACTCCAGTTTCACATGCTTGCGAGCAAAAGCCTGATCTGAGCCTCTACTCATGGTTGCATTTTAAAGTGGGGCAGGGTGAAAAATAAACGTGTGTGTGTTTCATACTTTTTATACCACTTGATTGTGATGAAACCTCAAGGCTGTTTACAAAGCCGCACTTGAGAATCTATATCTGAGTACAGAATGTCAAGTGAGAATTGACCCCGGTCCATTGGAAAAAGACTTTGTCTTGGTGGTAGGGTACTGTGAATAAACTTTACAAATAGATCGAAATGCCTCAGTAATTACACTTTTTTTGACCAGGGTTATAGACTTGTGTGAGTCTGTTGCAGCAAAATCAATGAAGAATCTTGCCTCATCTTAAAGACCAGATTTTTACAAAAGCTTTCATAGACAAGTCCATTTCATCAGATGCATACAATGTTATTCTCAACACACAAGTTCAGAGGAAAACAATTTAAACAGTTTTTAATAATAATGCTTAAGATTTGGGCATCTTTTAGTAAAGGAATCCTATGGAACATGCTTTGAAAATTTTAACCTGGAGGAAAAGTGCTGCTTCAGAAAGTCACTTGCTTCATTCAATGGAAGCCTTTACTCCAAAGCAATGTCTGTGTAGCTAAACTGATCGGTCCGTGGCTACTTTCAGCGACTGGAGGTGAAGCAAATTTTCTCATTGGTCAGCTGTTCCCACCTTTTGCCAATACTTGTTTAGGAATGGTTCATTTGTTGGTAATTAGCTGTCCGTTTCGCAGTTACTTGGTCACTAGTTGATTTTACCCTTTTCTCTAAAAGGATGCCTCTAGATCTAAAACAGTTTTACACAGTGGCGTCGCCTCTCATCCACGATTGCTCGCTCGCTTAGGCAGGCTGCCTGCACTCAGGCAGATTCTCTTGGAGGTGCATTAGTGCAATTGCTTGACTCTGTTCCACATTAATTGAAGCAGGCCTTTCCCCCACCCCCTTTGGATTATTCTCTGCCTCTGTACTACTCTAGTTTGGTGTGCTTTTGTGTACGAAGAGGGAAAGAATGAGAGAAAGGGAAAGAGAGAGAGAGAAAGAAAGAGAGACAGACGTTGGTCAGGCTTCTGCTGACAGATGACTTTTCCTCAGTTGCCGGTTTCCTTGCCTGTCAGTAAAGTGGCTGGTAAGTGGAAGAACCCGAGAAGGGGAGGGCATTTGTGGGTGGGTGTGAGAGAGAAGGAGAGAGAGAGAAATTCGGCACTGCAAGGAATGAGGGCTGCCTTTCATAGCACAGAGGGGAGACGCAGAGTGAGTCCAGCGAATGGCAAGGCGGATAACTGGGAGCTGTACATCTGCCAGTACTATAAGGCCTCCCATTCAGGCAGCTTAATTGTCCGCAAGGCTTCCCTCACCCCCTCCCTCGCCCCTGATAAAGATCCTTCAGCTGGTATTACTGATTGTATCCTTGGCTTATTGTGTAAAAATAAAAAATAAAAATCTGTGGGTTGCCTTCAATCTGGAGATCAGCCTCTAATCCCTTCCATCACTCTGAGGAACATGGCATGCCACCGCAGCTGCCCCCCGGAGCACACCTGAAATTTTTTGCTCCTTGTGTGGAAGCCAGGGGTGTGCGTGGCAAAGGGGGAGCATTTGGAGGCAGGGGGAAAATATGGTTGCTGCTCCTGGTCAGTGTTAAGCCAAAAAAAGAAAAAGGAAATTGGAGCGTGTGCATGTTTCGGGGGACGCATCCATTCTCTCTGAGCTTTGACCAAAGTGAAAACCTAGAGCTATGGAGTCTCCAACGAAGGAAATTGAAGAATTTGAGAGCAACTCTTTGAAATACCTGCAACCGGAACAAATAGAGAAGATATGGCTTCGCCTCAGAGGACTGTAAGTAACACTTTATATTTTGTCTTTCCCTACTCTCTCTCTCTCTTGTTTTTATGGCAATGATTTAGACATCTGTTCTTTTCCACATACTTTTTAGTCCAGTCCAAGGACAAACTACACCTGCTTACTGCATATCCACCAACTTCCAGCCACTTACAGGGGTAAAAGAAACCCACGGTCTTTTCTCTGAATATGCTGAAATTGCATGTTACAGTAAAGTAATGCCATTTATGTCAGCACAAACGCAACAATGTTTTCATATGCAAGTGGGCATAAAAAAACACAGCCACACCTCTGTCATATTAAAACTAAGCCTATACCCAGTTCTGTTTACCTCTGTGTTTGTTTGTACATTCCTCCCTCCCTCTCCCAAAAGCAGCTTGAACAAATGTGGAGGAACTTGGAAAACACAGTTGAAATTCACTTTTTAACGGCAGGAAACTCATGTCTATTTTTGTTAAATGCTTGTGATTCAGCATGCGTTTATTTACTTGAACTTTTGGAGTGGGCATGATTTTTGCCGTATTTTTTTTGCTGTCCTAGCAGCATGACAGAGGAAAGGTGAGGTACGCAAAAGGTGAGGTTTGAAATGCATATATATGTATTTATCTGGATCTCTTGTTTCTAAGTGTGTGTGTGTGTGTGTGTGTGTGTGTGGCAATGAAATTATTATTAGAAACTTTAATTCTGCAACCCTAGACACACTTAGCTGTAAGTCCCACTGAACTCAGTAGGGGTTACTTCTGAGTAGGCATGCATGGGATTGTGCTGTAAATCTGTTTAATGGCAACAGAGTATTTGCTTTATTCCTTTTCTGATCAAGCCTACATAGAGTGTTAGCATGTTAAGCTGCATCTGTCCAGATGTTCAGAACAGAATATTTTCTCTCTCATCATCTTAACAAAGCAGACTGTGATTTCACTAGGGAGAGATGTTGGGCATGAGGGGAATATATCGGGAAAAGTAATCTCAGCCCCCTCCCCCCTCCCCCGAAGAATCCCAGCTTAAAACTTGAAGCTTTCTTTCTGCAAGTTGTTGGCGTGTTGTCGTTTTCTTTAACCTGGTGATATCACGTTTTATAAGAAATTATTCTGAACGTGTTGTGCTTGCCTTGGACCAGAAATGAATATATATCACTGTTCCAGGAAGTCTGTTTTGTGAAGAAATGCAGTCAAGCCTGATGACAGCTGTTGTGTAGCAGTTCCAAACAGACTAGCTCTACAAAAACAACAACCCCAAACCTTTATTTTTCAATCTCTCTGCTGGTTATATGTACATCTCTGATTATCTAAAAATTCTGTGCAAGAGTTAGACTATCCCTCATGGTCAGATATGATTAAGGGTTTTGGTCAATAGCATAATTTCACGACAATCTACTCTGTAATAATCACTGGTGCAATTCTGCCCATACTTAGGGAGCAAAGCAAATTCAGAAGGACCTTGTTGTATTCAATTCAATGGCATCATCTTGCAAAGTGATGCTGTAGCCAGAACCCTGCTGGGGTGTGTGTCTATGGAGTATGTGTCACAATGGTGCTGTCCTTCTTTAGATAGTGTCAGGATGAACACCCAAGTGCAAAAGACAGCACACTTAAAAAGTACCCGCCCCCCTTTGACCTCTCAAAACCGCCCAGAAAGTACAATTTCCCTCTTGCTTTCAAAACTAGCATGACTGAAATGTGTTTTTTCTTCTTTGTTAATTGTGCTTTTTGGTGGTGGCTTGGATATGGGACTTGACACTTTGTAAACATAGTCTGCTGGCTGAGGTTCGGGCAATAGGCATTTCACATTTTATTTTATTTTCCTTTCCGATTCCCCCATGAGTAATTTGAAGGCAGAGGCTTTCAATCTCTTAAAAGCAAATGGATACACTTACAAAAAGACTGGTCCCTCAAAAGATCAAGCAGGATATTCCAGAAGGGCGCATAGTTCCATGCAAATAAATGTCTTCATCCACCGGCAGGGTGGTAATAATTTCATCATCAGATTGTACCTCTGCATTGCAACTGCACAGGAAGTGAAACAGAACACTACTGTATACCAAGACACCAATGGCAAAGGGATATTAGCTTAGTAGTAGTAGTATTTTCTTACTGTGATCTTAGTAAAAACTTAGTGCACAAACCAAACCGAGTCGAAACACGATTATTTCAAGCCTGCCTCTAATAGGATCTTAACTCTATTTTGCCGTGCACCAGTGTAAAATACTTGCATGTATAGCCTAAGAATTGAGTACTGTGGTGTCAAGGCTTGAGGATGGCCTGGAGAAGACAATGAAGAGTTGCATTTTTTGGGGGGGGGGGGTGCTGAGTATTGACAAGAAGACATCATTGGCTAGGATCCAAACGCCCATGCGCAGAGTTCCATACACAGTGTCCCTCTTTTATGGCACTGTTTCCCAAGGCAGCCCATTACCTACCCTATAAAGTTGCTCGTGAAGGTCAGGGATTCTCCAGAGTAGAATTCAGTGCACAATTGCAAAGAAAAACTGGCAGCTTCTCCTTTGCACCTGTGCCTTTTCCTGCCCCCAGGACTATTTGGCCAGGAGGCCAGCACTTATGGGTCCCTCTGCCCTTTACAACTCTGCTACGGGAGCCACATGGATCCATCCTATAGTCTGGCTCCAGCCGTGTGGAAGGGGACATCTGTATGTGTCTTTCCCACAGTATTGGCAACCTGCCTACAGGGAGGGTAATAATTCTAGGGGAAAGACAAGGGGATGGGCCAGGCCTATGTCATTCCAGGCTAGAGCCATGCCATGGAATGAACTTATGGAACGTAAGAACATAAGTCTTTCTGGATTACAGCAATGTTCAGTGCAACATATGGCTACGATGCAGTGTCCAACCAAATGCCTATGGGAAACACACAAGCAGGATATGACCCCGTAGTGGCTCTTGTGGTGAGGCTGTAACACGTAAAAGGGACCTGCGCTAAGTGCTTTCAAAGGATTGATTCTAATAGATTTTCCCTCAACAGGGAAATGCACATGGTTGGATTGTGGGGCGGGCGGGCGGGAAAATCCATTTAGATTTTGTAAGAAGGACATGCTAGCTTCCTGCCTGTCCCTGCTTACATTTTCTTCCTGGAAAATCGCGCTCTTTTCATCCTTTGCGTTTCACATTCATATTGCTGCACGTGTGAACCTCTGCATAGAAAAAGGTTTTGTCAGACGGGCTCTTAGTGAAGAGATCAGGCCTTACGGAGGCGTTTTGCTGCCTTACCAAGATCTTGCCGGAACCCTGAAGCTGCTGCAGCCGCTTCCGCTCGCTTCTCTGGCAGTGGCGCTGAGCTCCCTCAGAAGTGCCCCAAGGATTCTGCCACCCGAGGCGGCTGCCTCAATCTACCTCGTGGATGGGCAAACAGTGGACGTGAGCCTTCTCTCTTTAAAAGGACGAGTGGAAGGAAGAGAGGGCAGGGTGCCCATAAAGGTAAAGGTAAAAGGACCCCTGACCATTAGGTCCAGTTGTGGCCGACTCTGGGGCTGCGGCGCTCATCTCGCTTTATTGGCCGAGGGAGCCGGCGTACAGCTTCCGGGTCATGTGGCCAACATGACTAAGCCGCTTCTGGCAAACCAGAGCAGTGCACGGAAACGCCATTTACCTTCCCGCTGGAGTGGTACCTATTTATCTACTTGCACTTTGACGTGCTTTCGAGCTGCTAGGTTGGCAGGAGCTGGGACCAAGCAACGGGAGCTGACCCTGTCGCGGGGATTCGAACCGCCGACCTTCTGATCGGCAAGTCCTAGGCTCTGTGGTTTAACCCACATCGCCGTTGTATAAAAGAAGAGTGTTCAACAGGCACAGCTTATCTGGACCAAGGATATGCCAAGCCACACGTGAAAATTCCCTCTGCCACATAACCCTTATTGGTGTAGAAGCCCTTCCCTCTACTGTACTGGATCATGTGACTAACCAGCCAATCAGTGTGCAGCAAAGAGTGGCGGCGGCTGCTTCTGTCACTTAGTGAGCTGGTCAAAAGAAGGGGTTGCTGCTGCCATGTGGCTACTGCCCCCCCCAAATCACACTGAACCCCAAAACAGGGCCCATCCATGTATATGAGGCCAGTGGGGGCATGGAGCAGGGGGGAGGCAAAAGGATGAACACACTGACTCCATCCTCTACTGCAATGTACAGCCTCTGGATCCTGTCTCGGAAGAGTACAGCTGCTGTTTTATCAGATGGGAGCTTGTCAGAATGTACATGCAACAAGGAAGATAAGGAGGGTTCCTTTTCACAAGGTGTAAGTACACAGTAGTGAGTTATTGCTTGGTCAGTGGTTGACTGCAATCAGTTTCTGATCACAGAAATAAGCACAGATTCTTCAACCCCAATCCATCTCCTGGACATTGAACAATCGCATTCTTCTGCCAAAACTCTATCATCATTAGTGGTGCCATATGTGGAGAGCAGGAAGCAAAAACAGCACCAAGGCCAGACGTGCCTGGAGGACAAAGAGAAAATTGAGGCAGGCATTCGCTGATGACTCAAGCAGCGAGCCATTTCAACGAATGAGCAAGCGCAGCTCCTCTATTTATGCCACCCGTGCTCAGAGACAGGCTGGTGTGCGAGAGGCAATGTTTGCTGGTTTTCAAAATGTGTAGATCCCCTTCCTCTCAAGGTACTCAAGGTGGTGTGTGAGTGTGTGTAGTTCATATAACACCGGTCTTGAAAGACCCACATTGGCTCCCAATACGTTTCCGAGCACAATTCAAAGTATTGGTGCTGACCTTTAAAGCCCTAAATGGCCTTGGTCCAGCATACCTGAAGGAGCGTCTCCATCCCCATCATTCTGCCCGGACACTGAGGTCCAGCGCCGAGGGCCTTCTGGCGGTTCCCTCACTGCGAGAAGCCAAGTTACAGGGAACCAGGCAGAGGGCCTTCTCGGTAGTGGCGCCCTCCCTGTGGAACGCCCTCCCACCAGATGTCAAAGAGAACAACAACTACCAGACTTTTAGAAGACATCTGAAGGCAGCCCTGTTTAGGGAGGCTTTTAATGTTTGATATGGTACAGTATTTTAATATTTTTTTTGGGAAGCCGCCCAGAGTGGCTGGGGAAGCCCAGCCAGATGGGTGGGGTATAAATAAATTATTATTATTATTATTATTATTATTATTATTATTATTATTATTATTCAGTGTGATGCAATATATGGGAAAGGCTGGGCAAAAGAATACATGGCAAGAACATAGGAAGCTACCTTATAACAGTTCATATCCATTGGCCCATCTCAACACAATGACTGGTTTTGGCCCTTCAGACAGAAGCGTTTCCCAATTCTAGTTGGAAATGCCAGAGACAAGCTTTCCCAGCCAGATAAATGGGTCTTTACCACAGGTGCCCACTTGTTAAGGTTTTATTTTAAATGTATTTGTTGTATTTGTGTTTTTAATTATGTAAATCATGGTGGTTTAAAATGAAATGTGATTAAACGTAATAATAGAATCTGGGGCCCTTCAAGCGGACCATAAATTTTGTGGGAAATAGCACACACAGGACATTAAAGAAACATTCTGAAATAATGCTGCTGTTTCCATTCTTAAGCCCCCTCCCAGTTTTCAGGCTATTGATAGTAGAAGAGCATAGGCTTAATTTTTGCAAGTGAGATACAGTAAACATTGAGTAATGACCTCTGGAGCTTTGCGTGTCTGCGTGATAATCAGCATAATATTAACACGGTAACTAACTGTTCCTTCCTGGAAATTAACATAAGGTTATGAAATTTCAGCAATTCTGGAACAGAAGTGCCTTGTGAGAATTCTACCATTCCTCTTGTGTTGCAAAGCATCTGGGCATCTCATAGATCTTTATATAGTGGTGACGTGTGAACATTTTACCACTCCCCTAGATGGATATTCAGTGCATTGATTTTCACAACTCAGAAAGATACATCATGGTACCCTTGGGTACAACAAAATAGTTTTAAAAGCCCCCAGGTCCCGGATCCTAAACAATTGCATCAGCATGTTGGCTCATAGCGCCAGTGTTACATCATGGTTTAATACTGGTAAATCACTTAGTTTTCCCATTAGGATCTTTAAGATGAGAGTTTTTTCTCTTTTTAGTGAAGAGTGCCACATATCACTAGAAAGAAACCGCCCGCCCCCCCTTAGCTGAAGGGACTGATTTTTATAAGTCAACTGTCCCTGGACTGGTCCCCATGTCTCATAAAGCACTATCCTTATTTTGCCTTTGTGGGATCTGTTGGAGAGAACTTTTAAAATTAGTTTCTTTATATAGGATTTATACCTCATCTTTTTCATACCCAGTGCCTGAGACTGCTCACACCGTTCAAGTAACAAAATACGATAAAAATGAAAAAGAAGAGCAGGAAGAAAGAAAAACATAGCAGCCAGATGAAAGCTAAAAGCAGGGAACTTACCATAAAGTAACAGGGCAGACATCTGACAATTCTGTCATCTCAAGGCCTGCTGAAACAAAAACACCTTGGACTACAAAAGACCATTAGCCTGGGGGCCATAGCTGTCAACTTCTCCCTTTTCTTGTGAGGAATCCTATTCGGATTAAGGGAATTTCCCTTAAAAAAGGGAACAGTTGACAGCTATGCTGGGGGCTAGCTGGGTATCCAAGGGAAGGGAGTTCCAGAACCTATGAGGGTCAAACTACATATTACACTTAATACTTAGCATGCAGGTGAATACAGCTCCAAGACTCGGGCCGCCAGAGCAGGAGTGAGGACCCTGTCTTCTAGCCTGCCAGGGAAATTGATAAACTCTCCTTCCTCTGGCAGTGAATGAGGGGATAATTCCGCTTTCAAGTTTGTGGCAGTTAGCATAAAGGAGGCCAGAAAATGAGGAAAATAATCAAAAAGCTGCTGAATGATTTTTTCTTTCCATTGATAGGGTTCCGACTTTACATTAGCCGTTTAAAATGGTAACACTTCTGTGCATGTCTAATTAAAAGCTAAAGATTGCCTTTCAGCCGGCTGGAGAGCTTTTGTGAAAGCTCGATGTGTTTTGCACGTTGAACCTATTGCAGGAGAAGTAAGCACTGCGGAGCTCACTGGAGCTTAGTTCCAGGAAACTTTATAGGCACGCTGATACTAACAAATTGGGTTTTTAACTAAATGCTTCTGCTACTTGTGTGTGTGATAATATTTCACAACAACTGCGTGCATTTTTTGGACTCTCCTGGAGGTCATAGCTCAGCGGGCTGCCATGAGGAGCTCCTGCTTTTAAAAATCTAACACTACGTTGCTGCTTGTTTTTCTTTTAACAACCACAGCAGCCCTGTAGGGCAGCCTTGTGTCCTATTTTACAGAGGGCAGTCCTCCATTTGAAGGGCACCTTCTCACAGTCTTCTCCACTATGTGGAGCTTATTTCTATTAAAATGAGAGCAATTATTTCTAAGTGGGCACCTAGACGTACAAATGAGCGTGTGCATTTTTAAATACAAGTGTAACTAGTTGCCCTGCAGTCATGGGGGGTGGTTAGTGATGAGAAGAACTTTTGAAGGACTGGGGAGAAGGACTTTTGGCAGCAACTGGGACGCTATGCCTACTGAACACTCTTCTTTTATACAATGGCGCTGTGGGTTAAACCACAGAGCCTAGGACTTGCCAGGCAGAAGTTCAGCGGTTCAAATCCCTGTGACGGGGTGAGCTCCTGTTGCTTGGTCCCAGCTGCTGCCAACCTAGCAGTTCAGAAGCACATCAAAGTGCAAGTAGATAAATAGGTATCCCTAAAGCAGAAAGGTAAATGGCGTTTCCGTGCGCTGCTCTGGTTTGCCAGAAGCGGCTTAGTCATGCTGGCCTCATGACCCAGAAGCTGTACGCCGGCTTCCTCGGCCAATAAAGCGAGATGAGCGCCGCAACCCCAGAGTCGGCCATGACTGGACCTAATGGTCAGGGGTCCCTTTACCTTTACGCATTAAGTGTAATGTGTAGTTCGACCCCAAATGTTCACTCCCTGCCCTGGGCCTGAAAAACTTAAATCCCTGAGTGTTCTATTTTAACAGCAAGTTATACATTCTTGACAAGTGCTTAATTTTGGGATCTAACAGTTCTGTTTCCAATTTTGATTTTTCCACCTGGAAGCCAATTTTTTTGTCCAAATTATATGCCTCCATTATCTGATAATAATGAAGCCAATCTCGCACTCTATTTTTTAATTTTTCAAAACTCTGAAGTTTAAATCTGTCTCCCTCTTGTTCCAAAATTTCCCAATATTTCGGCCATTTAGCCTCCAGATGTTGCAGTCATCAAGGCATTAATGCAGGGGTCGGCAAGGCTTACCGGGCATGGGCCGGATCACTCCTGCGGAGATACTCTGTGGGCCGGGCAGGTGCAGTGTGACGCCTGAAATCGCGTCTGCGCATGTCCATGGCATCAGAAATCGTTTTTGCGCATGCCCAGATGCCGAAAATAGTGCCAGTGCAGAAGCGATTTTCAGCATCTGGGCATGCGCATAAGCGATTTCTGCTGGGTGGACATGCGCAGACGTGATTTCTTGCACCGTGGAAGAGTCCCTGCGCCATGCTGCGCTGGTTTATCGCAGTGCGTGGAGATTTGTCGAGTGGGCGGCTCGGTTTGGGGGTGGCTTGTGGGCCAGTTAAACAGCCTCCATGGGCCGCTTTTGGCCCATGGGCCTTAGGTTCCTGACTCCTGCATTAATGTATCTCTGTGTGCGGAGCAGAACACACATATGCTCTGTTTTTCAACCTGAGGCTCAGTAGACTGATTTTCTGGTTAGTCGGTTTATATTGACAGTGGTACATATACCATAATTAATTAAGTATAGTTATCCAGAACTGAATTTTTGTGGCTCTGACTTCTCCTGATAGTTATTTTTTTATATAGAAATACATCTACCATGCACAGTTCAGCATCTACATGGCACCTTTTGATGTGAGAAACACTTGCATAATTTTTATTTTATTTTTTTACCATGGGCATCTATGTTCGGTTACTATTTATGTTCAATTTGGCATGTTCAGCATATAAATTATGGGGAAAGGTTCTTTATGTCCTTTTCCTGGTAGCTGGATATAAAACTGCCCAGCTGCTTCTTTTATGTCTGCTTTGGGCAAACTCTATTTATTTCCAAAGAGAATTCTCTCATGAGGACTGACAAACTTACAAGGCTGTAAAAACTGCGTTTCGTAGACCATGCTGAGTGTATGTTCACAGTTCTTTACTGCTGCTCTTGACTGAGAGGAGGCCTGAAAACTGTCCATTTCTCAAAGTGGAGAAAGGCTTACGGTTCACACCTTTCCTACTTGGGATTTTCAAATCCTCTTTCACAAATACTGCTTAATAGGTTCCCAGGCCAGCAGCAGAAAATGTGCTCTACCACACCAATGCAACCAACACTTTAGGATTGAATTAACCACAGTGCTGAGTAAGAGATGGCGGTGGGGCTGTAGCCAAGCAGGGACCTCTGATGTTTTGCAGCTTTCTCAGAAGAAGAAGAAGAGTTTGGATTTGATATCCCGCCTTTCACTCCCTTTAAGGAGTCTCAAAGTGGCTAACATTCTCCTTTCCCTTCCTCCCCCACAAACACTCTGTGAGGTGAGTGAGGCTGAGAGACTTCAGAGAAATGTGACTAGCCCAAGGTCACCCAGCAGCTGCATGTGGAGGAGCGGAGACGCAAACCCGGTTCCCCAGATTACGAGACTACCGCTCTTAACCACTACACCACACTGGCTCTCAGCACAGAATATGCCCCCCCCCCCAAAATTCGCTGAACTACTTTAAAACTGCTTTCACTTCTGAAAATAGTGGTTACGCACCCCTCAGAGGATGAGGAGCAGAACGCCAACAGCCCAGACAGCAGAAGAAGTGAAATGCAGAAAACTTAAGAGCAGAAGGTGGTTTATAGAGGTGGAGTTAACGGGAACAAGCAAGTTTTCTTGGATCTCGAACCATCATTGCCACAGGAAGACAACAGGGATTTTGAGGTCAGAGGACACCTCAACATTCAGGGCAGGGTGCAGGTATATGATGGCTTTAATGTCAAAGATTCCAGGTGTGTTCAGGCATTCAAATAAAGACAGGGAACAAACTGTGTGGGTCACAATTGTTAACCACCCAGAAATACTGCTCCGTTTAGCTCAATATTATACACGCGACTGGTGTCTTTCCAGGTTTTGAGGTAGGAGTCTTCCCCAGCAATACCTGACGTCAGCAGGGATTGGACCTGGGGCCTTTCGCATGCAATTATGCACCCCATCACCGAGTCGTGGTCTGGACTCAAACTCCCAGCAGCCCCTGCCAGCATGGCCAATAGTGAGGGATGCTGGGAGTGGGAGTTCTGCAACATCCGAAGGGCCAAAGTTAATGTTGGCATGAAGGCTGGGAGTGCAGAAGGTGGGGCCAACCTGTCTGGGGTTAGCGCACATGCCCCCATGTAGTCTGTGGCCTCTGGCATTTGGCCGAATGTCTGAAAACAGCTTCAGCACCAGAGATTCATACTTCTGATGGAAGGAGAAGGTAGTAATATCCCGCTTCCTTGTGTGCCACTGGGAACAGAGAGGCCAGAGCTAAGGTTTGAATGGCCCATCCTATGGAGCCAACCATAACACCATCAGACTAGCCTCTCCCCAGCCTTTGGGATCTAATAATAATCTCCAACAGGAGATTATTGGACCCTTCAAAAAGTTGTTTTCCCAGGACATTTTGCCGACTGCATTTCCTACCAATTTCTGTTCTGTCATTACACATGACTCCCTTTCCACCAAACCTTGAGCTGTGGGTAAAGGTAAAGGTAAAGGGACCCCTGACCATTAGGTCCAGTCGTGGCCGACTCTGGGGTTGCGGCGCTCATCTCGCTTTACTGGCCGAGGGAGCCGGCGCACAGCTTCCAGGTCATGTGGCCAGCATGACTAAGCCACTTCTGGCGAACCAGAGCAGCACATGGAAACGCCGTTTACCTTCTCACCGGAGCAGTACCTATTTATCTACTTGCACTTTGACGTGCTTTTGAACTGCTAGGCTGGCAGGAGCAGGGACTGAGCAACGGGAGCTCACCCCGTCGCAGGGATTTGAACCGCCGACCTTCTGATTGGCAAGTCCTAGGCTCTGTGGTTTAACCCACAGCACCACCCGTGTCCCGAGCTGTGGGTAGTGAATGGTAATAATAATATAATAATACTACACTTGATCTTAGCCAAAGGCCGAGAAGTGATACACTTCCGGGGTGGCGCCATCGGCAATGGCGGACTCCCTCTGAATCGGAGGGACCAGCTCCGCGCGAAACGGGTCTTTTCCGCTACGGCGAAGCGGGGACCCTTTAAAAAATCACAGGCGGATGAAGCCTGTGACCATGGGACTCGGCGGGCACCTTTAGCGCCCCCAACCCCCCCAACCCGCAAAGGAACCCATAAAAGGGCTCCGAAGCGAAGAGGGGGAAGTGGCGCGGTGCTGTGAGTCTACTGCTTTTTCCGTGGAGCAAAGCCACATAGCCGTTGCCGGAGAGCGCTGCCTTTTTCCTGGGACAATTTGGCATCTAAAGAATCACCCGTGAGTACTTAAAACTCGAACAATTGGACTTTAAATAAGGATTGGCCAGTAGAGAGGAATTGGACTTAAAATTTACTTCAATTTGGTACTGAAACGGGAAGGTCTAAACAGGAAGTCAGCCTTCCGTTTCTTTGTAGTCAGAATAAAGCAAAGACAACGTAACTAGAGCATAGAAATTCACCTTTAAAGGATTGGCTTTCATCATTTAAAATCGTGGACCCCCCCTTCGGTAGCAGGAGAAGAAGGGGGACCTCTTTTTGGATTGTTTAAACCTGCAGAAGTGAGTTTAAAGTAAAGTAACTTTCCACCGTCCTGATCCTGGAGCGGAGTGTCAGGACTGACGTTTGAAGCTCATTGACCAGAGACAAATGTTTCTGACAGATAGTTAAAAAAAAAGTAACATAGTGACTCCATTGTTTCCTTTCGCATTTCAAAGGAACAAATATTGACCGAATATTTTAAAAAAGAAACTTTGTTGCTATTGTTCTTAAAAGAAAGAATAAACAAGTTGTCCCCCTAGAGGGAGACTGTGAAATTGTAACCAACTTCAGGAGCTTGCAGCTGTTACAGATTACAGTCGTGGGAAAGGACTTGTGACCTTGCAGGACAATGTCTTCAGAAGCTCTGTTGGGTGCTTTCTGTAAAATAAATGCCCTACTGGATCAGCTAAGCCAGAAGACGGACTTGATGACTAATGCGACCAGAAATTTTGAACAGGCAGTAGGAAACTACATGGAGCCTACCCAGGAACTAAAACAGGAGTGTGCTATGACAGCACAGATGAGAGAAGAGGATACTGCTGAATCCTGGGTGTCAGAAATGGAGGGAGCTGCGGCCCTGCAGGATCATGAGCCTCTGGATTTGATAAATGAATTTGGAAAAAACCAGATTTGGAAAGATAAAGTTCGGTTTAGTTTGGAAATGGGGGGTTGGAATGACCCTCCCATGCCGGGATGTTTGGACTTTCTGAGTCTGGTAATGGGCCGTCAGATGTTTGGAGCTGTGGGGGCTTTTAATTTTGGAGGGAATCTGAAACAGGTGTTTAAATATCACATGGAGTTTAGTCTGGACTATGGAAATGGGGCTGATCTGTTGAAAAGGGTCAAAAATATTACTAAGCTGGAGTTCCTACGAGTGGAAGGAAAATATGAAGAAGAGCCGCGGAAGGGACGTGGAAGAGACTTGAGGGCCTCAGATATAAGGACACCAGGTTAATGTGCTAGATAAATGGGACAAAAAGGACTGACAAAATCCGGAACCAGGAGGAAGGGACGCTGGATGAAGATTGGATTGTTTTACTTGTTTTTCTTTTATCATTAGGACTGCTTTAAAATAATTGATGAATGCTAGAAAAATGTTGAAATGGAACTACTTGGTTCTAGTAAAAATGTTTAAAGAATTAGGTTATGAGAAGTCGGTAAAAATAAGATTTAAGTTTTAAGTTTCAAGGTTTGCTATAAGACAAGATGAAAATAGATTAAGATAATGTAAGGACAAAATATTATGAACTATGGATAGGATTTGCTGTGATAATTATTAACCAGTATACAAGAAAGGGGAGGAGGAGGAGGTCAAAGAAAGAAGGTAATGAAAGTTAAAAACTTGAGAATGATGGATGTATTTTTTCTTTCTATTTTTCTGTTTTATCTTTTTTTCTTTTTTTCCCTTTTTTATAATTTTAAAAAATCTTTAATAAATATTATTTTTTTAAAAAAATAATATAATAATAATTTATTATTTATACCCCGCCCATCTGGCTGGGTTTCCCCAGCCACTCTAGGTAGCTCCCAGCAGAATAATAATAATAATAATAATAATAATAATAATAATAATAATGCGATAAAACATCAAACATTAAAAACTTCCCTAAACAAGGCTGCCTTCAGATGTCTTCTAAAAGTCAGATAGTTGTTTATTTCCTTGACATCTGATGGGAGGGTGTTCCACAGGGCGGGTGCCACTACCAACAAGGTCCTCTGCCTGGTTCCCTGTAACCTCACTTCTCGCAGGGAGGGAACTGCCAGAAGGCCCTCGGAGCTGGATCTCAGTGTCCGGGCTGAACGATGAGGGTGGAGACGCTCCTTCAGGTATACTGGATCAAGGCTGGTGGGGAGTAGCTGTCCCGTAACAAAGCCAAAGTGTTAGGATTTTGAATATTTTATCCCTACAAGCACTGTTTCTGTGGTGCTCAGGCCTCTTCTCTTGTGAGTTGTTACAGGATTTCACTTTTGGCAAGATGCTTATGTAAACAGCAGGAGCGAAGGCTGGAAGCAGAACAAGCTGATCCCACACAAATGACCTCCGGGTTAACAATCTCACCCCAGCATAGCTTAGTTTTGTCATTTGGGTCATCCACCCAATCAAGAGGGGAATTTTTCTTTGCTAATGCCAATGTGTGGCAGAAAAGCAGGAGAATGGTGGTTTTGTGTGGGCTCAAAATAGTAGGTTATCCTTGGGCGTAGCTGGGGGGGGGGCAGCTCTCCCTCCCAAATCAAGTAAGGGCAGGGCTTGGAGGACAGGGTGCTTGCAAGCATTGCTCACCAGCTGATAGACCATGCCTGCAAAGCCCTTTTCAAAGTGCTTTGAGTGGAGCTTCTACAGAAGACGGGGGCTCTTCTCCAGAAGCCCCCTTCAAAGCACTGCTCAAAATAATAATAATAATAATAATAATAATAATAATAATAATAATAATTACTTATATCCTGCCCATCTGGCCAGGCTCCCCTGGTTCTCTGGGTGGCTCCCAATAGAATATTAAAAACATCAAACATTAACAACTTCCCTAAACAGGACTGCCTTCAGATGTCTTCTAAAAGTCAGATAGTTGCTTATTTCCTTGACATCTGGTGGGAGGGCGTTCCACAGGGCGGGTGCCACTACCAAGAAGGTCCTCTGCCTGGTTCCCTGTGACCTCACTTCTCACAGTGAGGGAACCGCCAGAAGGCCCTCAGAGCTAGACCTCAGTGCCGAACAATGGTGCTTTGAGAGGCCTCCTGAAGACCCTTGCAGGCGAGTCATGTGACAAGCATTATGACGTGAGATGATTGACAGGTCCCAGCTGTCCAATTTGGTCCACAAGAGGTAGAGGAGATGGAAAGCTGCCTAGAAAGGTTTCAGGCCCCTGATTTAGATGCATTTCAACCTGGTTTCCTGCCTGTATGAATGAAGTTTTCCAGAACCCTCTCAGGGGTGGTTTCACATTTATTGAACCCCTTCTCTCAGGAAAAATTCCTTGCTGCCTTTAGGTAGACCTTTCTTTTTCTGACTGCTTGTTGACTGAGGGGTCAGTTTGGACTGTTACTGTTTTTGGTGGTCATCTCTTTAGCCCATTGGCTAGCTGGAACAGACAGCATATTTGTATTGCTTTCTCCTACTATTATTGTGTTATTTATTATTTTCATATGCTTTAAACTGTTTTGATTAGCTCCTGCATGCTGCCTTGGAAAAATACAGTCTTTTGCAAGGCAGCTAACAAATTTATTAAAGGTATAAATGCATGTGTAAGTACTGCACACAGATTACTTTTCTGGCAGATGTTTTTTTTTTTTTTTTTGCCAATTTAGTCGAGCTAAAATGTGTGTAAGAATGATTTTCCCTGCTGCCATCCTCTCCATTCTAGATAATAAAGCATTTAAAAAGCATAGCTAGTCCCCCCTCCCCCCCCAGCATTGCAGAGGAGGAGGAAAGAAACCGGTTTTAATCTTCTTGCCTGCCTGTGGGATTAGAGTGCTAAATTGCTCGATTCATAATGGCTCTTACTCCATCCGTAGCATACTCTCAATGCGGCTGAAAAAGAAATGGCAAAGGGGGTCTCTTGACGGAAACATCTAACCCCTTTTCTTTCCTAGCCCATATTCTCCCTTGAACCGCTATGTGGCCTCTTGCTTTTTCACGCAGCGGATGAGCACAAATAATATATGCCACAAACAGTGGTGGCTCCTGAAATATTGGCCAAGCCGAGTTTTCAGTCTCCTTAAAGCATTCCCTCTGTTTTCCTTTACTTACTCAAGGAAGTCCCTTAAATTCTGCAAATATTTGAGCTTTCCACTGCAAATGCTTATTTAGGACCCAGCCAGGTTTTGTAGGAATGGGAATCGGGCTCTTAATTGCTTTTAGCATAGAAAAACCAACCTTTTGTTGCCTGAAGGTAATTTGCTGAGTGTGTGCCCCTGTAGCATCTGATATAAGCAAGCATTTGTGAGTTCCACAGTCCACTTTCTTCTTTCAGAACAAGACGGTACTGCAAATACTGGTAGTCTCTGCATCCTCTTTTTCAGTGATCTGTCATGACGTGATGGGGGGGGGCGCGGCAGTGGCGGGGGGAAGAGAACCCCCTGAAAGGGTGACTAACACAGTAGGCCTTGTCCCCTAGGTATTTTAGCTGGCACCAGGGAGTGGAGCTTTTCAAAGGTCCTCAGAAAGCCCCGCTTTGTCTGGAGATCTGTAAATTATTCAATTTTTAAGTAAAAAATATATATAAATATGCTAATTCTTTTCCAGAGGTGTGAGAGCTGCTACTTCTTTCTCTGTCTCCACTCCCCGCCTTCCTAAATCTCTCTGGAGAATTTGGCTGTATAACAGAGTCAATGTGCAAATGCTTTCAGTTGCAGCCATTTTAACCAGTTCTAAGAATCACATCTGTGATCTGAATGAATAGAGCAAGGGATATTTTGTCTATGAATTCAATGACAGAAGACTCGACTGTGTTGGCCAATGTGACTCGCACATTTCTGTCGATCTCTGAGATGCAAAAAAGGAGTGAAACTCCTGTAAATTCACTTTAAAGCCATTTTGCATGTTGTTGAGGCAATAAAAGCTGTGCCTCGGTTAACAACAGGCACACAAGTTGTGGCTTCAGATTCAATCTGGCAAAGTTTATTCATACAGACAGTTTAAAAAGCAACATAGCCAGATCCTATGCAGATTTAGTTGGAAGTAAAATCCACTGAGTTTAGTTGCACTTATTCCCAAGTAAATGTATATTGGATAGTACCTTAAAGCCTGATCTTTTGCATATTTATATAGAAATAAATTCAGCCAAGTTCAATGAAAGTAAAAACACAAAGGATATCAACCTAATTATTGGCAAATTCCACTGAAATTAGTGAACATGTTTTGGATTGGGGTGCAAATTAAATTTATTCAGTGGTTTTCTGTTCAGGAGCATTTATAATCTGTTCTTTATCGCACTAGATTCCAGGGCATATCCCAGGCGTCATGCAAACAATCTGAGCAAGCCCAGAAAAAATGAGGCTTACAACATGAAAAAAATCACATATTTACAAACATAACAAAACTGATCATAAACAATAAAGCATCAAAAGGTTCACAACCGAATAAAATAATTTCCACATACATCGTAATAAGATCTAAAATAAAGACACAAACAATTAATATAAATAACAGCAACAACCCACTCTGTCCTAAGTGATACCCTAACCCAAGAATCTGTTCAGCAGCCTCAGCTTTTGCAGCTGGAGTCAGTCCGGGCCGGACCCTCCCAGGCGAAGTACGAAAAGACTTGCAAAGCAGGGAACAGGTCTTTCAAGACTTGCAGCCATATTGTTCTGAAAAGTGCAAATTGGAAAAGTTTATTTCAACTCCTCCTTCTGATCTGGACAGATGAGGGATATATCCTCAGGCCGACATTTCCCTTTTAAGACAGACCCCATAATCTCAGTGAGCCTGGATCCTGTGGCTGGTGGCTCAGACCTTCAGTTGAAGGAGCAACGGAGAAAGTCGGAAGTATGCATTATGAATCAATCAAAAAAATGATATGTCAGGCAAAGTTAATTAAAAAGCCCAAGATCCTGGAAGATGAAGGAATGATAAACTTCACCTCAGTCCATCATGCAGTTTATTATTCAGTCATGTCATTTTATGTCAACTTAAATCCATGCTGGCAAGAAAAGACGAGGCAGAACAGTCTTGTGCAGCACTTCACTGTCGACTAGAAAATAATGGGCATCATCTCCTCAAAAGCCAGGCTAATAAAAAGCACCTAACTTCTTTGCTCGTGGCAAACATGAATCATACCCACCGCCTATCCAATAGCCAAGATGTCCTTTCCAAGCTTAACGTAAGTAAAAGATTAAATAAACAGGCTCTTTTCATCCGTGTGCCACCCAGGAAATATTTATATTGAAGCTTGGAATATATACAGGCTTACCATAAATAAAATAGCAAAAGTAATGAAAACAAGGTTGACCATAATGAACCTGGGCAAAGCACTCGGCTCCCACTGGCCCTGCCCAACCTGCGTGCCGCGAAAAATGGGAAAGGCTTCTTTGCACTGTTCCTGCGTGTGGCCCCTGTTTCAGCTTGCTGAACAGTAATCCCACTGTTTCAGCCTCTGTTCCAGAGTTGGGAAAAGGGTCTGGCACAAACACGAGATTTATAATTCTGCGTCATGCCAGCTGTCAAGTAGCAGACAGGCGGGTGGCAGCAGCGGCGGGGGGTGGGGATGGGCGCAACAATAACAAACAAGAGTCTGATAGGTTTACCAGGGCTTAGAGGAAGATGCGGATTTGCTTCTGCGACTTTGAAAGCAGTTGCGGCCTGGCCAGATGCAATTCCAAACCTCTGGTTCTTTCCCCAATATTCAGCCCGGATGGCGGTGACTCCTCCTGTTTTTGTAGCTACCACCCCAAACAAATTGAAACCGGGCAACTGTCCATGGGGCTCTGCAAAAGTTTCCAAGTGTCAACGAATGCAGCACAGGGGCTCTGACTGAGCCATGAAACCCACACCCTTTCATCCCCCTCAACCTCCTCCCCACCCCGGCCGTGAAGTGCATTTAATAGCCTTGTTCTTGAAGCTGGAGTGGGATAAAAGCAAAAGATGCTTTCTTGACTTTGAGCAAAACAACATGTGCTGTCACGGCTTCTTCTGCTGATTGTCCTTATTCCCAAATGAGAGGCGGGGGAATTTGCCTTCCTCCCCCATGACAAAAGTTGCTTTCGTAGGTTTCGTTTTTCCTAGGCAGGTCAGGAAGATGCAACTAAACAATGTAAAGGAAACACGTATGCATCCTCTGTGCTAAAAATGTAGTGAGATCAAGGAAGCCGATTCGTATCAGCGATGGGTTTTTGGTTTTGCCATGCAATGTGTTGCACATTTGTCGGGATTTAAAGAGGGGGGAAAGTCATTTCCACCTCTCTGTTCATTCCTTAAGGAGCTTTGCAGTTTGCCTATTGAAGGAGAAGCTGTAATTAAAGTGGGCCCAGTAGGGGTGAGAATTTGCAGGGAGAGGATGATCCACATCTTCCATCACTGCAAAACAGATCTAACAGATAGCTACTCGAAAACACTGGATCATATTTTTAATCTAAGTGTGAATAAATATGTCTTCAAACAGCAACCAGTGACAATGTACACAATAGTTATGTGGGGTGAGTTGGTGTGTGGGGATTAGAAAACACGAAGGAGAATTATCTCAGCCCTTAGTTTTTGTGATTTTCTTCCGTTTTTAATCAAAACCCCACAGCGATTTGATTAATAGCGTGTGTGGAATGCAGACAAATGTGCATTATATATCAATAAACAGGAGTAGGGGTGCAGGGGAAATTTGACTTGGTGCATATTTAAAGCTAAATCTATCAAATTCACACTTTCAAAAACAATATGAAAATTGAAACGCAGCCATCCTTTGAAGTTCATGCTTATTCCTCCCCTAAATGAATAACTGTAGTTGAAATATCAACAGCAAAGGACTTTGAATACTCAAAAGTGCCACAGAAATGATAAACACTAATTGCAGTTGTGGTTTGTTGTTGTTGTTTGTTTAAAAAAACTATTTCTCTTTTTCTATTAGGCCTAGGTAGGTGGCAAGCTCCTGAAAACCCCCCAAATTAAAAAAACACACAACCTAAAACCAGTAAAATAAATAAATAAAACAAATACACCTCCAGTTCTCTAACTGCTCCCAGTCATACAGAAGCTGGAATATACTGGCAATCAGTTGCAATTTGATTTATGCTGTTTATTAATAAAGGCAGTAATACTGTTTAGTTTATGCACCATTAATTTTACTGTGATGGCAACAGCATTAGTAGAAAATGCATGGGGTATTGATTTTGCATATTGAGCTGCCTGGCAGAGAAGATTTCAATTTATTTAAATGACCCCATTAGTCTGCAGGGAGTTTAGCTCTTGACATAGGTGACTGTAAAAATAAGAGTTGATAATCAATGGAGTAAAATAATGGCTTTACAAATATTATATTCCTGTTCCTCATGCTTCCACCGCCATTGGTCCAGATCCAAAGGTCTGTGCAACGTACTCTGATAGGCACAGTGTAGGTTCTCCAGTTCCTGTACTGGAAGCAGCCCGATCCCATGCTAACCTAGATAAACCACTTCCTGCCCCCAAATTCATATATATACAGCTGACATAGCTTCTGGGCAAGCAACTGTTTGACACAGCAGCAGTTGACAAGGCAGAGTCTGGCTTCCTTGTCATGAGCATCCCTGCTGCTTACCAAGAGGCAAGGGGTGAGGGGCGGGGAGGTCAGTGTGGTACGGGGATGGTGGCAGGAGCGTTGGGTCACTTCTGCTGCCGTGCTTGCACTGCACGGACCTCCTTGAGCATCTCCCCTCTCCCTCTTAGCAAGAGTCTATGACACCACCAACACCCTGCTGCTGGTCAAACATGGAAATAATAACTAGAAAATTATTATTATTATTCAGTATACCCGAAGGAGCGTCTCCATCCCCATCATTCTGTCTGGACACTGAGGTCCAGCTCCGAGAGCCTTCTGGCGGTTCCCTTGCTGCGAGAAGCCAAGTTACAGGGAATCAGGCAGAGGGCCTTCTCGGTGGTAGCACCCACCCTGTGGAACGCCCTCCCACCAGATGTCAAAGAGAAAAACAACTACCAAACTTTTAGAAGACATCTGAAGGCAGCCCTGTTTAGGGAAGCTTTTAATGTTTAATAGGTTGTTGTATTTTAATGTTCTGTTGGAAGCCGCACAGAGTGGCTGGGGAAACCCAGCCAGATGGGTGGGGTATAAATAATAATAATAATAATAATAATAATAATAATAATAATAATAATAATTTACTTATAACCCACCCACCTGGCTGGGTGGCTTCCAACAGGAGATTAAAAATACATTAAAACATCAGAATTTTTTTTTAAATTAAGAACTTCCCTATACAGGGCTGCCTTCAGATGTCTTCTAAATGTCAAATAGTTCCTTTGACATCTGATGGGAGGGCATTCGACAGGGCAGGAGCCACTATCAAGAAGGCCCTCTGCCTGGTTCCCTGTAACTTCACTTCTCGCAATGAGGGAACTGCCAGATGGCACTTGGCGCTGGACCTCAGTGGAGACGCTCCTTCAGGTATACTGGGGCGATGACCAGTGTATGCATGTAGCTCTGTACATTTATATAGCTTTGCATTACATTAGCTTATTATATTTAAATCACACCTTCCCTTCAAGGAGTTCAAGACCACACATATAGTGCCACCTCCGTGTTATTCTAATCCTGTATGATACGTTAAAAACCTGCAGCAATATATTTTTCTTTTCATGCCAAAGCATTCAGCCACACAATCTTCCACATGCTATCTGAAGTGGCACAGTCCCCAAACAAGTTTAAAACCTCACTTGCTGTTTCTGTTAACTCTACTTCCCTATAGTGTTCTGCAAGACGTTCTGATGTTTAGATCGTTGCTTTCAAGATGCAAGGAGAATACAGTATGGAGACAGACATGGTTGGGCATGCGTTAAGTGGTCGATATGTAAATGTTGACAGATATTCCAAAACAATGAATATAAATCTCATAAAAAAGAATTATCACATCCTAGAGAATTAATCCAGTTTTAAATGCTCTTGTTCTGTTGATCTCATTTGAGCTCCACATGTTCCTTGAGAATTAACAGCTAAAAGAAGAGTGTTGTGAATGGACTTTTTCATCTCATGTGCCGTCAGCAGCAATTTTGCCAAGGCTAGTGACGGGGGCGGTGTATGTGTGTGGAAATGTGATTGTTGGCACAAAAGGTGAACCTAGCTAATTCACACTTTCTAAAACAAGAGATGAACTAAAACTCAGCCATCCTCCTAAATTCACACATGTCTGTATTTTGCAACGCAGTTTTCCCCCCAAGTAATGTGTACAAAAATGCATATTACTAGTGTAAAGTGTGCATTAAATGGCTATATTACTGAAAGGTATGATATAAAAATGCATTATAAAGGGGAACTTGCTTTGCAAAGATGTGTTTATTAGGTTAAAGCACATACAAACATGTGCATATTGGGATAAATTTGCTGAAGACTTTTAATGACATAGAAATTAATTTAAAATTGGGGGGAAATGGAGAGAAACAAAAACTGAGAAAGTCACCCATCCCTAGAGAAGGCCCGCAACTCCAAAGGCTCAAACTTTGACATGAGTAACATTTGGATTCTATAACATGTATAATGCCATGAGTCACCATACTTTAAAAACTGGTGATAAATGTACAAATTAACTTTTAACATGACAGGTTCAAAGTGGCACTCACTTGGCTGGGAAACAAAAAAGATATTCTCACTTGCAAATTTGCTCAATTTACTTAAGAAACATCAGATACAATAAATAGAGAGACGTGCAGTGTCAATTACTAAAGAGTTATCTGGAGTTGAGCTTAACTTAAAGCAATTCAGATTATTTTTAAAACCTGAGTAGGAGTGAAGAAGCAACTCGTTTGACTAATATAAAATCATGTGGTAAAGTAGAAGGGGGACTATTCTTCTCTGGAATTGACTCCTCCTCCCCCCCCCCAATTATTTTATGTGGAGAAAAACCCTTCCACTTTTTTTTCAGATCCCTTCACTTCCGAGGGCCGCTTTGTATGGTCTGTTGAAGTTGTGAGTTGCAGTCACATGAACCAATGCAAACCTCTGCATTTGACAGCTTTCCTTCACATTGTTCTGCTGTTATAATTAATTGCAAAGTTATCCCTGCATTGGATAAATCTGCTGTAGGTAGTTGCATCCCAGAGAGGCATGTGTGAATGGTCTTGAAGATACTGCCATTTGACCCAAATAATTACCGCGCAGTCAGTCTGACATCAATACCAGGGAAGATTCTGGAGCAGATCATTAAGCAAACAGTCTGTGAGCACCTAGAAAGGAATGCTGTGATCACCAATAGTCAGCATGGATTTCTAAAAAATAAGTCATGTCAGACTAATCTGATCTCGTTTTTTGACAGAATTACAAGCCTGCTAGATGAAGGGAATGCAGTGGATGTAGCCTACCTTGATCTCAGCAAGGCATTTGACAAGGTGCCCCATGATATTCTTGCAAAGAAGCTGGTAAAATGCGGTCTTGACTATGCTACCACTCAGTGGATTTGTAACTGGCTGACTGACCGAACCCAAAGGGTGCTCATCAATGGTTCCTCTTCATCCTGGAGAAGAGTGACTAGTGGGGTGCCACAGGGTTCTGTCTTGGGCCCGGTCTTATTCAACATCTTTATCAACGACTTGGATGATGGACTCAAGGGCATCCTGATCAAATTTGCAGATGACACCAAACTGGGAGGGGTGGCTAACACCCCAGAGGACAGGATCACACTTCAAAATGACCTTGACAGATTAGAGAACTGGGCCAAAACAAACAAGATGAACTTTAACAGGGAGAAATGTAAAGTATTGCACTTGGGCAAAAAAAATGAGAGGCACAAATACAAGATGGGTGACACCTGGCTTGAGAGCACTACATGTGAAAAGGATCTAGGAGTCTTGGTTGACCACAAACTTGACATGAGCCAACAGTGTGACGCGGCAGCTAAGAAAGCCAATGCAATTCTGGGCTGCATCAATAGGAGTATAGCATCTAGATCAAGGGAAGTAATAGTGCCACTGTATTCTGCTCTGGTCAGACCTCACCTGGAGTACTGTGTCCAGTTCTGGGGACCACAGTTCAAGAAGGACACTGACAAACTGGAACGTGTCCAGAGGAGGGCAACCAAAATGGTCAAAGGCCTGGAAACGATGCCTTATGAGGAATGGCTAAGGGAGCTGGGCATGTTTAGCCTGGAGAAGAGGAGGTTAAGGGGTGATATGATAGCCATGTTCAAATATATAAAAGGATGTCATATAGAGGAGGGAGAAAGGTTGTTTTCTGCTGCTCCAGAGAAGCGGACACGGAGCAATGGATCCAAACTACAAGAAAGAAGATTCCACCTAAACATTAGGAAGAACTTCCTGACAGTAAGAGCTGTTCGACAGTGGAATTTGCTGCCAAGGAGTGTGGTGGAGTCTCCTTCTTTGAAGGTCTTTAAGCAGAGGCTTGACAGCCATATGTCAGGAGTGCTCTGATGGTGTTTCCTGCTTGGCAGGGGGTTGGACTCGATGGCCCTTGTGGTCTCTTCCAACTCTATGATTCTATGATTCTATGATCACAGTAATGGGCAAATCCAAGATACTGGCTAATTTCAATCCTGAGAACTTTAATGCATCTTAGACAAAATTGCAGCAATCGTACATTCTTAAAGTGAAACGATCTATTTTTTCCTTTCTTCTAACTTCTTTGAACCTCCTGCACCCACATATTGCAGCTTCCCATTGTTAGCAAGAAGGCTGGTTGTTATGCCTCTGTATATTCATGACGCGGGTGGTGCTGTGGGTTAAACCACAGAGCCTAGGACTTGCCGATCAGAAGGTTGGCAGTTTGAATCCCCGCGATGGGATGAGCTCCCATTGCTCAGTCCCTGCTCCTGCCAACCTAGCAGTTCAAAAGCACTTCAAAGTGCAAGTAGATAAATAGGTACCGCTCCAGCGGGAAGGTAAACAGCGTTTCCGTGTGCTGCTCTGGTTCGCCAGAAGCGGCTTAGTCATGCTGGCCACATGACCCGGAAGCTGTACTCTGGCTCCCTCGGCCAATAAAGCGAGATGAGCGCCGCAACCCCAGAGTCAGCCACAACTGGACCTAATGGTCAGGGGTCCCTTTCCCCTTACTTTATATTCCTGACTTCCAGGAATTTGCACATTCCTGCTTTCAGTCTATGTGTATCGCTGACTATTACGACATCCCATGGCTGGCTGTTTCGAAGATCTGCTGTCAAATCTCTAAGAGAAGGCATGAGCAAAGAGGGCATGTTGAAAACTCGCTCCCAGTGGTCAGACTCTGGGCTTCTGTACTGAGGAGGGAAAAGGAAGTTCAAGCAACAAGTTCTTACCATTATATCGGGGACTTTTTGAGCATCAACAGCTTACATTTTTTCAGGGGGAGTATTGGGAATCA
Source organism: Podarcis raffonei (assembly GCF_027172205.1). NCBI lineage: Eukaryota > Metazoa > Chordata > Lepidosauria > Squamata > Lacertidae > Podarcis > Podarcis raffonei. The sequence goes on along the minus strand of NC_070613.1, from coordinate 52,927,209 downwards.
CTTTGAATGGGAGGCCATTGAGAGGATAAAATGGGCGAAACCCCTGTCAATTGAGGGCAGTGGCAAGAGGGCAAAATTGGGGAGAGGAGTTGGGAAAAGTCACTAGCATCATGTGTATGCAAATCACTTGATGTCTGTAACATCAAGTGACAATGTGTGCATATGTCTTAGCAGATCAAATACTTTGCTGGGTCAGGCCAAGGGGCTGTCTGAACCCTCCTCAATCTGGTGCCCTTCCTATATTTTGGACTACAGCCACCATGGCTGCGGCTGATGGGATTTGTATTCCAAAACATATGGGAAGGGTGGTTGGTCTAATTACCCGGTGTGGTCTGCTCTGACTGGCAGGGCTGTTCCTGGGTTCCAGGCATGGGTCTTTGAAGTCCTGTCACCAAAGGCTCATTAGGTGTAAATGCTGGGAATCAAACTTGGGACTGTTAAAAACGTGTGCTCTTCTACAGAGGTACAGACCCTCCGCAGATCACCTAATAATCATTGAGTGGTGAGAGGTGCAATCAGCCCTAAAAATTACACAGGTAAAGGTAAAGGGACCCCGACCATTAGGTCCAGTCGCAGACGACTCTGGGGTTGTGGCACTCATCTCAATTTACTGGCCGAGGGAGCCAATGTTTGTCCGCAGTTTTTCCAGGTCATGTGGCCAGCATGACTAAGCCACTTCTAGCGAACCAGAGCAGCGCATGGAAATGCTGTTTACCTTCCCGCCAGAGCGGTACCTATTTATTTACTTGCACTTGGTGCTTTCGAACTGCTAGGTTGGCAGGAGCTGGGACAGAGCAACGGGAGCTCACCCCGTTGCGGGGATTTGAACCACCGACCTTCTGATCGGCAAGCCCTAGGCTCTGTGGTTTAACCCACAGTGCCACCCGCGTCCCCTAAAAATTACACAAGAGAGTATAAATTGTCTTCCTGTAACATGTCTGTCTTTCTCTTTGTGGCAGAATCATATATAGGTGATCTGTTCAGTATGAAAATCCCTTTAGCTGTGTTTTCCCCATTTCCGTGTACATAAGGCAGGCACCAAATCTGATTATATTCTGGTCCGTGCTAAGAACATTCTTTTTTACCTGAGACTTACCTCATTTAAGGCCCACCAGTACTCCCCCTCCCTTCATACATTCTTCTTGAAGTCCATATATGCTGCTGTAATTGTGACTCATGATTTGCATTTTAACTTATTACCTATTTTGTGTGCAGAGTTTACTATACACTGTTTATATGCATCAGTTTAAAGCTGTATATTAATCCATTGTTCTTCAGTTGACTTTTGTACTGTTCTTCAGGGTTGCTGCTCAGAGGCTTCTGTTCACTTCAGTTGCTAAGTTCTAGACAGCCTTGGTGATTGATGATTGATGATCAGACTTTTGTGGGCGTTGTGCTGAAAATACAAACAAATAAATGCCAACGAGAAATGAGAGGTGATTGCTGCTGTATAGACCAGACTGGGAGGCAACTGCTCTTGTGTCTGTGTTGTTTTCAGCTGTAACATGCAAATGGAAGATTTATAATACCAGGGATTTTTATTGCCTGGTTATGATGACTGGAACGGTGGATATGCATGGCAGAGAAATGGCACATTTCTTTTGACTCCAAGGAGTTACTGCTCTGGAGGTTCCTCACCAACAAACTTGTCCTTCAGATCTTATGCTAAAGCTTCACCTCCTCCCATTATTGAAAACACCGATCCATTCACATTTACATCCACATCCTAGGTTGACCCTACTTATTCCTCATGTTTATTTATGTTCTTTTTCTGCAGGAGAAAATATAAGAAAACGTCACAGAGGTAGGTATCGATCGCAGAAGAACTCGAAGGCATTTGGCGGCGGGGGGGAGTCGGCAGAAATTATTTGTTGTTGTTTTAGCATTGGTCTTGTTCATGCTGTGAACCAATTGAACCAAGAACAGGCAAAGTAAACCCATGAATCCATCCCACTAGAGCTTTTGTGCCCCTGATCTCTTACTGCAACTCACCCACGGGTTGGTTGTTACAAAAGCATTAGAGGTCCTGCAAGGTCTTGTGCTCCCAACTTCTGCATGATCCAAACTGGTATTGGCTGGTTGGGAGCAGATCTGTATTGATTAAACAAACCCCTTAGGGATTCAATGGGACCTCTGATTAAAGAAGAAATGTAGCATTTGACATGTATGTTGGGACCTTAATAAACCAATACCCACTTTCTTTGGAGAAATCTGCCTGCTTTATCTTTTATTGTGCTTTAAAACAGACATCAGCTGTGACCTTGTAATTATCAGGTGACTCGGCTTTATATAAGGAAATACTTGAGATCATGCCATGCCGTAATAATGCAGCCTAATATTATGTATTGCTACACGCCACCCCAATCTCTGAGCAGTGCAGGATTCCAAGGGTACAGGCACTTTCCCAGAGTTTGTGTTTCCTTTGGAAATGAGGCACAACACAGACTGTGGTGTCTTTATGATGTATGGTTTATTCACACATATATACAACCTGAAGCTATGATGGAGGGGCTCACACCATTACTGTCCAAGAGGTTCTTGCTTCTCCCATGCCAGCAGAAATCAGCCATGGTCTACTGTTCCTTTGTCTAGCTTCATGCATTTAACAGACTGCCACATCTATCAGGAGTTATGGGGAATCTGGCACCCCCAAACCCTGGACCTACAACTCATAACGTTATTACCACTCAGAAGTCAGCTCCACTGAGTCCAAGAGGACTTGCTCCCCTAAGTATAGATAAGATTACAGTTGTTGTCAGCCTGTGCACATTTTCTTGGGAGTAAATCCTCTTAACCCCAATGGGATAGGACTTAAGGAAACATTCTGAGTAAACACGTAGAGGAGGTTGTTAGTTGTCTTCCTGTAACTTTGCCAGGGGAATGCTAAAAAGAGGCCTGGTTGATTTTGATCTTGACTTTGTTCTTTCTTATGCTTCCTTATGCTTTGCTTTTAAATATTATGAATTTGAACAGACAACAGTAAATTTAGTGCTAATGGCTCACTTTTTTGCTCTCTCTCTCTCTCTTCTTGCCCCCCACCCCCAATAATAATAATGGGAAAAGGTGGATCCAAACTATCATGTTTTTCACAGGGTCACTGAAATTTCATGTGGCTGCCTAACCTTTGAAAATGTTGGTTGAAAGTTGGGTATGCTAATGGCAACTTTCCTTACCAATGGAGATGTTATCTGAAGCTTCCTCCGAGGTTCAGATCATTCCTGTTAGTTGCTGACAACTGCCAGTTCTCATTAGCATCTCTGGGATCTGAAGGTATTCGGCACATGGAAGAGATAGAACCTCAAAGACTTTGTTGTTGTTGTTTAGTCGTTTAGTCGTGTCCGACTCTTCGTGACCCCATGGACCAGAGCACGCCAGGCACCTCTGTCCTCCACTACCTCCCGCAGTTTGGTCACACTCATGCTGGTAACCTCGAAAACACTATCCAACCATCTTGTCCTCTGTCGCCCCCTTCTCCTTGTGCCCTCCATCTTTCCCAACATCAGGGTCTTTTCCAGGGAGTCTTCTCTTCTCATGAGGTGGCCAAAGTACTGGAGCCTCAGCTTCACGATCTGTCCTTCCAGTGAGCACTCAGGGCTGATTTCCTTAAGAATGGATGCGTTTGATCTTCTTGCAGTCCATGGGACTCTCAAGAGTCTTCTCCAGCACCATAATTCAAAAGCATCAATTCTTCGGCGATCAGCCTTCTTTATGGTCCAGCTCTCACTTCCATACATCACTACTGGGAAAACCATGGCCTTAACTATACGGACCTTTGTTGTCAAGGTGACGTCTCTACTTCTCAAGATGCTATCTAGGCCTGTCATTGCCCTTCTCCCAAGAAGCAGGCGTCTTTTAATTTCGTGGCTGCTGTCACCATCTGCAGTGATCATGGAGCCCAAGAAAGTAAAATCTCAAAGACTTTACTTAGGACTTATTCACACTTCCTTTTGTTCCACTGCTTTTCCCCAGGGAAAACCTCTCTTTAGCATTCATTCTGAGCAAAACAGTAGTTCAGGTTTTCTCTGGATTGACATTTTCTCTGGTTTAGAGCTAAAGAGTGGATTTTCCCTGGGAAAGGTGTGGGACAAGGGGGAAACCATTCAGAGCTATGCCTAGAAAGTGTGGGTCACTGAGTGGCAGAAAACCACTCCGACCCATGTTTTCTAGGAATGGGACAAGTAGAAGTGTGAAGAAGCCATGGGTATGTTATTCTACGTGGCTTGTAGGCTACTCTTTTATGAGTCTTTTATGCTGGCTTGGGAATCTGTTTGCTGAACTGTAGAGCAGAAGAACTAGTCCTTCTGTAATAAACTGGGCCTCCATTTCTCACTACAGTGCACTGATTATATACCTTTATGCAACATAATGTTGACCCCCTTTCAGGTTGTAAGTGTCTATATTTTAGGAACTGCCCCATTATCTTGATTGTAACTGTTGTAAGTATTGTATTTTAAAACTGGTTTTGCCCACCATGGAAAGGAAATCTTCTCCTCCTCCCCCTCCTCCCCCTCCCCCTCCTCCTCTTCTTCTTCTTCTTCTTCTTCAATGAAGTCATATGCAGTAAAAGATCCACAATTTTGCAAAGATTTGGGATGTTGTATAAAAAACATTTGGTGAAATGTAATGTTAAATGCGTGAAATGTTTCCATCTCCTTCTTATGGGTAAAATGTGGAGCAAACTTTCTACACATTTTGTTTGAAATTTGTCTGGACTGTTTGGGGTCAAATAGAATTGCACTGGGGTTGGATTCTGCCCATATGCTAGCAATTGACCACCTCTGGTTTAGGCCTATGCAAACAAAGAAGGTTTGAAGAAGGCTTTGGAGTGAGTGAGTGGTGAGGTTCTAGTCTGTCCTGCAATTAGCACTTTAATGAGCAATATCATGTGCTCCTGCTGTGTCAACTTAATGCCTTTGAAAACAACTGCAGGCTGATAATGTTTTCATCATAAACATGGACATTTCACAGCTCTCTAGGCAAAACCCCACTTCATTAGCCTCAAGGTCAGAAGGGCACTTGATCAGCAAGCTATGATGCCCAAGCAATCACTGCCACGCCAAGAAACACAGTGTGTTTAATTAGGATTGCTCATTTTTCACATCCAGGTTGCTTTGGTTAAGAGTAGGCTAGCCAGCTATTTAGATAATTAGTACTTTGAGGTTTACTTTACAGAGTTGGGTAATTACTGGAGAGAAGGGGGGATGGAATTATCTAGAACTGTCTGGTGTCAACCTGTCTGGCATAATTCTGTTCCATTCATGGGGAGTCTGAACATTTATGAAAATATGTTCATTCTACAGAGTGCTCTTCCTAAATTAACATCAAGTACCTGGCAAGGCTGACCTGGCAAAAAGCTGGTTTAATGGTTTATGAGTGCATGGAAATCACTAGTGCTCATTAGGAGCACCAAGTACATAGCTGTCAACTTTTCCCTTTTCTTGCGAGGAATCCTATTCGGAATAAGGGAATTTCCCTTTAAAAAAGGGAAACGTTGACAGCTATGACCAAGTACCTTAAAGTCGTTTGCATGCATAGTCTTGTGAAATTGATCTCAGAATATAAATTTGCAAAAGGCTTAGGTGCTACTTGGTTTGTCAGCTTATTGCAAAACATGAGGTGTTAGGCATATGTCATGGCTGTCAGTAGTATTTGGAGAAGGGGGGGGAGTCTATATCATATCAGAAATATATTAGCATCCAATATTATGCCCATTTTAAAATAGCCTCAGTTTATTGTTCCTTAACTTTGGCTTAATTTCCTTTTCACTTCTTATTTATTGACCTTGCAGAGTTATCTTGATTATCTAATTCTTTAAACTCCCCCAAGTAATTATAACGCTGCTCAGCTCAAATGAAGCAATTCTGAGTGCGTGTTTATATTCAAAAAAACTTTATCTAGTAAGACAACTGAACAGCAGTATGCTACGTGAAAAGACTTGCCACCGTACTGAATGATCACTTGGATTTGAATTAAGATATGGTTGGATTAAAATGTTGTAAATAAATGAATCTATTAATTATGAACAGGAAAACCTGTATCTATTTTAAAACAATTCTTCTGCTAGAAACTGCAGTCTTTGGAATGATGATAGCAACCCTCAGAGTCTAGTGGTATAGGACTGACAGCATATAACAACTCATAAGTCGAGCTGTGTCCTATGCAAGTGTGAACAGAAATTAGCCATAGTTTGAGCAAGCACACACAGATGTCTGTGTGCTTCAGACCCTAAACAGATATGTCGGCACGAGGTCAGTATTTATCATCCAGAGCCAAGCAACCATAAAGGGGATCCTTCAGTGTGGGAGCCAGTGTGGTGTAGTGGTTAAGAGCGGTGGACTCGTAATCTGGTGAACTGGGTTCTCTTCCCTGCTCCTCCACCTGCAGCTGCTGGGTGACCTTGAGCTTGTCACACTTCTCTGAAGTCTCTCAGCCCCACTCACCTCACAGAGTGTTTGTTGTGGGGGAGGAAGGGAAAAGGAAATTGTTAGCCGCTTTGAGACTCCTTCAGGTAGTGATAAAGCCAGATATCAAATCCAAGCTCTTCTTCTTTAGTGCCCCCAATCCCCTCGGCAGCCATGGCAGTGGCCTCATAGACAGGCTCCACCCCCTTTGCTCCTCCATTCACCCACTTTATGGGGGACCAAGCGAATGAGGATCAGAAATGGTGAAAACCCTTCTTAGGGGCATTTAGGTGTCCCAGATCTTGTTCTCATAAAAACAGGAAGTGACGCCATATTGAGTGGAGGAGGAAGGGAGCGGGAGGCATAGATCTAAGAAATGTGTTAAAGGAATGCATGGAACCGAACTTCCAGTAGCACGTTGAAACGCTGTGCTGAAGGGAAGACCCCTTGGAAATTCGGGACTCTGTGTTAAGAAGTGGAAAGCCATGATGGCTTAAGGGCTTTCAATACCATATTTTCGGGACAGTTGGAGGGTATGCTGTGTGTTCAGATCATGCACTGAGATCCTGCTTTGTACAGTGGTACCTCGGGTTAAGTACTTAATTCATTCCGGAGGTCCATACTTAACCTGAAACTGTTCTTAACCTGAAACACCACTTTAGCTAATGGGGCCTCCTGCTGCTGCCGCGCCGCCGGAGCACGATTTCTGTTCTCATCCTGAAGCAAAGTTCTTAACCTGAAGCACTATTTCTGGGTTAGCGGAGTCTGTAACCTGAAGCGTATGTAACCTGAAGTGTATGTAACCCGAGGTACCACTGTATGTCTTTCCTTTCTAAGGCTCTGCACATGGTTACAAAGGGTAGGGTCTTCTTAGAGTGGGGCCCTCCCTAGGGAATGATCTCTTCTAGGATGCCAGGCAGTCCTGCTCTTGGCTGTCTTTTAGGAGGACTGCAAAGGATTTTCACCTGATTGTAAGGGACATAAATTCGAGCTGCTATGGTGGTGTTGCATTCCCTGTGGCTTCATTCGTTTTACATTTTTAGATGATGGTTTACATTGCTTGGTTTTATTTTAAATTATTCAATTTTTTTATCTTAAGTGTCAGTTAATGAGGATCCTATTGGGCACAACTGCAACCTATACTTTGTGAGGAAATACATTAACAATTGTAGTAAGCATAATATTGAAACTAAAGGCATGGAAATGGAGTGAGTCTCTGCGCATTGCGCCACTATTTCACCAGTCTGGAAAATGTATTAGTTGTCCTGTTGTTTAGAAGATTCTGGATTGTGTCAATTTGAATAAAGAGTACAAGATCCACATTATTTGAAGATGACATAACAATTAAAATCAGTATGCTGTTACTCTAGAATAGGAGTGGGGAACCCATGGTCCGCTCTGAGCCTGGCCTTGGCTGGGGAGGGCGGGGTATAAATAAAAATTATTATTATTATTATTATTATTATTATTATTATTATTATTATTATTTGCTGGACTGCCAATCAGTGCTGATGGAATCGGACATCCAGCAATCACTGGAGGAGCACAGCTTTCCTACTGCTGCCCTAGAATTAACCTTTACTTTAGGAGAATGTTGTGTTTTGAAGAGCCCCACACGCACACACACAAAGCTAAGCCTTTGTACGATCTGCCCTTATGAATTTGTTTTCACAGATTGCTCTAAAGAATCTTTACCCTTAGATCCTTGTTAGCTAACACGAAGATGGCTGCAATCTGGGATAATTTAAAGCCGTCTGTTGTTCATCCGTGTTCAATTTAAATAGCAGTTCAGGGAGCCAGGGAGTTTGAGTTATGAAGCCAAGAATTAATATATTTGCAGGGTGTAAATATACTCAGAAAATGTTAGCTGTGAAATAAATTTGCTGGTTATCAACCTTGCGAAATATGTAAAGGTGGTTTTGGATGCTTTAATTAAAAAGAGCTTTGGATCATGTTCCGATATCTACATGACCAGTTCAAAGGCCACAAATATATTCTGGGCTTTGGGGAGCTTTTTTTGGGGTGGGAGGGGCAAATGAACAAATTAATACAGCATACTTTCCAGTATTCAAAGAAGCCAAATAGAAACTGGCTTCAATGTCATTTGTCCCAAAATCTCAATGAAAGCTTCATGTTTGTCTGCATTATGCATAGGAATAGGGTTTTATATTATCCTGCAGTCCCTGTCCTTCTGCCTGGTGTGTTCCACGCAGTGTTGGCCCAGCATGGCGGGCTGGAAGGCACTTAGTTCCTCAGGCCCACAGGGAAGCGTCTGTGAAGGTTCTGGTATCTATGGTATCTGGTGTCTATGGTATCTGGTCCAGGGGGCTCCTGCTTGGCAACCTTCGATTTAGTGCCCCACAACAGACTCAAAGTCACAAACTCAGTCTGGTTCACTAGCAATGTAGTGGGTGGCCAGTATAAAATGTAGCAATTTACTTGTCATTCAGTGAATATGAGTATACCGTATATCTTATCAATCTGCGCTGCCTACAGTTGCTCCGAAGAACATCCAAGCGAGAATCTTGAACGAATTGTTAGTGTGGTCTGTAAAGGAGACTCATTAATTTGAGCAAGGTCAATCTTAAAATGAACTTCATATATACGATATAGTATATGATATCTTTATTGTCATTGTCCCATGCAGAACAATGTAATTGAAAAACTACATAAAACCTTCAAAAACCCCTAAACACTCTGAAACCCCATTTTAAAATGCACTATACTATAGAGACTCCTTATGCTGTGTTTAGAACCAGAATTGCATTTGCGTAGAAACTGTTTCTCAGGCAGCTAGTCTTGGCCTTTATAACCCTATACCTTCTTCCAGAAGGCAGAAGCTGAAAGAGATCATTTCCGGGGTGCGTACTATCCTGTGCTATCTCTGCCGCATCCAATTATTCTCTCTGCAGTCTTTACAACCCTGGACAGCATTGTTTTTTCCCTGGCCGTGCAGCTCCCAAACCACACTCACAGACCATAAGTTAATACACTCTCCACAGTGCAATGGTAAAATGCCATTGTTCTCCTTGTTCAGTCCCCACAAGAACCCTGTGAGGTAGCGACTGGCCCAAGGTCACCCAGCAAGCTTTGTGGCTGAGTGGGGACTTGAACTCTTTTCTCTCCCAGGCCCTAGTCTGATACTCTAACCACTACACCACACTGGCTGTCTAAGTGGAGATTGTATTTACCCATATTTGTGCCAATAGGCACTCTAGGTGAAGGTAAAGGGACCCCTGACCATTAGGTCCAGTCGTGACCGACTCTGGGGTTGCGGTGCTCATCTCGCTTTACTGGCCGAGGGAGCCGGCGTACAGCTTCCGGGCCATGTGGCCAACATGACTAAGCCGCTTCTGGCGAACCAGAGCAGTGCACGGAAACGCCGTTTACCTTCCCGCCAGAGCGGTACCTATTTATCTACTTGCACTTTGACATGCTTTCGAACTGCTAGGTTGGCAGGAGCCAGGACCGAGCAACGGGAGCTCACCCTGTCGTGGGGATTCGAACTGCCGACCTTCCAATCGGCAAGTCCTAGGCTCTGTGGTTTAACCCACATCGCCACCCGCGTCCCAAATAGGCACTCTCCTACATTGGTAATGGCCTGTGAGCAATAAATATTTATTGGATGTTGGACTCAAAGTCAGACACTTGGTCTGGTTTCTTAGCCGGTGACATTGCAGCCTCTGACTCCATGCCTTGCTCGGCTAAACTCCGGAGCCAGATGTATGTGTGAAGCCGTGACGAAACCTTGCAAGGTCTTACATGCAAATGCATGTACTAACACCATAATGATGATGACATTGCTTGTAAATGTGTTTAATAACACCCCTTTCGCCCAACAACAGCAGCAACAAACTTTGGCGCTGAAACCGTTGTTTGGAGGAATCAGCGGAGTTTGGGAAGCTGAAGATTAATCTCAATAGCTTGCTTTGACAACATTCCAAATGTCATTCTGTATTCAATTCACTCACTTGAGTCTGTCGTGTCGTTTTGTGGATAGGCTTCTCGGAACACATTTTAACGTGTTGTTTACGATAACAGACGGGCACTTGAGGAACTATTACAATCCAGTGCTGGATATTTTAAGGGGCAGGGAGTTGTTCAGCCTTTTTCCTCGGTTCCTCCTGGATTGTCCTGACATTTTGTCTTTATTCGAAGCAAGACGCCTCGTGCTTAATGCAAGCTAGGAAAAGACCTTTGGGGTTTCAGAGAACAGCGCTATTATCAGTCTTTATGAAGCTTCAGTTCATGTCGCACAATGAGTCCGTCCTCCGGATAAGGGACCTGGGGTGGCAAAAGGGCCTATTCTGTCACATCACCTGTCATCTTGCAGAAGTGAAAATGCGCCAGAGCAAAAGGCCAGAGTTGCGCTACTTTCCTCTGCCATAGGAGCACCGGGCAGAGCGCTGTTCAAAACACGCAATGGCTTCAGAAGAATGATTAACTGATTCACCTTGATACTGTTTGCAATATCTGTCAAACTCCGTTGCCTAGCATCATTTTAACTGCATGTGTCAGATAAAAATAGGTCCTCCTGTTTTATATTACATGGCAGGGTTCCTCCCTGGAGATAGCTTGGAGATCAAGTGAGTGGAATGAAACATGTGCTTCCATGGGCACTTGCTGGTCATGAAAGGATCCTGGACCACTTGGCTATTTCAAAGAGGCTGCTTTTGCCTTCTGTCTTATATATATGAATAGTAGTGAACTCAGTTTTCTGTCGGGCCTGGAGTGGAACCATCCACACAGAAGATGGGAATAGCAGCAAGCCCGGGGGAACCCTGAATTGAGTAGAAGTTCAAAAACAAAACAAAACACATTTGGGCAGGGCCCCTAAACAGGAAGATCTCAAGTGACTAAATTACAATTGCTGGTACATGTAGTATTATTTGAATTTGTAAGTGGTAGGTGGGTCTGTGAATATTTGCACAGTGAAAGCAGGGCAACCTCTGCAATAATAATAATAATAATAATAATAATAATAATAATAATAATAATAATTTATTATTTGTACCCCGCCCATCTGGCTGGGTTTCCGCAGCCACTCTGGGCAGCTTCCAACAAAGAGTAAAAATACCGTATTTTTTGCACCATAACACTCACTTTTTTCCTCCTAGAAAGTAAGGGGAAATGTCTGTGCGTGTTATGGAGCGAATGCCTGTGGGTGGCGGGGGAGATCTGCTGCAGTCGTGAGCAGAGGATCCATGGTTCCCCTTCCTTCCCTCCTCCGTGGTTACAAAGCATGGATCCACATGGATCTTCAGGATTTTTGCATTGGGCTACTCCAAACTCACTGTCAGATCACATGTATGTGGCCACAGCATGAACCACAAAAATCATATATCCACTATTTTGTCTAGAATATTTTTTTTCTTGTTTTCCTCCTCTAAAAACTACGTGTGTGTTATGGTCTGGTGCGTGTTATAGAGCGAAAAATACGGTACATTAAAATGCCACACATTAAAAACTTCCCTGAACAGGGTTGCCTTCAGATGTCTTCTAAATGTTAGGTAGTTGTTTATCTCTTTGACATCTGATGGGAGGGCGTTCCACAGGGCGGGCGCCACTACCGAGAAGGCTCTCTGCCTGGTTTCCTGTAGTTTTGCTTCTCGCAGTGAGGGAACCGCCAGAAGGCCCTCGGCGCTGCTTCCCTTCTGCTTCCGAAGTGGCTCAGTCAGTGCACATTTCCTCAGGCCCTGCTGCGATAACTGCTGTGTAGCTTCCTTTTCTTGGTCCACCGGGTTCCAGTAGCAATAGAGAAAATGGACGGCAGGAAGGCCAGAAAATAAGACAGTGGGCAGACAGACAGAGCCACTACTGGAGACCAGAGCGCACAAGGCAGGGGGCACCCAGTGCAGTGCAGGCTGGGAATATTCCTACAGGGCTGGACCTATTATTAGGCAGAGAACAAGTTAGGGACGCGGGTGGCGCTGTGGTGTAAACCACTGAGCCTAGGGCTTGCCGATCAGAAGGTTGGCGGTTTGAATCCCCACAACGGGGTGAGCTCCCGTTGTTCGGTCCCTGCTCCTGCCAACCTAGCAGTTTGAAGGCACGTCAAAGTGCAAGTAGATAAATAGGTACCGCTCCGGTGGGAAGGTAAACAGCGTTTCCGTGCGCTGCTCTGGTTCGCCAGAAGTGGCTTAGTTGTGCTGGCCACATGACCTGGAAAAACTGCCTGTGGACAAACACCGGCTTCCTTGGCCAGTAAAGCGAGATGAGCGCTGCAACCCCAAAGTTGTTTGCGACTGGACTTAACTGTCAGGGGTCCTTTACCTTTACCTTTAAGTTGCTGCCGCCAGATTGGGAATCCTCCCTTCAGGTGCAGTGGAGGATGCTGAAGTAAAAATAAACAGTCAGTGGGTGGGAGATGCACCATCAGATTCTTTGCCTCAGGCAGCAAAATGTCTTGAGCCTGAACACCTCCCCCCACGCCCCCCCTCAGTATTCTCTTGAGACGTTGGCTTAATTGGTTTCCCTGTTTTGTTCTCCCAGGGTCACCATTTTTCTTTCAAAATGGCACGTATGCTATCATTGCTGGTGCATACAGCTGTGATTTTTTTATTTATAATAAAATAAATAAAAGTAACAGGATGAAGCAGGAAGTCAAAATGAGAAGACTCCTCACACCAGCCAAAGAAGGCCCTTAACTGCAGAAGTGAAATTGACAAGAGGATTTTCCAAAGTTCCCTGAGCAGAAGAAAAGCGGGTGGGAGGTTGCGATGGCAGAAGAAGGAGCAGGTGATCAGCACATCATCGCTGACCAATGCAGAAAAGCATCATGGATCAGTACACCCAGGAGATACCTGGTCTTCTCCCTCCCTATCTGGTGCATGAGTAATGACATTCGAAGTGGGGAAGAAACATTATATGAACGGGTGTAAAGCACATTAACTGAAGCGGAGGAAGATTCCTGAGTGAGTGGAAATTAAAGCACTTTAAAACAAAGGTGGGGTGAGTAATCAGAGCACAAAGAGCACCTGGAAACACTTGATACCCCCCCCTCAAACAGAGCAACTCAATTTATAAGCAGGCATTTCCTCAGATGGGTGCTCATACCCCATCTTTGCCATCTCTCCCTTTTCTGACAGTCCCATTTCCCAATAAAAAGAGGAGAGAAGTGGACAGCAGTTCCAGTTTTAGGGCAGTTCCCCCACACAGGGGGCTGAGCTGAGTGGGCACAAAATATAAATAAAACAGGAATTATTGTGAAAATAAGAAATATTTTTTGTTGGCGGGGGGATTTTGTCCTTGCTCAGGGCGCCATATTACCCAATTCCAACCGTGTGGACAGTGGAGGGATCCTAGCAACAGTGGGGACAATTCTGACTTATTTTTTAAAAAAATATTTATTAAAGTTTCAAAGAAGTTACGAAAATGAAAAGAAGAAAAAAACACAAAAAATACAAAATACAGAAAAATAAAAACAATTAAAAACAAATCAGTCTTTCCATGTCTTATCTTTCATTTGCTTGTTTCCCTGACCTCCTCACGCCTCCCTTTTTTGTATTCTAGTTCAATAGTTGTTTCAGCAAGTCCTTACCATTTTTGCTTTTATCTTGATATATTGTAACTTTACATTTTTACCTGTTAACAATCTATTTTTACATACCACTTTATAACATTATTGCTAAAACCACATAACTTCATTCCAGCATCCTTCTAACATTCCTTAATTTTACAGTGTTTCTTTAGATAATCTTTAAATTTCTTCCAATCTTCTTCTACCGACTCTTCTCCCTGGTCTCGGATTCTGCCAGTCATTTCCGCCAGTTCCATGTAGTCCATCAACTTCATCTGCCATTCTTCCCGGGTGGGTAAATCTTGTGTCTTCCAATACTTTGCGATGAGTATTCTTGCTGCTGTTGTTGCGTACATAAAGAAAGTTCTATCCTTCTTTGGCACCAATTGGCCGACCATGCCCAGGAGAAAGGCCTCTGGTTTCTTCAGGAAGGTATATTTAAATACCTTTTTCATTTCATTATAGATCATCTCCCAGAAAGCCTTGGGCACATCCACCAAAGGTGAAAGAATGTACCTTCAGTTTCTTTACATTTCCAACATTTATCATCGGGCAAATGATAGATTTTTGCAAGCTTGACTGGAGTCATGTACCACCTGTATATCATTTTCATAATATTCTCTCTTAAGGCATTACATGCCGTAAATTTCATACCTGTGGTCCATAACTGTTCCCAGTCAGCCAACATAATGTTATGTCCGACATCTTGTGCCCATTTTATCATAGTAGATTTCACTGTTTCATCCTGAGTATTCCATTTCAACAGCAAGTTATACATTCTTGATAATATCTTAGTTTTGGGATCTAACAGTTCTGTTTCCAATTTTGATTTTTCCACCAGGAAGCCAATTTTCTTGTCCAAATTGTAAGCCTCCCTTATTTGATAATAATGAAGCCAATCTCACACTTTGTCTGCAATTTGCTCTGCAATTTCAATTCTGACTTATTTTGGAGGTGATGAGGAGAGACAAGGAAAGCCCTTAAAATGCATGTGCCATTTTGGTCTCAGGCAAAGCGCTTTCTTCCAATCTAGCATTACAAGAAATACCTGTTCCGGGGTTTCGAAGTCTTGGGATAATGTGGAGCCTGGCTATTTGTACCTATGGGATCGCCTCTCCTGGTATGTGCCATGGAGGACCTTACGGTCTTCAAACAAAAACACCTTGGAGGTCCCAGGCCACAGGGAGGTTAGGCTGGTCTCAACCAGAGCCAGGGCTTTTTCGGCTGTGGCCCCGATCTGGTGGAATGCTCTGTCACAAGAGACTAGGGCCCTGCAGGAATTGACATGTTTCTACAGGGCCTGCAAGACAGAGCTGTTCCACCAGGCCTTTGGCCAAGGCACAGCCTGACCCCCTCCTTTGGTAATCCTCACAGAACTCTAGCCCAATGGTTGCCGTTGATCTGATTTTGAACTGATTTTAGAATGAATTGATTTTAGAATGCTGTGTTATTTTATTGTTGTTAGCTGCTCTGAGCCCAGCTTCGGCTGGGGAGGGTGGGATATAAATAAAATTTATTACTATTATTATTATTTAGCTTTTCTGACCAAGCCGGTGGGATCTGGCCTCGGGTGCGGCGTAGCCAACAAGTGGATGTTGAATCTAAGCAAGGTGGAGGCACTGTAGACAGGTGATTCTCAGGTCCAGATTATTAGTCAACTGCCTTTTTTGGGTGGGAAAATACTCTCACCCAAAACGAAGTCTGTGTGTATTCCTGGATCCATCTTTGTTGCTAGAGGCCCAAATGGATAGGAGGGTCTTCCACCAGCTTTGGCTGCTAAAACAGCTACAGCTGTTCCTTGACCATGGTCATCCATGCGTTAGTAACTTCCCGGCTGGATTTCTGTGATGTGCTCTATGTGCGGCTGCCCTTGAGCTTGTCCAGAAGCTTTAGCTGGTGCAAAATGCAGTGGTCTGACTGCTCTCTGGGGCAAAATATTCCCACCCACTTATACCAGTGCTGAAAGACCACTAACTGCCAATTAGCTCCTGGGCTAAGTCCAAGGAGCTGGTTTTGGTGTGTAAAGCCCTATTCAGCTTGGAACCAGAATACTTGAAATATTATCTCACTTGTTGTATACCCAATGGATCACTGTGTAATGAGTAGGCGAGAACCTACTGCAGATAACCATCTTATTAGAAGATCCATTGTGTTGTGGTTGTTGTTGTTGTTTAGTTGTTTAGTCGTGTCCGACTCTTCGTGACCCCATGGACCAGAGCACGCCAGGCACTCCTGTCTTCCACTGCCTCCCGCAGTTTAGTCAAACTCATGCTGGTAGATTCGAGAACACTGTCCAACCATCTCGTCCTCTGTCGTCCCCTTCTCCTTGTGCCCTCCATCTTTCCCAACATCAGGGCCTTTTTCAGGGAGTCTTCTCTTCTCATGAGGTGGCCGAAGTACTGGAGCTTCAGCTTCAGGATCTATCCTTCCAGTGAGCATTCAGGGCTGCTTTCCTGAAGAATGGATAGGTTTGATCTCTTGCAGTCCATGGGACTCTCAAGAGTCTCCTCCAGCACCATAATTCAAAAGCATCAATTCTTCGGCGATCAACCTTCTTTATGGTCTAGCTCTCACTTCCATACATCACTATGGGAAAGCCATAGCTTTAACAGAAAACCATAGCTTTAACTATACGGACCTTTGTTGGCAATTCTGTAGAATATGGGAATTGAGCCTTTGGTCTTAAGGCACATACCCTTTGAAATTCCCTTCTATTAAATATTAGTCAGGCACCATCTCTATTGTCTTTTCAGTGTCTCCTGAAGACCTTTTCCAGTCTGCATCTGTCTTAAAGGTAAAGGTAAAGGGACCCCTGACCATTAGGTCCAGTTGTGACTGACTCTGGGGTTGCGGCGCTCATCTCGCTTTATTGGCCAAGGGAGCTGGTGTACAGCTTCCCGCTCATGTGGCCAGCATGACTAAGCTGCTTCTGGCGAACCAGAGCAGTGCACGGAAATGCTGTTTACCTTCCAGCTGGAGCGGTACCTATTTATCTACTTGCACTTTGATGTGCTTTTGAACTGCTAAGTTGGCAGGAGCAGGGACCGAGCAACAGGAGCTCACCCCGTCACGGGGATTCGAACTGCCGACCTTCTGATCGGCAAGTCCTAGGCTCTGTGGTTTAACCCACAGCGCCACCCGCGTCCCTTAGAATTCTTTTAAAGATGTTTTTACTTGTTGTTATTCTGTGCGTGCTTGCCATTCTGGGCTCCTTTGGGAGGGAGGGCGGGATATAAATTTAATAAATAAACTGATAAGGAAATAGGTCCTGGAGTAAGTCCTTATGTGATGTGCAGAGATGTTATATCTGTATAGTTTTTGGAGCTTTGCTCTGTTTAGCTGTAATAAATTGTATTCAGCTTGGCACATTGAGTTTCATGTTGAATTCTGCATTATTTTCCGGCGGCTCTTTTCATGTTATTGCAGCCCCTGATGTATGGAAGAAAAAGAGGTGTGATTAATAAACTGCTGAACAGTAATGAAGATATCAGTACAATAAATTCACTGCTTTATCAAAAGGCCAATTGTTAAATGTACATGACTGGGGCTAGCTCCAGGCAGGGAAGGAAAGCAGCCAGTTCGCTGACAAATGAGACTTACATTTAAAGTAAAATAGAATGGCAGTGTAATGCACACTGAAATTTGCTCTTGGCTTTAACTGCAGAATCGCTTGGGGCGGAGAGATTGAAAAGCTGGTGACTATGCTTACGCTTTGCATAGTAATGCCGTATTTTAGATATAAATCTTTGTCAAGGCTAGATCCCAGGACACTATGGTCCTTACAGTGCATTTGTAAAAATGCCATGGTTTAAGGAAAAAGGAATGAAATTGCTGCTAACAGTTGCTAAGCTGTTTTATTACGAAAGCCTTTCTCGTGTAAGTGTTGCACAAAATGTACCCGCGCTGAAGGATGGTGAAATATTCTGAAAGTTTGATTATTTATTTTCTAGGCATTATTGGGGGGGGGGACACTGGCGTACCACAAAAGTTATAATTATCGCTTCAGTTAGAGTCATTTACTATATTTGTGCTATCGCTTCAATTAGAATACAGTGGTACCTCAGGTTAAGTACTTAATTCATTCTGGAGGTCTGTTCAGAATATTGTTTGTGAGATTTGATATTAGCAGTAACCAAAGATATTCTCAGTCCATGTGATGTGTTTTGTATATGCTGTAATGTTTTAATTGTTATCTGTTCTCCTCCATTGTGCTGTGTAAATTATTACAGTGGTATCTCGGGTTAAGTACTTAATTCGTTCCGGAGGTCCGTTCTTAACCTGAAACTGTTCTTAACCTGAAGCACCACTTTAGCTAATGGGGCCTCCTGCTGCCGCCGCGCCGCCGGATCACGATTTCTGTTCTCATCCTGAAGCAAAGTTCTTAACCTGAAGCACTATTTCTGGGTTAGCGAAGTCTGTAACCTGAAGCATATGTAACCTGAAGCGTATGTAACCCGAGGTACTGTAGTTTATTTTATTTGTGTGCTGTTAGTTGGCTAAAGAGCATTACATTTTGGATTACAATTACATACCAAGTGATGTGATATAATAAGCTATTCTGTGTTGAGCTCTTGTGTATCCTGATACAGAAGGGCTCTCTTCCCAAAACTGAGGATAAGCTAGAAATGAAAGGGAGAAAGAAGGGAGAAGATGTGGAGTCAATCAAACATTCGTACCTTGCAAATATAACCAGCAACCTAATCAATATGCCTACATTTTTAATTTGTGAAAAAATTGTAATCTTTCCCCAAGATAGCATAGAAGAATCATATTATTAATCATGAGAAGCACATATATTAATACTGGAGGACCTCATCTATACAATAACCTCAGTGTTTGAATTTTACATTGCATCCCTTTCTGCTGTTCCTCTTTAACAATTTGATCCATCTCTTAGTGGAGCTTTTCCATTGATCTCAGCAGACTATGGATGGGGACCCAAAAAGAAACCTTTTAATGCACTTTTTCTGTAAGTGATTAAAGTATAGAACTGGGCATCTTTCCTTGGTTAAATCTGAGCTTAACTGTAGCAGAAATGACTTGCCGTTTATGTAGTAAACTCTACCAGTTGCTGCAATGAAGACTGGTGTGTATCTTGCAGGAAGGCAGACTAATAAAACCTCTCTAATCAGGGCTGTTAGATTTCTTTTAAAGGAATGCCATTGCTTAAAAGGGGACTTTTTGTTTACTTTTGTTTATTCTGTGAAAATTCGAGGAAGAGCTTATAGCTCAGTACAAGAAACAGCTTGACTTCTTGGCATATCTAGACAGAAGAATCATGCAGCCAGTGATGTGAAAGACCTCTTCACTGGGATTCCAAGTCAGAGTCAGTACTGGGATAAATGCACAAACATTCTGACCTCGTTTTAGGTGGCTTCCTTTTTAAAAAAATACTAAACATGCTGTGAACTGCTGAAACCGTGTTCTTGACTCCTTTTCACTTCTGAAATTCTCTTTCCAAGTGATTCCCCCTCCCTCAACTTGAGCTGGGAAGAATATTAAATCTTAAAGTGGGTGTAAAATGACTTATGGTTTATTTACAAGTCCTTTCCAGAAGAAATAGCACTGTGACCTTTTGGTCATGCTACTGGCTGTTAAATGGTGTTTCTAAAATTAAACTGTTCCTCTCAGCCTGTGGTAATTGGTAAATCCACTTTGCAGGACGTTCCTATGCACATTTGCTCAGAAGTAAATCCTGAGTTTAGGATTGTAAACTAATTACTCAAACAGGCCTATAATTCTTATTTTGCATTATATGAACAAAGAGTTGCTCATGTGGCTCTACAGAACAAAGTCCTGTATTGAGTTAGAATCCATCTGACATTTAAACAGTTATACAAATATTTTCATTTTAGTAATGTCTGTCTACAGTTTTACCAAAAAAGTAGATATTTTTTCTTTCCAGTATGGTATTGAGAAACAGTCTTTTTCTGTATAGTGTTGCTGATGTTCTAAATAAAGCACTTTTGGGTGAGATGCGTCTTGATGAAGAAAACGCAAAAGCAAAATATCATTTGGCAATTTTACAGGCAGAGATATAACCTGATCTGAATGCGATAAATGCATCCCACGTGTGAAATTAACTGAGATCTAGGTAAAACATCTATCCATACTGCGCATATCGGCTTCCTCTTCAGTCATTCGTGTACATTTGCAACCTGCTGCTCTTTTATAAGCATGTTAATTAAAACGTGAAGGCAGATGGCAAATCTGAAATGGAACATAGTAGGCTAACCGCAATACCTTGGTGTAATGTAAATTACCTAGCCAAACCCAAGCACTTGACGAACATAAATAGGTACTGTTGTTCCTATATTTAGTAGCAGGATGGTCGTTGTAGAGAGGATGCTGTAGGGACGGCCCTCTCAGGGATATTCCAGGCCCTCCCTGAATGTTGAGTTTTCACTAAGAAAAATAAGAAAATTAGGTCACCCTTAAAGGTAAAGGAAACTCCTGACCGTTAGGTCCAGTCGTGTCCGACTCTGGGGTTGCAGCGCTCATCTCGCTTTACTGGCCGAGGGAGCCAGCATACAGCTTCCGGGTCATGTGGCCAGCATGACTAAGCCGCTTCTGGCGAACCAGAGCAGCGCACGGAAATGCTGTTTACCTTCCTGCTGTAGTGGTACCTATTTATCTACTTGCACATGACGTGCTTTCGAACTGCTAGGTTGGCAGGAGCTGGGACCGAGCAATGGGAGCTCACCCCGTTATGGGGATTCAAACCGCCGACCTTCTGATCGGCAAGTCCTAGGCTCTGTGGTTTAACCCACATCGCCACCCTTACTCATGGCAATATGAAGGAAAGTGTGCATGTAGTATTCTACCCAGTTGCCCAATACAAAGTCAAACTGCTCCACTTTCTCCTTTGCACCCTAAAGCGTGTTCTCCTTCATGGAGAGCCCGTGTTGCGGTGGGGGCTAGCAAGACACCCCACTGTTGCTTGGTGGGGAAAAGAGTTTGGCCACCATTATCATTGAGCTTACTGTTGCTGGGGAGATTTAAATGTTGCCATTTCGTGATTGACAGCCATAGCTTTTAAATACTCTGCACACAGCGTTGAGCTTCCTCTTTTCGCTGTGTGCATCGGATCACCCACCCTCCCTCCCTATTTTCAGGTTGTTTGCATTGACCTTGCTATGCCTGTCATGGGGTTGTCTGCTTTTGGGGCAGGGCCCAGTAGAAATTTTGTCCATTTGGCTGATTGGCTGGTGCCATTTGGTTTTTGCCTAAGGTAAAGGTAAAGGGACCCCTGACCGTTAGGTCCAGTTATGGCCGACTCTGGGGTTGCAGTGCTCATTTCGCTTTATTGGCCAAGGGAGCCAGCGTACAGCTTCTGGGTCGTGTGGCCAGCATGACTAAGCCACTTCTGGCAAACCAGAGCAGCGCACAGAAATGCCGTTTACCTTCCCGCTGGAACAGTACCTATTTATCCGCTTGCACTTTGACGTGCTTTCGAACTGCTAGGTTGGCAGGAGCTGGAACCGAACAACAGGAGCTCACCCCGTTGTGGGGATTTGAACCACCGACCTTCAGATCGGCAAGTGCATCACAACTTGTAAGGTTGCCGTTAGGTATTGGTTTAGGAATTGGTTGGTGGAGGGGTATGGCTTGGCTGTGCCTGCCCCTCCAAAATGCTGCTGTTGCAAGGGTTTTCCCTTAAAGGAACCCAGGGGTTCGCCATGCTTTTGTCCGAACCCCTGTCAAGGGGCTAGGGCCACGCCAGGGCCCCTGGGAGCATTTGGGGAGAGGTGAGGCATGGTCCCCAGTCCCGTCTCTCTCCCCAAAATGTTTTCCCTTTCTGACTTTGTGGGTTTGTGAATGTCAGTCTGTCCCCATGCGAGGTCAGATAGTTGCAACCAATGCCTAAGCAACCACTCACATCGCTTGTAATTTTAATAAAGTTGTGGCCAAAATTATGCCAAAAACCTTATAACTAAAATCTTGTGTCAACTGTGTTTTATTGGGGGTGTCTTGGGGACCTCGACACTCAACATTTCTAGTTGTGGACTTCCTTAGTCAAGTTCTGCTCCCTTGTCTGAGCTACGAATTGAAGCCAAAAAGCTTACAATATGTGATCCCAATGCTAGCTCATCTGTAAAAAGAAAGGGAGTTGTGTATCCTATGCAGCTTCAGAAATAATAACATCTTTAGGCCCTGTGAACCAGCAAGGTTTGTGCTTGCAGTTCCTCTGAGGGGCGACTCCACTTGTGCAGCTTCCTCGACGCTCCCTTCTCATTGACGGATGTACAACAGGCCCGTAGGGCAGGATCGGAGAGCTAAGGCAGCCCAACAAAGCAGAGGGCTGTTAAGTTGTGGGCGAACATATCAGACGACACAGTGATTCTTCCAAAGCAGCTCTTTATTTGTAAGCTGGAACAGAACTGAACTGAGGAGCTCAGTCAGCCTGCTTATATAGAGCTCCACTAGAATGCAACAGTAACCATTTTCTGTAACTAGCCAATCACTGAACGTCACTTTCGATCCTTCATTTGCATACAAACTATCCAATCACTGAACGTCACTTTCGATCCTTCATTTGCATAACTATCTACAGTATCCCCCTGCTGGCCCAGGGTGAGAACTTCAGTACATAACAAGGACGACTTTGAACAGGGGCAGCTAGTTACACATCAGCTCTCACCTATCCTGCTGCAACTTTTAATGAGTGAATGCAACGAAATGGTTAGCACACTGTTTGAGCTGTCTGTCTGTCTGAATAAATAGATAGACAGGTGTATGTGTGTGTCACTGCTGGCTTCTCTGTCATTCTGAATCCTCTGGAAGCCAGAGCAAGAGGACTCTCTTAATCTCTAGCACGTTGCTGTTAACACAGCAACACTAACATCCTCAGTGAATCAGCCTACAGCTGAAAATGGCTGGTACTGCTGTACTCTCTGAGCTTTCCCCCACTTGACTGTGGCCATGCCTACTCTCTTTCCTTAGAGTAGGTGCACTGGCAACAGCAAACAATGGAATTGGCTCAGGGCATCCATCAGCAACGCTACAAATGCTGTGTCTGTTCCACTGCTGCACCCAAGCTGATCACAGTCATTCTAGGTAATAGCAGACCCTCCAAGTGTCCCTGTTTTCCAAGGACAGTCCCAGATTTACAGAAGCCATCCCAGTTTTTTATTTGATCCTAGAATGCCTCGCTTTCCCTTAGAACATCTCTGTTTTCATCAGAGAAATTTTGGAGAGGACATTCTATTTTCATCGGAGAAATGTTGGAGGGTATGCAACTGTACAAGCAAATTCACTGACTGAATGACTTGCATGCTGTCGTTAGGGTTTGGGGGATACCTGGGAATGTGTATGTATGGTCAGCAAGGCACCACCTCATTTAGACTTAAGGCTGAATACACACTGTACATTTGAAGCACATTCAAAGTACATACCTCACCTAATAATTCTGGGTAATGTAGTTTACCCCTTAAAGTGTTCCAATTCCCAGCAGCACTTAACAAACTACAGTGCTCAGAATTCTTTTTTTGGGGGGGTTGCTTTGAATGCACTTTAAAGATATACAGTGGTACCTCAGGTTACAAATGCTTCAGGTTACAAACTCCGCTAACCTGGAAGCGTTACCTCGAGTTGAGAACTTTGCCCCAGGATGAGAACGGAAATCATGTGCCGGCGGTGCAGCGGCAGCAAGAGGCCCCATTAGAAAAAGCACGCCTCTAGTTAAGAAAAGTTTCAGGTTAAGAATGGACCTCCGGAATTAATTAGGTTCGTAACTAGGGGTGCCACTGTAATGTGTACATAAGCCCTAATGATGAGAATCCAATAGAAGACATTGTCACAGCTGGGCTTTGTTCAGTGTAAAACCAAGTTAGCTAATAAGAGAAAGTAGAAACCCAGTATTTCCCAACAGTGAACAATGGTTAATGACTTTTGACCAATGTAAGGAGCTGACCATATTAAGCATTTATTACCAAGGTGCTATGCATTGAATTTATTTCCTTTTCATTGCTTGACACTGGAGCTGTGAATCAAATACTTGCTATTTGCTTTCCATTGTGCAAGCAGTTTCCTTGATATACTGATAATCAAACAACACATCTTTACAAATTGACTATACATTATTTTGCAATTGGTTTAAGGGACAATGAAAAACTGAAGCCCATTTCTGTTTTATATAGTCTCATATTTATGGCACTCTTGTACCATAAATATTGCTTCACAAAAGAAAAGAAAATAACCAGTTTTTCTCCTGGACAGTAAATTCTCTACAGAAGAATATTGGATTGCAGTAAAAACAATGAATTTAGCAACCTTGTTCCAAGGAGAAGAGTCTGTAATGAACATCATTTTACTGTAGTAGCAGAAGAAAAATAAAGTATGGGTACCATCCAGACAGAGTGAAGAACGTTTAGGCTGCAATCCTATGACCCATTTACAGTGGTAGCTCGGAGGTTGAACGGAATCAGTTCTGGAAGTCCGTTCAACTTCCAAAACATTCAGAAATCAAGGACCTTTTCAATTAAAAAAAGGATAAAAGTGTTTTGGAAGACAGGACATGCATCAAGCTAACAGCATCCATAATGTGGTTGGGCTTCTAAGGAACTTCACAAAAATTTGGTAGTTTAATCACAGGTGTATATTTGAATCCTGAATAATAGACTCAGTGACTCAGTTTTGATGCCATGATTTTCGACTCCAGGGATGCATAGATTCCTCTACCTTTTTGTAGACTGTGTCTTAGATTAAAATGACTAATTTGTTTTTCTCTTGTCTTTATCGACCATCACGGGGCATCAGAAACTTCATTTTTTAAAAAAACCTTCTTCCTTCTAATTAAACCAGTTGGAGCTTTAAAAAATTGAATTCTTTCCTTTCCCTCTCAGCAGAAATCAAAAGAAATGGATTTTGCCCAGGGCTACCTATTTTTACCATTACTAATCTGGGGGCTCCAACGCTATGTTTTGGACTATGCCTGCTTTCTTATGATATTGTTGTTGCTGTTTAGTCGTTTAGTCGTGTCCGACTCTTCGTGACCCCATGGACCAGAGCACGCCAGGCACTCCTGTCTTCCACTGCCTCCTGCAGTTTGGTCAAACTCATGCTGGTAGCTTCGAGAACACTGTCCAACCATCTCGTCCTCTGTCGTCCCCTTCTCCTTGTGCCCTCCATCTTTCCCAACATCAGGGTCTTTTCCAGGGAGTCTTCTCTTCTCCAAAGTATTGGAGCCTCAGCTTCAGGATCTGTCCTTCCAGTGAGCACTCAGGGCTGATTTCCTTCAGATTTCCTTATGATTTCCTTATGATATAGGCATCAAACAAGACCCATTGGGTCAAATCGAGCCTACTAGCAAAAACAAGTTTATTGATGCCATAGTAGGTAATTTGGTATGAGGGGTGATGCATTCACAAATATTTCGCCAATGCAGTAATCCCACAGACCGGACCGTACTTTCCGTCTTAGGCATGTCGTTTTGTTGTTACCTACGATTGCATCTGACTTTGCAAGATGGTGCTGTTATCTTTAACAGTAGCAAAGAGAGAGAGAGAGAGTCGGCTGGTTTGTAGCCTCTTCCATCCTTGTGGCAGGAGAAACCACAAGTTTCTCTGCCATTGATCCATGATGGGCAACCCTGGCTGTTCATGTTGGCTTTCCATCCCGAGCCCTTTGGCCCTGCAAAATCGAACCGCGGTGATGTAGATTGTTGGAGTATATGCAGGCAGTGAAAGCATGAATGAATGAAAAGAGAACAGGATTACTGGTCGGAAGTTGGAAAGCTTCTTTGTCATGAGATTCAGCACCTAAAATATGGATAAGAGGATGTGGTTGTGCTAATCCTGGCTCTGAGCTGGATTAACTTTTTCAGAAAGAGAAAGGAAAACACTGTTTCTGCTGCACAAGGCTGCTTTCTGATGTCGCATGCATAAAAGGCACAACCTGGTTTGGGTTTTTGTTTATACTGCAGGCGTAGATGTGCTGCTGCTTAAATGGTTATAAAATAGGCAGGCTTAACATTATTTTGGTTTGGGTTTCTGCCTTAGCTGTTATAAAAAAGCTGAGCTGAGGTGACAGTTCTAAGAAAGTCGACGGTAAAAATATAAAGAACAACAATGAGAAGTTCAGGAAAGCATCAGACAACACAGTAAAACCAGCCAGTGAAACCCCAGATAAAATATATGTAAACAGTGGAAAGCAGGTTGGCATGAAAAGCCACTAAAAGCACAAAATAAAGGCAAGTCCACATGTCTAGGGAAAGAGCTCTACAATTTGGTGCCACTATTGAAAAGGCTCTCATGCAGCAGGAAGTCTCCAGAACAGGTTGATATTAGTGGGTAGGTTTGTGTGTCGGATTTCTCCAATGCTATAAAAACTTTTCAAAATAGGCATCCTCTCATCTTATTCAGGTGCAATACATGGAGTCTGGCCTTTTGCCAGCAATCTGTCTTTCAGTGAGGTATGAGACAAATACTATGTTCCATTTAAACAATGCAAACTTGAAACAGGTACAGTGGATGCTCGGGTTGCGAATGTAATTGTGCGGGATGCACGTTCGTAAAACACAGTGGTGCGTGGGTTGCAATTCAGGGCTTCTGCGCATGCGCAAAGCACGATTTAGCACTTCTGCGCATGCGCGACCACCAAAACCCAGAAGTAATGCATTCTGGTACTTCCGGGTTTCGGAGGTCTGTAACACAAAAAAATGCAACCTGAAGTGTCTGTAACCCAAGGTATGACTGTATACCCATAAGCGAAGATAGTTACCGAGTGGCTTTCAGCAAATCATTGCTGCAATACTGAGAAATGCAGGTTTCTTTGTTGCGGTTCACCATAGCCTGGAACAGACTAGGTTTTATATATAGAAAAAGCTCAGGAGCACTAGCTCTGAGGAAATTGAAGAGAGAGATTTCTGGCAGGCTTTCCTCATGCTAAATATGTGTTTTACTACAAATAAAGTGGTTTGGTCACCATCCTTCAATGTAAAGAGTACACCCTACAATGGTGACCGGAAAACTATGAATTCACTGTGAGCACTGTGATGACTTCTGACTGGGGTTTACCTCACAGACCAAAGCCTCTCCATAATACAGTGGTACGCCGGGTTACATACGCTTCAGGTTACATATGCTTCAGGTTACAGACGCCTCTAACCCAGAAATAGTGCTTCAGGTTAAGAACTTTGCTTCAGGATGAGAACAGAAATCGTGCTCCAGCATCGTGGCGGCAGCAGGAGGCCCCATTAGCTAAAGTGGTGCTTCAGGTTAAGAACAGTTTCAGGTTAAGAACGGACCTCCGGAACGAATTAAGTACTTAACCTGAGGTACCACTGTAACTGCTTTCAGCTTAACCAACCTCAGAGAATTGTTACTATGTTATAATACGTGTTTGGTTCTCCAAGATCCTTCTATGTAGAGTGAGATATAAATATATTTTTGACAGAAAACTATTACGTACTTTCCCCATAAGCCAATGCTACTTTCTAAAGCTTGGTTGAAGTATATTGTATGGCCTTCCAAAGTTTTGAAGCCTATGCTGAAATTATCACAGAATTAGAAAATTAGCATTTATCATTCATCATGAATATGAACCACAAGCCATAAATTGCCATCCTTTATCAGACACTCTAATTTGATTGTCTAAGTGCAACAATTACTGTTTTCTCTTGAGTTCAGTCTTCAGAATATATTAGGATAAATAGACGTTTTAAAACATGAGGCATTAGTCTTTTTGGAAGAAATAGTGGATGGTCATCTATCAAGAGTCATGATTCAACTGACAGAAGTGTGTTAGCTCGCATCTGAAATCATCATTATCGCTGTTCACCAGACTCTATAGATTCTGAGATGAGTCCTTAAGTAAAGAAATAATGTGAGGTTTGTGAGGTAGTTAATGGGACAATGGATTTGAAGGGAGATTTGCCTCACAAATTGCCTCCTTTTCTAATTCTCCACACATCTCCCTTATTTGTGTTTGTAGTGCTAGTTAAGAAACTCTTTTCTATCTCTTCCAATTCAGTTCTCATTTTTATTATTATGTACAAATATTCAATACTTTTCCTGTTGTCCTGGTGACTTTTTGCTATGTGTGTACTTTCCAGGGGAAGATTAGCCATTATAGGCAAGCTGTATTTCAAGGGAAGCTTGTCTGCCATTAAGTGATGGTCTCGTTGTGGAACTCCTGATATGCTTTTAAGAAATCCAAGGATGTGGTTTGAAAACTTCTGCCTTTAAGTATCTTGTTCCTCACCATTTTTATTCCTTGGCTCATAATTTCCATTGTACTAAATTAAATGCAAGCTGCATAGACTTTTGGTGCCTGGCGTCTAAAACTCTCAGTGGAGACATCATGGAACCAAATCATTCTATTCCTTTTAGGTCTTTCTGTTTCAGGAAGCATTTTCTTCTGGTTTATTCGCTTTCCGTTCACTGTTCCTGTAATTTACAAGAGAGCTTTACTACCTGCATTCTCTTAGCAATTTACTTTTTCAGCAGTTTCATAACCCTGCCTAACCATCATTATGGGGGCTTTTAGTAACAGTCAGCTATTGATTTGGCAACTTCTTTCTCTCTTATTAACCAAGCCGTTAGCTACCTTCTGCCAGCCATCATGCCACTCATAAATCTTTCACTTCAAAATAAATTGCAAATGCTTCTGCACTCTTTACTTTAATGTGATAGCCTAGTAATAGCTTTTGGCTATTTATCAGTTGCATATTGATTTCCCCCCTAACTTAATTATCTCCTTTTCTCCAACTTTTTCCTCTAGAACGTATTTCCATCCCCCCCCATCTTGTTAAATAACATCTCATGAGAACTCTTCCTAAATGAGAGCTCTTCCTAAATGAGGACATATGTTAAGCGAATCTATGAAAACTTCATTTTCATTTCACCAAATGCATTCCTTGTCAAGGGCTTGAGTCTCAATTTGTCAGCCAAGAGAATGTGAACTGAATTGGCAGATCTGCAAGATCAATTCTGTGTACCTTTGATTAACCTTTCTCTCACCCCCCCATAGTACAGCCTTGGGGAAGTGGAATAAGGCTGGTGGGCTGGATTCTTATCTGCCCCACTTCCTGTGGTCCCATGAACTTTCTTGGTTGTGCCAACTCTGTATGCTAAAGGAATCAGATCTCCTGCTGCCACCTTTTAAAAAACTTTTAAGAACAGGACAGCTGGGAACATTGCCACTGATGACCTTGAACATATTGTTGTGCACCACCCCAATTATTATAGGTAAAGGTAAAGGTACCCCTGCCCATACGGGCCAGTCTTGACAGACTCTAGGGTTGTGCGCCCATCTCACTCAAGAGGCCGGGGGCCAGCGCTGTCCAGAGACACTTCCGGGTCACGTGGCCAGCGTGACATCGCTGCTCTGGCGAGCCAGAGCCGCACACGGAAACGCCGTTTACCTTCCCGCTAGTAAGCGGTCCCTATTTATCTACTTGCACCCGGGGGTGCTTTCGAACTGCTAGGTTGGCAGGCGCTGGGACCGAGCAACGGGAGTGCACCCCGCCGCGGGGATTCGAACCGCCAACCTTTCGATCGGCAAGCCCTAGGCGCTGAGGCTTTTACCCACAGCGCCATAATGTAATGTAATTATAATATAATATAATATAATATAATATAATATAATATAATATAATATAATATAATAAGCCAAACCTCGGTTGTTGAATGTAATCCATTCCAGAAGCCCGTTTGGCTTCCAAAACGTTCGACAACCAAGATGCAGCTTTCAATTGGTTGCAAAAGCTTCTTGCACTCAAGCGGAAACTGCGTCAAACATTCGGGTTTCAAAAAACATTAGAAAACCAGAACAGTTACTTCTGCCAGGTTTTCGGCATTCGGGAGCCGAAACGTACAATAACAGAGGCGTTTGAGAACCGAGGTTTGACTGTAATATGGGGTTATCATTTTTTTAAAAAGTAATTGTACTTTTATAAAGTCTACTTGCATGAATTGCCTGTTTGCATTAATGATATGGTATTGTACAGAATTATTGGTTAATAATAATATATATCATAATTTATAGGATATGGTTACTATGTTGCTGTTGATGAAAACAACAACAGCAATAGCCCAGATGAACCATTAGCTATTGGATGATCAAGAAAATATGTCACCTCTTAGAAACGACTAAGTGACAGGCATCTTGATTTTGTAGAAATACAGCTCTTAGTGAGTTGTCGTTTATTTTTTTACTCTGTGGCTCAGGTTTCCCATTCATATCTCCCACGTCATGTCTGTTTGTGTATATTTCTCTCTCTCTCTCTCTCTCTCTCTCTCTCTCTCTCTCTCTCTCACACACACACACACACACACACACACACAAGGTGAAGAATAGGATTTGATGTAGTAGTTTCATTTTAAGGGGGGGAATACTTTGAGAAGCTAAGCAGCCTTCTTGCCTAGTATTTAAACTAGGTGAAACATTTGGATCACTGCCTTTGCACTGGTCATAAAAAGGCTTGTAATCTTTCTTTCTTTCTTTCTTTCTTTCTTTCTTTCTTTCTTTCTTTCCCTCCCTCCTCCCTCCCTCCCTCCCTCCCTCCCTCTCTTTCAAAAGCAGTTATTGCAAAGACTCTTTGTCACTGCTCAGGTGTTCCTTTTGGCACTATGATTTGTCACTCGAAGGCGTTGTGTCGTCAAACAGTCTCTCTCTGCTTCTGCAAAGGAGCCTGGGGCACATGTCTTGGAACATGCGGAGCAAATCCTGTGGCGCCTTGTGCAGTCTTTAATAGCAGTGGTGCAAAGAGGAATTCAGCATGCCACAAAATCCGGTGCCTTTCCATGCCAGCAAGTTCTTGTATCTGTTGAATATTTACCTGACACGGAACAGTTAAAAGCCCAAAAACTTCCTTTCTTCTGTTGGTTGGTGAAGACTTTCCTATCTTGGAAGACTTTTGCCTAATGTTGTTTCTCTCCTGAACTTTTCTTTGTTGTGCTTCATATTGTTTCTTTTATACTGTTCTATTAAAAGGTTCTGAATTTAAGTATTGTAACTTGCGCTGAGTAATGAGCATGCATTGGAAAGGGTGGGATAGAAATATATGAATATGAAAAATAAACCGACTTGTTCTCACCTACTTTGGGTCACAGATACTTTGGGACAATTCATTGCTGTAGCCTGCAATTTCCTTCATGCCATGCATTTGGTCCCATGGCATGCTCTGAACACATGAGATGCAACAACCTTGCTAAAGCTGAGCAGATCTGAGTCGGGTCAGTGTCTGGATGGGACCCAACCTGGGAGCCCCATATATGCCATTTGTGTTCCATGCACAACAGATGCATGGGGGTCACTACCGAGAAGGTCCTCTGCCTGGTTATATAATAATAATAATACTTTATTATTTATACCCCGCCCATCCGGCTGAGTTTCCCCAGCCACTCTGGGCGGCTCCCAATCGAGTGTTAAAACAATACAGCATTAAATATTAAAAACTTCCCTAAACAGGGCTGCCGTCAGATGTCTTTTAAAGATAAGATAGCTGCTTATCTCCTTCACATCTGAAGTTGGTTCCCTGTAACTTCACTTCTCCCAGTGAGGGAACAGCAAGAAGGCCCTCAGAGGTGGACCTCAGTGTCCGGGCAGAACAATGGGGATGGAGATGCTCCTTCATGTATACAAGGCCAATGACGTTCTAGGCTTTAAAGGTCAGCACCAACATTTTGAATTGTGCTTGGAAAGGTACAGGGAGCCAATATAAGTCTTTCTGGACCAGTGCTATATGGTCCTGGCAGCTGCTCCCAGTCACCAGTCTAGATTAGTTGTAGTTTCCAAGTTATTCTGGATTAGTTGTAGTTTCCAAGTCACCTTCAGAAGAAGCCTTACGTACAGTGCATTGCAGTAGTCCAAGCAGGAGATAACCAGAGCATGTACCACTCTGGTGAGACAGTCTGTGGGTAGGTAGGGTGTCAGCCTGCATACCAGATGGAGCTGGACACAGAAGTGACTTGCCCCTCCATGGACAGCTGTGAGTCCAAAATGACTCCCAGGATGCACACCTGGTCCTTCAGGGGCACAGTTACCCCATTCAGGACCAAGGAGACCCCCACACCTGCCCGTTCTGCCCCCCAAAAAACAGGGGAATCAACCTCAATCCATTAACTATAATGAAACTGGGGGGGATTTTTTCAAGGACTTTGTGATGGGGTATACAACTCTTCATATCAATGTCAAAAGGTGAAAAATCCCACTGACCATGCCCAAGCTCGAGGCTGGGCCCAGGTGGGGCAGTGATTTTTGTTTACCTCACTTTGAAACTTCTGTAATTAAATGTTATTTAAATACCCTGGGGGAAAAATGCAATCAATCATTGCTTTTGGTATCTGAAGTTGCTCTTTGGGCTTTTCAAACATGCTGAAATAAGATTGTTTCAAAGCAATGAAATGCAAATAATTTCTGTTTCAGCATGGTTAATTGCAAAACTCTTGTTGACATAAGCGACAATAGTAGAAGCCCAGGTTTGAGCTGCTTCTGAGCATATAATGGCTGACGTCTGCCTACAGATTGCCAACACATTGACTGCAATGGCAGGGTTACATTTCAAAAAGCATTCGTTATGAATAATGCAATATGAACATCAAAGCCTGTTTTTCTTACATTACAGCTTCTCTTCCTAAATTAGAGCTCCTTTGGAGTTAGCCATGACATGACTATGACTGATGCCTCAATAATGTATTATTTAGATTTCTTTCATTCTGGAGTTCTCCTAGGTAAGGGCAGTGTCCCAGGCATTCAGTGTTTCATATTTAACCCTTGTAATCGTTTGCAGTCAACTTAAGGTGAAGTGGTAGAGTTTGGTATAGTTAAGAGCATTTGAATTGGACCTGAGAGACCAGAGTTCATATCACCACTCAGCCATGAGGCTAGTCACCCTCTTTCAGCCTTGTTGTTGTTGTTGTTTAGTCGTGTCCGACTCTTTGTCACCCCATGGACCAGAGCACGCCAGGCACTCCTGTCTTCCACTGCCTCCCGCAGTTTGGTCAAACTCATGCTGGTAGCTTCGAGAACACTATCCAACCATCTCGTCCTCTGTCATCCCCTTCTCCTTGTGCCCAACATCAGGGTCTTTTCCAGGGAGTCTTCTCTTCTCATGAGGTGGCCAAAGTATTGGAGCCTCAGCTTCAGGATCTGTCCTTCCAGTGAGCACTCAGGGCTGATTTCCTTCAGAATGGATAGGTTTGATCTTCTTGCAGTCCATGGGACTCTCAAGAGTCTCCTCCAGCACCAGAATTCAAAAGCATCAATTCTTCTTTCAGCCTAGCCTACCTCAAATGGTTGTTGTGGGACTACAATGAGTAGGGGGAACACCAAGTAGGGCACTCTGAGCTCCTTGGAGGGAAGGAGGGGTATAAATTTATAAAATAAATAAATAGATAGATAGATAGATAGATAGTATTGAGTGGCAACCTTTGGGGAAAGTTTCTCGGCTGTATTTTAACAGCCAAAGGAGGAATCTAGACCTGGAGTTATTCTTGCGTCAATCACCCCTCAGGCTATAATTTCATATAGAGAAGAGGATAGGACAGGGGAGTTAAGTTTGACCTTCTTCAAACCTTGTATTTCCCTGCAACGAATACTGCCACAAGGTAACATGGAAACCTAGTTTCACAGAATTAGAATACAGTGGTACCTCAGGTTACAGACACTTCAGGTTACAGACTCTGCAAACGCAGAAATAGTACCTCGGGTTAAGAACTTTGCTTCAGGATGAGAACAGAAATCACATGGCGGCGGGGCGGTGGCAGTGGGTGGCCCCACTAGCTAAAGTGGTACCTCAGGTTAAGAATAGTTTCAGGTTAAGAACGGACCTCCTGAACGAATTAAGTTCTTAACCCGAGATACCACTGTACTTCCACCCAGTAATCCCTGTGTGATCTGCCAAGATAAACGCAATAAGATTGCTATTTGAAAAGGGGACTTTTCTGGCTTTACAAGGCAATACAAGTCCCTGTATTTCCTTCCTTCCTTCCTTCCTTCCTTCCTTCCTTCCTTCCTTCCTTCCTTCCTTTTCTAAAATCAACGTTGCTATAGCATTTTTACTTGTCTAAGTTTGTGTTTGAACTAGCAGAAGAAACAGCTTCAGTTGTTCCAGGTTGTAGATAAGCTGTTGCTTTGTCACATTATTTCTTAGCGATCCCCCACTTCCAGGATTGGATCTCACATGGGAGTAGAAGCAGGGTAGTCTTCAGAACACGTGTTTTTCAGAAGCCCTTCTTACCTTTCCTCTCTCAAGTACCATCTTGTTTTAGTGTATTAGTTTCAGCTTATTTGTAGTGGAGCTGTAGGTAGGTAGGTGGCAGGTATATTGACATTTATGGCACAGTGACACATAGGCTATATTGAACCGATTCTTATTATTACCATTTATTCCCAGCCCTTCACCCTAAGGTCCCTATTGAAAACTGTTTAAAACAACATCAAAAAAACGAAGCTCAACATCAAAAAGACGAAGATCATGGCCACTGGTCCCATCACCTCCTGGCAAATATAAGGGGAAGAAATGGAGGCAGTGAGAGATTTTACTTTCTTGGGCTCCATGTTCACTGCAGATGGTGACAGCAGTCACAAAATTAAAAGACGCCTGCTCCTTGGGAGAAAGGCGATGGCAAACCTAGACAGCATCTTAAAAAGCAGAGACATCACCTTGCCAACAAAGGTCAGTATAGTGAAAGCTATGGTT
Organism: Podarcis raffonei; assembly: GCF_027172205.1. Taxonomy (NCBI): domain Eukaryota; kingdom Metazoa; phylum Chordata; class Lepidosauria; order Squamata; family Lacertidae; genus Podarcis; species Podarcis raffonei. Next base: position 52,892,645 of record NC_070613.1, on the reverse strand, counting down.
TTCCCAGTAGTGATGTATGGAAGTGAGAGCTGGACCATAAAGAAGGCTGATCGCTGAAGAATTGATGCTTTTGAATTATGGTGCTGGAGGAGACTCTTGAGAGTCCCATGGACTGCAAGAAGATCAAACCTCTCCATTCTGAAGGAAATCAGCCCTGAGTGCTCACTGGAAGGACAGATTGTGAAGCTGAGGCTCCAATACTTTGGCCACCTCATGAGAAGAGAAGACTCCCTTGAAAAGACCCTGATGTTGGGAAAGATGGAGGGCGCAATGAGACAGTGTTCTCGAAGCTACAAACATGAGTTTGACCAAACTGTGGGAGGCAGTGGAAGACAGGAGGGCCTGGCGTGCTCTAGGAATGGTGAATTTCTGATGGAAATTCATTTGTTGTTGTTAGTGAATTATGGTCCATGGGGTCACGAAGAGTTGGACACGACTAAACGACTAAACAACAACAAAAACAAGTTACAAAAAGATGATGGTGGGCATCCAAGCTGAACCTCTCCCCACCTTTCCTCATCATGTAAAAAGAGCTTCTACTCATATGCCTGACAACTTCAGCGCACTAGTTCAGAGGAATTTGAAATTCAACAAATCCATTAATCTTTTCCTGTTTCCCTTCCCTTCCCTGCCCCCTGATCTGATTTGCAGCAACATGGGGGGAAGGCAATCAAGTGCAATTGCAGCTCTATCTAGCCTGTCCACTGTGATGAAACACAATTGCGGCGTTCCAGGGATATTTGATTTTAATCCAAAGTTTCTTGTTTGCGGGTACTGGAGATTCTGTCATGTCCTTTCCAGCCTGTCTGAAGTATTAGTGAGTGGTGAATTGCCCCTTAGCTGTCTCTTATTAGTCACATTCTGTCCACCACTATAAGTACGTAAATTACTAGCTTTCTTGCATTTTAATTTTTTTTAATTGGCAAATAGCACTACTTCCGAAAGAAAGAAAGAAAGAAAGAAAGAAAGAAAGAAAGAAAGAAACCTAGTAATATTGCCATGGGGAAGAGACACTGACAAATTAGGGGGCAAATTAAAGCAACATTGGAAAGACCCTTTGCTAAATGGGACTTCCTTCTGAGTAAATATTGTGGAGGAATATCAGCCATGGGGAAGGGCATTGCTGCACTATATGAAGTGCTGTGTGGAATTTTTAGTTTAATACCAATTTAAGTGAATTGTTGAAAAGCAATGCCAAGTAGAGCTAAAGGGCTTAGTGAGGGAGCAACCTAATACTGTTACCCCTAGTTCTCAGCAAGGAGAAAGGTTATTGTGAAATTCCTAAGCTCATTCCCAGGGCATTGCTACAGAAATGGAGTCTGACTTAATCTCATTCCCGGCCTCTAAATGAATTTTTGCTGTTCATGCAGGGGTCATGCAGGGTTTTTTTTGGGTGGGGCGGTGATAGGTGGTAGCTACAGCTTTATATTAAAGGGGTAAAGGGGACCCCTGACCATTAGGTCCAGCCGTGGTCGACTCTGGGGTTGTGGCGCTCATCTCGCTTTATTGGCCGAGGGAGCCGGCATACAGCTTCTGGGACATGTGGCCAGCAGGACTAAGCCGCTTCTGGCGAACCAGAGCAGCGCACGGAAACGCCGTTTACCTTCCCGCTGGAGCGGTACCTATTTATCTACATGCACTTTGACGTGCTTTCGAACTGCTAGGTTGGCGGAAGCAGGGACCGAGCAACGGGAGCTTACCTCGTTGTGGGGATTCGAACCGCCAACTTTCTGATTGGCAGGTCCTAGGCTCTGTGGTTTAACCCACAGCGCCACCCGCGTCCCAACAGCTTTATATTACCAGGGAGTTAATTCTCTCATATTGAAATCCTTTTGTTGGGAAAGGGGCAGAAGGAGTTGAGAGAAGAGAAGCCAAGGAGAGATGCACTCTAGGGAAGGGGTGAGAAACCTATTTGAGGTCGACGGTTTCATTCTGAGGGCTGCATGCCAGCAGTGGGGCGGAGTCAGAGGAAAAAGTGGGCAAAGCTACAGATGTCACATTTCAGCTGTGCAAAAGGTTTTGCACACTCAGTCTGTCGTGGTCTGGTCTGCTGTTAGGCAAGGCAGGCCAGGGGTTACAGGACCATGGATAGCTCCAGGTGATCAACTTGCTTCAGCAAAGATCAGAGCAGATTGAGCCTTTAAAAGCAGGGGTCAGCAAACGTTTTCAGCAGGGGGCTGGTCCACTGTCCCACAGACCTTGTGGGGGGCTGGACTATATATATATATATATATTGAACGAATCCCTATGCCCCACAAATAACCCAGAGATGCATTTTAAAGAAAAGGACACATTCTACTCATGTAAAAACACGGTGATTCCTGGACCGATTGAGAAGGTGATTGGGCCAGATCTTAGTTCGCCTACCCATGTTTTAAAGGATCTGCCTCTCCTGGGCTCCACACCCTTGTGTATAACTTTAGGATTCTGGCCTGAAGATGGGCCCTTCTCCATTGCATAGCCTTGTGCACTCCTTGCGCTTCTGAACCAGGGAAGTGGGAGCCAGTGTGGTGTAGTGGTTAAGAGCGGTAGTCACGTAATCTGGGGAACCGGGTTCGTGTCTCCGCTCCTCCACATGCAGCTGCTGGGTGACCTTGGGCCAGTCACACTTCTTTGAAGTCTCTCAGCCCCACTCACCTCACAGAGTGTTTGTTGTGGGGGAGGAAGGGAAAGGAGATTGTTAGCCGCTTTGAGACTCCTGAAGGGGAGTGAAAGGCGGGATATCAAATCCAAACTCTTCTTCTTCTTCTTCTTCTTCTTCTTCTTCTTCTTCTTCTTCTTCTTCTCAGTCTCAGGGGAAGGTGCCAGTAACATTCAGAAGACATGTAAAGGCAGCCCTGTTCAGGGAAGTTTTTAATGTGTGACATTTTAGTGTATTTTTTGTTTTTGTTGGAAGCCGCCCAGAGTGGCTGGGGAAACCCAGCCAGATGGGCGGGGTACAGATAAATTATTATTATTATTATTATTATTATTATTATTATTATTATTATTATTACTATTATTATTATTATTCTGCAGACTCCAGCTCAAGAGTCTTGGTTGTTGCTGAACTCTGGGGTCAAGAGACATGATATATTTTAGCCAGGCAAAATGACTCAAGGTCACCCAAAGCAGGGTTGGGCACAGGTTCTGGTGTAAAATGTTTGAGAAATCCAGTCTTTCTAGAAGGATTGCATAGGGACACTTGGATGACTGATAGTTTTCATTGTAGGAATGGTGAATATCTGATGGAAATTCATTTTTTGTTGTGAGTGACCTATCTAATGTGGACAGAATATTGTTTGTGAGATTTGATATTAGCAGGAACCAAAGATATTCTCAGTCCATGTGATGTGTTTTGTATACACCGTAACGTTTTAATTGTTAACTGTCCTCCATTGTGCTGTGTAAATTATTACAGTGGTACCTCGGGCTAAGTACTTAATTCGTTCCGGAGGTCCGTTCTTAACCTGAAACTGTTCTTAACCTGAAGCACCACTTTAGCTAATGGGGCCTTCTGCCACCGCTCCGCCAGAGCATGATTTCTGTTCTCATCCTGAAGCAAAGTTCTTAACCCGAGGTACTATTTCTGGGTTAGCGGAGTCTGTAACCTGAAGCGTATGTAACCTGAGAAACCACTGTATTATTATTTTAAATTAATGGAGTATTAAATGGAAGACCAGATCCAACAGATCACAGTTTCTGTTTCTATGGAAATTTCTTTTGAATGTCATTTGGAAAAAGGCTTCAGCATGGCGATGTAATGAAAATGAATATGCAAAAAAAAAAAAGTCTCATTAGTTTGTTATACTTAAAACAATAACACAGATGTCTTCCCTATCACATTTATTCAGTGTAATTACACTGAGTACTTGAGACCTTGAGCTTCTGTTAGGGTTTTATTCATAACAACAAAACAAGCTGATGGCTTCTGCTGTGGGATTCTGCGCTGGAAAGTGGCAACCCAGGAAGAATCTCAATGATTTCTAGCTTTGCAAATGCTTGTAACCCTAAATGCATAGTAACTATGAGCAAGCCCTGTTGAATGCAGTGGGACTTAGAAGTTACAATCAAGTAGGAGCAGAACCAAAGGAGAAGACAGATTTCTAAGAACAGAGATTAGCCATTGATGCACCAACCACCTCCACCCCTCTTTCAGAGTTGGGATACCAAACAACTGACTAGGACCATCCCCATTTCAACTGCCAAACATGCAGGTGGACAGAAATGGCAGTGGTGAAACATCCTGGGGCATAGAGAAGCTGAGCTGGCCTGTCTCATGGCTGGGACTGCAGCCTTAGCCTCCAGTTCAGCTATGTAAAGATTCTAAAAAATATATACATAGCAAAACATCACTGGACTCAATAACTCTGTCTCTTTCTCTCTCTCTCTTACTTTTCCAATATTTGACCATTGCCCAAGATTTCTTGTATTTTAATACTTTGTTGGAAGCCTCCTAGAGTGGCTGGGGAAACCCAGCCAGATGGGCGGGGTATAAATAATAAATTTATTATTATTATTATTATTATTATTATTATTATTATTATTTCTACTTAAATGCCAACCATTACCCATCTTGGATTATCAATAATTGTCAGCTTCATGTGGAGAGGGCCCTGTAATTTTTGCATCTTTAAATGCTTATGGGTCAGGATACTGTCAGCGGCTCCCAGCTGGTTGCCCAGGAAAATATAAAGACAAGGAAAAGTTTCTTACAGTCCTTTTTTATTTCAAACTTTATAGAGAGAGGCTATAGAACCCAGCCTCTTGGATAATGGCGTTCTCCCGAGTGAATCTCCACCCCCCTTCTCTCCCACTTCCTCATTCATCATCATCATCACCTCCTCTACGGGTGCTGCTACGTGCCCTCTGAGAGCCAGTGTGGTGTAGTGGTTAAGAGCGGTAGTCTTGTAATCTGGGGAACCGGGTTCGTGTCTCCGCTCCTCCACCTGCAGCTGCTGGGTGACCTTGGGCCAGTCACACTTCTCTGAAGTCTCTCAGCCCCACTCACCTCACAGAGTGTTTGTTGTGGGGAGGAAGGGAAAGGAGAATGTTAGCCGCTTTGAGACTCCTAAAGGGAGTGAAAGGCGGGATATCAAATCCAAACTCTTCTCCTTCTTCTTCTCTGTCTTTGAGCTCTTTGCTCCCCTACTTTTAAGGCTCGCCGGGTTCTGTGGGATGGAGAGTCTGGAATGCTTTCTTTTTTTATATATAAATATTTATTGAAATTTTCAAAAAATAAAGAAAAAACAACAACAAAAAATTAAAAACACATAAAATTAACATTTCTTACTATCAATAACCAATTTCCTTGACTTCCCCACACCTCCCCTTCTTGTATTCCAGTTCCAATTTTTAGCTCAGCAAGTTCTTGTCCCCAAGCTTTACCTTATTGTCTTTAATTCATTTTAATTAACCAATTTTAACTTATAAACCTCAATCTTTATACATCAGTACTTATTCTTAAATCTTTTTCTAAGGTCGACCCCAATTCCCTTCCACAAATTCCCCATTTTTATGTTAGTAGCAAAACAAAATTAAATGAAACAGAATATAATTGTACACCCTTTGGATTCCCAAAGCCCCACCCCCCCTTTCCCGGTTTCGAACCCCAACAAAAGTCCATCAGTCCATCTGCTGTCAGCCTGGCGACCTCACGTCCGAGGCTCTTAATTCTCTCTCAATTCCTCTCTGCCGGTTTTTTTGATAGTCCTTTATATTGAACACCAAATCTCGAAGAAGCTCTGTCCCAATAAGGTCCATGTTTCTTCCAGCCAGGCCTCCATATTTAAAAGTGGAGCCAAAATCTTGTTTCTTGCTTCTCTTAAGTCCAAATGTCCCAAAAGCTCCAGTTTCCACTTTAGCCAGGTTTGTATTCCATAGGTCTTCAGATCTCCACATAAGGAGATCTCTCCATTCTCCATTCTTCAATTCAAACCAGATTTTCATCATCCTGATCTTATTTTCCTTTGTATCCATCTTAACCGGCCTCTGGCTCGAGTCTGGAATGCTTTCGAATGACAACGTGTCAACTGGGTGTTGCTCTGGCTCTCCCATGGTTTCCCAACTTTCCCCCTCATCTGCCTCTGAGCTGCCACCTTCCTCAAACCCCTGTTGTAAATCTATACTGTCTTCTTCTTCCTCCTCCAAGGAAGGGTCAGGATGGGGAGGTGGTCTCCACCATTCCTCCTCTGCCCAGTCCCTGTCATTATGAGAGGATGATGTCCTGCATCAGAAAAAGTCATGCTCTGAACAGCACGCCTCAAATCTCAGGGCACTGTAGCAGCAGGAGGTGCAGATTAGCCAGGGATCTCCTGAAACAGTAGGATGGACTCCTTGAGACTGCAGGCAGTGGATCAATTTTTGAATGATACTCTTTTTTTAAAAAAATCCTCCTGTTCATTCAGGAGTATTAAATGCATTCTGAAATACCTAATGAAGTGACTGTACCATAGGACTTGGGGCTGTTTTGTGTTCTTCTAATGAATGAAGACTTGTGTTCTGGTCAGGTGAAGTATGTGTTATGTGTTCTGGTCAGGTGAAGTAAAGGTCCACTTTCCATATAACAGCACTGCATTGCAGATTTTACGTTCTGAATAGGTACCTGCTTTAAAGAAGCTTGCCTGCGTTTCTCAGGTCAAATATTGAGAATTCACAAAACGTCCTGTAGTGGGAATTGGGGTTGCTTGTGCGTAAAACTCCTTGCTGCTCCAAGCGGGTTGTATAGCTAAACCTTTCCCTATTTTGACAGCGCCTTACAACGGGACTGTCTTAATCACTGGCAGAATCCGTCAGTGGGCGTTTCCTGAACTTCTTCCAACATAAAAACTCCTTGACAGCCAGTCTCCGCCTAGCTTCTCTGCGCGGAAGCCTTCTGCGCAGAGTAGGCGTGCCAAGCGGAGGTCCTGCGCTCTCCCCACTGGTCTCACTGGCACAGTCTCGGAGCCTTCCCTCCGAAGTACTCTCAGCCTCCCCTTTCTTCCTGGTGTCACCTTGGTTTCCTTCCCCAGCGGAAGCTCTCTCTCTCTCCTTGCTAGTTCCCTCCCCTGCATCCTTGGAGCGACTTCCCTCTCCGCTAGTCTCTGATGTCAGTTCCCTGACACGTCCTTTCAAAATTGTGGGTTGTATCCAGTGTAAGCACTCCCACATATATGTTTGCAGAAAGGTAATCTTCTAACTGTTCCTCCATGTGCCTCTTCTGGGGGTTGAAGAATCCTTAGGAAAAACCTGAATTATTGCATTGGGAAAGGCAAGCTGGAAGGAAATGGGATTGAGGTACCTTAGGCACATGGAGAATTACAAGACTGCATTAAAATACATTTATCTTTCACTTAGTGGAGTGAAATATGATATTCTACAGCAATCTGGAAGATTTTTCAGATTTCACACTGGCTGCATTCAAAATCCATTGCCAAACTGGCTTTGCAGTATGTGAACAAGAAGCAGTAAACTTTATGCTCACGTTCTACCTTCCTCTTGCCTGCAATAATTTCCTGACTTCTGATTTATTGGCAATGGTTTCTTGGCAACCCATAATTGTGTGTGAATGTGTCAGACTATGGTTTGCCCACAAACTAGGACCACACAGTTGTCAATATGTGTGAATGTAGTCTCTTTGTTCACGTAAATGGATAGACGTTGTTGTAGCAGGTGGTACGTCAGGTTACATACGCTTCAGGTTACATACGCTTCAGGTTACAGACTTCGCTAACCCAAAAATAGTATCCCGGGTTAAGAACTTTGCTTCAGGATGAGAACAGAAATTGTGCTCCGGTGGTGCAGCAGCAGCAGGAGGCCCCATTAGCTAAAGTGGTGCTTCAGGTTAAGAACAGTTTCAGGTTAAGAACGGACCTCTGGAACGAATTAAGTACTTAACCCGAGGTACCACTCTATTGACAAAGAACCCTAACAACTTTCAGCATTTATTATGCTAAAGGAAATTGTGAAGTTTTGTAGTATTCCAGCAATTTCATTCTATTGTTTCATCTATTTTGAGAAAAATAAAAGTTATTCACGCTTGCTAACCCTGAAGCCTCAATGCTCCTTGTTTTGATTATTTAATCTATCTAGCCTGATGTAATCGGGCTTGTTGACTTCATTTGAATCTGTTTGATACGTTTTGTAATGAAACTGCTCATGGCGTGTTTTGTATTTATTTTGAGGCATGGTCCACTGGAAAAACAAAGCATTTAAGAAGTTTACCACAGCATTCCACTGTAGGTGGAAACCGAAAGTTACAGGGCTATCATGTAAGAGAGATCAAATTCCCATTCCTGTTTGACAGTTTTGAAGTATTTTGCTAGGTTTAAAATTGGAATGATTTTTCACTTCAGCGCTGGGGAAAACAGACTTTGAATTCTCGTTGACAATGTATGTGTTCTATTGGATTAAAACGTCAGCTGCTGAAACATGTAGCTGAGCCCCTAGCAAGTTTATTGTGTTGGATTTTTTAAAATGCCAAATTGTGATAATATATATATATATATATATATATATATATATATATATATATCACAATTTGGCATTTTAAAAAATCCAACATTGTGATTATATATATATATATATATATATATATATATATATATATATGGGACGCGGGTGGCGCTGTGGGTAAAAGCCTCAGCGCCTAGGGCTTGCCGATCGAAAGGTCGGCGGTTCGAATCCCCGCGGCGGGGTGCGCTCCCGCTGCTCGGTCCCAGCGCCTGCCAACCTAGCAGTTCGAAAGCACCCCCGGGTACAAGTAGATAAATAGGGACCGCTTACTGGCGGGAAGGTAAACGGCGTTTCCGTGTGCGGCTCTGGCTCGCCAGAGCAGCGATGTCACGCTGGCCACGTGACCCGGAAGTGTCTGCGGACAGCGCTGGCCCCCGGCCTCTTGAGTGAGATGGGCGCACAACCCCAGAGTCTGTCAAGACTGGCCCGTACGGGCAGGGGTACCTTTACCTTAAAATATATATATATATATATATATATATATATATATATATATATGGATGGAAGGGGCAACATAATATATTTCAAATCAATAGAGGAAGATGTAGAAACAACATGTTCTAAAATTGCTGGTGTTTAGAGAGACTCCATGTAATGACTCCTCCATACTAGTTCATGATTTCTATTCTGTTTGTGCCGGTTCCTTGATTGATCACGATAACTGTGAAATGGGGAAAAATTGGCCTATTAAACTGGCGCCTGACAAATAATCTCTGCTCGTAATTGCTTGTGATTTGCAAAATGATCTGCTATTGTAATACAGAGATTGATTTTCACACTTAGAGATGGACAAGGAGCAATTTTCAGAAGAGCCTGTTGAAACAGCACCTGGTGGCTAACATCAGGTTATATTTTATTGTAGAGAAGTGTGTCAAGCTTGGGTTGGTATGCACTAGGGAAAACCCCTCTTTCTCTTCACAAATAAATTTATAGAAACGTAACCTGTACTCGGGTAGCTTTTAGCTGACAACCCATTGATCTTCATTGTGCGTGCCAGGTCTTGTTTCTCCTGTGCTGTTTAAATGACAAACTTTCCCCTTTTCTACTGTTGGGATTTAGCTTCCAAATACATATACAGTGCTTTTAATACTGCCAAAGGTTTTGTTTTGTAGATGGCCGCATTTTAGGTGTATCGTAAACCAGGGTGCTTTTTCTAATGTTTCTATTTGTCCATCCCTACTTGTAGCATCCCGTGTGACCAAACAGATTTACAGGTAGAGTTGCCCAACAGCTACATCACAGCTGGGATAGCTCAGTCAGTAGAGCATGAGGCTCTTAATTGCAGGGTTGTGGCTTTGAGCCCCATATTGGGCAAAAGATTCTTGCCTTGCAGGGGGCTGGATTAGATGATGAAGATAATAATAATAATAATAATAATATATTATTTATACCCTGCCCATCTGGCTGGGTTTCCCCAGCCACTCTGGGTGGCTTCCAACAAAACACTAAAATACAATAACCTATTAAACATTAAAAGCTTCCCTAAACAGAGCTGTCTTCAGATGTCTTCTAAAAGTTTGGTAGTTATTTTTCTCTTTGACATTTGGTGGGAAGGCGTTTCACAGGGCGGGCGCCACTACCAAGAAGGCCCTCTGCCTGGTTCCCTGTAACTTGGCTTCTTGCAGCGAGGGAACCGCCAGAAGGCCCTCGGCACTGGACCTCAGTGTCCGGGCAGAACGATGGAGGTGGAGACGCTCCTTCAGGTGTACTGGACCGAGGCCGTTTAGGGCTTTAAAGGTCAGCACCAACACTTTGAATTGAGATGACCCTTGTTGTCCCTTCCAGCTCTACAATTCTATGATTCTAATGCAATTGCTAAGAAATGTGAGCCAGGAAGCCCCAGGTTCATATATTTCCTCATCCTCACTGGCTATGTGGCCTTGAATTGTTTGTCTTTAGCTTTTGGGTTGGCACTCACTACTAGGGTGAAGCCTGGCCTAAGATGGACCACCCCAGCAATTTATATTATACAAATATGTGGTATAAAATTGAGTTGCTCCTGGAATGTATTTTTGGGCTAAAGAAGGGTCCCGAACCTGAAAAGGTTGAAGACTACTGCCTTAGACTGGCCACATTGTGACTCGTCTACCTGATAAGAAAAATATTCAGGTTATGTGTGCGATGTTCTTTAAACACTGCAGATACGCTCTATAAATGCAAAACCATTACTCTATTTTCTTGATACATTATTTCTGATGGGGAATTCTTCTTTATGCTTTCTGATTTGATCCACCAGCTTTTACATTTTCCAAATGTTCTGATGTAGTTCTCAGCCCTAAAATAACCCGTATAAAATAGGTACTTTGAGATTTCTTTTTTTTAAAGGGTTGTCTCCAACTATGTTCTACTTAGAATAGATCCATTAGAATTAATATACCAGTGTTAGTCATGCCCATTAATATCAGTTGGTCTACTCTGAGTACAACTAGCATTGGATACAACCGATAATGCAAGCTTTCATACTTAAGTTTAGATTAATGAAGAAATGAGACAGACCTATGGGGAAACATGAGTGAAAATAATATGGATTGGAGATAGCCCATCACTAGCATATTAAGGCTGAATCACCTTACACTGACAGTGCAATCTTGTGCATGTTTACTTGGAAGTAAGGATTATTGTCTTTAATTGGGCTTACTCCCAGGTAAGTCTGCTGGGAACTGCAGACTTGCTGTGCAATCCTCTGCATGTAAGACCCATTGCAAAAGAAAGTCCAACTGAGTTCAGTGGTAGAACTTTCTTCCAAGGTGGAATCCAGACACATATAAACAACGCTATGAAAATGCTTTTTTTAAAAAAAAGTTTTGAAAAATATATTGAATTTGCCATAGCTCATCAGCGCCATCTAGTGCACTTTACAACACATGTAAAACGTTTTATTTGCAGCTGTACACCTGAGTCCTAAGTAACCTTAGATTTCCATTTTTGAAGGGTTTACTTATTCTTAGAAACATTTTGCTTTTCTGTTTTGCGGTTTTTGTGTGTGAGAGAGATAAGGGAAGAAAAATGACCCCCCTTCTAGGAAGGAAAGCATGTAAAAGTACATTTTCCACTTCCAAATTTTACTTGAATGAATGAACATAAATACTTACACACCCATCTCCTTCTTTGAAGTTATTTAGAAAACAGGCTTTCAGTAGGGAATATATAAAGAGGTGATTTATAGAAACCCTTCTATGTGAGAGGTAGTATAGGGGGGGAATCAAAGTAGGTTTTTTTTTTTTTTACTATATTTCAAATTCATTTTGCACATTCCCTTTTAAGGCAGTAACCAATTATTGACAGAGTAAGTATATAAGTCTACAGAGAAATCCAGTAAATGCAGAAGCTGAAAAGAATCTCCTGCAGCCTTCCTGGCTTTTCCTTTATATATATAAAAACAACTAATATTAACTTGCCTTTAGCAAGGAACCTTTGAATGATATATATTACTGTTGCTTTGAACTTATTTGTGAGCTCTTGTGCCCTTTCTTGTGTATTTCCCCTGGAAAAAGCCCTATAGGTTTCCTGAAGAGAATAATAATGTAAGGATCTAACCCAAATGTGCAGCTGAGAACTGGTGAGGTTTTTTGTTGGATAGAATTGCTCACGAGAGGACTTACACTTCAAGGTTCGGGAAGACAAAAACTTACCATCCATTATTCAGTGGTTTGAACATCTTCCTACTACAGTGGTACCTCGGGTTAAGTACTTAATTCGTTCTGGAGGTCTGTACTTAACCTGAAACTGTTCTTAACCTGAAGCACCACTTTAGCTAATGGGGCCTCCTGATGCTGCCGCGCCGCCGGAGCCCGATTTCTGTTCTTATCCTGAAGCAAAGTTCTTAACCTGAAGCACTATTTATAGGTTAGTGGAGTGTGTAACCTGAAGCGTATGTAACCTGAAGCGTATGTAACCCGAGGTACCACTGCATTTCCAAATTTGAAATAGTACAGCCATCAGTCTTGTTTAGATACCTATTTGGGCATAGAGACCACTTATATTAATGTATATATTTCAATTAGAATTCATGAATTGTTCTTATATATTTTTTATGGATTATTTTTATTGTTAATGGGAGGTGGCGCTGTCCCCTTCTTTTCTCCCCTTATATTTGCAATCAAGTTTTTTATAAACAAAAACAACATGTTTTTGAATCATGCATTTGTGAAATCTCTTTTACCAAAATCCAGGCTTTCCCTCAATTCAAATCAAGGTCACAGTGCAGAATGAGGTGGTCTTACCCTCCCATGTGCTACCATTTCTTGTGAAAATTACCTGCCCAAGGCTGGTAGTTGTTCCATTTTTTCTCTCTTTACCAAACTCCTTTGATTTCAGAAATGTTCTTCCTAGACGAAGGCACTCCTTGCCTCGCCGTTCAAGCAAGTCCTGGAATATACATCGTGTTGCCTTGCTTATGAGTCAGATGCAGTTCGGTAATGGGAAATAAAAAGGTAAAGGGACCCCTGACCATTAGGTTCAGTTGTGGCTGATTCTGGGGTTGCGGCGCTCATCTTGCTTTATTGGCCGAGGAAGCCGGCGTACAGCTTCCGGGTCACGTGGCCAGCATGACTAAGCCACTTCTGGCGAACCAGAGCAGCGCACGGAAACGCCGTTTACCTTCCCGCTGGAGCGGTACCTATTTATCTACTTGTACTTTTGATGTGCTTTCGAACTGCTAGGTTGGCAGGAGCAGGGACCGAGCAACGGGAGCTCACCCCGCCGCGGGGATTTGAACCGCCAACCTTCTGATTGGCAAGTCCTAGGCTCTGTGGTTTAACCCACAGCGCCACCCGCATCCCAATAAATACTTCCCAATAAATACTTTGTTATTATTTTTATTTTTCTAAATAAAACACATTTAATCCTTGGAGCCATTTAGCATCTGGAAAGCAACTTGTTAAAAACGTAAAGCACTTCTAATCCTGTGAGCTGCTCAGAGGCTAAAAAAGAAGCTTTCCCCCTATAGCATGATTAAGTCACATCTGGGGAAATGAACTTTGATGGGGGTGCACTGCCCAGGCATTCAAGGCCTGTTATCCTTCTTGAATGCTCATACTGGTAGCTGAGGTGGCAGGCCTTTGTCTGAACGATTCTGTTATCCCTATAGAATAGCACTAGATTTTCCCTTGGTCCTTTTGCAATTTCCAGATCATTATGGAGCTGGGGATCACCGACTGACCCAGGACATTTTTCACTCTCACCAGAATAAGCTACTGGCAAAATCTAGACTCATTAATCTGTCCTTATTAAGACTAGAACTGCATTGTGATAAAGTGTTCTCTTTCAAATAACTCTGGCTCTGTGCAAAAGCGTTCGTTGAAAGCTGGTGGTAATTTTCTCCCCCATCTGCTTAATAGTGATAGGTAGGAACACCAGTAAGTAGGTTGGTATAACTTAGGGAGTTGGTCCAGTGCTGGATTTATGTATAAGCTAAACAAGCTATAGCTTAGGGCCCCACTGTCTTGGGGGGGGGCCCAAAAAAAATTAAAGGGAAAAAAAACTGGATGTACATTTCCAAAATATAAGATAAAAAACAAATACAATAAAACCTACATACAGCAACAGTGTTTTGTGTTGTGTAGGCTCCTATGATGCAAGTAATGGCCTGCTAGCCTGCTCCCTAAAATGTCACTGGTTTGCTCATTTCTATATATAGGGTGCCTACATTCTGCATGGACTGGCTGTAATAATTACAGTGGTACCTCTGGATGCGAACGGGATCTGTTCCGGAGCCCCGTTCGCATCCTGAAGCAAACACAACCCATTTCCGCGCGGGTCACGATTCGCCGCTTCCGCGCATGTGCGTGACGTCATTTTGAGTGTCTGCGCATGCACAAGCGGCGAAACCCGGAAGTAACGCACTCCGTTACTTCCGGGTCGCCGCGGAGCGCAACCCGAAAATATTCATCCTGAAGCATATTTAACACGAGGTATGACTGTACTTTGATAAAATACATATTTTGTTATGTGCAAATGGCTTTAGATACCTATTAGGCCCATAAATTACCACATAGCAGAACTTCAACACAAAAAACAGCGACAATTTGTTGTTGACAAAGGACAGTTGGACATATAAAGGGCCCCATTACCTTCAGTAGCTTAGGGTCTCGTCAAAGCTAAATCTGGCCTTGTTCGTGACATTACCTTACTTGTTCATACAATTTAGCCAATTCACACTAGCCCAGGCGCCAACTATGGGGGGCCGTTGGCACCCACAAAAAATTGAGCTCTGAGGCCCTGCAAAACCTTGGAAGTGACGTCGGAAGCCCTGCCAGGTCTCCGATGTAACTTCTGGTAGAAACTGGAAGTCGCATGAGACCTTCGAGGCCCTGCCTCACACGCTGATGTAATGTGACATCATGACATCACGACATCACGTTATATTGCAGGTGGCATCGGGCACCCATAATCTGGGGCCCAAGTTGGCGCTCCTGCACACAAGCATGTACATCTCTTGATTTCATAGCACATCTAGTTTAGGAGCAAAGGAGGCATGAGTGACATGTCTCATGTAAAGCAGAGGAATTGTAAGCATCTTACATATCAAGGTACACATTCTGCCATATTTGTACATGACCCATGGAAGGCTGATTGCCGAAGAATTGGTGCTTTTGAATTATGGTGTTGGAGGAGACTCTTGAGAGTCCCACGGACTGCAAGAAGATCAAACCTCTCCATTCTTAAGGAAAGCAGCCCTGAGTGCTCACTGGAAGGACAGATTGTGAAGCTGAGGCTCCAATACTTTGGCCACCTCATGAGAAGAGAACACTCCCTGGAAAAGACCCTGATGTTGGGAAAGATGGAGGGCACAAGGAGAAGGGGATGACAGAGGACAAGATGGTGGGACAGTGTTCTTGAAGCTACCAGCATGAGATTGACCAAACTGCGGGAGGCAGTGGAAGACAGGAGTGCCTGGCGTGCTCTGGTCCATGGGGTCACGAAGAGTCGGACACGACTAAACGACTAAACAACAACAACATAGTGTCAACTTTTAAAAAACATGTCTGGCACTTAAACTAGGAATGTGAGCACCATCTTTTCTGTAGTTTAAGAATGGTTTCCTGCAGTTTCGAAGAACCTGATAAAATAGTCTCCTTTTTCATACTTTGTACTCTGTTTTGTTTGCCAGCAACTGCTTGGGGAATGTTGTCCTGCCTCAGCACCAGGCAAAAGTCTTCTCTTCACATTAATGGATATTCCGTTTTACTTTATAGAGGTGATGTTAAATAGCCTGCAAAAACTAGTTTTTAAGAAAAGTCTTGTTCTGGTTACTAATTCAATCAGAGGTGTCTATATCCTCATTTATCCAGCCATAGACAATCTGGCCAAAAAGTCAATTAGCAAGCATTCATTTCATTAGTAAAGAGGCCTTTTCATTTCGAAAGATTTAAGGTCAAGTACGATGGCAATCTCCTGCCAACCTAGCAGTTCAAAAGCACGCGGGTGGCGCTGTGGGTTAAACCATAGAGCCTAGGACTTGCTGATCAGAAGGTTGGGAGTTTGAAAGCACGTCAAAGTGCAAGTAGATAAATAGTTACCACTCTGGCGGGAAGGTAAACGGCGTTTCCGTGCGCTGCACTGGTTCGCCAGAAGCGGCTTAGTCATGCTGGCCACATGACCCGGAAGCTGTACGCCGGCTCCCTCGGCCAATAAAGCAAGATGAGCGCCACAACCCCAGAGTCATCCATGACTGGACCTAATGGTCAGGGGTCTCTTTACCCTTACCTTTACGATGGAAATATTACTACCTTATACAGTCATACCTCGAGTTGAATGTGCTTCGCGTTGAGCACGTTCTGGTTGCGCTCCGCGCCAACCCGGAAGTAACGGAGCGCGTTACTTCCAGGTTTCGCTGCTTGCGCACGTGCAGACACTCAGAATGACGTCACGTGCATGTGCAGAAGCGGCGAAAAGTGACACGTGCTTGCGCAGACATGCCGTCGCTAGTTATGTTTGCTTTTAGATGCGAACGGGGTTCCTGAATGGATCCCGTTTGTATCTAGAGGTACCACTGTATTGAAAGCTGGGACCTAAGAAGGCTGTGCCAGTTGCATGTGCTGTGGTTTTGAGCTACTTTTGAAGGATGGCTGCGCTTCAGTTCACATATTGTTTGGGAAAGTGCAGGTTTGATTTCAGTTTTAATAATAATAATAATAATAATAATAATAATAATAATAATAATAAATTTTATTTATACCCCGCCCTCCCCAGCCAAGGCCAGGCTCAGGGCGGCTAACAAGCAATAATAAAAACAAGTTGAATGAATACAACTTAAAAACAAGATTAAAATACAACATTGAAACATTGAAACATTAAAATGCAGCCTGAATTGAAATTCTTCTCCATCCCTATCTTATCTCGACGCCACTTTACCTGTGCCTGAATCACTTCCCATTCATGAATCTCATCCTCTTCATTAGAATATTTGCAAAGTTCAAACAGAAATCCTGTGATTCAGCTGTGCTACGCAATATCCTTCAAACCACATCAGGGCTGCCTCACATTGTCTCTGTGCAAGACAGTGGATATAGAGCAGGCACAGTGCCAGATTTATATATAAGGTAAACAAGCTATAGCTTAGGGCCCCACTCTCTTGGCCCCCCCCAAAAAAAATTTAAAGAAAAAGAACTGGATATACATTTCCAAAATATAAAATAAAAAACAAATAAAATAAAACCTACATACAGCAACAGGGTTTTGTGTTGTGTATGGACCTATTAGGTCCAAAAATTACCATACAGCATATATTCAACACAAAAAACAGCAACAGTTTGTTGTTGACAAAGGACAGCTGGACATATAAAAGGCCCCATTACCTTCAGTAGCTTTGTTGTTGTTGTTTAGTCGTCTTAGTCGTGTTTGACTCTCCATGACCCCATGAACCAGAGCATGCCTTGGAAACTCTCACTTTCTTCTCAAAGCTTCTCCTTTTTGATGTCCATGGAGTTTTCTTGGCAAAATACTGGAGTGGTTTGCCAGTTCCTGCTCCAGGTGGATCACATTTAGTCAAAACTCTCGGCTATGACCTGTCCGTCTGGGGTGACCCTGCACGGCATAGCTCATAGCTTCTTGAAATTATTCAAGGCAGTGATCCATGAAGGGGTTCAGTAGCTGAGGGCC
The DNA here is from genome assembly GCF_027172205.1 of Podarcis raffonei. NCBI lineage: Eukaryota > Metazoa > Chordata > Lepidosauria > Squamata > Lacertidae > Podarcis > Podarcis raffonei. The sequence goes on along the minus strand of NC_070613.1, from coordinate 52,875,071 downwards.
TCATCAGAGCTAAATCTGGCCCTGAGCAGGCAACACCATGTCTAGGCTACCTCATTGTGGTCTGAAGGAATTTCTTACTGCTTTTCACCCTGTGTATGACTTTATTTCAGTCTCTGGGACTTTAAGGCAGAGCCCCTTTACCCAGAGCTGAAGTGAAACAAGAAATGTGCCCTGATTTATAGAAGCTTGAACTGGGTTGGGTAATAAATCCATAAAATCAATTTCTTGTCTGCTCTGAAGAATAAGCCACTTCTTTTCCTCTGGCATAGCCAGATAGAGCAGATGTAACCCAAATGAAATATTGCTCTTAATTAAGCATCACTAATGTACCCGGGGTTTGCAGTGGATAAAGTAGATGGTGAAATCGGTGAGTGTGCCAGTATTTGGAGAACGCATCATCTTCTGCCCAGCATTTGACACCTGAAGATTTGTCAGTTAATGTTTGGCAATGTCCGACAATTGACATGCAGGAGCATCCGGTATCTGAGAGGATCTGTCATGCAGGAGTCAGTGTTCATGCCAATTAAGGAGGTTGGATTCAGAGCAAGCTAGCTGCTCTTAAGCCCCATGGAAATCAACGTACCTGACATGAATCAAATGTAAATGCAGTTGTTTTCAATGGAAGCTAAAAGCACTGAACACTTAGCAAATTTTTGAAATGTTATTATGTTGCTGCAGGAAACAGAAGTAAGTCTCACAGAGTTTAGTAGGGCTTACTCTCAGGCAAGTGGGTATATTTATCCTTAAGGTAAAGGGACCCCTGACCATTAGGTCCAGTTGCGGACGACTCTGGGGTTGTGGTGCTCATCTCACTTTATTGGCCGAGGGAGCCGGTGTACAGCTTCCGGGTCATGTGGCCAGCATGACTAAGCTGCTTTTGGCGAGCCAGAGCAGCACATGAAACGCCGTTTACCTTCCTGCTGGAGCGGTACCTATTTCTCTACTTGCACTTTGACGTGCTTTCGAACTGCTAGGTTGGCAGGAGAAGGGACCGAGCAACGGGAGCACATCCCATCATGGGGATTCGAACCGCCAACCTTCGGATTGGCAAGTCCTAGGCTCTGTGGTTTAACCCACAGCGCCACCCGCGTCCCCCAAGGTAAAGGACCCCTGAACATTAGGTCCAGTAGTGACTGACTCTGGGGTTGCGGCGCTTATCTTGCTTTATTGGCCGAGGGAGCCGGCATACAGCTTCTGGGTCATGTGGCCAGCATGACTAAGCCGCTTCTGGCGAACCAGAGCAACGCACGGAAATGCCATTTACCTCCCCACCAGAGCAGTACCTATTTATGTACTTGCACTTTGACGTGCTTTCGAACTGCTAGGTTGGCAGGAGCAGGGACTGAGCAACGGGAGCTCACCCTGTCGTGGGGATTCGAACCACTGACCTTCTGATCGGCAAGTCCTAGGTTCTGTGGTTTAACCCACAGCATCACCCGCATCCCTATACATGGGAATAAATCACGTTGATTTCAGTGGAGATGCACTGTTACTCTGGATGCAAGCCAGGGTAACAACTTCACTACTTCTGATGGCAGATTTTACAGTGTTTTCATTTTCATTTTTCCTGTATTGGCTTTTGTGCTAATTTTTGTGCCTCTCTGTTCTAATTCATTGCATTACAGGTTTTATCTTAAAAAAAAAAAATCACCATGATTTTTTCTTTTGAATTGCCCTGTGTGGTACATTTGCATTCCAAGTTCCAAGTTTTTTTTGGTTTTTTTTACATTTGCATTTGACGGGTAGGATGTAAATAAAAACCCCCAAAGAAATAAGAAAATGAAAAATACACATATACAGCATCAAGCATGCAGAGATCAATATCTGACTGTATATGACATGTACGTAAAGTAGCAATCAGCTTTTGACAGCATATATAGGAACTGATTTAGATTAATATATTTTATATGAGCTTGGTTCATCAAAAAGTTTTTAAAATCCGATTTTAAAATTTCATTTCAGCTCTAATAAATGTTATAAAGAGCAGATTATACCTTCAGGTGAAGAAAATTAATTAAAGTAGGTTTGCTGTGCAGACATGCCAGTGTTTGTCTTTTATTTAGTAAAGTGAAACAGATCTAAGCATGCTTAATGTCACTAAAATCTACAGACCTAAGTGCTCTTAACTTTGGTCTGAATTGTGACCAGTATCTTTAAAAAAACTTGTAGCTTGATGCAATGGATGCAAAAGTAAGGATTAATAATTATGCACTGAAATATTAAAATAATTGATTTTGGTGTGGTATGACATGTTTTCTAGAAAAGAACACAAGGAATGCATTATGTATGCATATGTATGAAATAGGTAAAGGGGTCCCTGACCATTAGGTCCAGTTGCGGACGACTCTGGGGTTGCGGCACTCATCTCACTTTATTGGCCGAGGGAGGCGGCGTACAGCTTCCGGGTCATGTGGCCAGCATGACTAAGCCGCTTCTGGCGAACCAGAGCAGCGCACGGAAACACTGTTTACCTTCCCGCTGGAGCAGTACCTATTTATCTACTTGCACTTCGTGCTTTCAAACTGCTAGGTTGGCAGGAGCAGGGACCGAACCTGATCGGCAAGCCCTAGGCTCTGTGGTTTAACCCACAGCGCCGCCCGCGCCCCATATGTATGAAATAGCTTCACACATAATGATAGGGTAGCTGAATGCAACGCTTCTAGCATGTAGTTATCCTTCAGGGAACTCTGTGATGTGAAAAGCAGACAGAAGGTTTATTTGTCCTAGTTTTTAATTTCACTCAGTAGGGTCAATCCTAAAAGACTATGACAAACATGGGGATTAGTAGAGGATTTCCCCTGGCACATGGTCACATTAGATCACTCTCCTCCCAAATTGGTGTCCCCCTCCTGCCCCCCCCCACTGCCCTATTGCTCTGCAAACATGTTTTCTACATAAGGTTTGATTGTTTTGCCCTGTCAGCTTCTCTGTGCAATTTAAAATTCTGATCCTTCTCCCGTTTTGTAAAAACAACAAGTACGAATTCAACTAAATCTCCAAATCTCATCCTAGGAACTATATGTGTGGCCAGTGCTTTTTTCAAAAAAAAAACCCCTAATGTTTAGGGGTACTCTCATTTTCCTACTCATATTGAAATGACCTGAATGAGGCCAGACTTAGATTCATAAAATGTTTAGGGGTATGTGTACCCCTCCATCCTGCCAGAAAAAAAGCACTGTGTGTGGCTACTTCTTCTGATGAAAAAGTGTTTAGAAGGACAAACCAAACCAATGTATTGGTTAGAATAAAGGACTAGGACCAGAAAGACCCTGGTTCAAATCATCAGTTAGCAATTCGTCAAATCAGTTCCTTAGAGAAAAGCTGGAAAATAAAGTCAATAATAAAAATATAATATAACATCATATAATAATTTGTGTTGTTATAATTGTGTCAATCAACATTATTTGTTTATTTGCTTTATCCCCCAGAATTTCTAAGCAGCATACATAGAGATTTTTAGAAACCTGTTGGCTAAAATAAATGAAAATTAATCATAAACACAGAGAACTTCTTTAAAATACCTGCTGAAATAGAAAAAAATAGTTAATGAGCTGGGTGCCTGCAAATTCTCATCTTTTTCATCTTCCAACATTCATTTACCATTACCAGATCTAAGTTGGGGGACCAAGTTCATGGCTTTGCAGGATTTTAAAAATATTTCTTGTCCATTTTCAGAACTTTATTCACTAGTATAAGGTGAGGTCCTATACAAGTTTTGAAGCCTCTGCCAACAATTGTTTCAGGTCACTGGTGTACACCCATTGCTCTTTGCATCCAAAAGAAACTATGCATTGCCAGAGGGTGGTGCTGGGAGCCTGAAAAGCAGCTTTCTGTGGGCTCCTGCAAAAGTGTCCAGAACCAGTAACTGTCACAGGCTTCTGAACCAAAGTGGGCTGTTCAGCAGTTGCAGTATGAACCAGTGTCGATTCTTAGTTCATTCGGCAACCTTCAGATGTTATGTTCCCTCCAATCTTTTCTGTGGAGTATGAAGCTCAGCATTTGGCATTTTCTGGACAGAGCAGGATGAGAGCCAAGCCACTCCAATTCTCTTCCCCAATTTTGCTGGGGAAAGCAGGTGTCAAGTTTCTATTTTGCACTGCATTTTGTATTATCATGGCTATCCAACTCTGCATACATATTTTTATGTGTCAGATGCATAGGTGGAACTGCTTCCGGAATCTGCTTCCAGTAGTAGCCTGGCCTGGCCGAGTTCCAGTAATAAACTGTGCGCTACGTGACAGATCTATATCAAAAAGGACAACTGAAACCTTCTTGGTTAGAGAAAAAGGAGTGGAAGCTTTTGAGTTTCTGCTGTCATTATCTGGTTTTTGGCACTGCTTTAAAATGCACTTCTTTCTCCCAGACCTCTGGGGGAAATGGATTTGTTGAGGTCTATCGGCTGTATTGATATTTTATAGTTTTCATGTTTGTAAGCTGCTCTGGGATCTTAACAGAAATGGAGGTGATCAACAGCGACAACAATATTTGCCATGGCAATTGAGCCAGAAAGATATGCATGTTGTTGTTGTTGTTTAGTTGTTTAGACGTGTCCGACTCTTCGTGACCCCATGGACCAGAGCACGCCATGCATTTCTGTCTTCCACTGCCTCCCGCAGTTTGGTCAGACTCATGCTGGTAGCTTTGAGAACACTATCCAACCATCTCATCCTCTGTCGTCCCTTTCTCCTTGTGCCCTCCATCTTTCCCAACATCAGGGGCTTTTCCAGGGAGTCTTCTCCTCTCATGACGTGCCCAAAGTATTGGAGCCTCAGCTTCAGGATCTGTCCTTCCAGTGAGCACTCAGGGCTGATTTCCTTAAGAATGGATAGGTTTGATCTCTTGCAGTCCATGGGACTTTCAAGAGTCTCCTCCAGCACCATAATTCAAAAGCATCAATTCTTCGGCGATCAGCCTTCTTTATGGTCCAGCTCTCACTTCCATACATCACTACTGGGAAAACCATAGCTTTTACTATACGGACCTTTGTTGGCAAGGTGATGTCTCTGCTTTTTAAGATGCTGTCTAGGTTTGTCATTGCTTTTCTCCCAAGAAGCAGGCGTCTTTTAATTTCATGGCTGCTGTCACCATCTGCAGTGATCATGGAGCCCAAGAAAGTAAAATCTCTCACTGCCTCCATTTCTTCCCCTTCTATTTGCCAGGAGGTGATGGGCCCAGTGGCATCTTCATTATTTTTTTTATGTTGAGCTTCAGACCATATTTTGCGCTCTCCTCTGTCACCCTCATTAAAAGGTTCTTTAATTCCTCCTCACTTTCTGCCATCAAGGTTGTGTCATCTGCATATCTGAGGTTGTTGATATTTCTTCCGGCAATCTTAATTCCGGCTTGGGATTCATCCAGCCCAGCCTTTTGCATGATGAATTCTGCATATAAGTTAAATAAGCAGGGAGACAATATACAGCCTTGTTGTACTTCCCCAATTTTAAACCAATCAGTTGTTCCATATCCAGTTCTAGCTTGCATTATTTTCTATACTAGCGTTTGTTGGCATGGCAAAGAAATGTTGCACTGCCCTTCATGTCAGTTGCCGAAAATAGGTAATGTACAGTACAAAAATTCATTGGGTTGATTCCCCCCTCCTTCTTTCACAGTTAAGCAGAGTCCATGGATAATTTCCACGTCAGATATGCTGCCAGGGCAAATTTAATTCACACATCTCTTAATCTGTCCTTACTTTTCTCTGCAAGTAAGCAGATGCCATCTTATTTGATAATAACACTCATATATTAAGACTAATTTGATATAGCTGGCCACCGATGCTAACGGCAACTTATCTTGTTGAATATTTGCTGGCAGAACAAGGAGCAATGTTTTGTGTGCAGGGGTCATTGAAGAGACTTAATAATAATAATAATAATAATAATAATAATAATAATAATTCTTTGGATACGTAGTAATGCAACATTGGGTTGCAAATTCATTTGCCAGATAGCAAGTTTCTTCTGGGTGGGTGGGATTTTCGTGCTGGTCTAGGACAAGTCGGTTAGGTGGATGGGCGTCATTCTATGGTACCAGGAGCCAGTGGCAGATTTATTGCTACATGCAGTAGACACAGTTGGTAAGGCCTTGTGTAGCTGAGCCCCCAACTACACCCCAGGTTCTTAGTATAACCCATGGATGGAAGCTGCAGGAGGGCCAACATGAAAATCTGATGTGGGAGGATTCTAGATAAGACTGCCCAGTCTACCCATTGCACTACAATGGTATCTTGGTTCTCAAACGCCTTGGTTCCCAAACACCGAAAACCCAGAAGTAAGTGTTCTAGTTTTCAAACGTTTTTCGGAAGCCGAACATCCGATGCGGCTGTTGACTATTGTTTCCGGGGCTCCTGCACCAATCAGAAGTGACGCCTTGGTTTTCGAACATTTTGGAAGTCAAACAGACTTCCGGAACGGATTAAGTTTGAGAACCAAGGTACCACTGTATTTGGCGCTTTTGGTTTTGCTGTTTATTTTGCGTTTTTGAGGCTTTTTCGGTTAATTTGTTTTTGGGGCTGTGTGGAACCCAGTTCAGCTGATTGATTGATTGTGTGACTGAGGAAATGGATAAAAGCCCCCCCTCCAAACAATGGCTATCATCAGAGCAAGAAAGAATTTTTTTTTTAAAAAAATCATCATCTATAATACTGTCTTATTTATTTTATAGTACAGTACATTGATTATTGCTTTCATTTTATGGATCAGTGGTCTCGTTAGAGAGTAAAATTCACGTTGAATTGCTGTTTTAGGGGTTGTTTTTAAAAGTCTGGAATGGATTAATCTGTTTTGCATTACTTTCTATGGGAAAGTGCACCTTGGTTTTGGAACGCTTTGGTTTTGGAATGGACTTCCAAACGGATTAAGTTTGAGAACCAAGGTGCCATTGTACTGCCTTCAAGAAAGCAATCGCCCCAGTAGCCTTCTCCCTGGCCTTCCATGCAACAGCCATGTCAACTGCCACCTTAATGTCGAAAGTGAACAGAAGGAGACAGAGCTCGCCTCCCATTGGCTGAGTGATTGCTAGCCAGTGGAAGTCACCACCTTCTGCTTTCAAGGTGGTGGCTGACAGTTCATTGAGGTCTTTGTGGGCTGTGTTGACCTTTAAAGCCCTAAATGGCCTTGGCCTAGTATACCTGAAGGAGCGTCTCCACCCCCATCATTCTGCCTGGACACTGAGGTCCAGCGCCGAGGGCCTTCTGGTGGTTCCCTCACTGCGAGAAGTAAAGCTACAGGGAACCAGGCAGAGGGCCTTCTCGGTAGTGGCGCCCGCCTTGTGGAATGCCCTCCCATCAGATGCCAAAGAGATAAACAACTACCTAACATTTAGAAGACATCTGAAGGCAACCCTGTTTAGGGAAGTTTTTAATGTGTGACATTTTAATGTACAGTGGTACCTTGGGTTAAGTACTTAATTCGTTCCGGAGGTCTGTTCTTAACCTGAAACTGTTCTTAACCTGAAGCACCACTTTAGCTAATGGGGCCTCCTGCTGCCGCCGCGCCGGCGGAACCCGATTTCTGTTCTCATCCTGAAGCAAAGTTCTTAACCCGAGGTAATATTTCTGGTTTAGCGGAGTGTGTAACCTGAAGCGTATGTAACCCGAGGTACCAAATAAGGATGGCATGGGTACTTGGTGCCTTCCTTGGCTGATCCTGTCATTTCAAGTCATTTTCTCCAACACTGAATCAAACACTTTGGAGAAACGAGGGTGCTGCGTCCTGTTGATATAATTCTCCATTACTTAGTAAATGCCATTGAACTTAATAGGATTTACCTTGCCTAGCAAATGTGCGTAGCACTACAGCTGTGTTTTGCAACACACACACACCATTTATACATTCCCATTATTTCAGTGGATCTTGCTTCCAATTTCAGTGTTTGTAGGATTGCAGCCTAAGGCATTTTAAGGTAAAGGTAAAGGTACCCCTGCCCGTACGGGCCAGTCTTGACAGACTCTGGGGTTGTGCGCCCATCTCACTCAAGAGGCCGGGGGCCAGCGCTGTCCGGACACACTTCTGGGTCACGTGGCCAGCGTGACAAAGCTGCATCTGGCGAACCAGCGCAGCACACGGAACGCTGTTTACCTTCCCGCTGGTAAGCGGTCCCTATTTATCTTTTTTTTTTTAATTAAATATTTATTGGTATTTTCAAGAAACATATAACAATCAAAAACAAAAAATAAACAAAATAAAAAAAACACAAAAATACATAACAGAAAAAAAAGAAAAAACACATAAAGTTTCAGATACTTATTTTCCTTAACCTTATTTCTCAGACCTCCTCACACCTCCCCTTCTTGTATTCCAATTTAAATTGTCAATTCAGCAAGTCCTTAACTTATTTCTTCACTTTAGCTTGAACATTTGTTCTAACATACTATTATTTTACTTTGCTTCTTTTTTCCATTCCCTCAATTTATTTTTACCATCCTTATTTTCATTTAATTTAAAAACAAACAAACCAATTTTACCTTATCAAATTTACACATCAATACTTATACCTCATTAATTATTCTTAAACCTTTTTCCTAAAGTCGACCAAAATTTCCCTTCCACGATTTTCCCAATTTCCAAACAGCTAACAAAATATAAAAAAAAACAAGGCAGATTATACTTATGTACCCTTTGGATTCCCAACCTCCACCCACCCCTTTCCCGGTTCCAGTCCCCAACCAATATCCATCAGTCTTTATGTTATTTAGCCTGGAGATCTCACGTCCGAGGCCCTTATATCTCTCTCAGTTCCTTTCTGCCGGTCTCTTTGATAGACCTTGATGTTAATCCCCAAGTCTCGGAGAGGCTCCGGCCCAACAGGATCCATGTTGCATCCAGCCAGACCTCCGTACTTGAAAGCAAAGTCTATGGGGTACTCCAACTCTTGTTTCAAATTTCTTTCAGATCCACATGTCCCCAAAGCTCCAACTTTCACCTTCAGCAAATCTGTAATCCTCAGGTCTTCAGATCTCCTCCAAAGGAGATCTCTCCATTTTTCAGACTCCCATTCAGGCCAGGCTTTCCGCATCAAATTTTTATTGTCCTTTTTTATCATCATGTTAGGCCTCATATTGCAGCTCTCCTTTGACTCCTGCAGAATTCCAGCTCCTCCTTCATTTTCTTCAAAAACAACATATTGCTCCATCGTGTCTACACTTTCAGTTTCCTTTATTTGTTCAGGTGAAAGGGCTTCCTGTTTCAAGTCCTTATCAAGCTCAAAGCTGTTATTTACTGTCGAGTGTAGTACTGAAACCTCTGTAGACAAAGCATTGTACTCATCTTGTAACTTTCCCAGGAGAACAAATGCTCTGTCCAATTCTGCTTGAATTTTACATGCTCCAGCCATTTTTATAGTGTAGTGTCCCTAATACCCCTCTAGGGGGATTTTAGTTCCTTAATATTCCTTTCAGCTCAAAACCAAAAGTCCAGTTATTTTGTATCAGCCCTCTATATTTTCAACAAGTTATACCGAGTAAACCAGCAGAAACAGCAGAAACAATGTTCTCTTTTTCCAGCTGACAACTAGCTGACTGACAGCTAACTTGACAGCTGTCAAACTCTTCAATACAGCAGGCTTTCTCATAGGACGTTCCCGGGTCTGGGGGGGGGGTGAGATTTCAGCTCCCAAAATTCTTTTTATCCTCCAGTATATCTTCTTATAATGTCAAAATCGTGAAGTCAAGATCTTTTATTAAAAAGCAAGAAACAGATTCTCTCGACCTTAGCTGCTCGGTCCTTTGCTTTAAATTGTTTACAAAGAGGGGGGGGTGGACTTGCTTTTTAACCCCTTCCCGCTCGTTCCAGATCCAAAATAAATTTTTTTTTTAAAGTTCCAATCTCCGTATTACTCACGGGTTGATGTTTTAAAATCCAATCGATCCAAAGAAGAAGTTGGCGCTCTCTGTCAATGGCTTGCGGCTTCACTCCGTAGACGAGGGAGTACTCTCAGCACCACGCCTCACCCTGCCTCCGTTCCGAAGCCTTTAAAAAGGCTCCGTCACGGATTGGGGGGGCGCAAATGGTGCCCGCTGAGTCTCTGTGTTCACAGGCATCCGCGCCTGTGATTTTAAGGGTCCCCGCTTCGCCGCAGCGGCCAGACCCAGACGCTACGGAGCCGATTCCCTCCGGAGCTCGGAGGGAATCCGCCATTAAACAATGGCGCCAACCCGGAAGTCCCTATTTATCTACTTGCACCCGGGAGTGCTTTCAAACTGCTAGGTTGGCAGGCGCTGGGACCGAGCAGCGGGAGCGCACCCCGCCGCGGGGATTCGAACCGCCGACCTTTTGATCAGCAAGCCCTAGGCGCTGAGGCTTTTCCCCACAGCGCCACCCGCGTCCCTTTATTTATATTCTGAGGAAAGAAGGAGGAGGCATTTTACTGTCCTTTAAATTGAGAATTCAAATATTTGGGCTACAGTCCAGTACGATCCACTAAAATCAAATACACCTAACTTTGTTTTACAGTGGGCTTTGTGTCCTCATAGTTATATATTGAAAGTAATATGGCCAATGGCCATAGCTGGTCAGTATTAGGGGAGGCAACCCGTTCCAGTCTTTGCAGTCCAAGAGGACTTTGCAGTTCACTTATTCCCCTCTTCCAAAAACTGTATTTGTTTTCCTTAAGAGAAAAGAGATTTTTCTTCCTTCCTTCCTTTCTTAAAAGTTTTTATTGATTTGTTACCCCAAAAAGAGAAAAGTGTGTACATAAAACAAACACCCACCCACCCACACACAAACAAACAAAGAAAACAGAAAATAAAAAATGCAAACCATGAATTCTCCCAGCCTGGAAGGACAAAAGGACAAAAATAGAGCACATCTCCAAAGAGATAGTGAAATATTAACTCATACTAAGGTTTCCTTCACAAATTATAAAGATATATACAAATAAAAGTATTCTCCTCCCGTGAGTCCAATATTGAGAATAAAGTTTCTATATACAGTGGTACCTCGGGTTACATACACTTCATGTTACAGACTCTGCTAACCCAGAAATATTACCTTGGGTTCAGAACTTTGCTTCAGGCTAAGAACAGAAATCAGGCTCCGGTGGCGCGGCAGCAGGAGGAGGCCCCATTAGTTAAAGTGGTGCTTCAGGTTAAGAACAGTTTCAGGTTAAGAACGGAGCTCCGGAACGAATTAAGTACTTAACCCGAGGTATCACTGTAGTCTTAAATGAGACACACATTTGCATATACTGGTGGCACATAAATATTTAGTTTGTGAGATATATTTTCAAGAAGGACAATTTCCCCCACCCCGACTACATTTTTGGCACATTCTTAAAGCTGAATGGCTACAAGTTTTTAAGTTGCTTTCCCTTGCAGCATTGTGCAGAAGTTAAATATGGTTTGTTTTAAAATAAAACTGCACAGATGAGGCAAGAAAACATATGAAGTACCTCACAGAATCCATCCGGCCTTTGCTACGACTATTGATTTTCTATCCCCAGCCAGCCTTATGAAGGCAGGAACCTGCCAACAATCGTTGCAAATTTGCTTCTGCTTCCTTCAAATATTTATACCTCGAGGCGCAAATTCAGTCTCCATTCAACAGAGCACCTTGCAGTTGCTTAGGGTACTGTATCAGGCTAATTGGACTGAGGTAAATATTGCTGTAAAACGTGCTGCTGTTTAAGAGTGAACTGAATACTGTGGAAGCTGCAACTTTCTGTCTCATTCTTCGTTGTTTTCATTTATTAAATTAAACATTTAGGGGGGTTACAGAGGCAGCTTCAGTTAGGCAGAGCCACTTTTGCACTGGGATCTCAGCTTGCAGAACCTCTTTCAAAAAAGATACTTCACAATTTGGTTCCCCCAAAATCTTCATCATTGTCTGACTGGATCTCACGACACCCTTGCTTCTGAAAGGCCCCGCTGGATCTCTGGTCCTGGGTCTATGGGATATCACAGATAGCTTGTATGCTACCATGCAGGTGGTGGGAAAAGAAGAAAACCGCCATACACACCAGTAGTTTTTCTTTTTTTGCGAAACGCTAGGCTGGCGTACGTCCCATAGCAAGGCCTGGGTCCCTACAAAAGCGTCCATTCTCTGCAGGATGTTTTGCGTGTGTAGGTCCCCAGGCCACCCCTCAAATAACTTCACACATAACACGTAATTTTAGTTTTGGTTTTTGGGCACTATTTTGGCCACAACTTTATTAAAATACAAAATCAGTGAGTGGTTGTTTAGACATTGGTTATGACTATCTGTCCCCCCGCCTGGGACAGAACTGACATCCCGAGGTCCGATCGGTAGCCAGTAGAAGGGAAAGTCAAACTGGGGGTCATTTGAGCTAAGCGTCGGACCCACGCCGCTCACCCCAGCAGCTCCCCGAAAGCTTGCCGGCCCAGATCCTATGACAAGGATTCCCATGACAGGGATTGGGCGGCCCTGGTCCCATGACAGGGATTGGACGAAATCGTGGCAAGCCCCAGGATTCCTTTAACGGAATTCCCTTCAGCGCAATAGGAGGGGCAGGCACAGCCTATCCTGACCCCTCCACCACCAGCATGTTATAACCAATGCCTAACCGCAACCTTACAAGTTGTGACAAATTGCTTAGTAGTAGGCAAAAACCAAATGGCACAGCCAATCACCAAATGGCAAAATTCCTACTAGGCCCCTGCGCCAAGGCAGACGACCCCATGACAGGCAAAGCAAGGTCAACGGGAAAAGAGGGTGGGCGGGTGATCCGATGCATTCTGCAAAGAGAAAAAGAAACCAGAGTGCACCAATATTTAAAGACTATGGTCCCACCCACCCAATTTGCAACATACAATTTGCCCCAGCAACCCGGTTATCCAATCGCAATGCCAGGCAACAACTATTAACCTGCCTGGCAACCAGAGGCCTGGCCCGGTGGCCCACACCGCAACACGTGCTCTCATTTATTGGAGAACACGCTCTGAACAAAGCTAAATCATGCACTAACAAGCTGCAAATATAGTGACTTTTTTCCCCTGTTACTGTTCCCCCACCCCCCGTAAACAATTTATGGCAGTCTGAAATGCCAGGCGGCTGAAATATTCATTGGTGTTGTCATTTTATGGGAAGAAGCAAAGATGAAAGCTAGATGCAGGGAAGTTGATTATCTTTGAAAATGGAATGTTACAAGCTGAGGGAAAGAATCTGTGGAAAGTGTCTGGCATGTTGTGTTATCTGTGCAGGAGTTATTCATCTTCTGCTTCATTAATACCGCTGGCAGGCTTTCATTAAAATAATTAGAATCTTGCGTATACCTGCCGATATCAGAAAACCCCCAAAGTCCTCGACATCATCTTTTCTGCCTTTCTTCATTCATACCTGGTCTCTCCTGTTAGGGTTGAGAGAGACTCCTGCTTGAAATCATAGACAGCTTCTTTCTGTCATTGTGGATGGTACTGGGCTCCCTATGGAACCCCCAGCTACTAGTATATAGTACATACTGCCTCCGATACTCAAGGAGTAATATAGCCACCATGCCTAATTTGTTAATTCCCTTATAAAGTCATCCAGGTTGGTGGCCATCACTATAACTTCCATAAACTTGGCATTGCGCGAATAAATATTCCCCTTTGCCTGTCCTGAATTTCCTAACTTTCAGGTTTATTAGATGAGTCCTGCTTTTAATATTATGAGAGAGGCAGAATCTCTGCTCACTCTCGACTTCCTACACAAGATCTCATCACCACAATCCGGACTCCCCAGTGAAAGAATAGGTTAAGCGCTTTCAAATACATGATGTTCAATTTCTGTAAGTTTTTTTAAAAGCAAAGTTGAATCTTTGATTGTGTTCTAACTGCAAAGTAACAGGTTGTGTTCAGAGTGAGGTTAATTGGGTTCGCCATGCTGGAATGGCTATGTGGCTGGAACGGTTCATAGCTTTTTTTTTTGCGGGGGGGAGAACAAACAAACACAAGAGAGCCTTGTGACACCTTAACATGGCAGACATTTTCATGGACTGGAATCCATTTTGTTAAATCAACGATGTGCAGAGAGAAAAGGCAATGTCAACAGGAAAGTCAAATGCCAATGGAATGCCAAAAGTACAATTTGTGACAATGCCCAGAAAATACTCAAAAAAATCTAAGGGGTTTTATGAACACTCAAGAAATTCCACTACCTCGGGTTCCTGTACCCAGTGCCAGATTACCAAATCAAATAGGTAGAAAATCAGAATGAATCTTTCTTAATTCCGTATTATCCTACTGGAGCAGAGATTTTGACAGTCTAGGGGCCTCCACAGGGTTAAATCTGGCACTGCCTGTACCCCCAGCCTTCCTGGCAGCAGAGATTGCTATATGCAGTATGTTAAGTCCAAAGTTCAACAGTCAGGAAACACAGTCCAGACTCAGACCCAAAGCACAGTCCACAAGAGGTCTTGGAACATCCAAGCTGAGGTCCATCAACATGGGCATAATGAAATGCTGAGTGGAGTTAGAGCAGCCTTTCTCAATCTTTGGGTCCCTAGATGATGTTGGACTACAACTCCCATCATTTGTAGATAGCAGGACCACAGTGGTCAGGGATGACCAACATCTTGGGACCCAAGGCTGAGAAAGGCTGAGCTAGAGAATGCCACAGTGCTGCATTAATTCAGCCTTAGGTTTATTTTGGCATTGATCTCATGAATAGGCTTTTGAATTTAATATTTTTCGGGGGATCGGAACCGGGAAAGGGGGGGGTGGAGTTTGGGAACCCAAAGGGTGCATAATTATAATGTGTTTTGCTTTTATTTTGTTTTGTTATTTGTATGAGAATTGAGGAAATCGTGGAAGGGAATTTAGGTCGACTTTAGAAAAAGGCTTGAAGAATAAGCATGGATGTATAATTATTGATGTTTATAAGGAAAAATTGGTTTTTTAAAATGAACTAAATATAAAATATAAAACATAAAAAGGTTAAAAATTAGGGACAAGAACTTGTTGAACTGTTGTTTAAATATTGATGTTTATAAGTTAAAATGGGTTTTTCTAAAATGAATGAAATATGATAAGAACTTGTTGAACCAACAATCTGAACTGGAATACAAGAGGGGGAGGTATGGGGAAGTCAGGGAAATATGTCAATGAAAATAAGGACTTTGAATTTTATGTGTTTTTATTTTTTTTGTATCTTTTTTTTGATTTTTTGATGTATTAAAATGGAAAAATCTTAATAAATATCATTTAAAAAAAAAGAATTTAATATTTTTCTACTCGCATAAGTAAGCTATAGCAGCAACAAGGAAGCCAATTCCCAATTCTCTAGCTTGTGGCTTAGTTGGAAAGAGTCCCTGTTTTTGTGCATGAAAAAATATATGACCACAAACAGTAAGTTTGGGGCTTCATATTCTGATGAACCATTCTGCTACCTGAGAATGAGGCTTGTGATCAACTGGTATCTCTGTTCATATTCATGATCTGATATGATTTTTAAAAAATTTAAAGCTGAACTGAAGTGTTTTGTCACTTTCTGTTTTGGCAGAATTCAGTGTTGTTGTTGTTTTTTTCCGAGAAATTGCCTGTTGTTGTTATTGATCTTTGGAGCACATTTCCATCGCTAGCACCCAGGTTGTCAGAAATCTCTGGCACTGTTTCTTAAGCAGCAAGCATCTAGCATCTACAGGTCCAGCATGCGCATTAAACGAAACAGATGGCGACTTGATTTACAGCCCCACGGCAAGTGACAATATAATGTTTACTAATGACATTTAATAGGCACCCCACAAAAATACAGTTAATTGCATGCATGAAGTGGGCTGGGTTTGAGAAAACACAAATTAGTTACTGCTGGGAATGTGCTGTGCAACGATGTGGAAATGGATACATCTTGTTTTCCTGTGGAAT
This sequence comes from Podarcis raffonei, assembly GCF_027172205.1. Classification (NCBI taxonomy): domain Eukaryota; kingdom Metazoa; phylum Chordata; class Lepidosauria; order Squamata; family Lacertidae; genus Podarcis; species Podarcis raffonei. The sequence continues at coordinate 52,859,275 of NC_070613.1, read as the reverse complement.
TCTTATTTTTCTGTGCAGTTCAAAAGCGTATGCTGCCCAAGCGCCGTAGCTGATAACATGTATATAACCTTGGCTTTACAGAAGACTGTTGGGCTTCAGCAGACAGGCAGAGGGCAACTGGTCTTGGCAAGTCGTAACTGGTTGCTGTGCCAAGGTGCTGATTTTGAAGGTGCTGCTTGAAAGGGGCATCTACAGACACTACAGAGGCAGAATTTAAATAGGTTACCATGAAAGTCTAGGCCATAGCATCTTGACGGAGCTAATGAATATGTATAAAGGTTTTCACAGTCTCCCCACAAACATCTAGGACTGGAGAGGCAGAGCTTCTAGGTAAAACAATCTGCCTTTCAAGCAGGGCTGTCTTAAGCATATGCGGTGTCAGGGTGCAAAGATCTGCCCGGTGCCCCCCCCCGGTTGTCCAGTCCCAGGTGCGCAGGAGGGCGGAGCTGGCCAGCCGCCTCAGTGTCTCGCTGGCTCGGTCACCCCCGAACTCACGGTGCAGAACTGCCTGCAGCGACGGCGCTCTGACTGATGGGCGGGCTCTTCCCCGGACTCAACTCTCGGGCTCCAGACTCTCAGCCTGGTGCCCTAGAGCCCTTCACCCGGGTGCCCTGCACCCCTAGCGCCTATGGGTAAGATGGGCCTGCTTCCAGGTACGAGTGAGTGCCAGTCCCTCTCTTTTGAGAAATAAATCCTTTGGCCTACTACCTTCCATAGACGTGCAATGCAACGATTGTTAAGCATGTTTGCATGTAAGTAAGCTTATCTAGTTCAGCACCACATGCACAAACACATTTGGGATGTTTAGGTGTGCCCAGGCTAATACCACATTCTGGGTTGAGGCAGGGGTTGAAGAGGGTAATGAATTTTGACAGAACTAAAGAATTGATGACTTGTACATCCAGAGGCATAGGAATGTTACGAAAAAGGAGCAATGCAGCAGCGAGCTCCAGATGGCTGGAAAGCCAAACAGGATGTTGATATTTGGGACCGTGGGAACAAAGGAACAGTCTATTCATTGTACTGAGCACCGGATGTTAGCTCCCCTGGAAGTACAGGGGAGCAGTTTTTTCTCTCTCTGCTGTTGGTGTTAAGAGAGTGCAGACACGTTTCTCTGTACTGCTGGAAAGACAGAAATAAAGGCATGTAAATACATTTCTGTCTGTCTCTCTCCCCTCCCTGGGGATGGCAGGGGAGGAGTGGTGTGTTCTTCTCACGTTAGAGGAGGATCGCCGATTGAGATCTCGCCTGATCTTGCCGGGAGTCGCAGACGGGGAGGTCAACAAGGAACTCAAGCCGGGTGCCTGGAGAGTGGCCAATTCCTCTGATAAGGCTTGATTCCTACAAGGAAGGGGTGTGTGTGGGGGGGTGCAGACTGCCCCAGGTGTCATCCCTGAGGGGGTGACAAAATGGCACACCGCAGGGGGCGGCACTTACCGCGGGGCCTGGCCTGCAGCACACCTGAGCCACGTGTCTCTCCTGGGAGTGACGCGGGGGCTCGGGGCCCTGTGTTGCCCGAAACGGCAGCGTGGGACTTCGGTCCGCCAGGTAGACTCTGTGGGCAGCTCCCCGGGTGCCACCCTGGGCGGATTGCCGCCCTGCCCTCCTGGATGGATCGCCGCCCCCTCGGGCGGATCAGCTCGCTCTGCCCCCACCCCTCCAGGTGCCAGAGCAGCTAGCTACACCCCTGTGTACACTGGTGAACTTTTACATCCCACCAGACTTGTTTGGGTGTCCCACTGTCACACAATGTGTTGGAAGTGGGGAAGGAAATGAACCCGACAGATCCAAGAATTTGATGGCCTGGCATCAGGGAACATCCGAGATGTTTAGGTGGTATCAGCGTCATGAATTTTGATAGAAAGAAAGACAGAAATGTGGTTGTCTGGATATCACCAAAGGTTATACCCATGTTGAAATACAGTGGTGCCTCGCAAGACGAAATTAATTCGTTCCACAAGTTTTTTCTTCTTGCGAGTTTTTCGTCTTGCGAAGCACGGTTTCCCATAGGAATGCATTGAAAATCAATTAATGCGTTCCTATGGAGACCGCTTGCCAGGCTGGCGGTGCGGAGAAGGGCTTTTCTCCCCACCGCAAGCCTTCAGGACAGGTACAGGAACAGAGGGGAAGGCGCGCAGCGCTTCTCCTCTGTTCCCGGGGCTTGCGGTGGGAGGAGGGTTTTTCCTCCCCACCGCCAACATTCAGAACAGCATTCTGAATGTTGGCGGTGGGAAGGAAAACCCTCCTCCCACCGCAAGTCTTCAGGACAGCCATCCGAAGGCTGGCGCGGGGAGAAGGTCTCTCCGCCCCACTGCCAGCCTTCGGAGGAGCCTTCCGAAGGCTGGCGGCGGGAGGAGGTCTCTCCGCCCCACCGCCAGCCTTCGGAGGAGCCTTCCAAAGCCTGGCGGCGGAAGGAGGTCTCTCCGCCCCACCGCCAGCCTTCGGAGCAGCCTTCCGAAGCCTGGCGGTGGGGCGGAGAGACCTCCTCCCGCCGCCAGCCTTTGGAGCAGCCTTCCGAAGCCTGGAGGCGGGAGGAGGTCTCTCCGCCCCACCGCCAGCCTTCGGAGGAGGTCCGAGGACAGTGGGGAAGACGCACTGCGCTTCCCCACTGTCCCGGAGATTTCCCTATGGGCTTTCGTCTTGCGAAGGAAGCCCATAGGGAAATTCGTTTTGCGAAGCGCCTCCAAAACGGAAAACCCGTTTTAGCGGGTTTTCCGTCTTGCGAGGCATTCGTCTTGCGGGGCACCACTGTATGGCAGGATGTTCAGGAACCATCAAGAAAAGATCAGCTGAAGATATCAGAGGGAATAAGGGGAAATGAAGTTCCACCAGATTCAGGAGCCACCTTAGTATTGCTGTTTCGAATTAATGCAGCCCTTATAGCTTGTGCTTCTAGATTCAATCAACAAATGGGCTTTGGAGCTCATTAGTGTGAATAAGAACATATGTTCACTCAGAAGAATATGAAAACTGGATTTAGTTGTTATCCTGAGCAGGGAGGCATGCGCTAGGCTTTCCAATTTTCACTAGGGACCACTTTGCTGCTTTCTGTATCTTGGGTTGCCAAATGTTGGGCTTGCCTGCTAACAGTAAGACTTTGGCAGTTGGCAGGCCTATCATGTATTCCTGCAGTCCAGCTGGATTCAGCCCAGATCCCTTTTCTTCTCTCTTTTCCTCATGAGTGGATGCAAGAGATCAATGAGTGGAGACTATTGAGAACCAGACTTAATGGAATAAGCTAGGTGGGAATGCCATATTTGGCACAGCACATGGTGTCTGCTTTTTGCAATCTTGCACCACAGATATAAGGAGCCAGTTCCATAGTGAATCATCATCCCCAGTGGAAGCTTATTACTATAGTGAGGGACACAATTCCATCACAAGGATATTCTGTATTCTTCCCATATTCCCATTATATTGCGGCCCAAACAGGTGTCCATGCACCTTACATACAGTATGTGTGCTTAGTAGTTGTTCAGTGCACTTCCACCGCTGAAAGAGTAAGGAAATATGTGTTGTAATGTTGATGTATTACATGCTGTTTATGAGATATATGGTAGCTGTAATTTTTGTGTGTGTGAAGAAATATTTTCTACTGCAGAATAACAGTGACATACTTTTTAAAAAGCGGGCTTTAAAATAATATCGTGACACAGCCATTTCATACTGCTTCAAAACACTCAGGACATGGTGGTGAGAAAGTTGCTTTTCAAACATTTTGAGGGATTTTGTGACAAAGTGCAGCCTGGGAATTTGCCAGACATCGTACTCCTGCAATGTAGAGATAAAGGGTTGCATCCACTTTTGGGCCTGAGTTGGTCATTATTTCCATAGGAGTTTTTCTGTTGGATACCATTCATTCATTTTTCTGTTGGATACTTTTTGGTGCATGCTAGAATTCCCAGACATGCTTACGCATGTTTTGCCTTAGCGCTAAACGCCTTGTTTATCACGGTCCCTTGTAACACTAAAAGAAACATGTGTTTATAAAACTCTCTGGAAGTAAATTCAGGAAGCAGATATAAGGAAAAGGACATGCCAACACCTAGGCCTTTGCAGGCTTTCAATCGCTAGTGAGCCTGAACTTTTGCTTAACCACAGTGCGTTTGCGCCCATTTGCCAGACCAAGCTGAAACACAGTAAAGACTTGTTTCGGTCATTTGAAAGAACTGCAGGCATGAAAATCTATGATTTATTCTGAGCGGCTTCACTCATGCTTTAAAAGCATTGATCACACAAAAGAGGCAATGTCAGCCAACTCTCTTTCACTGAAGGCATGTGGCCACTTCCAGCACCTCTACCAGATAAGTCATAAATAACAAACGGCAGACAAGGGCAACAACATTTTTTGTGTATGTGAAGCACACGGTTCTATTCCGAAAGCCCTCTTCTTCTTTTGCCAGATGATGGATGGACTGTGTGCCACATCTAATCTTGTATGATGGATGCTAGTCGTGCAGTGTTAGAGCTATTCATTCTGCCTGAATTGTATATGGATGTTGAACACTGCAGAACAAATGTGCAGGGCTATGTTTAGCGAATTGAATCAAAGGCACAAAATACAAATGTGAGGGTCTCTATTATTCCTTCACTTCGCCCATGCTACATATCATGCATTTTAAGATCCAGTGTATTCATTCTTAAGCAAAATCAATAAAGGGCAGGATCCATAGAGCTGTGGGGAGAAATTTCATGTCCCTGAAGTCACTTTTTCATGCCCCCACATCTGCTTCTGAAAGCTAGGAGACAATGCAAAATTGCGCCCAATGAAGTGAAAAGCGTTCCAGTTAGAAAAGCAAATTTCTTGCACAATTATCTGGCAAACCTGGAGAGGCATCCTTTTATAACTAGTCTTTACAACTAGTTAACTCTATACATGTTGAACAGAATTCTCTGTATTAAATAAACTCTGCTAGAGATTGCATTCTCCTGGAATGCTGTGTTGAAACTACGATGTTCAAAATCTTCCTGTCCCTCCTTTTAGAATTTCAACACTGTTTGATGATACAAAACATCCTTCATGCCTGCACTTTCTGTTAAAAAGCCATATTGGGAGAATGGAAATGCTTTTATGAAAGGCAGCCCTCTACCAGGGAGCTAGGAAAGCAGGTTATATAAGATGGTAGATGGTAGAATCCAAACTGTTCATTTTGTCTTCTTTGGTAGCCTAGATAACAACACCCTGGTGGAATCTACACGCATGTAAAAAAACACTGTGAAAATGCTTTTTTAAAAAACGTTTTGAAAAAATATATAGAATTTGCCATAACTCACTGTTGCCATCTAGTGTCAGATTTGTATAATGCACTTTACAAAACATTTTATTTGCAGCTGTATAGCTGAGTCCCCTTTTATGGCTTGTAACCATCATATACTCACAGCCCTCATATGCTGTTAATAGGATGGTGCAAGAAAGTTAAGGATTTGGGGATATTAATCTGAACTCCTTTGGAATTCCAGATGTGGATTTCTGCTAATCAAATTCTTGTTTTCTTCTCTTAGGTTACGATCTTTGGTGAAGCAGCTAGAGAGAGGAGAGGCTTCCGTTGTTGACTTGAAAAAGAACTTGGAATATGCTGCTACAGTGCTTGAATCTGTGTACATTGATGAAACCAGGTGAGACGATTGTTTCAGTGTAGTAATGCTTTATTCTCATCATTTATTTTTTAAGTAAACAAGCTTAATAGCTCATCCTATTTCTTGGGATTAGTGTGAGTCACACAAAGATTCACAAAATGTTTAGGGGTGTGCGTACCCCTGAGCTCCCCCAGAAAAAAAGCACTGTGAATAACCCTGCAAAGATCTTCATTGCTCTCACACTCCAGAAGTGAGGTACTTTACAATCTGGGGGTACTGCGGTTGTGCATAGAAATAACTAAATGTCAATATTTTTCTACATTAAATTCACCTGAAAGAAAACAACCACCAACCAACAAACCAGCAGATTTAATTAGGGGCTGGGCATGTGTAACACCTTGTAAACAGGAGAAATGTTGCAAGAAAAATGCTGTTTCTGTGGAAATCTTTATTTAACGTATCTCCCCCGTATCTCTCCCAATAGGCGTCTGTTGGATACGGAAGATGAACTCAGCGATATCCAGTCAGATGC